>NC_141695.1:853332542-854056704 GCF_964263255.1 Lissotriton vulgaris
GGATATATGCCTACGCCGTCACTGTGGAGCACAGACCAGGGATTAAAGTGGACGCTGTGGGCGGTGGCCCATCTGTGGGCTTGAAAAGGACAGAACATTAGTGCACCATCAGTGGTTGGATTGGCTGGGACCACAAGTTCCATGATGCCATGGGACATTTGACCCGCTCATCTAGGGGCGTTAAATAGGCATATGGGGACAGGAACCGGAGCACACCTGCAACCGCGATTGCCTCTGAGGAAGAGGGACACACCTTTGAAACGCGTCAGGCAGGTCGGGCTTGTCGCTGTCAGATTGAAACTGCCTGCAGCTTGCCACTTGTACTCCTAAATAAAGGCTTGCCACCTTGGTCCTGTGTTGGAGTGCTGCTCAATCTTTAGGGTCAGGAAAAGGAGCGTACATATATATATATACTACAGGTACATGTCAGAATACTCCAACATCTGAGAGCGTTTGTAAACAATGATACGGCGTACCCAGTGGCTAGGCACTTTAGAGCAGTCCATGACAATGACTTGAAGTGCCTAAAATATTTTGTCATTGCAGCCATTCCAAACAACCCTAGGGGGGCGACTAAGGAAAAGGCACTTAGGAAATTGGAGTCAAAGTTCATCCTTGAACTTGACAGCAAGCACCCTAAAGGGCTTAACAACACAGATTTGCACAATTTCCTGTAAAAATCCTACCCTGCAGCAAAACAATCCTAATAATGAGCTAAGTCAATAGAGTACAGAGTCTAAAACTCTCCATTCACGTACTGTACATTTGCTTTTCCAATTCTCCCAAAACTCCCTAAAACCTGTTGTTTTTAACTTTATAAATTACAATATACACATTTTCATCTTTGATGTGTACATCTTTTAACCCCTTTTAGCACATATTCACTTTATTTGCACTATTTTTGCACATAAATCAAGGTACTGCACATTATGCACTTTACAGGTTATTATACTTGTGGCTCTGTATTAAGGGGCATTCGTTCGTAGCAAACTCTCTGTACGAACAGCACATCTATGGTACTTATACAGTCAGAAATGCTTAGACTGGACCATTAGGAATTTAATCCAGTATGACATCTGTCCATTGCACAATAATGTATTCAGCAATCACAGGCCTTACAACATGACTGTATAATATGTATTTATATCTATATATTTATTTATTTATATATTTATAATATTGTGGGTTTTAATGTTCAATCTTTGCAATTGTTGCAACATTTTAACACAAGCCTGGTTTTGCTGTATCATGTATTGAGACAAAACCTTGCATTTAAGCATTTTATTATTTTCACTATGTATGATGTGGAGCATAAGTTGTACAGACAAATATTATCAAATATGCCCATCTTTTTAGTGTATTTACCGCTAAGAAAGCCTCAACTGTAAAGTGTTTTTTCCATGTCTATCGCACCATGTGACCGGGGGAAACAGCATCACTAACACGAGAAAAAAACACAGCATATTAAAATGAAAGCGGACTGCGTTTCCGCCAGTGAACAAGGGTACTTGGTATCCGAAACGCGCCTGACAGTGGTGATTCATCAATTAAAGACCTGATGAATATATATACCTACCACGAATCTTCACCACTTCCGAGACACGGCGAAATAAAGACACGGACCCCAGGCTGTCGGCAAGGTAGATTTATTAACCTCTCAGGCGACGCGTTTCGAGCAACAAGTGCTCTTGTTCACACACCATACACCTGGTCAGCTGACTATTTAAATACATTACTTTGTAGTGATGCTCCACCTCTCTAATGTGTCACGTGCTAATACCAGGAACATAAACAAAATACTATGTAATACAACGCATAAATGCAGAGTGGGGTCAACAAAGGCACAAAAACAATATTACAGCATGAATGCATGATCTCATTATATCACATACACGATCAAATAACGTGGCCAGAAAACAAAATTTCATAACTATAACCCATCTATATCTAAGACCGATTAAACAATGTATATACAAATAAATATAGGCCTATTTACACTAATTACATACATTCCACCTATATACAAAAGACCAAAGATTTTATATTCAGCCTTATGTGTATCAAAAAAGTACCTGGCTATTATTGAAACATCCTATGAACAATTCTAAACCGTGTATAAGATATAAGCAACGTAGTTGCTACAATTCATAATGTATTGTAAGTGCCCTAGTGACCCTGCATTCCCATCATATAACTGTTTAAATATCAGTAATGAATCTTAGACATAGAAAGAAAAAGTCTTCCTACAACAAATTATCGGAGGAGAAGTGAATGTTCAAGGAAACAGAGAAAAAATACACCCTGTGAATTCGTGATTGACCTAATCAATTTATGTTCAAAGTCCTAAATAAATAAAAAATGTGCATATACATTGAAAATAGAAAAAAGAGAAGAAAGTTCCTTAGAGTAAATATAAACAATATTTACATAGTTACGTCTGGTTACACAACAATAACGGGTGAAATAATTCAGCTAATGAGTTCATGATAGTTGATTTCTTAAACAACTTAATCACCCGTGGTGTACCAGGGGCCAGTCAAACTTCAAACTTCATTATGAGATTCAGTTCTGGAGATCCCTAAATGATAGAAACATAAAATAATGCTCACTCAACAGAAAACAAAATACTGAAAACACATGCATAAATGTACAAATGAACTACTACAGAAAGTGATGTAAATCTTCTGTGGTGTTGAGCCCATTCGGGTATTTACTGTCTAGCTCCACTATGTATTCAGTCTCCTTTTTTCTCAGTAATTTTTCTCTATCACCCCCTCGTTTGAGAGGTGCCACTGCATCAATGACAAAATATGTCAAATTGCTTAGATCGTTGTTGTGAGTTGATCTAAAGTGGCGAGCTACAAGGTATGCACTATCATTGTTGACTATTGTACGTAGGTGTTGTAGAATCCTGACGTGCACCTGCAGCTTGGTACTGCCTATGTACCGTAGGCCACAGGTGCACGTCAGAACATATACTGCAAAGTCACTGTGGTAGTTGTAATTACCTCGGATAGCTCTACTGACTTGACTGAAAGGCGTGTTGTAGTGCGTAGTGTTGATACCAAATTTGCACGCCCTACAAGTTGAGCATTTGTAAAAACCGTCTTTCTGTTTCAGCCAGGTGCTGACACCACCTAGCTCTGGACTTGATTTCACCAAACTGTTGTGCATGCATCTAGACTTTTTATAGGTTATTGTCGGTGTAGCTGACAGTGTATCATTAAAGAACCCATCGGTCATAAGAATTGGCCAATGTCTCTTGACAATAGACCTGATTTGCCTTTTCTGTTTACTGTAAGATAAAATTAAGCGAGGAGTGCTGTTATCGTTATCTGACTCTTGTGATTGAGATTTCAGCAGAGACTCCCTAGATCTTTCTCGGCTACGTCTCAATGCACTTTGAAGTATCTCATCATTGTATCCTCTAGCTTTAAGTCTGGTAATCGTGGTCTTTGCCTCATTTTCAAAAACCTCGGGAGTGCTGCTAATTCTTTTAATGCGCAACAACTCACCATATGGAATATTGGCAATTACAAGTTTAGGATGTTTACTACTAGCATGCAATATGCTGTTTCCAGCCGTTGGTTTGCGGAAAAGCGATGTCGTTACTTTGTTGTTATCAATGGTGATGTGTACATCTAAGAAATCTGCTTTTACTTTGCTTATGCTGGAGGTGAAAAAAAGATTTTCCTGATTATGATTCAAAGCATTAACAAAATCTGAAGCACTTTGTTCATCACCTTCCCATATGCAGAACACATCATCTATAAATCGCATCCAGTGTATAACACGATTAAAACCAGGTGTGCCGATGAGACCATGCCCCTCCCACCAGCCCACGTGTAAACACGTATATATATATATATATATATATATATATATATATATATATATATATATATATATATATATATATACATACACATAATTGCTAGTATATCATGTTCCATTTAAAAGGTTTTTCTATTTTGTCTCTGTATTTTTATTGTTCTCTGCTGCTTGTTGAATGTTTACTTTGTCCGCTCTTGCACTCGCACTTTAATCTCTTTTAAAGTTGTGGGCTTTCCCGGGGCTCCGGAAATTTTAGTTTCACATTGAATTAGTGAACTTTTACACAATTTTGCACTAGCACTTTTTTTCATTTAGCACCTGAGCATTTAGCACTTTATGAGTCTTGTGCAATAATAGCAACAGCACTTTGAAAACTTGCACTGTGAGTAATTGTTTAAATTTGTATTCGTACCGCTTTTATGATAGAATTGGATCTAGGACCATATGAACATTTTGTCAATATGATAGTATTCTAATGCACTATGTATTACATTTTTCCGGTTCTCCATTGCCGATAAATGAGATCTTGTCTTCCAAATACCCCTTTTCTATAAAGCCCTTTTATATATTTTAAAAGTGGTTTTAAGCTATTTATTTACTCATTACAATGTAACATTACATGCATTTGAATTAACAGTCTGTTTTCTATATTTATGTTCACAGAGCAAGAGTCTAATTGCTTACATGTATGATTATTTGTCAATGTTTAAATGTTTCTCAATCATTAGCGCGTCAAAAAAAGCTTGAGGTTACGGTTGAAACGCGCCATGCTGGGCACTGGCCAAGGAGTGACTGTTTGCTCTATGTATTCTGACAAATAAAGCACTGCATTATCAACTATTTCCATAGAGTGGCCCGTATATATATATATATATATATATATATATATATATATATATATATATATATATATATATATATATATATATATATATATATATATATATATATATATATATATATATATATATATATATCAACTATTTCCATAGAGTGGCCCGTATATATATATATATATATATATATATATATATATATATATATATATATATATATATATATATATATACTACTATTATAAAGAGAGAACTGTGTCCTTTGAGCCAGGTAAACTTGAAAAGTGCACCACCAATCTGAACACCCAAGACATCTTAGAAAACCTCAGGGCAAGCAGAAGGACATAGGCTATAAAAAATAAATAAATAAATGTTATTTAAAAAATAAACAATAAAAAAAGTAGTCCCTAAGAAGTAGCGCCGGCCGTGTGTGCTAACGATGTGAACGTGCATGCTGACATCATGGGGGGGGGAGTGGCGGACAGGAGCCGGAGGAGGTCGAGGAGCAGCGGACAGGGGCGAGGAACTCAGGCTGAGGGAGGATCGTCCGTCCTAAAATCCTGCGGACAAGTGAGTGCTTTTACCAAAATAATAAATAACAAAAACGTCGACTTTTTTTTTTAAGTATCTTGCTCTCCCGGAGCCTTGCTGCCCAAAACCAAAAAAAGACAAGCTTACACACAAGTACCGCATGCATAAAAACCCCATCCAGCGTGGGGAGGAGCGGTGAACTGTGTGCAGCTTTCCTGGTTTCGAACATTAAAATGCGCCCTCATTTGAAAGTGCAGAGATGCAGAAAAGCGTCGGTGGCTGGGGCACCCACGTCTCCCATTTGCATCGATTATGGCTGCCTCGCGCCCCCTGACATGTGACGCATTCAGCCAGTACTGGCGTCTTACGCCACAGCTATATGTGCAAATCAGTGATAAACAGTAGACTACAGGCCCCAGAATGCAAAATGATGGAAGCGTAAGCAGGCCAGACTGGCTGATGCCACGAGTGACTTGAGGACAGCTATGTACGGACCTCGCCAGCATCCACGGCTGAGTCTCGGCCCATTTGCAACTGTGGCCAGCTGCAGTTTGGGAAGAGCTGAATCAGAGGCAAAATTATGAGCCGAGGACTCTAAAAAAATATTCTCGGCTTTTTGTTGTTGTAAATGACTGAAAATACGTACATTGTGCTATATAGGTCTACAAATAAACCAAGACTCCTTAAAATATATACATTTTTGGTTCCGCTTTCTTCACACATTGCAACTCAAAAATGTAAATATTAACAAAAGCAACACAGCTGTTCAAACCTTTCAATTGCCAACAAACTAATGCACTTTTAAATTCTCCCGGAGAAAACCGATATGCCCAAAAACAAAAAAACACAAGCTTACACACAAGTACCGCATGCATAAAAACCCCATCCAGCGTGGGGAGGAGCGGTGAACTGTGTGCAGCTAATTAGGGGCCCTGAAGGTGGCGGGTGCGCAAAGGGGGACCCCCGGACAACGTCTGTTCGCCCTGTCTGGAGTCGTGCACACAGATTTGCATAACTGGCAGGTACAGCAGAATGAATACCATGCACCCAATGCCCGCAGTTACATCAAAGGGCTGAACAAGTGCCCCCAAAACCCTTTACAAATAAACTAGCACATGCGACTTCAAAGATGCATGTAGGTGCTCGAGGAACATCATGTCATTCTGCAGGGGAATTGTGAAGAGCTGGAGTATTGCTGTAGGTAAAATCAAATTTGCAGAATCCCCTGCAAAATAGCCTGCACCGACCTGCAGCAATATTGCTCTAGCCCCTATTATGCCATATTAGACAGAATAAAAGAGCCAAAAAGAATAGACATGGCACACAGACAGCCTGCAATATCGCAAGCAGGAACCCCGCTCCTAGATGTAGTGGCACAGATGCACTTCTTCGTGGAAAAGGAAGATATAATTTCCAAAGCATGACAGGGAGGGCCGATATTGTTTAATAGGGGGAAGATAGTACTCTTTCAAGAACTCTCTCCCACCACAATCGCAAAACAAAAAGCTGTTTAGCCAATTACAGATTTTCTGACATCAAAAGCCATCAAATACTGCTGGGGTCAGCCGCTAAGAGTGACGTTCCAGTTGGAAGGCAGACAACAATCCTTCAGATGAAAGGAGCGAGATGAAGCCACAATACTGAAGATCTGTGTGATAAGCACATACTGAAACTGACAGACAGTGGATAAGTAGTTTGTGTGTCTGTGTGTGTGTGTGCGTATGGGGGGATTGCGGTGAATGATGCCAGTGGGGAGTGCCTTTGGGGGGACAGGGCTCTTAATCCCAATCTACACTAACAGACTAAACTCAAGCGACTGAAGTAAGGGTGCAAGTGGAGAGTAAAGTGTCGAGTCAAAACTAGAAGTATGGAAATGGACTACTTGCGGAGTTGGAAAAAGTTTAATCCCTTTTGCTTTTCACGGTGGAAATGTTCAAAATCTGGGGACATATTAGAGGTGGGTGGGTGGTACAGGAGTAGAAACCAGTCAAGTCAGAGAAGCAAGACAGGCCCACACATGACTCACAGGGGCACAGATACATGGCCTGACATAGCGAACGGCAGCATACACTTGGTTGATGCCTAGGACACACCCACTAATAGCCACAACCAATAATGTCAAGGATTTCAAGAACCCTATCAAATGGATGAACACTGTATGGGAATTATATGACTTGGAGGCAGATATCTGTTTTCAACAGGAGACACATCTCCATCAAGCAGACCTAGCAGAATACATCTTGCTGATTTCATGACACATCTTTGTGGAACAAAATACCAAGGCTAACCAAGCAGGGAGATGAGTAGCTGTAGATAGATTGTGAGATAGACAGCACATCACTGTAGCAGCAATATATGCCCTAATCGTGGAAAGGAATAGTTTCTAAAACAGACAATCCATACTAATATAATAAAGAGATCCCAAACCTTTGAGGCGGGTAATCTCAGTAACCACAGCACCAATCACAACACCCAATGCAGCGTTGGAAAGGGCAGTTGCAGCAGAAGGACATAGGCTATGCAGACGCCCACCATATACATTTAAAAGGTAAAAGAACCGTGCCAGCAAAGTAATCCCTTGTGGGCGTGTCTGCGTTGTGCTGTGGGCATGTGCTGGGGGTGTGTGGTACCTTCCGCCCTTCATGCCATGTCTCATATTGTGTGCTAATCCCACCCTGCTCCCTTTAAATACCCCTGCACCCTATAATCTTAACCCACCCTTACTCCTTAAAATACCCCAACATCCTTAAACACTAACCCATCTTAACCCTATAAATATACCCTGTACCCCAACACCCAAAACTATCCCTAAACCCTAAAAATACCCCTGTACCCCAAAACCCAAACCTAGCCCTGAACCCTATTAATACCCCGTTCCTCAAAACCCAAACCTACGCCTGAACCCTAAAAATAACCCTGTACCCTAAAACCCAAACCTAGCCCTGAACCCTAAAAATACCACTGTACCCCAAAACCCAAACCTACCTCTGAACCCTAAAAGACCCCTCTACTCCAAAAACCAAACCTAGCCCTGAACCCTTAAAATACCCCTGTACCCCAAAACCCAAACCTAGGCCTAAACCCGAAAAATAACCCTGTACCCCAAAACCCAAACCTACCCTTGAACCCTAAAATACCCCTGTACCCCAAAACCCAAACCTAGCCCTGAACCCTAAAATTACCCCTGTACCCCAAAACCCAAACCTAGCCCTGAACCCTAAAATTACCCCTGTACCTCAAAACCCAAACTTAGCCCTGAACCCTTAAAATACCCCTGTACCCCAAAACCCAAACCTACCCCTGAACCCTAAAAATAGCCCTATACCCCAAAACCCAAACCTAGCCCTGAACCCTAAAAATACCCCTGTACCCCAAAACCCATACCTATCCCTAAACCCTAAAACTACCCCTGTACCCCATAACCCAAAACTATATCTGAACCCCTAAAAAAATACCCAAACACCCCAAAACATATACCTCAGTACCCCAAAACATATACCCCTATACCCATACTTACCTTATCCAAACATTTAAAAAAACATGCTTTTACCATTCATGCATTTACAACGAATTTCGTTGTAAATGTATGCGTGGTAAAAGCATATAAAATGTAATGCCATGCGTTATAATGGCATTGCGGAGTCATGGTACTTTCGTAATGAAAGTATGCGGAGTGATGGTATGCAGAAAGAAAGTTGCGGAATAATGGGTGTTTACTCTCCCCCGGTAAGTACATTGGTGGCACGGCGGGCCACATGTCCAGTCACATACACATATTTTTTCACCACCCATTCGAAAAATGCACAGGTCTCTCTCATTGATGGCCAGCACCGACATACACTTTTAGACACACCTCCCACCACAAGTTCTAGAATTGCAAACTTTAGAGCTGGAAAGCTACGTTCGAATCTCGGCATCAGCTCAACATCCTGTGATTCCAGGCAAATCGCTTTGTCTCCCCGTACCTACCACAAATGAATGTGTTCTTCTGTAATGTAAATTGTGCTCATGTCATGTTGTCGAGTTTGCGCTATATATTGCAAGGAAAAATAAAGTAGGGAAACTCGAGTTCACACACTACTGAACGCGCACTCTTAAGTGCATCAGCAGTGCACTGTGAATCGGAGCGTTTCACCGGCCTGTCACAGATAAGAAATGCTATCAAAACGAAATCCTCCAAAACACTATACTACTGGCCGGCAGCAATTCATACCCGGACAACGTCGGGACGGGCTGCTAGTATATATATATATATCAAAGCTCCAAGGTTCCCACCTCTTGGAGACGCACTCTAACATCCACTGCAGCAACCTTCATGAGGTAAAAGCCGGATGGGCTGGTGGTCCTAGTTACAGCATGCCTGTTGATTCACGCCTGACACGTTTCGTGCTCATTGCACTCTTCAGAGGCGCGACAGTCATTTTGTCATAGAGGCCACACCTTCCACTTAAAAATATGAGCCCTCCAAAGGGCGACTCGAATGAGTCCGCGTTGGTTTCTGAGTCTTGTAGTGTGTGCCTCAGTTATGTGCCGCTGTCTAAGACGTTACAAGCCCACCAATGGGCCTCCACTCCCACATTCGGCTTGTCAATCCTCCATGGATGCCTCCACATTGAAACTCCGTTATTCGGAGCTCCGTGGCCCCAAATTTCCGGTTGGTGCATCTCCCGGAGCTGGGAGGCCGCGTATAAATCTAAACTCCAAGGTTCCCACCTGTTGGAGACGCACTCTGACATCCACTGCAGCAACCTTTATGAGGTAAAAGCCGGATCGGCGGGCGGATCCAGCATCTCCCGCGGCTGGGAGGCCGCGTAGAAATCAAAGCTCCAAGGTTCCCACTGTTGGAGACGCACTCTGACATCCACTTCAGGAACCTTAATAAAGTAAAATCCGGATAGGCGGGCGGATCCAGTTTACAGTGGTATTGTACATGGTCTGTTGTTGTCTTAAAGTTTCATCATGGCCACCATGTTTAAAACCAATGTTTTGGCTGTCTTCGAATGGTAAAACAATGATGCACTAAGGACAACAGAATTCCATAATGGTCACCTGGTGTGGAGAAAATGGACATATGGGATATGGTGCACTATAGATAAAAGGAGTGGCAAGGATGAGGGACCTCCGCAAGGCCTGAAGATCTCTAATATCGTCTTATGAATAGTTAAAATAATAAAATTAAAAACGAGAAGCAAACCATTGAAAGGGGGACTATTAAAGAAGAACATTGAAAACAAAGAACTGGACTACCAGCCCTGACACTAAAGCACACTATTTTTCTGGTGGATATGCACATGATCAGAAAATTGAGTCATTCATAGAGCAAGAAAGCCAAAAACGGATGTGGACTAAATCATTACTCTATGCAATATGCTACCATGTATGGACTATGAAAGTACAGTGTAAATGACACCCAGACAGAGAAATGGAAGAAGAGAGCTATATGAATGTATAATTTTATCTATGGATGTAGATATTATGTAATTTGTTATATAACAAGAGCCTGGTTAAACATGTTAGGCCTTCCAAAGAGATTCTAGCACCTAGAGTTTGTTAAAGAAAGTAATCAACATCAAATTATTTGCCTACAAAGGTAATCTGTGAAAGGTCACATAATAAAATACCTGACTGCAGCCTTTACCATGGTATACAGACAATCCACCCTTAGAGGCCTTTTGTTTTTAACATATATGTTACATAGTAGTGTCTTTGTCGTAACTTTTCATTATGAACAAATTGTTTCCGTCACCTTGATATTGCCTTAGTCGTCTATATTGCTACCTACTTTAGCAAGATAACTTGCTTTTCTACATGCATAACGCAATCTGTCTCTTGCTCTTCCAGAGGCCAGGCCTTCCAAGGCACCACCATAGGGTTGGCTCCGCTGCTGGCAATGTGCTCTGTGTACCAGTCTGGAGGGGTGAACATGGTGAGCTTGATTTGTGATCATTGACTTTATGCACTTGCCCTTGTTCCCTGAGGTCCATTTTTGCTTCTCAACTCCTTCTTCATTTCCTTATTCCAAAACCTCCCTGTTGTACCCCTTAACATTGTTCTTCTGCAACGCAGTCCTTACCAAATGAAGTGTGCCCACACTCTGGTGACAGTCCCCCACTTGCCCAACCCTACTTAAAAAAAAATCGGTCTCCATATTCCATATATAAAGCAAAACCCACATTTCTGACACTTCCTATGTTGTCTACACTGTGTCCGTGACAACTGATATTTGTTTTCACATGCATTCTTTGAAGGTCACTGCTGAGCTTTGTCTTTTTTAGGGGAGTATTTTGCTTTTCTCCCTGCTTCTGGGTTGCAGTCAGGAGCAGCCTCCTGTGCAGGTAAGAGCGGTGGGGAGTGGAGGGGGGGGGGGGACTCAACAGACGACAATGAGGGAAATTAATTATTTATTTAAATTTCCTTAGTTGTCGTCTGTCGAGGTCCACCCCCAACCTGCCCTCCACCCCACCGCTCTCACCTGCACGAGCCGTCCCTGGTTGCGGTGGCATTTGTAATTAGGTTGCTGGATTTTCATATTTTTCCCTCTGATTTCAAAGAGCGATTCCACTGTGGAATTGAACATGGGCCCAGTTGGTGCCTGTTCCTGTGTACTTGGTATGTAAGTATGGATGTGATGCTTTGAGGACCGTCTCTATCACTACATCTACAGCAGCATATTAGGGGGCCAGAGGCTGCAGCCATCAGGCTTGTTTTGTACGGCTGAATTGGTGTCACTCTGACTGGGCATATCGAAAAACCTAGGTTCTTATTCCATGCCCTGTTGGGCGCGCATCCTCAAAGGGCTGATGCAACAGAATTGTCCAGTTGCACATTGAGTCGGCTTGCTCTTTCTACGGAATGCATGGGTGACATAACTAGACCAGGTGGTTGGTGGTGCTTAACCTTCCTCTGTCATTCTAGATAGGCAAACACTGGGCATTTAATGATTACATAAAGGTCTAGAATTTATTGCAACTAGGCCATCCTTTGAGGGCTTTCTTTGGTGTGTTGCAGCCATTATGAGTCAGTTGGGTTGTGTGTGTGTCCTTAGTTTTCTTGCAGATTACAAAGGCTCTGAATGTAGGGGCAATGTTCAGATCAAGGATTTGGGATGCGCCTTAGTCGAGGATGATGCCAACTGCTTAATTTCATTTAGTCACAAGTGCCCCCTGATTCACCAGGAGGCATTGGAAGATGGAGCTACATCTTTGGAAGTGCCAGAGTGTGCTTTTATGGTGTGCCTTGCAGCCATTTGTTGAGTGGCAATGAGTAGTTTCAATGCACCTTCCTTTGCAGAAGGCACAATGAGTTTGTTTGAAAACCTGACATGATAAAGCTTTTACTAGTATGCAGCACAATGAGCACCCAGATTAATCTTTGAGGCTGAATAGTTTTGTTGTATAACATTTTAGGACCCTATTGTAATTTTCCTGATTCATGCCCTTATATAGGTATAAATCACCATATCCTTATATAGGCATAAGAATCATAACCATATTTAGACATAGCTCATGCAGTCCAAATACGGCAGGGCTACTTCCACTACTTCCGAAAATCTACAACGATTTCTTGGAAAACTCGGCTTCAGCAGCTAGGGACTTCCCCTTGGTCGAATACTGACTTGTCCAAGAACTCATGGAGTTTTCAAAGAACTGAGACTCTTTGATGACGTTATTATGTCCACCTTTACGTCAAACTCGGTACCTTCAAGGTATAAATATGCCCAGACTTGCCATAGCAAACACACGAAAACCTGACATAATAAAGCTTTTACTAGTATGCAGCACAATGAACACCCAGATTAATCTGTGAGGCTGCATAGTTTTGTTGTATAACATTTTAGGACCCTATTGTAATTTTCCCGATTTATGCCCTTATATAGGTATAAATCATCATATCCTTATATAGGCCTAAGAATCATAACCATATTTAGACATAGCTCATGCAGTCCAAATACGGCAGGGCTACTTCCACTAGTTCCGAAAATCTACAACGATTTCTTGGAAAACTCTGCTTCAGCAGCTAGGAACTTCCCCTTGCTCGAATACTGACTTGTCCAAGAACTCATGGAGTGTTCAAAGAACTGAGACTCTTTGAGGACGTTATCATGTCCACCTTTACATCAAACTCGGTACCTTCAAGGTATAAACATGTCCACACTTGCCATAGCAAACACACGGTGATTTGTAGCAGTTCGACTATCTACTTGTCCGACGCGATTGCAATTGCCGAAGGAAGCCGACCCTCCAGCAGATGCACTGACAGAGACAGCCCCAGTGTTTCCAAGCTACCCTTGCGTGATTGACCTTCTTCATTGTAAACCAAGGTACAGAGCTGATTAGACCCTAAGAGAAATCTTGGATAGATTCTTGGCAAAGAATACAAAATTTATTCTACACCTCACTTACTTCTTCCCTTGTACTAAGCTTAGGTTAGGTACACCGGGGTAGGCGTATTTTAGAAGCACCAGTTGTGTACTTTTTAGCCTTTGTTATTTATGTATGTATTTATCTATGGTCTAGGAACCATACAATGCTCTTACAGTATTATTTTATTCTAATCTTTTTACTGTATGCATTATATTTTGCAACCAGTTTTACTATTGTAGCAGTTAATTTCTTATGCTTGAGAAAGAAGACTGTTCAATAAATCCTTTTATTGAAAACGCCAGTCTATCTATTTCTCTGCACCTCTGGTGAAACGAAGCATGCACGATTGACTGAGTAAAATATCTATCTATTGTTTCCACGACTCTGAAGATCAGTTTTATCTTGGGGAAACAAAGTTGTCATGTTTATGCGGTTGTCAGAAACTAAATCCCTTCTTGTGAACTCAAGAAAGTTTCTAGTGACCTCTGAACTAGCTGACACTCACAATTAAGTCTAATATATTCGATAGCGACCTAGTAGACATAAGTCATACGTCACATCAATAGGATATATTATTCCAATGCGCAGAGCCTATTGGGAATATAGGAACTACACTACAGTTTGTCTGCTACATATGGAGTATGTTACTATTGACATATGTGTGATCATATATATCCACTGATGTCTCATCAGAGTGAACATGGTAAAACATACTGCTCTTCTGTGTGTGTCTCTGGAAAGTGAAGTAAAGTATTCCTTTATTCCAATTTGCAGACCCTAGCAAGTTACACCTCTTACGAATGAAGTTCTTAATTAACATTTCAATATCCATATATGGACTACGGAAAATAACTGACAGTGTTTGTTTTCCGGTGTTTTAAAGCAAAGTTTTCTTTTTTCTTTCTTATTGTGGCATCCATTTGAGGATGAGTATATTGGGTAACAACAGCAGGTTTGTTTGTGGAGCTGTGGAAACACAAGCTTATCAAGGTATGGATTTAGGCCCGTATCTCTGTACTGGGGGGAATGTATGACATTGTTCTGCATTCTGTCCATCAATTGTTCTTTTTGCATTTGTCACCCGAGTGGGATAGGTATGCCCAGACGTTGTCCCATGGTCTCCATGCCACTGGAGTCAAGCTATCCTGGCTGATGAGGACTGAAAGCCCGAAACTGGTCCTAGGATGCTTGTTTCCAGTCCAGGGAGGACCTGGCCTGGCAGTTCAGGCTGGACTGTTCCCATTGGGTGCAAGGTCAAGACTGATTTGCATATGGCTGGGTGCAAACTGGAATGGTATGGTGACCAAAAAACGATGGATTTAGGCCCATATTTCTGTACTGGGGTGAATGTATGACATTGTTCTGCATTCTGTCCATCAATTGTTCTTTTTGCATTTCTCAAGGTAGCACTTCAAAGTTTACATCATGCAATACGTGGGTGCTCAGGGTTCAGAACCAAGAGAGTTTACGTCTTGTGCACTTTAATATTCATGGAAACAGAATGAGTGCAGCTTTGTAATGATGGCATTTGTCTAACCTTTTGTTCCATTATTGTCTCCTCCTTTATTCTCTTGTACAAGCGCTTAGAGACCCCGGGGTGATAATGCGCTATACAAATTGAAATAAATAAATAAATAAATAAATACATTGTGTCTTTAAAAGAACCGATCTACGCTTAGTGTTCTCCTCCATATATGCATGTCAATTCCTGCTTATTGACACACAGTATTAACCACTGGTGGGACTGGAGGAATAACTGCATATATCGCAAAGGACATGTCTTGCATTAGTGTTTATGTCTGTGCTCAGGCCTATATGTAGGCGTTTGGATATCAGACTGGCAGACGTGGTGAATACATTAACAGAACTGGGGGCCTCATTTATGAGAAATGACGCATCGCTGCGTGAACGCAGCGATGCGTCACTTCCCAGTGCGCACTCCTTGCGACATTCCTGATGCGTCATATTTAATGTATGACGCATCATGTCGCAAGGAGTTACAGATACGTCAGTATTTCTGACGTATCTGTAAGCGCCAAAGTGACGCATTGCTGGAGTGTGTCACAAAAGTGACGCAACTCCAGCAATGCGTCCTTTCACATGGGGCAAGACCCATGTGAAAGGGCCTGCATCAGTCTTACGCCTGCTGTGAGGCAGGCGCAAGATTTTGACGCAACGGCGTCCTAAAAGTGACGCAGTGAAATCTCATAGATTTCACTGCGTCATTTCTACGACCCTCCCTTCCGTAAATACGCCCCGCTTGCATACATTATACCTGGCGCAGGTATAATGTGGCGCAGGGGTTTTCAAAGTGATGCATCTACCTAGATGCGTCACTTTGTAAATATGGCGCAACAAGGCGCATTTTTTACGCCACTGGTGCGTCACAAAAAGTGACGCACCAGCGGCGTTAAAGTGACGCGCAGCCTCATAAATGAGGCCCCAGGTGATTTTGCCTTCAGGCTTCTTCTTACTGCTCTCTGAGTCCATGGTTAATTTATTGAAGGCTTATATATTGGGCTGGATTCCCAGAAAGTAGTTTACGGGATTGAGAAGGCAAATACTCTCTGAAACTCAAACTCTAGGCATTCTGTTCCTTACCCTTTTAAGTTTGAAACTGGATCTATTCCTATTCCATCTCCACGCCTGTGCTGGCACCTGAAACCAGGAGACAGGTTTTTATATTATTTTATGGCTTACATTTTGCTGTTTGCTGTGCTGCTTGACTACGTTCTAAAATGTCGGCGATTTGCATCCTCCTAGTGATGTGGGTTTAAAGCGGCTGTATTTTAGAGTGAGCTGTGGAATCCCGTAGAAATGGGCTACAGAACAGTGAGGAAAGGTTGTATTTTGTGTCTCCCATATTATATGGCGCTCTTCTGAGGCAGAGTTTGGTTGTAGCCTTTCAAGAAACCCCTTCATACATGTGTAGATCTTTTCAGGAACATTGAACCCTCTTCGTTTTTAGCTGGCATGCTGGTGTGGTTATTTCGTCTAGATATAGTCTGAAGTAACATGCTCTTTGGGGTGAGTAGCCTTTGTTCGGCTGGTTTTGTAACACTGCATTGGTTTGTTCAATAGCGTGTGATTTTTGCCTTGTTTTACAGCACTTTTTCCAAAGGTTCTCCTAGCTCGTACTTCATCTCAATTTATTCTTTATTGTTTTAGCTTCCAGCCATACAATAATAGATAAAACAATGAATGAATACATTAAAATATATAGAACAACAGTCTCATAGCAGACATCTATCTATATATATAAAAACGAAAGTATGTCT
Organism: Lissotriton vulgaris; assembly: GCF_964263255.1. NCBI lineage: Eukaryota > Metazoa > Chordata > Amphibia > Caudata > Salamandridae > Lissotriton > Lissotriton vulgaris. Next base: position 853,349,385 of record NC_141695.1, read on the forward strand.
GTTTGTCCTTTATGCATTACTAAACCATTCATCCGATCGGCATGAAACTTTGGGAAGTTGTTAAGTACACTCCCGCAAAGGTTTCTGGCAAAAAAAAAAAAAAAAATGTTACAAGTTGTTGAGTACTCCCCGCGAAGGTTTCTGGCCCCCAAATTTTTTTTTTAAATATCGCCCCCCCAGGGCCCTCATAATCTTTCCAATACTGAACGTTTACAGTTTCTGGTGCGACTCACTTTTGCAATGACCATCAACAAAGCACAAGGACAATCGCTGCAAGTGTGTGGACTAGTTTTGGAGAATCCGTGCTTCTCACATGGACAACTGTATGTGGCCAGCTCACGCGTCGGAAAACATTCTGATTTATTTGTGTACGCACCAGACGGAAAACCAAAAAATACTGTGCATCCACAAGCACTCGAATAAATAAACAGAATTAAAACAACACTTTAAAATGTTTTCCATATTAAAACGAATGTTTCAATAAAAATGACACAATATAAATTAAATGTTAGCATAACAAGTTTCCTTAAATCTCCTTTCTTCTGAGATCTCAGCAACGCGCGACGGGTAAGCTAGTTATACATAAAATGCAAACAGAAATACCTGTTTAACCTGCAACTGTCTGCCAACATCCTAACAAAGTGCAAGTGCATGACAATGAAAACCACAAACACCGTACTTCTCTTAGCAGTATATATTCCTGTTAAACCAGGGCCAGGGTTTGATACCGGCTGGTAGTTCCCTCATATGTGGCCAGACTGTCCATAGATATGGAGATATTGAGTTAAAAACAAGTTTGTTGTCTGTCCTAAGGCAGAATGACAATAGCGAGCTAACACATTTAATCTTGTATAATCTAAAAAGGGGCGGAAGCCATCTTTCACATGCTAGGTCATATTTTGTGCAAAACAACGAGAAGTGTAATAGTTTGTCCTCCCCCCCCGCCAAACTTACAATCGCAATATTCACCCCTAAGGTAAGCCTTAAAAACCGAACAAGGCATTCCCTGCTCTTCGAAATACCCAGTCTAACTTGACATACAGCGTACATTGGATCAAATCAAGTCAGGTCAAAAATAAAGTTTTTTGAGACCGTTGGTCTTTAAACCACATAAAACATATCATTTATGTACCTATTCTCAATAATAACAAATTCCTCAACCTACGCCATTCTAAAATCCAAATTTTCATAAATTGCATTCTTTTTCTCGAATAACTCAATTCGTGAACTGTGTATACACCCATATTACAACAAAGTCTGAATAGTGCTAAAATCCTATAAGATTATTTTAAGATAATATCATTTTAATTAAGATCTATATACCTCATTGCTTCCACCATACTTGCAGCCAGGCAATTTTCTATTCCATAAAAAACCTATTTACAGCCTGCATATATTTTCCAAAAACTATTGCAATATCAAGATTTTCGATATCAGTGAGAAGCTCACATGCTTGGGTACGCGACCTAATATCATATTTGAAAAAGATTTGGCGTAAAATCTGTTTTTGCTGATCTCACAATTTTTGACAGTCCATTAAACTGTGCAAACTATTACAATTCATACCCATCTTAAAAGTACATTTACCATCAGGTCGCATCAATTCTGTTTTTATTTTTCCATTTAACATAGCAGGATTGATACCAATTTTCAGCCTTAATACTTCCATTCTACGCCATTGGTTAGGTAAAGTGTCTAGGTAAGGGTACCAAATTTCTTTCTCCCAACTCTTTCTCATAAACTTCACAGAGTCTTTCTTACTCAGGTACTCCAAATCTAATACTCTAGACAAGTCTTTCCCTAACAATCTAAGTACACTCTTTGATTCGTCAATGTGCAAAGTCTGTGGATCAATTTTCACCTACAAGTAATCACAAATGGTGCAAAGTTTCTTTTTTGTTTATTTGGCCCATTTCAGATAACTATACTGAATCTCCTTCATACACCATTGGGACACTTTCGTAACTTCCCCCGCTCCCAGGAGTTTCCAAAATCTTAGTGGACCTAATTGCACCTGAACATTCCAAGCGGTCAACCCTAGCTCTAATCTAATAGCCTGGATCATTGAGGAGCTTGGGAGGGACAATAATCAAACCTAAGTGTAACTCCTGCTACTGAGAGATCACGAGGGGGTGTGGTTTCACCAGCAGCAAGATGGCTGAGATCTAAGTGAGCTCTACCGGCCGAGCGCACAAATCGCCAGAATCCGCAAAGCTGCATGGAGGTACATCTGCTCAAACGGCGGGCCTGGATTTGCTGATTGTGCCTGGAGCTAGCCCTACTGTCCTGATTCGTCTGAAGGCGCCAAAACAACAAGAACGCCATCACCCGGCTGCTGGGCGGGGACTGCAGCTGGGCCGCGTGGGGACTGCGCCTGTAAGATCAGTGTCCTGCGGCTCGGCCAGCGGTGTGGCTGAGTGAGAACACCTGCAACATCTCGACTACCCAGGATTGTACCAGCACCTCGGCCTGAGCCCTAGACGCCACCGCTGACCATGACAGAGCGCCAGCCCCACTGGAGCCGGATACTGTAATACGGCCTCCTAGCAGCGCAGCTCGTCTGAGCGCCTGAGCCCGCAGCCCTGCGCGAGCCTCTTAGACGTGGCTGCTGCTGCAGGGCGACATGGTGCTGCTGGCTGGGATCTTGATATCTGCTGTGCAGCTGGGCCCTATGTCGAGGTGGTCTGTTACTGGGGGCCGCAATTGACCCACAAGAAGAACACTGAGGCCTGCTCTGGATGGGTCCTCTACACAATACAAGTAAGGTGCTGGTGAGGGGTGGCAATTAACTACTGGGACTCGATGACCCCTCGGTGGTGCGCCATACCTGGGATGGCTGCGGGCCTCGTGGGTGGAGTACTTGGGCAGCCTGAACCCGGAGGGTCGTGTGTGGGCTGACGCCAGAGGCCCTGCACTACAGGGGGCCCCGTGACCACTACGCTGTCCTGATTAAAGAGAGTGGCCATTAAACACCACAGCACTCTCCTGGATGCACCCCCATCCTTATGGGACTGTTTCTCCTGCGAGACTGCTTGGCTTCCAACCTCCCCTGCGCAGAGGCAGTATGCCTACTTCTCTCATCCCCGGAGTGTGCAACGGTCTGACGCATGGGGGAAAGAAGGCCTGAAGGCCATAAATACTGTCTGCATTATCCATCTCTTTCTCGGATGGTACTGAGTCATCGGGGCAAACATGTTCGGCCTGCTACACAGCGGGTGGCGGCCTACTAGGCTGGGCACTGGAAAGGCCCTGATTGAAAAACACTGCACCTACACCTATGCCAATCCCTGCCACCTCTGGCTGTTCACACCTGCAGTGTGGTTTCTGATTGCCAGGGCTGCTAGTGGAATCTGCTGGGCCCGGATCCTCTGGGTGACATCTGAACGTACAGGACCTGCTCAGTGACCTCCCTAAACAAACCTCCGCCCTGCAGCTGCGGCACGCTGTGATGACTGCATATCCCTCTATCTGGCTGTGTCCTTCTAACTAGTACAACAATGGGGAAGTTAACCTTTGAGGGCCATAGGACTGGCAGGTGTGTCGACCCACTCCATGAGGCTGGTGAGCAGGTTACACAGAAGGACGTGCCGGAGGTGCAGGACGAAGATATCTGCTCCTTGCTTCTCAAGATTAAATCCAGCCTGAAAAACATCGATCATTTGGCATCCTGCCTCAACCAGGTTAAACAGCAAGTAGATTCGCACGATACCTGTATTACAAAGCTAGAGGCCAGGGTCTCCATGGCATCGATCCCTCAGCCCGCGACCTCCACCGGCGGCCCAGCGCGTCCATTAGTAGCACGCATACTCACTATCGAGACCGCCACTCCATTCTTCGGAAAGGCAAGGGAAATGGGCTAAGTCGGGCACCAAGGCAACACACTCTCATTCTACCCTGATTTCACTTTGTCTGTAATAGCTGCCCTGAGAGACTTTCTGCCTGCCAAACGGCTGCTCCAGCAACTACACATTACATATGCTCTCCTATACCCTGCCAAGTTGCGAATTGACTCCGGCGATAAGCCACAATACTTTACAGACGAGAAAATTGCGCTAACATTCGCCAGACAAGTGCAGAAATCCCTCCCCCGGGACCGACCTGCATCGTCCAAAGATGACCGCACTAGTGACAATGATTGACTTTCATGGCAGGAAAATAGGGCAATAGACGCAGTCCCACCCGCAGTGGGCGACGGAACTGACATGTAGCAGTGCCGTCAATTTATGTCATTGCCTTACCTTTGTTTAACTGTTGACAATTAGATGCATACGCACTCCTCCTGTCTGCCTCACTGGCAAGGAGAAAGACTGGCTGAGCACACACACCCCATAGGGATAATTCCCATGATCTATTGGCATCTTCCAAGTTGGGGCTCCTTGGGTGCTAGTGGAGAAGTGTGGCTCACTGATTAGAGCTGCAGACCCTGATGCAGAGGTCTGGCCCGTGACCAGGGTTCAATTCCCGACGCGGCAGTGTCCTGAAACCCAAAAATGTCCACGGACTCGATAATTCTCGCCTCGGTGCCTATTCTAATCATGGGGTCCCACGCTGCAACTCTGGGCAATAGCTGCTTAATCTCCACTACGGCGGCCCACCCGCTGCGGGATGCCTGGCTTTCACCTTGGGGATGCCCAGTCGGGGTTATCTCACAGGGAAAAGCCAGGACGGGTTCCCAAGGCAAGCGCCTTGATGCCTTCGGGTGATACGTGCGCTATATAAGTCGCAATACATTTGGGTGGGGGGTGGAATGATTCTCAACCTAGTTGGGGGGTTGGAGTGTGACGGGGGCATACCCTTAGAGGGTATGAGGTCCTTAACCCATATACCTGGGTTTTGTATAATGTTTGTTCCTGTTTGATTTGGAATATGTTACTGATTGTATTCAACGACAATTACACTGCGCTCCATGATACATCATCTTCTCGCTATAGGACTGGCAACGGACGGTGACACACCATCCTCTCACCTGACTCTGTGCATGGCTTAGGTGACATTTTTAACATGAAACATTAGGGGCATGAACGACCACCTCAAAGCATGACTCATATATACATATCTTGATAGACACAAAATATACCTCTGCTTTTTGCAAGAGACACACCTCATAGTCAACAACACAGCTAAACTGCGCGCAAGATACTGGGGTTGAATCCTACTATTCGTTCTACTCTAGAAATGTGAGAGGCCCCACTGTATTGCTTAGGAAGGACCTGCCATGTCACGCTACACAAACCCATATAGATACTGAGGGCAGATACATGGTCCTGGCGGAGACTCTATGCCCAACCTGTGATCCTGGCATCCGTGTACGGCCCAAGCATGGACGATTCGTATGTGAAAACTGATCTCCTCAATCAGCCCTTACCCACTGATATGGGTTGGGGACTTTAACATTGTACCACAAAACACACTAGACTGCTGTTGCGCGTGTCTACAGCACCCTCAGGCCACCACTACACTGCTCACACTTATGCAAGACAACACCTTAGTTGATGTTTGGCGACATATTCACCCTACCGGGCATGGAGGCACCTGCGTCTCTAACACACACGGCTCCTGGTCCCGTATTGACCTATGGCTGGTTACACGGGATGTTGCATGTTGGGCCTCATTGTCGAGCAGATGGTGCGCACCCTATCTGATCACTCCCCGGTGCGCCTGACCCTGCGGATCCTACTCACTTCCTAGCGTATGTTTGAATGGCGCCTGCCCCCATTTGCACTTCGCAATGCTTCATTCAGGGAGGAACTGCGTGCTGCCATTGTCGACTTCTTTGAACTAAACACTGGTTCTGTGGAATCACCATGTGGAAAACTTTTAAGGTGGTGATCCGGGGGGTATGCATCGCTAAGCAATCTGGAGTGCTTCGATCTATTCCGGGTGCCCTGGAGTGGCTAGAGGCAGAAATCAAGACCATAAATATATAATTGACCCTTCCCCCACTTTTCTGGCAGACATAAGGGCTAAGTTCACTGAATACCACACTGAAGCCGAACGCAAGGTGGCATTCCTTGGTCTTGAGGCGCAGGCTCACTGGTATGGAGAGGGATATCGCCCTGGCAAAACGAAAGCGAATCATATCACCCCTTATCGTTAATCAACACCGACAATAAGATATATGCGAAATTGTTAGCAAACCGACTCCTCCCATTCATGCCCCATATAATCCGCCGAGATCAATCTGGCTTTATACCAGGCCGCGTTACGTCGCACAACCTGCGTACCATTTTTTCTATAATGCACCAAATCAACCCCTCTCTGCCTGCGGTGGCAGCCCTGCTGGACCCCACCAAGGCATTCCATTCATTAGAATGGCCTTTTCTTTTCTCTCTGCTTGGTCGCCTGGGTTTTAGCCCAACCTTCATTCATAAAATCAAGCTGCTATACAGCCTGCCCTCAGAGAGTATTCAAATAAATGGAAAAATTACAGATCCCATCACAATCACTAGGGGCACAAGGCAGGGATGTCCATTTTCTCCGATGCTGTTCGCCATTGGGATTAAGCCACTCGCAGTGCGACCGCCAGTACCATTGGCAGCGAGGCATTGGTTTCTCGACCCGCAGCTTAGTGACCTTTATGTATGCGGGCGATGGTGCATTTATATACGTGAGCCGCAAAATAACCTGGCACCAATGACGAGAGAGGTGATATGATTTGGAGGCTACTCTGGGGTACAAATGAACTGGAGCAAATCCATCCTCTTTCCACTAACTGATGCAACACAACCCTTTCCCATGGAATATCCGATAAAGTGGGCTACTGGACCAACCAAATATCTTGGCATTTGGCTGAGCAGGGAGATGGAAGAGCTTTGGAAAGCAAACTTTGGTAGAGCTATGGAATGGCTTGAAACAAAAATTCTCGTGTGGAAACATCTCCCGCTTTCCTTGGCGGGTCGCATTGCGATAGCCAAATGGTAGTTCTGTTGAAAGTACTATACCTGTTTCTGAATATTCCAATACCCTTTACCTCTCACTTCTTCAAGTGACTGCGATCAAACATGATCACTTTAATATGAACCGGCCATCAGCCATGTATCGCCTATGAAATATAGACGTTACCTTTCTCGCATGGTGGAATGGGAGCTTCTAATTTCAAGCTCTATGCTCACTGCGCCCAGGTTAGCTTCCTTCACTTCTGGCTGCACCCTACACCCTTTCAGCCGCATGTGGCAGTCGAGGCAGACCTTGCTTCCCCCTGGCTGCTTCAGACTGCACTGTTTCTACCGTATACAGCTCCTAGGCACGAAATTATTAAAGTCGAGTGTGTGCACCGGGCATGGGAGGGTGTCTGCAGATATACTGAGAACAGCGCTCTATATGCACTGGCGATGCAACTGGCTTACAATCCCTCTTTCCCTCCACTGCAGACCAGTGGGATGGCGCGCCGGGCTGCGTTGCTGGGTATACGCTCTAATGCTGACCTTTACCGCATTGGGCAGTTCCTTTCCCTTGCCGAGGGCGCAACACTACTCGATAACCTGCTGTACTATCAAATCAGAGCGACCTGTAGAAACATTAACGACACATTCCCAAGCTCCCCATCGCAAAACGCAGTACTTGAATACATCCATACCACTACATCTTCTTATAAAATTGTCTCCAGGCTACAAGCGCTTACCCTTGCGGCCTCCCCGACTGACACTAAGTGTGCGCGTTGCACCTGGGTTGCAGACCTAGCTGAGAGCAGTGGCAATAATGTTGCAACCAGACCGAAAAACTCTCCCCCAACTACCGACTGATACACTTTAAATTTCTCCATAGATTGTACCGCACCCCAATTGCACTTCACAAAATGGGCCTGGCCACGGATGTGAGATGTGTGCGCTGCTCTGCCCCCGACGCAACATTCACACACCTAGCCTGGACATACTTGAGCATTGCTAACTACTGGCAGGAAGTGTGTGAAATTATTAGCACCATCACCTCCAACAGATCACACCAGACCCCCCTCATGTGCCTTCTGGGATATGCCAGGAAGATCCCGGATGCCAGCCGTAGACTGGTTGCAATGCTGCTGGTGTTGGCCAGATGTAGGGTGGCGATTCACTGGGGCCGCAAGCCGGCACCATTGGCCAAAACTGGGCTTGCAGACGCAGCAAAAGAAACCTGCGCTCTGCTCATCTCCATCTGGCACATGTACCTAAGATCAAAAAGGCCCTCTCGGGAGGCCGTCTTTTCTCTTTTATCGCTCCCAAACTGTGGAACTCTCTCCCCCTAACCGTGCAAGCGGAACCCAACCATCTTACGTTCCGCAAGGGGCTGAAAACTTGGCTCTTTCCCTGATTTTTCCTCCTCTGCCACTACCTCTGTCATTAGCGCTGGGACGTTCAAGGGCAGCCATGCGCTTTATAAATCCCTATTTCGGTTCATTTCATTTCAGCACACTGCCAGACGCACTTGAGCAAATACTGGAACCTAATGTCCCTGGTGAGCAGTCCACATGATATCTGGGCTCCCCTGGTGACATACCTCCTAGAATCTGCTGACACTGATGAATGCTTTGATGCCCATGAGACAGAATCCCAGATCCCTGGCCAGAGTCCCTGCACAGACCCCGATACTATCACGCCTGTAACTTTATGACTGTGAGATCCTATGACTTGTGTCCATGTTAGCCTAAAAACGATGTCTGCATGCCCGAATAACTTTGTAAGATGTCATATATTCCTTTCACACCGTTGTCATGTATTTACTCTGCTAAATGCAAAATGTCAAAATGCACAATTAAATGCCTATATTATAACGTGGTTTATCTTCAATAAAGTTCTTAATTTTTTTTTAAAACTGAAATACTCCCACAGCATCCCAAGATCTTACCTAATTACGTCATTCTGCCGTATTCTTTATCCTCAGCTGTCCTGGTTAGTATAGTTTGGTTGTTCTCCTTACACAGGTTTAGAAAGGGCTAGTTGTGAGAGGTTCTAAGTCTTTTCCAGTCGTTTTAACATCTGGCATTTATGTTTCAAATTGTTTGGGCACGAGTCTGATTTTTGAGTTTTGCTCTTATTGACGTGTTTGTCTGAACACATTTCATCTTGTGAGTGCTATTATTTGTAAGACTGCTTTGTTGAACTGATACTATGGTGGGATTCTGAACCTGTTGTATTAGGTGTTGATTGGTTCATTTTTATTCAACTTTGTTTTATTAATTTCCAAGTGCATTAGGTATGAAACAGTACAATAAACATATGCCCCGTTCAAATACCCTGTCTCCAAATACTCTACCCCCTCCGATACACATGGTGTACAGGCTCGGGAGACGTGTGAAAGCACTGTGTCCACGGGAGCATGCTCAGGGCTGGAATCGACAGTTGGTGTACCTAACCACCCTGTAAATTGACAACGCCCCCCTCCCCCCTGACCCCCAACTCCCCCTTTACCTCCCCTCTTCCCCCCCGCCCCCAGTGTGTCGTTACTTTGCCTCATAGGAGCGCCGAGGCAGGGTATCCGCGCTTTTCCAGTTATTTGGGGTCGTCCTCTGTGGAGGAAATGTCTGTAAGCCGCAGCAACCTTAAGTATTTTGGGCATGTGATTTCATTGAATTCCTTGGTTACCATGGTAAGGAAGGGCTGCCAGGCGCAGCAAAAGATTCTGTTGATTGCGTGAGAGTTGCCTGAATCCTTTTCATTCCCAGTATATATCAGAGTCTATGGAGCCAGCCTGTGTGTGTAGGACGCTTGTGGTGCCCCAGAGCGAAAGGATGTGCTGAACTGCAGCCCCCATTGCGAGCCCATTTGTTTCTCCCTGATCGACTTTAGTGGGAAGGTGAGTCTGTTTGGGAGCCCTAATAATGTATAAGCTGGGAATCGGGGAATGTCTGTTTCAAAGTGAGCGTTCATTTCGTCCAGAACTGCCGTCCAGTAGTCCTTCACCTCTACGCAGTCCCACAGCAGGTGAGTTAGTGTCCCTGTCTCGTTACAGCCCCTCCAGCATGTTGGGCTACGAAGCGGGTTACCTTTGTTAAGTCTAGCTGGGGTCAGGTACCAATAGGGCACGATCTTAACTGCTGCTTCTCTACTAGCTATGTTCCTGGACGTGTGGTAATCTCTAGGATATTTATCCCGCCATTCTTTATCTGTGAAGCTTCTCCCAAGCTCGGATTCCCACCGTCTCTGACCTGCAGAGCGATTTAGGGGCGGTTCAGGACTGATCATTTTATAGAGGTCCGTGATCGCCTGTCTGTCTGTAGTTTTCATGACAAGCCATCTCTCGAAGGCCGTGAGTCGCCCGCCCACATGCGGCTTTATATCCGGCTGTGATAGCCAGTGTCTGATCTGAAAATATTGGTAACGCCGGGGAGATATTAGGTTATACATCTCTGTTAGGGCATCGAGCTGAATGAAGCCGTCTAGGTCGAATAGATGTCCCGCCGACCTCCAGTTAGAATCTCTCCACTGCTCAAAAGCCTGAGGTTTCATCCCCAGGGCAAAGGCGGGGTTGTCAAAAAGCGGGGTGATAGGTGAAGGGAAGGTGGTAAGACCCTCTCTGACCGCCACTGCGTCCCACACTCTAAGTATATTGCGGGTAGTATGTGACTTATTAAGGTACGCTGGTCTATCTGGGCGTTTCAGAAAAGGGACCTTCCAAAGTGCCATCTGGGCCATCGCTCTGCCCTGGAAAAATCATCTCTTCTCTGACTCGGGGCGGTTCCATTCTAGGAGATATCGTAGCTGGGTCACCTGCAAATATTTCAACAGGTTAGGGATCCCCAAACCCCCCACCTGCGGAGCTCGGTGAGCGAGATCCCTACTCATCCGCGGGCGCTTTCCAGACTATATGAACTGCTGTATCGCGTCTTGTAGCTTCTTTAGCATTCCTAGCGGTGGAGTCACTGGAATAGTTTGGAATATATATAGGACCTTGAGAAGCAAGGACATTTTGACTGCCACGACTCGACCCATCGACCATCGTCTCAGGTCTCCCTGAAGTTGGGCGTAGAGATCCGAGTAGTTCCGGTCAACGGCCTGTGACGCACTCGGTGTCAGGGTGATTCCCAAGTATGGGATCGAGGTGTGTGAGGACAGTTCCTCATAACTCAATGGTCCGCCAGCGGACTTGCGAGCGTTACGGCCCAGCGGAAAGATCATTGACTTCCCTGTGTTCATTTTAAACTCCAATACTTTCCCAAAGGCCTCCATTTCTTTAAAAAAAAAACAGGCACGGACTGTTTGGGATTGACCAAGGCCGCCAGGATGTCGTCGGCATATAGGCTGATGGTATGTGGCTCGCACCCGAATGTGATACCGGAGATACCGGGATTGTCCCTGATTCTTTGCGTAAGCAGCTCTATGTATAGCGCAAAGAGTAAAGGCAAGAGTTGGCACCCTTGTCGGGTGCCCCGTTGGATGTCAAAGGATTGCGAGCCGATACCGTTAATGCGGATCAATGCCTGGGGTGCGTCATAGCAGCTGGCAACTGAGGAAAATTGAATTTTATATGGCCAAGTATGTCCCCTATCGTGTACCCCAATGTTCAATGTACATGTATGACATCCGTGCGTTTTCCCTCTATGGCCGAAATGAAGACGCATATGCATTTGCGTCCAACGTTAACATGTCAGTTACTAGGCCCTCCATGTTAGAAACGATAATTCTGCTTTTAAGCCTATGTTGCCAACGTCTTTATAAGATGCACCCGTTTTTGTGGCCTAGTCGAGCTAGGACCCGAATTCAGCCTCCTGAATGCTCTGAAAGCTGCAGTTTAGTTATTCATTCCTGACCTCTCCCTTACTTCCTGCTCAGCTGAGAGGTGCCCGGCCTGGCCTGCCAAGACAGTATTTTGCCTACAGTTATCTGCTCTGCTCCACAGAAACACATTCCTGCCTAATGAAAAGGATAAACATATTCAGCCTGCAGAAGATAGGGCCTAGCCTTCCTGTCTCCATTCAAGTGATTTACAGAGCTCGCATCCATAGAAAGCCCACAGCCCCCATGCTATGCATGGAGAAATATAGGCCCATACCAGCATTCAGTGATGAATAGCCTATGCCCGAGCGACTTTTAAGTTAGATAATATATTCTCCGAAACTAAAGATACTAGATAGTACTCGAGGTACAGGTCGTTCTGACATCCAAGACTCCTCTACTAGCACAAAAGTCAACCCCCTCCTGTTTCCTCCAGCTACACGTCTGTTACACGTCATGACTAGGTTCCGCACTCAAGTAGGGTAAAGGTTCCAGCTGGACATTCAGACCCCTTCCATGACCCCATCCAAGCCATGCAGACCCCCTCCAGGTATCCACCCACCTATGACACACCTGTGACTCATCAAGGGAACGCCCACATGTACGCCCTTTTACACGCCTATGTGTTCTTATCTCTCTCTCTTTCACTTGCTCCACCTTCTCCATGCAAGTTAATGTACATTTGTACTATAAATGATGTACTCTGTGAATAAGCGTTAGATGTCGATCCTTCCTGAACCTTAGTGGTGATGGAACCCGATTCTCCATTGGCTGCAGCAAATGTAATAAAGCCCTTCTGAAACGGACGCCACGGACTCTGCCTCTCATTAGATATATGATCCTTGTTAATGTATAGAAATTATGTTGGGGTAATTATTTTATTTACCACATTTATTGGCGCCCGAATAGGGACTAGTCCCCTTCCCCACTCGCCGGAGATGTAGGTCGAGCCCCCTACCCTTCTACAGCCGTGACGGATCTCAAGTGTACACGACGCGGGATTTCCTGCCTACTCCCTCAGGCCCACGGAGGTGACGGAGACTGCGACCAGGCATCCACACGAGGCGGGGAGGATTGCGGACCATCCCAACCAGAGCCCAAGACGAGAGAGCAAGGCCCGAGGTATCCCGAGGCCCACCTGTTCCTAGGCGCATGCGCAGCAACAACAGCAGCAGCAGTAGCAGTATCGAGTGTCCGAGGCCTTCAAGTTCAAGTTCTGCTTCCCGGTGAGTACCATTATTGGGAACGCATAAAGACGGGTTCATTTATTTGAGTCCGGTAAAGACGGGTCTGGGTACGCAGATCCGGTAAAGACGTGTCACCTTTGGGGGCGCGGTAAAGACGTGTCTCTTTATGAGACCGGTATGATTGTGCTGCTTCGCAGTGCATAAAGTAAATAGTTGCCAGGATCGTGTTATTCTTATGTACTAGTTAGGATGTATCTGTTCTCAATGTTCTAGTGCTGTGGTATGAATGGTTGTTCTCAGTCTGTTTTTTTGTACATTGTGTTTTCGTTAAAGGTAGTTCCAACATGCCATTGTTTTCGAAATTACGTCAGATAGGGACAAGAAAAGGGATACTCGAGGAATCAGTTCCCGTCCCTCCTAGAGACACTCCTGGTCATTTTATGTATCAGAAACACAGGCTAGATGCCATACTGTTTCTAGATTTGTGGGTGGATTACACTAAAGATCTGGATGAGAAGTATAGATGGCCTGCCTCAGGAACATGGGATCCTGAATGCATTATGAGAATAGAGGAAGCACTATGGAAAAAGAAATCGAGACAGTCACAGAAAGATGCCATTGAATTATGACGTAAAGAAGCACATAGGAGAACCGAAAAAGAAATAAATAAAGCAGATGGAGCCAGACAAGCTGGGGAAAAAGCCAGAGAAAAAGAACTAAAAGAAGAGGGGGAGCGGGTCCAGAGAGAACAAGTAGACCGAGGAAAAAATGCCCTCAACATGGGCATGTATCCTGTTCTCACGGAAGGACCTAGTAATTTACCGCCACCTCTGATCCCGACCAAAGTACGTATGCATAGACAGACAGAAGCTGAAGCTTTTATTTCTTCCTATCTAGCGGAGCCTGCTCCGGACTATGTAAATGCAGCATCCCCACCTCCTCGTCCCCTCAATAATCCGAATAATCCTTTTTTTTCTCCCTCCACCCGCACCACAGACTCAGCCTACACCGACTCAGCCTATACAAACGCTACCTCCACCGACTGTAACGACAGTGAGAGATGACTCAGGACAAGGGGCAGTGGGAGGGGCAGCAGCACCCCGAACACCACCACCAACAAGGTCATTGCAGGACGTAGGTCTACGGACGCCCCCGACAATGTCATCTCCCTATAGGACTACTGCTGTACCAATATCGCAATGTATATATGATCCAGTACCAGGTGCAGGTGCTCTGTTAGTGAACTCACTCCGACTAAGACGAGCTGCAGAATATCTATCTCCATTACCAGACATGAAGGAACACTTAGACAGTATATACCGTTTCATTCGAACAGGGGAAGGACCAGAGAGTATAGAAAATGCCATGAAACACAGAAAGGTAGAGGTTAAAAACATGATTCTACGTTTTATGATTAATTGTCTGATCAGGGAACAAGACCAGCCAGGAAAGGGAGTAACTAGAAGTATGATTGATTGGAGTGACAACATATCTGCCGGTAAACATGATACAGTGGGAAAGACAGAATGCATGTATAGGAAAATACGAAAAGAGATTTTAAAGATACACCAGAAAGAGTCTGAAGAGAAAGAGGATTCAACCTCGGAAGAGGATGACACCGAGAACCCCGATAGAATTGCTTATGTAGGTAGAGCACGACCATTCGACAGGCCCATATGTCTTGATTACCACAAGAAGGGACCCCTTATAAAAGAACGATTTTCTCTCAAATCTGTTCCAAGCTACTGAGAACGCACTGAAAAAAAGAGTAGAGTGTGACAGACCCCACACCCCACATGAAAAAGAATTGGCCCGGTCAGCAGTTCAATGGGTGTCTAACTCTAATATATATAATGGTGACGTAGTGGCTCAGACCTTTTTGAGTCTCTCTCCAAATGAACAGCGTTTAGCTGGTATTTACATGGTTCAACATCTGATCACGTTGTATGAAAGTCAATATGCTGATCCCGGTCCCTTGTACAAATTACTAGACAACGTACTTTTAGATAGATGGACAAGTGCAGGTACTGAATTAATTAATGTCATTCTGGACCAACGACATAAGTATGTGACTTTTCTGTCCACGAGCATGATTCCTGTCCCACACCACGACAGACATGATTTACACTTTGACAGACAGAACCCCCTTCGAGAAGTGCATCTCGTTAAAGATAATGACGGTACACTCCAACGTGTATATGTTTACACACCCTTGACGAAAATGGAAATATTGGAAATGAAAAAGATGCTTCCCTGTCATGATAAAGATCCAGGGGGATTCCATCGTGAATTAAAAGACATTCTCCGCATAGGGGATTACACGTACGCTGATATTATTAAGTTATTGAAAGTACTATTACCTGCAGGCATTTATGAAAAGCTTAAAGAAAAAGATTGGGAATTAGGAGAGAAAAAGATAGATTGGGCATTATTGGAAACAGAGGACAAAGGACGGCTCCCTGGCACAGGTCTGGGGGAGCAAGCTAAAGCATTACCTGAACTCTTGATACAGGTCCTGCCGAGATTATTGATTACTAAAAAGGAAGATTGGGATGCTATTTCAGCCTGTAAACAGAAACCAGATGAAGATACTAGTGATTTTTATTCCAGATTCGAGAAATGTTTTTCTATTAATAGTGGCATTAAGCCAAGTAGTGAATCATATCCACATCTTTTTGTGAGCAAACTGGTAGAGAATTCTTCACCCCAGATCAAGCATAGAGTACTGAAGGTTGAGAGTACTTGGCAAGCAAATAGTCCTTCCCAAATGTTACAAATGTTACAGTACCACCAGAACAGAATTAGAGAAGAACAGGAACATGAAAAGAAACGTTTGAAAGATACGAAAATGAAAATGCTAGTTGCACAATCAGTACCAGCTAATGGAAATAGAAAAGGCACTCAAAGCACTCCCCCAGTTAAAGGAAACTGCAACTATTGCAAACAACCAGGTCACTATGTGAATGAATGCGCAGTCCTGAAACACAATATAGCTACAGGCAAGACAAAAGAAAGACCGCATCCTCCCAGACAGAATAGCACCCCACAGAACACGCAACAGACAGTAGCCCTACCACAACCGATAGCTGCCACTCAACAGGTCACACAACAGATGTACCAGTACGCACAGTCAGATTATCCAGAATTTCAGCAGTACTCATGAAACTGCCTAGAGAGGGAGGTTGGCTTGCCTCTTATCGAGATTACTGTTGATCAAGAAGGTCCTTATGTACATAGTCGTGTATTGGGAAAAGATAGAAAATTTTGGATTGACACAGGGGCAAGCAGAACTACCATCAGTCATGACGAGGTTCCAGGGGCACCCCTCTCAGGCTCACAGAATGTTTCCCTGGGTTTTTCAGGAAAGCCTATTGTTAACGAAGTGTCAAAGCCAGTTCCCCTAGGAGTTGGTCCATTGTCCCGTACTACAGACTTGTTGCTGACTAAGTCATGCCCAGAAAATTTGCTTGGTATTAAGACATTGAAAGAACTAGTAGCTGTTATTTGTTGTTCTCCGGAAGGAGTGAGATTGTTTTTACGTGATTTTAAAGGACATTATGTGATGAGAGATTTTGATCCCAGACTTCAGAATGTACCACAGCATTTATGGGGACAAGGCCCGACTGATGTAGGTTGCATGCACATTACACCATATCGGGTCACGCTTAAATCAGGAGTAGTACTGCCACGAATCAGACAATACAAGTTGCCACCAGATCCCATAGTAGCATTACTGAAAATTGTTGATGAGCTCATTGCACAAGGAGTGGTAGTAGAAACAGACTCGAACATATGTAATTCTCCTGTCATCCCCATTCTCAAACGAACAGACCCTAATGCACCACCAGTCTACAGACTAGTGATTGATCTTCGGGAACTAAACAAGTGTATAATACCGCAATACCCAGTGGTCCCAGACATTTCTTCCTTACTAACTGCGATTGATTCCGAAGCGACGTTCTTTACTGTAATTGACCTCAAGAATGCCTTCTTCAGTGTCCCGATACATCCAGAGAGCCAGTACCTTTTCGGATTCTGTTTAAATGGACGAAGCTTTAAATTTACGAGGGCTCCTCAAGAGTTCACCGAAAGTCCTAGTATTTACAGCCAAGCGTTAAAGAGACAACTAGACAGTATTCACATGCCTGACAATACCGCACTGCTCCAGTATGTCAATGACATTCTGATAACTGCTCGTACAGAACTTGACTGTGAACATGCATCACTGACAGTCTTACACTTTCTGGCAGACAAGGGACACAAGGTGTCCCCTTCGAAGTTACAATTCTGTGCCCAGCAAGTGGTCTACCTTGGTCACTTGCTGTCCAAGAGGGGTAGACAGCTGACACAAGACCGTATCCAGTTAATTGCCAATCTTTCCCAGCCCAAGACACAAAAGGAAGTACGGGCCTTTATTGGCCTCACTTCTTACTGCAGACAATGAATTCCCCAGTATGCATATCTAGCCAAACCACTTATACAGTTGACAACACAGGAGGCAGCCTCTTCGACTGTCCTCCCTTGGACACAAGAACATACACTTGCATTTGAAGAACTGAAAAAAGCTCTATGTCAAGCACCAGTTTTAGCGACTCCTTGTTACAGCAAGCCTTTCACGCTTTTTGTCACTGAGCGAGATGGAACAGCATTATCTGTCCTTACACAAGATCAAGCAGGAAAACACAAACCGTGTGCTTATTTTTCTAGTACACTCGATCCAGTGGCCCAGGCTCTGCCTGCGTGCCTGAAATCCGTTGCAGCCACAGTGCTAGCTATCAGACAAAGTGACTCTATTGTGTTAGGCCATCCCCTGACAGTACAAGTCCCGCATGCAGTCGAAGTTCTCTTGAACCGAACACAGACACAACACCTGACTATAGCAAGACTGACAGGATACGAACTGACATTATTTCAGCCACACATAGAGATCAGACGATGTAATATACTAAACCCTGCTACACTCTTGCCCTCAAGTACAGTAGAGACTGCACCACATGACTGTGTGGAAGTAATTGATACAGTGACGAAACCAAGACAAGATCTGACAGACATTGCACTGCCCGACCCTGACCTGACACTTTACGTTGATGGTTCATGCATGAGAACAAGCACAGGAGAGTTAGTGCCCGCGTATGCCGTGACCACTGATACGGAAGTCATAGAGACACACAGAATAGACACGCTGTCAGCCCAAGCAGCAGAGCTCATTGCTCTGACACAAGCCTGCAAACGAGCCAAGAACCTGAAAGTAAATGTTTATACAGATTCACAGTACGCTTTCGGAGTCGTTCACGACTTCGGTGTGCTGTGGCAGGAAAGAGGTTTCTTGACCTCTCACGGGACCAGAATTCAGCATGGTCCCCTTATTCAAGCCCTGTTAGAAGCAATACATTTGCCTACAGCCATAGCCATCATGAAATGTAAAGCACATACGAAAGTCACAGACACCATTTCCCAGGGTAACGACCTGGCAGATCGAACAGCTAAATCGACAGCCCAGACTCCAACGGACACGACAAAGACAGAAGTACCATCACTGACAAATAACATGACAGTTAGGGATCCCTCACAAGATGTGCTCGACATACAGACACATGCCACTCCAGACGAAATAAAGAAATGGACTGAACAAGGAGGGGTCCAGACTGACCAGGGTTGGATGACAAAAGGCAAAGCTACATGGTTTCTCCCAGATTCTATGGTTCAAGTAATCATAAACACAGCACATAGTCCAGCGCACTTAGGAGAAAAGGCTATGCTAGACAGTTTACAGAACATTTGGTTTAACAAACACCTGCGTGCAGCAGCTAAACAGAAAGTACGCACCTGTATGATCTGTTGCCAGTTCAATCCAGGTAAAGGCATTCCAGTGGAACAAGGTGGATTCCATCCCCCTGACCACCCTTTTGAAGTCCTCCAGATGGATTATATCCAGATGGACAGATGTCGAGGATACAAATACGTCTTAGTAATTGTATGTGCACTATCCAGATGGACAGAAGCATATCCAGTTCCAGATTACACTGCTGTAACAACTGCCAGGCAGTTGGTCCTAGAGTATTTCCCACGATACGGATTGCCACGTGTCGTGTATTCAGATAATGGTCAGTCATTCTCCTCCGAGTTAATGAAACAAGTATCCCTTCTGTTAGGGTACCAGTGGAAGTTCCATTGTGTACGACATCCCGAGGCAGCCGGACTCGTAGAGAGACACAATCAGACCCTCAAGACCAAGTTAGCGAAAGTCTGTGTAGAAAAAGGCGTAGATTGGATGGTAGCCTTGCCAGTTGCCCTCTTTTACATGCGTATGGTAGCTCATTCCAGAACAAGATTGTCTCCTTATGAAGTTATTTTTGGTAGACCACCAAATATGTGGGGTATGCCGATGCCAAAGAAAATCACAGATGTTGACAGTAATATGCTGACAGATTATCTGGCTTCCTTGATGTCTGCACTCCTATCTTGTCGTTCACAGGTTGCAGCCGCCTTCCCCGACAACACCCAAGTGAAAGAGCATGCTGTCGTCCCTGGGGATACAGTTCTTGTGCGAAATTTCGACCGATCAAGCCCTCTCGAGCCCCGCTGGAAGACGCCCAAGCTGGTACTTCTAACAACAAGGACCGCAGTGTAGGTCGAGGGAAGGAAGGGCTGGATCCATGCCCAGCATGTTAAGAAATTCCATGGGAAAACAGAGACTGTAACTAAACCAAAAGACTGCCTCGAAACCAGTGACTCAAAACCCCCTTTGCTAGAAAAAACTCCGCAACAGGAGTATAAATTAAAATTACGGTCTAGTAAGTCAGACAGTTTAATTGTTTAAGTCCCTCTCGGGTGAAGCGGTTAGACAGGTTCCTGATATGTATGAGACTGTAGATCAGAATAGTACTAGACAGAGAGATAAGAGAGTGAAATACTGCAAGTCCCTTCGCAGTAGATGTATAGTAACCCTGATTATTATGTTTCTTCTAAGCATATCAGTTATATGTATCAGTTTAACGCTACATGTTTTCTTTCCCCCTCTTGCTTCGCATATACATTCTTTTTTCAATGACACCACAGAGCACGTGTTCAGTGATCTGCCACCTCATGAACTGTCATACCGACTAGCACTACGCAATAATACTTTTATTCGAATGTTGCACCATCCTCATCAGGCCAGCAATGTAACGAATTGCTGGGTATGTGGCCGACTCCCACCTTACCAGAAAACAAAGGGAGTTTTGCCTCTCTTTCCTTTCCCGTTTACGCACAATGGTTCATGTGGAGCATGGTTTGCTCTAATGTCCTCCCTAGACAAAAAGGTTACAGATCCCCCGAGCAATTGGGTATGGGGTGATTTGAACAAAGTAATGAATGAGGCATGTTACCCAGACACAGATGGTCTTCCCCAAAGGAAAGGAACAGATATAGAGAACGAGGTATATGAACAAGGAAATGCTTCCCTTAACTTTATGATTTTAAATGTCCAGTCTGAGAAAAACACAGGTCCGCCCTTCATATCAGTTCTACCCGTAAAAGGTGAATTATGTATTAGAAAACAAGGATCAGTACATTTAGGACACAGTGATTGTAAAACAGTAGTCGAGTTTAATGATAAAGGAAAGTCTACTTTCAAAGCCTCCCGCCATTCCTATTTTATTTGTGGTCAGACAGCCTATATTCGTCTGCCTTTGGACTGGGGTGGAACATGTTATATAGCGTTCCTTTTGCCACCAGTTTTTCTAGCCCCGTCCCATTATCATGGAGATTCCCGACTAATACACGTTAGAACTAAGAGGGAGACAGATTCCCTAATTGTCGATCAGACTGAGACAGCTTTGGAGCAATATACAGATTTCAATAGAGGATTCTTTTTCTTCATAGGTCCCATTCAAAACAGTAAATTAATACGTAGGTTGACAAGAACCCTTGAAGCAGTAATAAATGAGACTGCATCTGCTCTAGCAAACTTAACAGAGGAGCAGTCTGCTATGAGACTTGTCGTTCTTCAGAACCGCCTTGTTCTTGACGTCATCCTGGCAGATAGGGGCGGAGCTTGTAGAGTCATCGGATCCAGTTGTTGCGTGTTTATTCCAAATAACGCACCATCCGTGTATGCAGCAATAACCAGACTACATAAGATAGCTCACGAAATACATCAGAACCCAGGCACATGGACTTGGTCCGGTTGGCTCTGGAATGTAATAGCAGCATGGGGATGGAAAGTACTGTCATTCATAGGAATAGCACTACTTATTCTGTTCAGTTGTTGCCTCTGTCTACAATGTGGCCCAGCGATTTGCGGCTTGTGCGCCACTGCCTGTATTTCCCATCCACGTATCCAGAAGAGAAAAGATGAGCTAATGATGCAGTATGACCATATACAAGGTCTTATGCAATTAGATGTGACTTGAAGGGAACGTAGGGGACAAGGAGGGAATGAGGAAAATTGAATTGTATATGGCCAAGTATGTCCCCTATCGTGTACGTTCAATGTACATGTATGACATCTGTGCGTTTTCCCTCTATGGCCGAAATGAAGACGCATATGCATTTGCGTCCAACGTTAACATGTCAGTTACTAGGCCCTCCATGTTAGAAACGATATTTCTGCTTTTAAGCCTATGTTGCCAACGTCTTTATAAGATGCACCCGTTTTTGTGGCCTAGCCGAGCTAGGACCTGAATTCAGCCTCCTGAATGCTCTGAAAGCTGCAGTTTAGTTATTCATTCCTGACCTCTCCCTTACTTCCTGCTCAGCCGAGAGGTGCCCGGCCTGGCCTGCCAAGACAGTATTTTGCCTACAGTTATCTGCTCTGCTCCACAGAAACACATTCCTGCCTAATGAAAAGGATAAACATATTCAGCCTGCAGAAGATAGGGCCTAGCCTTCCTGTCTCCATTCAAGTGATTTACAGAGCTCGCATCCATAGAAAGCCCACAGCCCCCATGCTATGCATGGAGAAATATAGGCCCATACCAGCATTCAGTGATGAATAGCCTTTGCCCGAGCGACCTTTAAGTTAGATAATATATTCTCCGAAACTAAAGATACTAGATAGTACTCGAGGTACAGGTCGTTCTGACATCCAAGACTCCTCTACTAGCACAAAAGTCAACCCCCTCCTGTTTCCTCCAGCTACACGTCTGTTACATGTCATGACTAGGTTCCGCACTCAAGTAGGGTAAAGGTTCCAGCTGGACATTCAGACCCCTTCCATGACCCCATCCAAGCCATGCAGACCCCCTCCAAGTATCCACGCACCTATGACACACCTGTGACTCATCAAGGGAACGCCCACATGTACGCCCTTTTACACGCCTATGTGTTCTTATCTCTCTCTCTTTCACTTGCTCCACCTTCTCCATGCAAGTTAATGTACATTTGTACTATAAATGATGTACTCTGTGAATAAACGTTAGATGTCGATCCTTCCTGAACCTTAGTGGTGATGGAACCCGATTCTCCATTGGCTGCAGCAAATGTAATAAAGCCCTTCTGAAACGGACTCCACGGACTCTGCCTCTCATTAGATATATGATCCTTGTTAATGTATAGAAATTATGTCGGGGTAATTAATTTATTTACCACACAACCCAAGCTCTGAAGCGATCACCTATACCAAATCGCACCAGTGTCCTGTTCAGACAGCCCCAATCCACCCTGTCAAACGCTTTCTCAGCGTCGACAGACAACAGCACAGCATCAGTGCTGTTAAAATGGGCTTTGTCGATCACAGTAGGAGTCGCTTGGTATTATCGCTGCACTGCCTATTGGGGATAAATCCTGACTGATCGGGCTCTATGATACCAGGTAAGCAGGGACCCAGTCTTGCCGCCAGGATCCACGTAAAAAGCTTGAGATCAAGATTAAGCAAGGATATGGGCCTGTAGGCGGCGCATTGCGTAGCGTCTTTGCCCGGTTTAGATAAAACTATGATGTCGGCCGCAAGCATGTCAGGAGGAATCGAGCCCGGCCCGTGGAAGGAATTAAAGAGCTTAGTCAGGAGGGGTGAAATCAGGGGGCAAAAAGTCTTATAAAAACCGGCGGAGAAGTCGTCCGGCCCTGGTGCCTTTAGAGGCTTTAGGTGGGCTATTACGGAAATCACCTCCTCCGTTCGGATAAGCGCGTCTAGGGAAGTGGCACACTCCGCCTTAAGTGCAGCGACTGCCTCTTCGTTGAGGTAGGCGTCCCCCCTAATATCTAGAGCCGAACTGCACTATAGAGCGTGGTATAGATGGCGCGGAAGGCTTCCCCTATTTTATCGTCTACCTGGAGCATTTGCCCAGAATCGTCCTGAATAGCAGTAACTTTAGCCTTTTGGACCATCGCCCTGAGCTTGCTCGTTAACAGAGGTCCGGTTTTATCGCCTCCTACGTAGTAGGCATACCTCAGCCGTAGGGTTGCATATTCCGCGCGATCCAAATCCAAACCCGCAAGCTGCGCCCTGGCCGCTTTTAGCTGACGCCACATCCTAGGGGCCCCAGTGCGACTATGTACCCTCTCTAGCTCCGACACCTGCGCCAAGAGCGCCTCCCTTTTGTCCCTACGGTCTTGGACCTCAGCCGCTGAACTCGCTATGAGGTCCCCCTGCCTTTAGTGCTCCCCATACCGCTGTCGCTGGTGCGTATGGGCAATTGTTGTGTAACCCCCTGTCGTTGTAGCAGGCGCCATCGGCCTCTCCGTGTTTGTGTGGGTGGGACGGTCAACGTGAGTGTGACTGCATCATGGTCAGAAAGTGCAGCTGGGACAATGTCTACATCCGCCACGGATGTGGCAAGATCAGAGGACCCTACGAGGTGGTCAAGCCTAGCCTACGTGTGGTGCACATGTGAATAGAAAGTGTACTGATAGTCATGGGGGTGAGCCTCCCCCAAAAGGTCCGAAAGGCCTCTGCTAGCCAACCACTTCCTACCCTCCAGGGATATCTCCACCGTGGCTCCGTAACAGTGGCCCGATCGAGCTTTAGCCTGGTCCATTACAAGGTTAAGATCCCCTCCCACAAGTGTGTATCACGTTGGGTGTGCAAGGGCGTCCGCCAGGGCCCCATTGAGGAAGGCCTCTTGCCCTGAGTTGGGGACATATATTGATCCGGTAACCATGGACAAGCCCCCTATCCGCACAGTGTAAGCTAGGAGCCTGGCCTTAATTTCAGCGATCTTGTCCCCCACCTGGCCCTTAAAGTGACTAGCAAACAGAATTGCATCCCCCGCTTTTTTCTCATTGGTGGAGGAGTATAGTTGGTGTGGGAAAGCTCTGGAATGCATTCTAGGCCAGTCCTTGGAGAGAAGGTGCGTGCGTTTCCTGTAACAAGCAAATAAATGCGCCTGAGTTCTCCAGGTATGACAGCACGGTACGCCGCTTGATGGGGTTATTGAGCCCTTTCACATTCAGGGTGATGACTTTAAGGGTGGTGTCAGACAAGATACCCACTTGGTTGAAAAGTCCGACTGCCCGGGGAAGAAGCCCTTACCTGGCCACGCTCAGAGTCCCCCCGATTGTGCGACACACCGGTACCCTCCCCAACCACCCCTTCTACCCCCCAACCTGGCCTACCCTCTCCGAACCCCAGCCCCAACATGTCCACCACCCCTCCCCCAACATAACAAACCCCTCTCCCCCCCTAACTCCAACTGGACATCCCCAGAGATCAAAGTCCAATGTTTCTCTGTCCTTGGCACATGCATGTGGTGAGGTTACCTGTGGGAGCGTGTAGCCACCGCTTCATTCGCCCCCCCACCCCATCCTCCTCCCCCCAGCCAGCTATGAGATGCAGCATATGTGTCCCCCATTGAGAAACTAGTTGGGCTAGAGGTGAGGTATCCCTGGATACAGCCTCAACTGCCGCCGCCCGCTCTCGGGACAGGATTGTCAAGTCTGGCTTCAGCTTAGCTGCTGCTGAAGTTCGTCGTCGGCGCACTTTCTACCACCCGTCATTTCGAGGTTGCTGGGACTGGGGTGGCAAGTCTTCAGCTTCCGCCTGAGCGAAGCCCAGGAGGTTACAGGTTTCTCAAAGGTGTGGCCTCAAGAGTACTACACCCCCTTGTCTCTTAAGAAGGATGTGACTACTTGGAACACCTTCCGTTTCTGAAGCGTTATGGAGGAGAGGTCTTGGAAGAGTGCCACCGAGTGTCCTTGATACTGTAAAGGTTCTTTCAGTCGGGCTTCTTTCAGGATCTTCTCCTTGAGAGGATAGTCTGGGAGGAAAGTGAGGATGTCGGGAGGGGGGCAGAGGCCCGCCACGGTGGGGCCACTCTATGCGCCCTGTCAATCCGAATGTCCTGCTCCAGGCCCACACCTAGGATGCCCCTGAAGAATCCCTGTAGGTAGTGCGCAATGTCCGCTTCCTCTGTGGACCGTGGAATCCCGCGGACTTGTATCTCGTATTTTATTTCTTCGCGACCTGTTTTCTAGGTCTTCGACATGTGCTTGGAGGTCCACCTGTTGCACTTTGAGGCAGATGAGCTCTTGCTGGAGACGGTCTATTTCCTCACTCCTTGTGGGGTCATTGTCCTCCATGGCGGCCACGCGCTCTCCAAGGCCGTCCATGTCGCGACGTATCTCCCTTACCTCGCCCGCAACCTCTTGTTTGAGGGTTTGGAAGTCCTGTCTGAGAGAGTTGAACAGTGGCTTCAGAAATGCCTTAGTGATAGACAACTCACCCTCTGTGTTTTCTGTCGACTGTTTGGGTTGAGAGGGGGAAGGAGGGCCTCTGTCCCCTCTACTAGGTCCCTTTAGAAGCATGTCCGTGAAGGTGCGCTCCCCTTTCCTGCATGTTGATGTCTTGAGGGAACGTCCACACTGTTCTGCCTGCCCCAAAGGCCCCGGCGCACTGCCGTGGAAGCCCCTGGTGGGTGCGATGAGTTCCCGCCTGCGAGCTTCAGCCCTCTATTCAATCTGTTGTGTGGTCCTCTGATATCCGGCGAGAGCACCAGATGTTATCTCTGTTTCAGAGCGGGGGAAGCAGTAATCTGCCTGGGATATGCAAGCGTGCGACAAGGCCCACCCCCTTCCTCCTTGGCTGCTGCAAGAAGGGGGACCCCTGATCTCCGATAGCCCCTCCCGGGTGCTGGTGTATTAACCGGAGTGGCGGCTGGTGCTTGAGTTCCTCGGTTTCCTGGTAACTCCTCGCACCCCCTTGGCCCGAGACCCTATGCGCTGGGTTCTTTTTGAGCGGGAGGTAAGCCCCCCACGCTAGTATTAGATCTGTGAAGTCCGTTCTGTTCGGAGGACTCTCGGCCCCTGGAGGCGCGCCTGGATGTTGCGGCTGGGGCTTCACCGCAAGCATGCTGTTCTTCTCGTGGTGCCAATACTCCCCCAGGGCACCCCGACCGGTCTGTAGTGTGCTGGGCAGGGAGCCCACTAGCAGTGCTTCACTTCCAGTTGGCTACCCTCTTGCTGGTATTGAATGCTGTGGCGCCTGAGGTAAGGCTGCGGTGAGAATGTTGAAAGAGACCACAGGACCTCGGAGCGGCGGCTCCTTCTCCTGCACCACCCGACCTGCCACCCCGGCCTCAAAATCACTCCGGTAGCAGGGGACCGGGCTCTCATCCTTATTCTGCGCTTTTGGCATTAATCGCACCTGAGCAACGCCGCCTTCTCTGAGACTGCCCGGGTGGGACAGCCACGCACCGTGTCTCATCTGCCCCCCGTCCCCACGGCCTCGGCGCCATTTCGCGGGGCTCCGCACCCTCACAGTAACTCACTGGGGTCTTGGCTTGCGCGTGTTCTTGTCCTGATATCCTCCCACGATGCACTACACGTAGCCGCAGCAGGAGCTCCTGTCTACTCTCCCCGGGGTCAACAGTCAATCGCACAAAGCTAGGCCCTGCAGCCTCGGCCTCGATTTTCGTATCCTCGGCGCTGGGCAGTGGGCGGCCTGCCCGGCCTCCCCCATTCGCATATGAAGCAGCCGGCGCCGCCTCGCTGCTGCGCGGTCTTCTGCTCAAGGCGCGCCACGTGCCCACTCCTCACCTTCACACCATTTAATATCCGTGGAGGCGGAGACAGCCCGAGTCAAAGGCCCAACGGGCCAGCCTCTACCCACACGTGGCGCGGCCTCACAGCCCTGGCCTCAATTTTTGTGATGCCAGATAGCAGGCGGCTCTTCCCGGTTCTTCTGCCGGGTGCCTACGGGTCCAGCCATGCGCCTTCCGCTTCGGCCACCGCTGTTTCCTGGAGTTAGTCTGGAGGGGGATCTCTTCTGCCCCTGGGAGACCTCTTCTGTGCCGCTAGTTGTCCGCTCCCCCGCCACCACCGAGCAGGCGCCAAGTGCAGTCCCCGGCGCCAGGAGCACCTCGGGTGAGATCAGCCGAAATCCATCTCGCAGTGCCTCCGTAGTCGCACAGCAGTGTAGCCCCCTGCTACCACACATTCAGGGGCCCAAAAATATGCAGCAGTGGGGACACTGAAGCTGAATCTGCCTAGGTGAAGGAGCACGGAGCAGGGAGCCTCACGGAGACATGTCCGTCTAGTCCGCCATCTTGGCCATGCCCAATTGGTTCATTAATGTTATATCTCTTGTCTCTTATATGAAATTGCTCTTTGTATACTCTGATTCTTCTACTTGTTGTAATATGCGATTGTTGCTTGGAACCATCAGACTAACACTAGTACAGTTATCAGCTGCGACCCGTGCAGGTAAGAGCAGTGGGGCTGGGTGAGGGGGGGTTTTGGCGGACGTTGACGAGGGAAAATTAATTAATTTTTTATTTCCCCCTCCATCAATCGTCGAAATCCTCCTCACCCGGTCCCACCGCCCCACCTCTCTTACCTGCACAGGCTGCGGCTGACTGTTATTTGGGTTAGCTGGTCTGGCTGATCATCTCTACAGTGAGACTATGGGTTCTACTTATAGGCTCTGCTCATTGTTGGTCATGTGTTTCTTTTCTGGTTAGGTTGCTAGCCATTTTATTTTTCCTGTTGGTACAGACAAACAAGATGTAGCGGCATGGGTCAGACAACACCCCTTTCTCTATCATATTTGCTCCACTTGTTTCCACTGTGTTTTCACAGACTACAGGGAAGTTTCTAGGGATATTCGTGTGATTTAGTTGAGTCACACCATGTCTATGGGCTGGGCCTGGCTAGCCAGTTGTTCATGTTTGGCAGGTGATATTCAGCTTGCTGGATCTGTCATTTGCTGCGTGGTGGGATGGGGTTGGTGTTGTTGACTGGATGGTGTGGTAGGAGCTTGTGCTTCCTGGTGTATTGAGGTTGAAGTCAATGGATTCTGCTCTGGTGTATCCTCATTTAAAAAGAACTGTGGTGAAGAAGAGATATATGCTAATGTTGTGATCACTTATGAGTGTGATTGACTAATCTTCATTGTACTACTCTTCGTCACCACCTTTATGTCTTTGGTTTCAGCTTTGCATGTGATCTTCCCCATGTATTGACGTCATAGAAGTTGTAAGAGTTGTGGGTGGTTGTATTTGCCTAAGGAACTGCAAAAACAAATTTCTTTGAATTCCGCGTTGTTAGACCTGAAGAAAGTTTTTTTAACATGTTAGTTCATTTGATAACATCAGTGTATTTTTCTCTTTGGTATAAAAAGATTCTGTTGCTTTCACGTTATCTACAACTACAGAAAATACAACCAGGTCGTACATACACACCTAAGAGAAATTAGTCACTTTCTCTAATGCCTAACTGCTGGCATAATGTAGTTGACTTCTGTTACATTCAGCTGCGGCCCTTGCAGGTAAGAGTGGTGGGGCGGTGGGGCTGGGCGGGTGGGATTTTAATGGACGACAACAAGGGAACATTAATTTTTTAATTTTCCCTTGTGGTCGTCAGTAGAATCCCTCCCCAACCCTGCCCCAACGCTCTTACCTACACAAGCTGCTCCTGTGATTTGTCGCAAGCCTGATACCAAAGATATGGGAGTGCTAAAAAGGTTCCTTTTCAATCACTTCAGGAAGCCAAGGAGAGCAGGTGACATCCCACCCACATGTGACTGCCACTCCTTCCACATGACTGCTGCTTCTCCGCACATGACAGCCTGCCACCTCATCTAACATGACCTCCACACCTCCAACACACAGCTGTCACCTTCACTACTCTAGAGTGTCTCGTCTTACACAGTACTCACAAATAATGTGATTTACTTTATACTCTGTCCTTGCCAGCAAGGATACATAGGCGAAACGTCACGTAACATACAGACACGCCTTAATGAGCATCGCTCAGCCATAAGAACGAAGAAAACTGTATGTCCTATGGTAAAACATTTTTTAGAGAAAGGACACAGCGCTGAGGATTTTAAATGGAGGATCTTAGAGAAAATCCACACTGCAGACTCCAAGGGAGGTACCACTATCAGAAAGAAAAGAGAAGTTTTCTGGATTTTTGTTTTTAACACTTTTCGTCAAGGTTTAAATAATGAAATACCATGGGAGCACGCTATCTGTTGAAATACTGTATAAACAACCTATCATTACTGAACCACTGCATAATATCTCAAGATGTTTAAGCAAAGGATCCTGTAATGACCACGGTAATGACCACAAAAGTGACTGCTAAATAACCCTCCTGTAGCCACAATTCCTATATGGAACCATATTCACTGATTAGATAAAATAATACTAGTTTTAGGTCGTCACATTAACTCTAAATAGCTTCCCTAAAAATTGCTAATTTAGAGGCATGAGTTGAAATAATAACTGTCAATTTTTAAATAATCCCTGCTTTCCCCGTATAGAAATACAAAGGCCTTGTAATCCTGCCCAGATAGATTATATACTAAAGCGCTTCGAGAAAATACATGGGCATTACCATATCTATTTCTTCCAACAAACGTTGAATCACCAACCAGTGGAGTTCATTGAAAATGTACCAATAAATAAATACCTTTTAATAAGATAGTTAGTTAAAATTGAATATAAGGTCTTCATCCGACCAATAGATTGTATATGAAACAGCACAAACGTAAATAACCATTCAGGAAAAAGTCGAATCATGGTCGTGCAACCTCAGTGTCAAATAAGCAACGAGATCACTGTTCCCTTATAAAATATAATAAGATGCCCTCATTTATATAGAATCATAACAGTACGCGTTTGAAAAATAATAGCGTGCAACTTCGAAAATTAGGTGAATAATATCATATCTAAAATGAAATTCGGCGAACGATAACTGTCAAAGGGCACAAATCATTCAAACTAAAAAATATATTCTTGTCTAACATTCGGCAATTACAAATAGTAACAAGATATATAATAAAGTAAACAGACGATTCTACTAAACATATAGAAGCCATTGGTTGCATCCAAACCAATCGCCCGACAGCATAGAAAACCGTACAGACATATCCAGCCAATCAATGAAGAGAATAGAAAACTCCGTTAACACTACGCGAACTCCGCAAAGATATCGCCACCCCTTAAACAAAATACAGCTCAGGTGGTGTCAGTCAGAACCAATTGAGTCTAATATATATACCGGAGCCTAAAACAAATGCAGGTTCATTATTTTCCCGCGCTTGAAGCTGCCGTTTCGAATCATCCCGCCACCGGACGTATTGAGCCCTGCTGACTATCCTCAGGTAAGTTGCTAGAACAGAACAAAGCGCCCAAAACGCCCAAGACAAGTCTTTCCTAAATTGACCCATCACTAGATAATACCCTTTTGTTTTTATATTTGTCTTTCAGACAGGGAGATCTTTTAATTTTTCTCATCCAGTACTTCATAATTAAATTTACTGAAGCTACAGAAAGAAAAGAATCCATTGTTTTTAGGTAAGATGGCTGATTAATATAATTAGATACTTAGACTCATGGGACAAAAATTAGATAATTAACCGTCGTATTGCACCTTCTCTTGTAGGCAAGGAGAAAGTTACCAGAAATAATAAAAATCCTGCCGACTGACCACCTCTTTAAACAATAAAGATCATATCGGTTTTAAGAACAGTATTATTACGAATAGGTAAGAGTGAAACGAAGCATAATTTTGGAAGCCTAGATGTCTTATGCTTAGAAATAATCCATCCATTGTCACTTTCTGAAAAGGAATATGCCTTTATCTTCCCTTTTTAGATATATCCTAGGAAAAATAACATCCCAGGATACTGTGTGAAAGCCGAAGTTGGGAACTCCACAAACTTCGCAATTATAATAAGGGCTCCGGTGGCGGATGCTTAATATCCTTTGTCAACCCCATCTAGGTAAAAACACTAGGAATGAAATATCTTAAATACTAAAAAGAGCGGGCCTATCGGAAAACAATACTGAATAGCACCTTTTTTCTCCGCTTATTCTCTGACAACTTAGGTGACTCCTGATAACAAAGAATTATCAATAAGAAGCAGACAACTAAACTACATTTGATCGTCTCTTGAAAGGAGAATTGTATTTAGGAGTAAGTACTTATCAACAAGACAATGGCCAGTATAAATATTGCAAAATGCAATAACCTTTATTTAATCAAGAAGAGTAACGCCAATTCTTATTAAATACCAATTGAGAAAAAATATATATATATGTCACTTGAGTATATTCAACACATCTGACTATATATTTAAATCAAGCTCATGAACCTAAAAATTCCCCCTTTTTCTAAACTAACGCGATAGACATCTATGTAAACTTCCCCATCTATCGCACCTAGAATCACTCATTCTGTTTTATCTAAAAAGAACAACAAGGAAATGACAACATTAGAGGAATATGTAAATTTGTATGTTTAATAGACTCTTGTATTCTTAAATGTAATATTGTCTATAAAATGGCTGCTAAAAGACAAATGGATAAAATGTCCGATTGTGATGTTTATGTATATATCATTATGTGAATTTGATATACGTTTTTATATTTGTAGATATTACGTGGCTACTCCATGAAGAAGGCGCTGGCCGCCGAAACGCGCGTAGAGTCAAATAATTTCGCCACTCATCTTACTTAGTTTATGAATTTATTGTTCATTGTAATCCTTTTTTATAGTGTTTTCGCCTGCAATACAAAACTGCTTGATTTTTAACTTTGTGTCAAATGATTGAAATGTTTTCTGTTTTTAACTAAATGAATAAAATATGATGTCTTTTAGCCAGCTGTAGTTATTTGTTTATTATCCTTTACCAAGTAGTTAATTAAAACTGTTGATTGCCTAGGTTGTTACTTCACACACATATTGTTTTCCCTGACCTAGGAATCATACGATTCACACTCTCAGGGGGTCCTTGTTAAATATACACAATTCATCCCACCCACATGTGACTGCCACTCCTTCCACATGACTGCTGCTTCTCCGCACATGACAGCCTGCCACCTCATCTAACATGACCTCCACACCTCCAACACACAGCTGTCACCTTCACTACTCTAGAGTGTCTCGTCTTACACAGTACTCACATCACTCTAACAGTACACTACCAGTCCCCTAATGTAGACTTCCTCCCCCACACTGCTCCACCTCCTTCTCACATGTCTACCATCCCTCCTACCTCAGGCTGGTATCCCTCAAACATGGGTACCTTCTTTTCCACACTTTTAACACATGGCTCCCTTACCTAGATGCCAGATTAAGATGAGGGCTTCAGAGAGAATAGTCGGTTACATTAAGGCGAGCAGTTCACTTGAGGTAAACATTTCACGGGAGTGGGGTGGAAGTTTCACAGAGAGGATATGTGGCCGTGTGTCTTGTCTGAATCGAAAGAATATAGGTTAGGAGAGTTTACAGAGGTATACCAGACGCATTCCCATTCCAACAATCCTTTCAGGACATAGTGAGTGCATTCTCTCCTCACACACGGTGAGTACATCCTTCCTCACAGGAGTGAGTGCATCCCTTGTTTTCACAGAGTGCGGAAAACCTTCTTGCGCAATGGGTGCACGCCCTCCACACATATTGCAAATGTACCCGCTTGTGGTAAATGAGTACATTTCTTTTTGCACATTGCTAAGAGGACATCCGTCTTCACATTTTAATCACTGAAATATTGAGTATTGTATTTTGTTCCTAATTGACCATTCAGTGAAATGATCACACAGGGAGGACTTGAGATGAGTTGAGGCGGCACTGGTTAGTAAACCCTGACTGTGCTGCTCCCCCTTGTTTGCGTGTCATCTCAATAAGCCCAATATTCACTCTCTCCACAGGATCACTCTGATAATAGCATTGGTATTGCCTCCACCATGGCCCACGAAATGGGACACAATTTTGGAATGAGCCACGACTCCTCTGGTTGCTGCACGACGAGTGCAGCTGAAGGCGGATGTATAATGGCCGCAGCTACTGGGTGAGACCTTGTGTGTCCTTTCAAGAGAAATATCTTCTTGCCCATTGTCTGACTTCCCTCTTGATTAAGACCTTGTGTTACAGCATGTGCTAGACTTTGTGTTGCCACCAAGTGATTGCTGTGTTTTCCAGCTGGCCACAACTTTCGAATGGCTTAAATAAGTAGGATGTATTCCAAGCCATCATTTTTCGCTGTATATTGAGGCCCGCCTTTTGTAAATCAGCGCAGACCCTGCTCCTGATAGTAAAAGTCCATCTACTATAATCAGGTATTCCTTATAGCACCTTTAATCAGGCTGTGCAATCCGCTAAGAGTGCCCTACTATCTGCTAAATTGCAGGCACAATTGTATAAGACCGCATTTCTTCAATATATTACTCCTAGCAGAGTTGCCAAATGGGGAACGGGGACAGGAACGCTCTGCCCTAGATGTTCAGAGTTTAGCGCAGACTCAATACACATGTTTGCAACATGCCCCCAGCTTGCACCTTTGCTGGGAAAGTTACAAGATTATTTTACCAGAGTCCTTTCTCAAAACATCCAGTTAACCCCCACGATTGTTCTATTAGGAATACAAGATGAGCTTAGCAGAAAGAGTGAAGGTGCACTCATCTTTGTGCCAATGACTATATTGCGCATCTGCATTGCCTCATCTTGGATAGATCCAAATCCCCCATTATTCTCTCACTGGTTGGCCCGACTAATATCAGGATGTCACACTGAGAAGGCTATATTCTCCAGGAAGGGTAGCCGTGGAAAAAAGAAGGGCCTCGCTATATGGGAACATTTAATTGCTTGGCTTAGATAAATACAATGATCGGGTTACCCTGAGCATGGTGCTTTGGGGGTTTCGAGACCTGTGGCACGTGCTCTGCAACCCTAGGTGTAATCAAGCTTGGACTGGCCGTACTGGGCATCAAGCATTTCCTCTGGAGGCTGGAAGTCTGGGGGGGGGGGGCGGTTTGGTAGCAGTGCAGCAATTTTAAAAGCAGTGCAAATGCAGCAGTTTTAAAAGCACTGAAAAGTTCCTTGTATATTCCGCAGTTTTCCTGCAACAATAAAAGTGTCAAGGTAACTCTGGTGATTAATGTGCCTGAAAGAAAGAGATGGGAGTTTTGCCTAGTGACAGTTTTGACACATCTAAGTTAGCACAGTCTTAATATGCCTGCTGCAAAGAACATGTACCATGCATATCAAAGAACAATATTTTATGTGAACAGCTCAGTGGGTTACTGCTTTTGTCATAGAGATATTCTTTTTACTGTGAAGTTCAAAAATTGCAATTGTAATCTAGCACAGTGAGCTATGAACTGCCATCAAAGAACTGCATGCAAGCTGCATGGTACAGGTTAGAAAGTTCGTTTTTTTTCCCAGTCTTTATTTTACTGATGTTGCTAAAACTGTTTTGTTTGAGTAGAAAGAAATTCTTATTATTAAAGACAACCCTAACCACTGTGTTATGTTCTGAATCCTGAGTTTGTGCTTCAGCAGCCCAAGCATACTTAAAAAGTGCCTACCAGTATGGATGGCATGTGAATCCTTGACCTTGTAGTCCTCTGTGACTTAATTAGCATTCTCTCTACACTGATATAAACATGTATGATTCATTCTCTCTATATGTGGGTGTAACTTAAAGAGCTCCGGCTCCCTACACTGGTATCAGAGATGCTATAAAACAAATAAAATACATGGGAGAGAGGGGCTATGGAGAGATGAGAGGCACTGTTGGAGGGTGACACTGACAAAATCATTGAAGAGCCTCAACGAAGATTGTCATATCCTGGTCCACAGTAGGGTCATCATTTTCTATACTTTAAAAGCTAATCAAATTGAATATATAATGACAAATGTGTTGTAGAATGTCCCATTTTGTTTCCAAATTTTCTTGGTGAGAGGACCCCAACGTTGTGGTGTTCAGGCTTGCTCGCTGCACTCGCTATGCACCGTACTTGGGCTGGTCTGACAAAATTTGCCAGGGCTGCTTTGCATTCCCAGTTCAGCCCTGGATGTGATTTTAAATCTATTAACTATTATGTGTACCATTAAAATGGGTAATGGTAACCACTTCTTTCAACATTTAGGGATGGAAAAATGATGTTGATAATCATCACATAACAAGCATGTATTTATGTTATATAATGTGAGGGGTGATGAGTGTACAGAGGCATATCGGTTATCCGATAAGAAATGTTTGTACTAAATGATTTGCACAAAATTGGCCCTTACATCACCCAAAAAAAGTAAAGCACTGGATGAGCAGGCCTCTGCTATTTCTGCTCAGTTAGTCTCTTTCGTCATTTAGCGTCACCATAAGGGGGTGCTCTTCTGAGAATTCATTTAAAGAGGGGCCATTTTGTGCATTTCAGGTGCCAAACAGAGTGTACATTACTACAGAAATCTCAATTTTACATTTAAAGTATATTATTTGTCACTTAAAATTAATTCTTATCCCTACTTTCAAAATTTGCGATTAAATATGTGTAACCTTTTCTTGCGTTTTAAGGTAGGCTTAGAGAATGGAGGTTTTCTTCCTTGCTATCTACACTTTTTGGTGGCTTCATTGTAATTTGGAGAAAATCGCTCTAGTTATGAAGGATATATGAGATTTACACAGCTGCGAGCTCGTAAATCCATCAGTTCTAATGCTAAGGTGCTATGAATTGACAAATTCTGACACCAAATTAAGGAGAACCGGAATAAAGAGCAATACAATTGTGAAATTGGATGTGAATCAATGAGAGTCAAGTTAAAGTCACAACATCTATGAACACTTTGGTTAACATGCACATTCATGTCACCCCCAACACGATATATCGCATTACGTTTTGGTGTGATAATAGCTCTTTTCTAAAAAGAAAAGCACTGGACTGGACACTGACAAGATGGACACTGACTTATTGTGACTATTTTTTGACTGCTGAGTTGTGAGTCTCTACCCCCATCCTACTCCTTAGAGAGGGCTTGTGCTGCCTGCCCTCATTAACCTGA
The DNA here is from genome assembly GCF_964263255.1 of Lissotriton vulgaris. Classification (NCBI taxonomy): domain Eukaryota; kingdom Metazoa; phylum Chordata; class Amphibia; order Caudata; family Salamandridae; genus Lissotriton; species Lissotriton vulgaris. The sequence continues at coordinate 853,385,461 of NC_141695.1, forward strand.
GACTCCTGTGTGGTAGGGGTGTACATGGCCCTGTTTGGAGAGCCGTAGTAGGATGGGCCCCAGGACATCAGTAATAAACATCTCCAACCACCATATGTGAGTTCCAGCAACCTGGGCACGTCCTGTGGCCCGCCTAACATGATTCATTTCACTGGACATGGTGAACGATATTGTCTGAAATAGTTTTATGAGAAATGTCATACAAATTTCTTTTTACTAATATTCTTTACATATTTACTGAAACTAGGTAATGCTTTAACTTTTGAATAAGAGCACCAGTGTTGTTAAATTAAGAACAGTGAGGGATTTTGCAGGGTTGAATAATTATTCTGGTCAATGTCACAGATCATACAAACAATTAATTGACATGCATTTTACCTAAAAATTATGTTTTTTTACGGATTCTGCACTGTTCCAGAATTAACAATTTATTTTATTTAAATGGCTAAGTAACATTTCAGCAATTTTCACTTTGGAAAACACCATTCATTTGCATGAAACGTAGGATTTGGTTATTTTTTTCCTAAGTAGATGTATACCCAAATTTAAAATGATGGTTAGTTTCTTGGGAAAATGGTTTATGAATACTCACAGGCTTTCAAGTTTGGGGCTGGCCTGAAACTTCCACGGTCATCTCCACCTTGGAATGCACTTTCTCCACGTGGTTCACTTCCTGTCTGTTTCTTTCCCTACCCCAGTGGTTTTTAATCTTTTGACTTCTGTGGACCTTCATTTAATCATTATTACTGGAATCCAGGGACGCCTATTGAATCATGTTTGGAATCCCCGTACCGCCACTGATTCATTACTGGAAGCCAGGGACCCTGCCCTAACCATTTTCAATGAATTTGAACAGCAAAGCAACTTAATAAAATACAGGAGCAAGCATTCACCAATTAGGTACACAAATGATGAAATCTTTTATTTAATTCACAAACAAATTAATGGAAAAATATAAATTTTATTGAGAAGGTTGGTGCTTTTCTAAATTCAATTGAGGCCACTCATCATCTGTACTACTTTCTGTTTGATGCACTTGCACTGTTCCCACGAACAATCTGAGGATACTATCTTCATTTTTAGCCTCTAATTTTAAATTCCTTCACATTTCCAGAACGTCTTAAAATTTTCTTTTTTCCATTTTGCTCCTTGTTATATATAACTTTATAAACCTGTTAATATTATTGAATTTTCTAAGCAGTTGCGGACCCTCACGTATTAAGAACCACTGATCTACACAATGACTTCACATTTTATAGCTTCCACTACCATATGAAAGGGCTGAGGTATCATGGGAGTTGTCTTCAGCCATCCCTTAACCAGTCTGCATCTCAAGTAGAGTTCAGCTATGAGCACAAAAACAGGCACTACAGACCTCTGAGACTGCCATCCTCTCCTCACAGGCACCCGTTCCCTAGAGTGTTCAACAAGTGCAACCGAAAGCAGTTGGACCGCTACTTGCTGACAGGTGGTGGGATGTGCCTGTCCAACAGGCCTGACACAAGCACAATGTATGGCGGCTCCCGCTGCGGCAACGGGTACCTGGAAGATGGCGAGGAGTGTGACTGTGGTGAGGAGGAGGTAACAACCTTTCCATTACAAATACTTCTCCTACTCCAGCATTGCCTTATTTTGTTTCCTGCACACTGAACCCGTGCTATATAGGCTGGTTGTGCACCATATAAAGTGCTTAATTTCCTCCACTGCTCTCTGGGCACTTTTATTTCATAGTTTTTGTTTTTTGTTGATGTATGTGTTTTTGTGCACTTGTGCCAAATTGTCACTAAATGCCTTTGTCTGTTTCTCAGGAATGCACCAACCCCTGCTGTCATGCCAGTAACTGCACATTGATTCATGGGGCTGAGTGTGCTCATGGGATCTGCTGTCAGCAGTGCCGGGTAAGAGATCTCATTCATGTTACAACCCCCATTGATCATCTTTGCTTGTCATCACAGATCCCATGGCACTTGGGACACCCTGATAACACTTATATATTGATGTCTTCTTTCCAGCTTCCCTGCACCTCCCTACTATCTAAGCCTTCATCTCAACATCCATATCCCTTAGCTCAGCCTGGTCCTAGTTTTCACTGTAACCCTTTTTATCCAATTTCCATCTGTCACCTTTTTTTCCTTTATCTCTAGTGTCTTCTATTCCCTATTCACTACAGCTGTCTGACCACAATCCTCTGCTTGTCCTCCCATCATGCCCTGCTGAAGGGAGGCCAATAATGTCTCTTACCAATGTGGATCAGTTATTCCCTTATCATAACAGATAGGACAGGATCTTAAGTAACCCCTAAAGCTTTGCAGTTTGAGAGGGTACAGATTTCCTTATCCTCAATGTGAACTTCTACATTCGGGACTTGAATATGAAATTTCATTTTTTTGACCCTACTGCATGATTGTTGTATTGCTGATTAGGGCTTCCCAATTAGCATATATCCAGGATGTAATGTGTGGCAACAGTTTTCTGTGTTTACAAATCATATAGGAGTTATATTTGCAGGTTAAACAAATGTGGGGATGGAGGTGAGCTATGTGGAGCACCCCAGTTACAATCTCAGTGATTAAACTTTAGTCTGGACCCTTGTGTGCCTCAAAGGAATGCTTTGTGATGCAAACAGCAAAGATGAGCAACTTTTAAACACAGAAGGTTTTTTACTGTGAGAGTTGATATGAGCATAGCACTGTCTCAGCATTGGATTTATGTTGGAACTGAAAAGTCCTCTCCATGGTAAACAACATGTACCTCTGCCCTGAGTGCCCAATTGTACTGTTTTCTGGATCCCTAATGCTGATTATTTTGTCATAGGTAAACACAGAACATGTGTGTGCGCAATGATATTGGCCTATCTCATGTATTGTGGCCTTTTTGGTGCAGGAGGGATGACCAAAGCACTACCCTCATAGTGGGGGAAGGCTACCGCCTTCACCAGGAGTTAAGAGGCATGAGCGCTGTGGTGGCAGCATACCGTGTAGTGATCAGTAGTAAAGAACAGATACTTTGTCATCCTTGATTCCTCTCAGTTTAGCTTTGACTTCAGCCTTCTTTTCCACACCTGCCCTCCCCTCAGGTCTCTCATCACCATATTGACAATATGCTCCAACCCCGATGCTTACTCTAAAACTATAGCAGTAATCCTTTGTCACCAATAGACTATTTATTTATTTATTTTTTAAATTTCAAAAACCTTTATTGCACATAACACAGAATACACAGCTGTGAATCCACAACCCGGAAGGCCGGCAGCGCTACATAGCAACATATCAGATGGAATAACACAGCCTGATAGCCAACACCCCATAGGGCCCGGCGGCGTTATATCACTAGCACGATATTAAGCCATACCTGCGTGAAACATGTCCAATCACATTATAAAACTCTTTCTGTATCTCCTTGGAGACCAAATCAACAGTACCCTACCCCAACTTCCTGCCATGGCCCCAATGTCATCAATAGACTAGATAAAATGCAGGTTTTACAGTTGGAAAATCCATTCACAGTAAGATCCCTTTTTTGCGACCTCCTTCACAAGGAGTTAAGTAGCACAAGGCTGTGGTGGCAGCATACCGTGTCGGAATCCGTAGGACTGAACAGGTCCTTTTTACCCTGTGTAACTGGAGTGAGGCCTACAGGATCACTCACCTTTTTAAAAGTTATGTTGCTGTGTGCTTAACTCATTCTTGGCCCACATGAGATAGATGTGGGGTACTATGCAGTGCAGGAGTAATGACAGTGTGCTGGATGCGCGTGCACCTGGGAAGGGTACAGTACAGGGAAAGAGCAGTACTGTGCAGTATATGTGTGGTTAGTGCATGTAATGAGTGTATGTATGCATGCAAGGAATACATTGCAGGAGAGATGTAGTGCTGTGCAGTGTGAGCGCAAGGAAAACGTGCTTGGTATATGTGTGGTGTGTGAAGTTCAATATATGAAGGATGAAGTGTTGCACAGCACGTACAGGGTGAGTGCGTATGTGCTGGCAGTGGTATGTTTGCAAATAGCTTACCTTAGTACAATACAGAGAGGCTAACATACTGAACAGTGCACACAGTTAGAATGTGTGTGCTGGGTGGATCTGTGTCAGTAGTGGCGCAATGCATGGAGGTGACAGTCCTGGAGAGCAAGTTTGCTGTGAATGTACACTGAGTGCAAGCGTGACTGCAATGATACATTACATCAGTCATGGCTGGCAGCACTAGACAGGGGGGGGGCAAATTGGTGGATGACAAGAATATAAATAGAAAGGCACTTACTTGAATGAAGCTCCTTGTCGTTCTGGTCTTCTGCTCATCTCTGTCTCCAGAGCAGGACCCTCAGCAACACCCCTAAAAAATCCTGCTGCTGGTCTCATCAGCATGAGAGCAGTGCCAGAAGCGGACGCTCTGGGCGCTTCCAAGGGTACTGGAGCCCTGCACTTGCTCTAACTCGGCTGTTTTAAAGCAGCTGGGTTAGAGCTTTCAAAGCGTGCATGGCTGGCCGGCCAAAGGGACAAGCACACTTTAAAAAGTGCCTAGGCAGCCATCCCTCTTCCCGGTTGCCATCACTCTGCAAGCCTCACCCTGTCCTGAACCTCAGTTTCGGACAGGTGATTGAAAAATAAAATTATAATAAATTAAGTTTATTACCATTTTATTTTTCATCAGTGGGGCATTTTGTGCGCATTTTGGTAAGTGGGGCGACACTCCTCCACTCAAATGGGGGGACCCTGGTTCCATTTTGGAAAGCCCAGGATTGTCTGGTGAAAACGTGAGGAGCAGAGGAATCCTACAGGCAGATTTGTGTATTGCTACATTCCTGTAAGCTGGGTGGGACACACTCTGGAAGAAGGGAGGAAGAGACTCTCCCCTCACACTTCAAAAGTTTACTCTTTGATTCAGTGATAGATTACAAGGAAAGGGCCTTGGCAAATCTCAAGAACGAGATAGGGCTGATAAAGGAATCATAAGAAGTAGGGCTGGGCGCCCAGGATTAAACCTTTGGTGTAGATTTCACTGTTTCTGACATCCAGGTGTGAACTCTGGACACTCCCATGAACTGTGTTGTGGGCCGGTCAGCTTCAGAGTCTTGCTTGCTGTGACAGACATCCTTTCAATAGGAAAGAAGAAAAGGAAACATGTATCTTCAAAAGAAGTAGAACCCCAACATAAAACTTCAAAGACTCATAACCTAAATCACATTTGGTATCTGGAAATGGACTATAAGAAGGGGAAATTGAGACCCTCAAATGTGTCATCTGCCACGCAGCCAGACTGGGTGTGTGAGAAGGGAAAGCTCTGATAGACTTCTGCCTGTGACCAGGACTGGGGGCCAAGGCCTGCTAGTCTCCCTGCTGGGCGAGGGGACATCACTCAGGAAAAAACAAAATCACCTACCCTGGAGCACAAGTGCCTGCCTACTTGCCAAGAGTAGAGCCCTGTGAGGAAGAGGAGAGCATTGGAGGAAGGGGAGCCCTACCGAGAGGACTCCCTGAGCGAGGTGTGAGGAGACTGGCTGCACACTGATCGGGTCGTTGCCCATATGCAAGAATGGTCTGGCGACCCCCGTATGCCAGGAGAGGACTGCTGTGCAAGAAGCGCAATGTGGGGAGTGCTAGGCCTGCACCTTTTCCTTGTAGTGACCCTATATGCCCAAGGGGGCTACTGTTGACCTCAGTGTTGAGGCTTGTGCCCCCTTTTTATTGGCATCCCTGTTTGCCAGTGGTGGCTCGTCGAAGGAGTGCTGCGGGGCGGTGAAGTGGGGCGGGGGAGGGGCAGGGTGGGGGATAGTAAACTCCGGCATACGGCAGAATGGAGGTAAGTAAGTAAATAAATAAAACGAATTACATTGCACACACTAAATGGCATTGCTGCAATGCCGTTCGGCCGTATGTCGGAGTTTACTACCCCCCACCCTCCCCCACCCCCGACCGCCTCACCGCCCGCAGCACTCGCTCGATGTGCCACCACTGCTGTATGCCAGAAGGGCCTGCCATGGTGAGGGCATTTGCACCAGAAGAGCCTGTACAAGACTGCAAGAACTGTGGCAACCCCATTTTCCAAGAGGGGCTGCCGGTACCACTGTGGACAAGAGTTTTGGGTCGTGGCCCGGACAGAAGAAGTGCAGCTGTGACCAGCGGGGCAAGCCAGCAAACTGAGACCTGCACCTGACTGATTTCCCAAGGATCGCAAGGACACTGCCAGAGACCCCGCAACCTCTTTGAGCTCCATTCAGGAACCAGAGGATAGACTCCCCCAAAGAGAGGGGAAGAGTGACTTACCTCTATTTGATGAGCTGGGGCAGCTCTAATCACTGTACCCAACCAGTAGTGCTGCTTGTGGGAGAGAGCTACAGCATGCAGGGTGCTGCTACGTGTACTGTGGGCAGCCCAACTTCACCAAACAGCATCCAGACTTGTGAGCATGGAGAGGGCACTCACTGCACTGCTGAGGGCTTCCATACCGCCATAGCAGGTAAGACTGGAGCAAAGTCTTTAGGGCCCCAGGGGACTTGCTGCTAAAGGTCCTGTTACAGTAGACCCATTTGACTAATATTTAGGGATTCAAAGGGGAACTCTCAAGTACAGCCCGTCTAGTAAGTGATCCCTGGATGTGGCCACCAGTGAATGGGGAATAACCCTGACCATGTTTTAAGAAAGAGGGTAGGCCAGGGATTTGCCTGACCACTACTAGCGCCAGGGGCTCAAGTGGATTGTATTTTTGCTAATGAATGTCGTTATTCCTTTAAATGTTTAGAGCTAGAAATAAAATACTTAATTTTCTTATAAAAGTAAGTATTTTACTGGACATTGATTTATTGTTTGTACTGTGTGCACTGTGAGTTATGAGCCCTGTTCACTTAACCTGTATCTACACTCCCCCTCCCCCCGAGGGAACCTTTGACTGCTCATCCACAGCTACCACTAAGAGTGAAGTGCAGAAGGGGTACTCGGATCTGTTGCATAGGATCCATAGTATGTTGGGCCCCGGGACGTCAGGAGTGAAAGCCCTCAAACACCACGGTTGGGCCCAGTATCCCTTACATGCTCCATGGCCCTCTGAAAGGAGGTCTAACTGTTGCAAAGTGTTTACAAACTGTGTGAAATGGAAACAACAAATGCCCCTTGAAAACCCGGCAATGCTAAATCGACTAAAATTAAGCAAAGGAGTGTGCTTTGGGTTTGTATAGAACCCTAGTGGCACAAAGATTGAGCATAAGCCATGTCCAGTGACATTTTCATATGTAATACAGGTGATGTTCACAAAATTACACATACTACACAATTTACTCTTGGATGACTGTGTATAGGTTTGTACTGGAAGATGTGTATCGACTACAAAACTCAGGCAATTCTTAACTTTCTTGTCGTTGCACTGTGGCTCAATGGCTAAATTATGTTTAGCACCAGGCAAATAAGCCATTTTTAGTGTAAGTGTGTCAAATTACATCATCTTCTTGTGACACTTGCTAAATCTAGTGCTACACAATTTTTTAATTTTTTAAAGGCGTTGCGTGAAATTTGGTAAATTGTTTCCTCTGTTTCATTTCATTAAGGACAATACATATCTGACTTTCTATGAGACAGAAATGACTGAAGACAATATAATATCCAAGGTTCTCAACACGGATTCATTTGCTATATTATCATAAGCTCATGGTCAGTCGTATCAGACAGGCTAAAAATCACAAGCAGTACTGTGCTACCCTTGCCTGCCTCAGTGAAGAGTTATTCTCATATCAGAATGAGCTATTTCGCTGCTTCTACCTGTATGAATGCCTGACTGTCAATCACTCTGAATAGGCTTTTTCCAAGAATCCCACATTTGAACTGTTGTCACTTTTCCTAATGTTTTGCCCAGAAAGGAATTTTAGAATTCAGAGTGTTTTCTTTATATTTATTTTGGTATCATATCAACCCAGCCCCTCTGGCACCAAGGTACCTTCAAAGGAAGCGTTGATGATTGCCGCAAACAAAGGAGCGAAGACACTTGCGTTCCTAATCGGTTTGGGTGGCAAAGGATCACTAGTGAGCTTATCTCTTTAAGTATGGTCAGCCAAACACTGGTGATTGCTTGGTTATTCAAACTAACCGAGCCCTTACAACATAGTCTTCTTTTGCTTCCTCAACTTCAAAAGTGTATCTGCTTTCCTGGAAACTTAACCATTCGTAGAATATTACAATCAAGGATATGATTGGAATATTGTTTTTGCAAGGATAATATTTTCCCTTACTGTGGTATGTCTTTCAAATATTTTATCAGAGTATTTTCGTTTATATAAAGCAAATTTTGACGACAAATATCCTGTGCAAACTAGTTTTTGTGAAGGCCTGGTCTTAAAATGTATTCCTCATTTTTACAAAGCTAAATTCTCTTGTATATTGTTAGTCCTTTCGTTGCAATCTGCAATGATATAATGTAAAGGGGAGGGGTATTCACATCGACAACATTTAACTTCATGTAATTTAATGGTGAATGGTGTCTTCTATTCGATTGTTCACATTTTTACAGGTCACACTGTAATTAGTCAGCTATCTCGGTACAGAACACATTTACAGCTGATGTTTCATGTTCTGAACATGTGGATTTAAATCTAACCTTCAGAATTTTAAGGTCAAATCTACAGACGTCTTTGGAAAATTTGGAAAGAAATGGGAAGTATATCTGGGAGAGTTATGGAGGAGAAATTCAAAAGGGAAAATGGGACCCTGGGAAGTGACTACTTCTGCTAGATTTTGACTAAATCTGTATATTTACCTACACCGAACATATAGTAGAAAAATGCTCAGAAAAATAAATGACTTCTCTGAGATGGGGCACGGAAAGCAGGGGGACTCCAGGGATGGGAGTGATTTATTGCACACAATATGGGGTTGAAGGGTGGATGTATGTCGTTACAACGCGATGTTTTACATTGCAGTACTTTACAACGCATGTTTTACAACGCAAGTCGTTACCATGACTTGCGTTGTTGGGGGCTGAACAGTGAATAGTTTAATTTACTATTCCAACTCCAGTCCCCGTAGATAGTAGGGAAGGAGTTGGATAGTAAATTAAACTATTTACTATCCTGGAGCGCCCCCCAGCGTAATTCGTTGTTACAACTTGCGTTGTAAAAGTTGCGTCGTAAGGGAACTGCGGTGTAACATCCGCGTTGTAAAGGATGTTCCCCTTGAAGGGTATTCCAGGACTTTGGGTGGACATGATTGATGTTTTATCTAACGTGCTGGGCTAGTAACAGGCACATATGTTTTAGAAGCTGTTCTGAGGAGAGCATTATTCCTCAAAAACAGCAAATCATGTGTGTGCCGGTGAGACAATTGTGTGATGCTTCCTAAACTGTTTTTGGGGACACATAGTCAGAATCGCTCAACCAGTCCAATTTTCCAGGCTTCCTACTATCCACCAGCAGTCCTACTGTATGGCAGGTTCAGTCCTAAATTGTGGTGAGACAAAGGAAAATCGAACATGGGGGCAAGAGGGATCCTTAAAAAAAAATGGCGAGATAAACATGTTTCTCCAAAAGTCTATTTGGTACTACTTTGGTATCACAGCTTGAGCATCAATGATACCCTTTAGGAGAAACAGCACGTGTCACAATTGACACCATAGTGTAGCCAAAATGTATAAAGTACTTGAAGATGGAACCCAAGTTTATTGAGAAAAGAGAAATGTTTAGTCAAGATCACGAAGTAAAAAGCATCCCCAGGGAGATTAAGGGTGGTTCTAGCCAAGTACTCACAGCAGGACAATGAAGTGGCAAAAAAAGGTGCCTTGAATCATCCTCAAGCCTATGTTCAATATGGTTGCGGTACAAAGTGAGCCATGATGGAGTCCGGGATCGGGAGGTTCAAATCTACGCCAAGGTAGAATGTCTGGTGACAGGTTAGGGACAGAACCTGTTTAGATACATGATGCCGGCTCACAGACAAAGTCTTCTTGATGAAGAGCTGCAGGACTTTTCTCCTAGGATCTTTCTGTCATCCGTGGGAATTACCTCGTAGGTATAGTCCAAGCAGAAGGCACTCCAAGCAGATCACAGTACTTCCAGCAGTTGCAGACTCGTTTGTCCCTCGGAGTCATTCAGGAGATTGATTGGTTACCATCTTGAACCAGTTCTTGCAGTAGAGTTCCTTCGGTCTTGTCAGATTCTCAAGTGGTTTGTAGAACAATGACCGGGAAGGGGTATTTAAAGGGAAGGAATCAAACATGTACCTTTCTTTGGTCGAAAGCAATTCTCCAGTCTCCCCAAATGTCCCATGCTTCAACGTGCCCTTTTTTACAGTGACAAGACGCTGCTCCTAGTAACCAGGCTACTTCCCATGTGCCGCTAACTTTCCATGCAATTGGTAGAGTTATTTTGTTACTGCTCAGTGCAAGATGCCTGACATGCCAAAATGTAGTTAGCCAGTCCCATGGGAAAAGGGCTAACGGGAGAGGTCTGGAAGTAGCAGTTTTTTAAATACAGTGCACATGTTCAGCAAGCCTCAGTGAGACCACAATCCAAACACACAAATACAAATATTAAGCCAGGTGTCCCACTATTACACGAAGCAGATGTTTGTCCTCACAGTGATCAAGGCCCAAGAGGCTCCTTCCTCTAATTGTGGGGTTGGACAGGAAGAGAGGTCGTACTTAAAAAGTGTTTCTGGCTAAGTTGAAGCATCAAAACGTTTCCCAGCTGTTCCCAGTGGAAACAAATATCTGCCGTTCCCTTGCATAGGGCGATATATTGAAATTTAGTGGCTCCCTGAACTAGCTAACATAACTCAGGATGTTGAAAATTGATTGCAGGGATTTCCGTGGTTAATCTGGGTGCATTAATTTGGTTTCCTGTGTTTTTTTGCAAAAAAGAGATCCGTCTGTATTGTGACGGGACGTTTAGACAATGTTCATTGTGTACTCGGGGGATATTCCAGTTTCCCATACATGATGGGTAATTTGGACAAGGTATTGCTGGGTGCAACATCTCCGATCTTGATGCTATTGAAGCTCTGGTTTGGAGGAAGGCGCTTGGCCTTCGGAGCCCTTACCCTTGAGGCTGAAGAGTTAGGGCACTCACTTGGGTCTGGAGCTGTGCCCCTACTGGGTATGTAAATGAGTTGGACAGAGCAGAATGTCCATAAGGTGATATTTTGTTGTCTTGAATTAAACTGAACACATTCCCTCAGCGGTTCACACTAAAGGTAGTCCAATTCAAAAGCTTCACTTGGTTTTTGGAAATTGTAGGACCGAGGGAAAAATGTTGCAAGCATAAACTAACCAGGTTCCAATATAAAAACATAGTACACAAGTACATATGATCTTATGTAGAACCTTTTCACATAACTGACACCCCTAGGGTATGTATGCATGTTGCATTGTCGCAATTGACGCAAATGAATAAATACTCAATGCCAGGTTTAAATCCCAAACTAAGGTACATGCATATCATTTTTTGTGTAGGAATTTTGCTGTGTCCGGATATCACCAGTGCCTGGGATGGTATGGAAGGGGGCAGAAGAATCCTTAGGTAGTGTACAGGAAGGGAGGGGTCAACCCTCCGTCTTATTGTGGAATGCAAATTTTTTGCTTGGCTTTAGGAAAAAAGCTCATCCTCTTGCTTTTGGAAAGTATGGTCTGAAAGTGGGATTTGACATACAAGCTTGAATTCTATCCTATGGCACAGGGGTATTGTCTTAATATATATCAAGATGTATCAGCTGCCTTTCAGGTGAACAACAGCAATAGTGACCAGATTTTGAGAAGCAAATACTAGGACACGCTAGACATAGAAGTGGGGTAGGCCATTGAAAATGAAAGTAGGGGGACTGCACTGCCACCAACCTGGAGCCACTAATGGACCTGGAGAAAACTGTCCCACGGGGCTGGCTCCTTCTATCTCCCGAGGTGCCCACCCTCGGGAGACAGCAGTTTTCTTTTGCATGGTGGAGCTGTGACAGCTCCCGCCAAGCAAGAGCCAACACTAACTCCTCTCCCAGCAAGCGGAAGCTATCAAACTGCTCCTGCTTGCTGGAAGCTGAGTTTTCATCTGTTTCCCTGCTCGCTGTCATGGAGGCAGGGAAACAGATGAAAGAATTGCTCCACACACAGGGAGCTGCATTTTTGGCTGCTCCCAACATGTGGGGGCTATGCTGACTTCCGCTGGAGGCTGTGGGGGCATTGAGGCTCTCCCAGCCATTCCCAACAGTGGTCCCTGGATGCCCTGGGTGGGCTCTAGGACAACCAGGAGCAAGAGGCTGGGACCCAAGGGATGGGGTCCCTGGGTCTGAAATCAGCACTGTGAGGGGAGGCCATGCGGCCCTCCTCCCCCAATATGGGGATGGGGTCACCTCGGGTGAAATTGGCCCAGGGATGGGGGCCATGTGGCCCCATCCCCTTCTAATAATTGGCCAGAGTTCCTTCTGTCCTGTCAGATTCTCAAGTGGTTTGTAGAACAATGACCGGGAAGGGGTATTTAAAGGGAGGGAATCAAACATGTACCTTTCTTTGGTCGAAAGCAATTCTCCAGTCTCCCCAAATGTCCCATGCTTCAACGTGCCCTTTTTTACAGTGACAAGACGCTGCTCCTAGTAACCAGGCTACTTCCCATGTGCCGTTAACTTTCGATGCAATTGGTAGGGTTATTTTGTTACTCCTCATTGCAAGATGCCTGACATGCCAAAATGTAGTTAGCCAGTCCCATGGGAAAAGGGCTGATGGGAGAGGTCTGGGAGTAGCCGTTTTTTAAATACAGTGCACATGTTCAGCAAGCCTCAGTGAGACCACAATCCAAACACACAAATACAAATATTAAGCCAGGTGTCCCGCTATTACACAAAACAGATGTTTGTCCTCACAGTGATCAAGGCCTACGAGGCTCCTTCCTCTAATTGTGGGGGTGGACAGGAAGGGGGGGCGTACTTAAAAAGTCTTTCTGGCTAAGTTGAAGCATCAAAACGTTTCCCAGCTGTTCCCAGTGGAAACAAATCTCTGCCGTTCCCTTGCATAGGGCGACATATTGAAGTTTAGTGGCTCCCTGAACTAGCTAACATATCTCAGGATGTTGAACATTGATTGCAGGGATTTCCGTGGTTAATCTGGGTGCATTCATTCGGTTTTCTATGTTTTTTTGCAAAAAAGAGATCCGTCTGTATTGTGACGGGACGTTTAGACAATGTTCATTGTGTACTCGGGGGATATTCCAGTTTCCCATACATGATGGGTAATTTGGACAAGGTATTGCTGGGTGCAACATCTCCGATCTTGATGCTATTGAAGCTCTGGTTTGGAGGAAGGCGCTTGGCCTTCGGAGCCCCTTACCCTTGAGGCTGAAGAGTTAGGGCACTCACTTGGGTCTGGAGCTGTGCCCCTGCTGGGTATGTAAATGAGTTGGACAGAGCAGAATGTCCATAGGGTGATATTTTGTTGTCTTGAATTAAACTGAACACATTCCCTCAGCGGTTCACACTAAAGGTAGTCCAATTCAAAAGCTTCACTTGATTTTGGAAATTGTAGGACCGAGGGGAAAATGTTGCAAACATAAACTAACCAGGTTCCAATATAAAAACATAGTACACAAGTACATATGATCTTATGTAGAACCTTTTCACATAACTGACACCCCTAGGGTATGTATGCATGTTGCATTGTCGCAATTGACGCAAATGAATAAATACTCAATGCCAGGTTTAAATCCCAAACTAAGGTACATGCATATCATTTTTTGTGTAGGAATTTTGCTGTGTCCGGATATCACCAGTGCCTGGGATGGTATGGAAGGGGGCAGAAGAATCCTTAGGTAGTGTACAGGAAGGGAGGGGTCAACCCTCCGTCTTATTGTGGAATGCAAATTTTTTGCTTGGCTTTAGGAAAAAAGCTCATCCTCTTGCTTTTTGGAAAGTATGGTCTGAAAGTGGGATTTGACATACAAGCTTGGATTCTATCCTTTGGCACAGGGGTATTGTCTTAATATATATCAAGATGTATCAGCTGCCTTTCAGGTGAACAACAGCAATAGTGACCAGATTTTGAGAAGCAAATACTAGGACACGCTAGACATAGAAGTGGGGTAGGCCATTGAAAATGAAAGTAGGGGGACTGCACTGCCACCAACCTGGAGCTACTAATGGCCCTGGAGACCACTGTCCCACAGGGCTGGCTCCTTCTATCTCCCGAGGTGCCCACCCTCGGGAGACAGCAGTTTTCTTTTACATGGTGGAGCTGTGACAGCTCCCGCCAAGCAAGAGCCAACACTAACTCCTCTCCCAGCAAGCGGAAGCTATCAAACTGCTCCTGCTTGCTGGAAGCTGAGTTTTCATCTGTTTCCCTGCTCGCTGTCATGGAGGCAGGGAAACAGATGAAAGAATTGCTCCACACACAGGGAGCTGCATTTTTGGCTGCTCCCAACATGTGGGGGCTATGCTGACTTCCGCTGGAGGCTGTGGGGGCATTGAGGCTCTCCCAGCCATTCCCAACAGTGGTCCCTGGATGCCCTGGGTGGGCTCTAGGACACCCAGGAGCAAGAGGCTGGGACCCAAGGGATGGGGTCCCTGGGTCTGAAATCAGCACAGTGAGGGGAGGCCATGCGGCCCTCCTCCCCCAATATGGGGATGGGGTCACCTCGGGTGAAATTGGCCCAGGGATGGGGGCCATGTGGCCCCATCCCCTTCCAATAATTGGCCAGGCCCCAGGAGATGGGGTCGCCACGGCCAGAATCGGCCCAGGGGGTCCACGCAGTGAACCCACACCGCATTAACTTTTTGTGGGCTGATCTAGGACATGTATTCAAAATTAGGAAAAGTGTCAGTCCTCTGAAAATCGTGGCTGTCCAGGGAAATCTGGTACATCTGGTCACCATACCACTGGTGATGGTGACAAATGTTATTGGCTCTTGAAACATCAAACTATGTACTACTTGTTTCCTGGATCACGATTGAATGTGTCAGAAGAGTAAAGTAAGGATAAAGAAAGGAGTAGAAAATAAAAACTGCTATGTTTACCCCTCCCATATCTTTTGGTAGTCTCATTTTGTGACATTTGCTTTCTGTTTCCATTCCAGAGGAATTTGTTGAAATGCGCGTCAATGTTAACAAAAAACTCTTCTGAACAATTAGTAGGAAGCATGCTAGGTAAAAAAGTTAACTATTTCAGTATGATCGTCATGATGGATTTATCTCTGCCCAGCCAGGTCTAGAATATTATAGACCAAGTTTCTATAATATGTTTCTTTGTTTGGAGTATTAGGGTCTTGTTATGCAAAGTAGATTCCAGCAAATCGTCATTAAATTTGAGGCCTAAGTATTTTATGAAAACTATCTGCCAAGCTAAGCGTGAGTTTTCCAGTGCATTGTTAGTGCAGAGAACATTTACCAGCGGACTTCAGATTCATCCCTGTTTAGGCAATAAGCAGATACAACTGCGTAAGCTGAGATAGTGTCAATAAGAGCTGGTATGACCAAATCTTCACGATCAGTGATAAAATGTCATCTGCACAGGCTGCAGTTTAAAAGGACTTTCTTGAGGGATGGCTGTTCCGGCAGAGGGCAATTACCCACCTTCCCATCTTTCCTGACATCGATAGTTGATAACCCTGCCTTTGCCCCTGGGACTGGACCTGCCTTCGGGCTTGGCGGGAGGCTGCATGCAGGGTGGCCATCACTTTTTTTACACAGACGGCCCAATAGGATGTATGACGTTACAACACATACTTTTACCACGCATACCATTACAACGCGGTATTTACAACTAATACCGTTACAACGCATAGCGCTTAGAGGTGCTGGATAGTGGTAAGTATAATTTTATATTCTAACTCCAGTCCCCGTGGACACTAGGGAAGGTGTTGGATATAAAATTATACTTATTCCCTATCCTAGAGCGCCCCCCAGCGCAATGCGTTGTAATGGTATGCGTGGTAATGCCTGCGTTGTAATGGTAGTGCGTTGTAAAAACTTCGTTGTAACAGTTGTATACCGGCCCAATACCCTGAGGGCAAACGCTTTAGATTCTTCCAGATAAAGCACTGGCTGTTACAATCAACTATGAAGGGGGGAGTTGAGAGGACACTGACCCCCTTTGAGAGGTGGCTGGTGAGCAAATGATCCGATAAACATCTTCTATCTGAACTATATGTTCTTCTGCGACCCACGCAAAATATAGACAAAAGCCCAACCCAACACCGATGGGAAGTGGAACTGGGGCGGCAGGTCTCTGCGAAAGATTGGAAAGACATATACCATAGAGCAGCACACACGACCTACAACACAGCTAGTACAGAGACGGCTCTGAAGATCACTTCATATTGGTATCTCACACCTGTACGGTTGCATAGGGGGAACCCAACCCGTAGCGACCGCATGCTGGAGGCAATGCGGGGAAAAAGGCACGCTTACACACATCCTTTGGGAGTGCACAAAAATAACATAGTTCTGGGAATCGGTATTAAACGACATTGGTACTCACTTCTCAACACAACTCCCAAGGTTCCCGTCCTACATACTGCTGGGCCTCCCGAATCCCCTAACCTACCATCTAACATCCCGCAGAGGTCGTCAAATATGCATAGCTCTGGCGGCTGCACATCAGACTATTTTCTCCCTCTGGGGATCCACCACTATACCAACACATCTGAACTGGTTGCACCGGGTCCCAGGGATGAAGAGACTTTGCCATACACTTATTGGTCGGGGAGACACTTTCAACACCACATGGCGCATGTTTATATGTATTTTTTTATTTTATATATTTATATAGCGCAACTAATACCCAGAGGTGTCTAGCGCTTAACGTGCAACTTCCTGCCAGCCATGAGGAATGAAGACTTGAAAAAGGGAAAGAAAAAGAAGCAAGTCACCGCGACTAGGACTTAAAAAGCCAAGTCTTCAGACCCTTCCTGATAGATATCAGGTCTAATGAGTTTTTCAGTGAGAGTGGCAATTGATTCCACAGTCTGGTAGTAATGTATAGAAAACTTTTGCCACCAAAGTTGGAAAGTTGTGCCTTGGGAACTTCCACCAGTAGGTGTGAAGAGGACCGCGATATTCTGGAAGGTGTGTACCAGCAGAAGTGGTCAATCAGATATGCAGAGCCCTGGTTGTGCAGAGCCCTAAAGGCAATGCAGAGTGCCTTAAACGTCATACTTTTTCCCCCGGGAGCCAGTGAAGAGAATTAAGGGCCGCCTTGGCAGAAGCATATTTTGCTAGTTTAAAGAGCAAACATTGGCTGAATTTTGTAAGACTTGCATTCAGACAAGGAAGGCTTTGTTAATTATGATCAGAAGGCTGTTGCAGTAGTCCAGCCTTGAGAGAACTAATGCAGAAACCACTGTTTTCTGTAGGTCAGGTGGTAAAGGGAAATATTTTCCTCAGGATCTTTAATGTGTAGCAGATAGCTGAGGTGATTGCATGCACATGGTGGGGGAATGAGAGGGTGGTATCAAAGATGACTCCCAGGTTCCTTGCCTGGGGGACTGGGATGGGGAGGGGGCCAAGTTCGATAGTCCACAAGTCCGAGGACCAGAGGGAAACATCTTTGCTGAAAAGAAGAACCGCCGTCTTATTGGAGTTCAGTTTGAGACAGTTCTATGACATCCATCTAGTCACCTGTCCCATACAAGCATGAAAGTTATGAATAGTGTTGTGGGAATCCTCTGAGATGGATACTAAGATCTGGGTGTCATCGGTGTCCGACACCATGGCAAATCCAAAGGATTTGATGAGCCTGGTCAGGGGAACCACATACAGATTAAAAAGAGTCAGGCTAAGGGACGAGCCCTGTAGGACCCCACATGGAAGATTAAAACTCTGAGATCTAAGGCCATTCCTGGTTGGAAAGGAGGAGTTGAACAATGATAGGGAGGTGCCGGTGATGCCTATTTCTTGAAGGTGCAGTAGTAACAGGCCATGGTCCACCGTGTCGAACGCTGCAGACAGATCCAATAGGATCAGTGGGATGTATGACGTTAGCACGCACACTTTTACCACGCATACCATTACCACGCATTTTTTACAACGCGATACCTTTACAACGCATAGTGCTTTGGGTGCTGGATAGTGAATAGTTTAATTTACTATTCCAACACCAGTCCCCGTGGACACTAGGGAAGGTTATTGGATAGTAAATTAACCTATTCACTATCCATTCCCTATGTCAGATCGCCCCAAAGCGCTATGCGTTGTAATGGCATGCGTTGTAAAAGATGCGTGGTAATGGTAGTGCGTTGTAAAAAATGCGTGCTAAATGTTGTATACCGGATCAGTGCTGCCATGCCTCCCTTGTCTACAGAGTGCCTAATTTCTTCAGACGCCATGATCAGTGCATGCTCGGTGCTATGTCCGCCTTGGAAACCATATTGAGTGGATCCAGAATGTCATTGTTACTAATATACATTCTTGATTCATATATTTTTCAAGAGCTTTTGCTGGCAGTGGCAGGCGAGCTATCAGGCGATAGTTACCTGGATCTGCTTTATCCAGATTGTTTTCTTTTATAGTGGTAACATTGAGGTCAATTCCATATTTTAGGGAAAATACCAGATTGGAGAACAATATTCAATATCTCTGTGAGGTGGCAGGCTATCGTCGATTGCAGAGAGTATGATCTTGAGAGGGCCAGGAATTCCAAGAACTGACTTGCCCCAGTTATTTGCATATATTTAGGCTTACGGATTCATCTCATGCTGGACATGGTGACACCACACAATGAGGGGCCCCCACATAGACATAGGAGCAGAGTCATTGCTAGACACAGGGCAATTGGTAGCTGGGGTGGGGGTTAATTTGGGGGGCTGTTTGCGGGGGGTATTTGTTTCTTATACGTTAATGAAATGTCATGTCTCAAACGATATTCTTATGCCAGTTTTCAACTAAAATTATGTAACATGACAATAAAACCAATTTAAACAATAAAAGGACTTTCTTAAATTTTAATGCTGGTGAAATTCAGATTATGATTTAAGGAAGTCAGAAATGGTTCGATAATTAGCAGGAATAAGGCAGCTGATAGAGGACAGCCCTTTTTTTAACAGGAAATAATAAAAGATTGTGCGCCCAGTTCTGATTCTGGTACAAAAGGGGGTGGTGATGGACGGAGCATCTGAATCAATCAAACACTCACACCCAGTCAAAAATTCTGGGTTTAATCCATCACCGTTCTTTAGCCCACTCTGCCACCCCAGTTCAGACATGGCTATATGCAAATCAGTCTGACCCTGTGCCTCATGTGAACAGTCCAGCCCGAACTGCCAAGCCATGTCTTCCTTGGACCGGCAACAAGCTTCCGAGGACCGGTTTCTGGCATTCCAGCCGTCTTCAGCTCGGCTTGCTTGAATCCAGTGGCAAAGTGAGCAAGGGATTCACGTCTGAGCATACCCTGCCACACTTATGGCGGCCAAAAGCAGTACAAAAGGGGGTTGGTGATGGACGGAGCATCTGAATCAATCAAACACTCACACCCAGTCACAAAATCTGTGTTTAATCCATCACCGTTCTTTAGGCCACTCTGCCACCCCAGTTCAGACATGGCTATATGCAAACCAGTCTGACCCTGTGCCTCATGGGAACAGTCTAGCCCGAACTGCCAAGCCATGTCTTCCCTGGACTGGAAACAAGCTTCCGAGGACCGGTTTATGGCATTCCAGCCATCTTCAGCCCGGCTGGCTTGAATCCAGTGGCAAAGTGAGCAAGGGCCTCTCGGCCGCGTTCGACACGGTGGATCATGACATCTTACTCCACCGTGTCGGACAAGCTGGCATCCAGGGCCCTGCACAGGATTGGATTAAGTCCTTCCTTTCTGGCAGAGTGCAAACAGTCCACCTAGGCCCCTTCACTGCAACCCAGGTACCCACCACCTGTGGAGTCCCTCAGGGATCCTCCCTTTCACCTCTACTTTTCAATCTGTATCTTCGTCCGCTAATTCAGTCACTTAGCAACTGGAACTGCACCGTCCTCAACTATGCAGATGATATGCAGATCATCTTTCCCTTAGACACCCCGGATGCGACATCCAATTTCCAGGCTGTAATGCTGCACATCCAACAATGGATGATGTCTAATCAACTAAAACTAAATCCGGAAAAAACAGAACTCCTCCTGCCTTGTTCTAGCTCTGCCCACTGGGGACCCCAATTCTGGCCAGCTGAACTGGGCACTGCCCCTACTCCATCGAGTTCAGTAAAAAGTCTGGGTGTCACCATTGATAAAGATCTCTCCCTGAAAACTCATGTCGGAGCCATTATCTCTGCTAGTATGTTCCAGCTTCGCAAAATCCGGAAAATTTCTCATCTGCTCTCTCACGAGGCCTTGGTGCAAATTGTCATCTCCCTCGTTCTTTCCCGCCTCGACTTTTCCAACGCCCTTTACTGGGGCCTCTCCAGGTCCCTGCTCCACCGCCTCCAGATGGTGCAGAACCAGGCTGCAAGGCTTATTTGTAAAGTCCCTAAATGGCAATCTGCTAGACCTCTCCTGGCCAAGCTGCACTGGCTTCCCATTGAGCAAAGGGCCGCCTTCAAGATCGGATGCATAACCTACAAAGCACAGCATACCAAATGCCCGACCTTTCTGAAATCCCTCATCAATCCCCACCGCCCGACCCGCAATCTCCGCTCTGCTCACCTTCATCTTCTCACCTCCCCAGTGTTCAAGCTAAAAAAATTGGGTGGCCGGAGATTCAGCTCCCTGGCACCCAAGCTGTGGAACTCCATCCCCCTACACATTAAAACCTCTGACACCTTGCTGAGCTTCAGAAAAGGCTTAAAGACCTGGCTCTTTTCAAACTCTCACTAGCCCTCTCTCCTGCCCCATTTTCAATCTCAGCGCCAGGAAACCTCCGGTGTCAGTGCGCTTTACAAATGTAGCTTAACATTAACATTAACATTAACAAGGGACTCACGTCTGAGCATACCCTGCCACACGTATGGCGGCCAAAAGCGGTACAAAAGGGGGTGGTGATGGAAGGAGCATCTGAATCAATCAAACACTCACACCCAGTCAAAAAATCTGGGTTTAATCCATCACCGTTCTTTAGCTGGATTAAACCCAGATCTTTTGACTGGATGTGAGTGTTTGATTGATTCAGATGCTCCGTCCATCACCACCCCTTTTGTACCGCTTTTGGCCGCCATAAGTGTGGCGGGGTATGCTCGGACGTGAGTCCCTTGCTCACTTTGCCACTGGATTCAAGCAAGCCGGGCTGAAGACGGCTGGAATGCCGGAAACCGGTCCTCGGAAGCTTGTTTTCGGTCCAGGGAAGACATGGCTTGGCATTTCGGGCTGGACTGTTCCCATGAGGCACAGGGTCAGACTGATTTGCATATAGCCATGTCTGAACTGGGGTGGCAGAGTGGGCTAAAGAACGGTGATGGATTAAACTCAGATCTTTTGACTGGGTGTGAGTGTTTCATTGATTCAGATGCTCCGTCCATCACTACCCCCTTTTGTACCACTTTTGGCCGCCATAAGTGTGGCGGGGTATGCTCGGACGTGAGTCCCTTGCTCACTTTGCCACTGAATTCAAGCAAGCCGGGCTGAAGACGCCTGGAATGCCGGAAACCGGTCCTCGGAAGCTTGTTTTCGGTCCAGGGAAGACATGGCTTGGCAGTTCGGGCTGGACTGTTCCCATGAGGCACAGGGTCAGACTGATTTGCATATAGCCATGTCTGAACTGGGGTGGCAGAGTGGGCTAAAGAACGGTGATGGATTAAACCCAGATCTTTTGACTGGGTGTGAGTGTTTGATTGATTCAGATGCTCCATCCATCACCACCCCCTTTTGTACCAGTTCTGATTCTGGCACTTGGATTAGAATAAAGAGCCACAGTCATCCTTAGAAAATTGTCTTCCAAGTCAATATTTTTAAGTACTATCTGAAGAAAATACCAGGACACCTTTTCAAAAGCCTTTTCGGCATGCAGTCTTATTATTACCACTTAAGATGATTTGTTTCTGGTTATATTAATGGAGCAATCATCTAATATTGTCACTAGCAAGTCTGCCCTTAATGAACTCTACTTGATTAGAGACAATTAAGGAGAGTAAGATTTTCTCAAGTCTGTGCTCCAGAATATTTGCATATAATTTGCAGTCAGAATTTGGTAGCAATGTAGACCTGTAGGGGCAGATTTACAATAACTGGCGCATCCCTGCATATCAGCAGGGATGCGCCAGTTATTGTGCGCCACGGCTCCACCACCATTGATGCGCTGCATTTGCAATGCGGCACACCATGGGGCAAAAATGGCACTGATGCGTGACGCATCTGTGCCGTAAAGGAGGCGCATTGCTGGAGTTCCAACGCAGCTCCAGCAATGCTCTGGGGGGGCCTATCTTTCCAATGCTATGTTAATCCTTATGTCTGCTTCAAGCAGGTGCAGGGTTTTGAGGCAGCATGGGCTCAAAAGTGACTGAGTGAAATCTTGTAGATTTCACTCAGCCACTTTTAGGAGGCGTTCCTGCACCGGAACGACCCCACTGCGCAGGAACGCCTACTTCTGGCACAGTGCTTTACAACATGATGGATCTCCCAGATGCGTCACGTTGTAAATACCCCGCAGCATGGCACATCTTTTGCGCCGACGCTGCGCCACACAAGTGACACAATAGCGGCGTAAAAGAGGCGCAAGGGGCTTGTAAATCTGCCCGGTAGTTTTTAAGGGAGACCTAAATGTTTCCCTTCTTTGGGAATAAGTGTTATCAGCTCCTCGACTGTCGTGCCTGCAATTATAAAAAAAAATTCAAAATGACAGAAGGGGTAAAATATGGGTTATTTCAGAGTCACTTCAGAACCAAACCTTTTGTAGAGGTGTGTAGTAAATAGGGCTGGGCGTAGTTTCCGTAGCGCCACTACGCACACTACGCAGAATTTTTGAAAAAATATGTGGAAAACGAGGGCACGTCCTGATGGTCTGTGTGCCCGGGACAGGGGTCCCTCGTGCCTGGGCAGGCTCCCCGATCTCCCTGGCCTGGCTCGGTTGGAAAGCAGGGGCCAGCCCCAGGGCCTGGGTTTTGGTCAGGGCCTGGGGTTTGGGAGCCCCCGTCCTGCAGCCTGCCAAGAGTCCATCTGCCGGGGACAAGGGTCCCTGGTGCAGAGCCCGGGAGACCTGCAGTCCTCCCCTGGGCGGCTGTGCCCCAGGAGTGCCTGCAGGCCTCCCCATGCCTGAGGCCCAGTGTGGGGTTTCAGAGCCCCCCTGAACCCTGCAGCCCTGGAGCCCTGCAGCCCCAGAGCCCTTCAGCCCGAGCCCTGGAGCCCGAGCCCTGCAGCCCCCGAGCCCTGCAAGGGCAGGCCGGAGACCTCCCGCAAAGGCTTGGGGCAGGCAGATTGGCGTTATTTCGGTCCCGGCCATCTGGTCGCACCTTTCCCCCTCGGCCATCTGGTTGCACGTAATGCTTTCCAATGGGGGGACCAGATGGCCGGGCTTCCCTGGAAGTCCCGATGAGGGCCCATTCACCTCCCCGATCCCAACGAGGGCTCCAGGAGGTCAGGTGCCTCCGTGCCCTATGTCCCCTCCGTCACTCGGTGTGCGTGGGTTCCTAGAAAGAGGGGTATCCTTCCACCGGATTACTAGGGGCAGGGCATACCGGGACACCCTCCCGGGCTGGCGGTTCTCTGCCGGTGACCAGATGGGCTATGCTCGGACAACACCTCTCCTCCATCCGGGGGCTCCGGCCCACGGCGTGGCAAAGTGCCCGGGACGGGCTCCATGGGTCCCGGGCAGTCCTCCCCTGGGCGTCCGGGCCTGAGAGCTCTGGTGGTCCTCCCCGTGCCTGAGGTCCATCCGGGGTCCCCGAGCCCCAAGGAAGTGGACCCCCCAAGCCCTGCATGGGTAGGCGAGAGCCCCACCGTGAAGGCTCGGGGTGGGCAGCTGGGAGTCGTTTCGGTCCCGGCCATTATGTCGCACCTTTCCCCCCAGCCATCTGGTCGCATGCAATGCTTTCGAATGGGGCAACCTGATGGCCGGGCTTCCCTGGAAGTCCTGATGAGAGGCCATTTGCCTCCTGGATCCCAGCCAGGGCTCCAGGAGGTTGGGTGCATTCGCACCTAGGGTCCCCTGAGCCTTGCGGTGCGCACAAGTTCCCAGAAAGAGGGGTAGCCTTCCTCCGGATTACTAGGGGCAGGGTATGCCGGGGCACCCCTCCTGGGCTGGGGGTTCTCTGCCAGTGACCAGATGGGCTATGCTCGGACAACACCTCTCCTCTTTCCTGGGGGCTCCGGCCCATGGCGTGGCAAAGTGCCCGGGATCGGCTCCATGGGTCCCGGGTAGTCCTCCCCCGGGCGTCCAGGCCCGAGAGCTCCAGTGGTCCTCCCCGTGCCTGAGCCCCTGCCGGGTTCCCGAGCCCCCGGGAAGCAGAGCCCCAAGCCCTGCCCTGCATGGGCAAACGGGAGCCCTACCGCGAAGGCTCGGGCGGGTAGCTGGGAGTCCTTTCGTTCCCGGTCATCTGGTTGCACCTTTCTCCCTCGGCATCAGGTCGCACACAATGCTTTCTAATGGGGTGACCAGATGGCCGGGCTTCCATGGAATTACCGATGAGGGGTCATTTGCCTCCCCGATCCCAGCAAGGGCTCCAAGAGGTCGGCTGCGTCCGTGCCTAGGGTCCCCTCTGTGGGCTATGCTCGGACAACACCTTTCCTCTTTCCGGGGAACTCCGGCCCATGGAGTGGCAAAGTGCCCGGGATGGGCTTCATGGGTCCAGGGCAGTCCTCCCCTGGGCGTCCGGGCCTGAGATCTCCGGTGGTCCTCCCTATGCCTAAGGCCCACCCTGGTTCCCTGAGCCCCCAAGAAGCAGAACCCCCGAGCCTGCCCTAGGCGGGCAGGCGGGAGCCCTACCGCGAAGGCTCCGGGTGGGCAGCTGGGAGTCCTTTTGGTCCTGGCCATCTTGTCGCACCTTTCCCCTCGACCATCTAGTTGCACTCAATGCTTTCCAATGGGGCGGCAAGATGGCCGGGCTTCCCTGGAAGTCCCGATGAGGGGCCATTCGCCTCCCCGATCCCAGTGAGGGCTCCAGGAGGTCGGGCGCCTCCGCGCCCTGGGTCCCCTCCATCACTCGATGCGCGTGGGTTCCCAGAAAGAGGGGTAGCCATCCTCAGGATTACTAGGGGCAGGGTATGCCGGGACACCCCTCCCGGGCTGGCGGTTCTCTGCCGGTGACCAGATGGGCTATGCTCAGACAACACCTCTCCTCCGTCCGGGGACTCCGGCCCATGGCATGGCAAAGTGCCCGGGATGGGCTCCATGGGTCCCGGGCTGTCCTCCCCAGGGCGTCCGCCCCAGAGCTCAAGTAGTCCTCCCATAACTGAGGCCCAGCCGGGGTTCCTGAGCCCCCGGGAAGTGGAGCCCCGAGCCCTGCCCTGCGTGGGCAGGCGGGAACCCTACCGCGAAGGCTCAGGGTAGGCATCTGAGAGTCCTTTGGTCCCGGCCATCTTGTCGCACCTTTCCCCTCGGCCATCTGGTCGCATGCAATGCTTTCCAATTGGGCGACCAGATGGCCGGGCTTTCCTGGAAGTCCCGATGAGGGGCCATTCGCCTTCCTGATCCCTGAAGGGCTCCAAGAGGTCAGCCGCGTCCGTGCCTAGGTTCCCCTCCGTTTTTCGGTGTGCACAGGTT
The DNA here is from genome assembly GCF_964263255.1 of Lissotriton vulgaris. Taxonomy (NCBI): domain Eukaryota; kingdom Metazoa; phylum Chordata; class Amphibia; order Caudata; family Salamandridae; genus Lissotriton; species Lissotriton vulgaris. The sequence goes on from NC_141695.1 coordinate 853,411,017, forward strand.
ACCAGAAAGGGGAGTAGTCTTCTTCCAGATTACTAGGGACAACGTACTCTGGGACCCCTCTCGGCCTAGCGATCCTCAGCCGACAGCTGGGCGGGCCAGGATGCTGCCCCAGCCCTGGGCCCATCCCGGGGCCTGCCGTGTGGCAGGCTGTACTGGATGGGGTCCTGCGGGCCTGAGGAGCCTCCCACTGTTGGGCTGGGTCCAGGGGCCCCGGGGAGAGAGGCCTCCCCACCCCAGGCTCTGTACTCGGTCGTGCTGCATGGCAGGGTGCCCGAACGAGGTCCTGCGGGCCCGGGGAGGCTTCCCCTGCACCTCTGGGCCTGGGAGCCCCGGCTGGGTTCAGGGGCCCCGCCCGGCCTCAGGTCAGGTGCTCTGGCCCTTGGCCCTGTCCCCCAGCCTGCCGCACTACCAAAGGCCCAGGATGGGGTTCCGTTGTGCACGGGGAGCCTCCCCTTGCTTGGCTGTGTTCAGGAGCTCCGGCCGGGGCCCCTGAGTTCCCCAGGGAGGGTGGCCTCCCCACCTCGGGTTCCGTCCTTGGTCCTGCGCGTGGCAGGGTGCCCGGGATGGTGTCCGGCAGGCCGAGAGAGGCTTCCCCTGTGCCTCTGGGCCTGGGAGCCCCGGCTGGGTCCAGTGGCCCCGTCAGGCCCCGGGTCAGGTGTTCCGGCCCTGGGCCCTGTCCCCCAGCCTGTGGCACTGCCAAAGGCCCAGGATGGGGTTCTGTTGTGGCCGGGGAGCTCCCCCTTGCTTTGCTGGGTTCAGGAGCTCTGGCCCGGGCCCCTGAGGGCCCATGGGAAGGTGGCCTCCCCACCCCGGGCTTCGTGCTTGTTCCTGCCGCATAGCAGGGTGCCCGGGACGGGGTCTGGAGGGCCTGGGGATGCGTCCCCTGCGCTTCCGGGTTTGAGAGACCCGGCTGGGTCCATGGGCCCCATTGGGCCCTGGGTCGGGTGCTCTGGCCCTGGGCCCCGTCCCCCGGCCTGCTGCTCCACCAAGGGCCCCAGGACAGGGGTCCGTCAGTCACGTGCAGGCCTCCCCTGCTTGTCAGGTGTCCGCGGGCCCCAGGTTGGAGGGCCCTTCGGGTCTCCCCTCACAGCCTCCATGGCTGGGCCCAACTGGGGCCTTGGGCCTCCGGTCCCCCATGCCCCGGCACCCGCTCAATCTTTCGTTGGGACACAGAGTGACCAGATGGCTTCCCTTTCGTGCCCGGCCATCTGGTCGCACCTTTCCCCTCGGCCATCTGGTCACACCGATCCCCTTGGCCATCCGGTCCCACCCAATGCTTCCTATGGGGTGACCAGATGGCCGAGCTTCCCTGGAAGTCCCGATGAGGGTCCATTTGCCTCCCCGATACCAGCAAGGGCTCCAGGAGGTCGGGTACTTTCGTGCCTTCTGTCCCCTCTGTCACCTCGTGTGCTCAGATTTTAAGAAAGGGGGTAATGTTCTTCCAGATTACTAGGGAGAGGGTCAGTCAGACCTCCATGAGGTCTGGCGATTCTGAAACAGGGGAAGGCAGAACCCGGGCCCACCCGGCGGGGCTCCCAGGGGCCCGGGTACGCACCTGCCTCTCAGCCCCTTGCAGATGGTCTTTTTTTTATGAGTTTGCTCAGGCAGACCTCCGTGAGGTCCAGCGATGCTGAGACGGGGGAAGGAACGCCTGGGCCCGCCGGCTGGGGCCCCTTTGGGGCCCGGGTATGCACCCGCCTCTCAGCCCCTTCCCGATGCCGATGGTCCTTTTTCTCCGAGTTTGTTCAGGCACACCTCCTTGAGGTCTGGCAATTCTGAGACGGGGAAGGCAGCACCCGGGTCTGCCCGTTGGGGCCCCCAGGGGCCCGGGTACACACCTGCCTCTCAGCCCCTTCTCGATCAATCAATCAATCATTGACACTTATATAGCGCGCTACATACCCGTAGGGTCTCAAGGCGCTGGGGGGTGGGGGGGGGGGGGGTGCCGCTACTGCTCGAACAGCCAGGTCTTCAGCTTCTTCCTGAAGGAGAGGTGGTCTTGGGTCAGGCGCAGGTCGGTCGGAAGGGAGTTCCAGGTCTTGGCGGCCAGGTAGGAGAAGGACCTTCCTCCTGTAGTCGCTCTTCGGATGCGGGGGACGGCGGCGAGGGCGTGGTTGGCTGATCCGAGGTGGCGTTTGGGAGCGTAGAAGTTGATCCGGCTGTTGAGGTAGCTCGGGCCTTGGTCGTGTAGGGCTTTGTGTGCGTGGGTGAGGAGGCGGAAGGTGATTCTTTTGTTGACGGGGAGCCAGTGAAGGTCTCTCAGATGTCCGGTGATGTGGCTGGTTCGTGGGATGTCGAGGATGAGTCTGGCTGAGGCGTTCTGGATCCGCTGGAGTCTCTTCTGGAGCTTGGCGGTGGTACCGGCGTAGAGGGCGTTGCCGTAGTCCAGTCGGCTGGTGACGAGGGCCTGGGTGACGGTCTTCCTGGTCTCGGTGGGGATCCACCGGAAGATCTTCCGTAGCATGCGTAGGATGTTGAAGCATGCCGAGGAGACGTTGTTGACTTGCCTGGTCATGGAGAGGGAGGAGTCCAGGATGAAGCCCAGGTTGCGTGCATGGTCTGTCGGTTTGGGGGCGGTGCCCAGGGCGGGAGGCCACCAGGAGTCGTCCCAGGCGGAGGGTGAAGAGCCCAGGATGAGGACCTCCGTCTTGTCAGAGTTCAGTTTCAGGCGGCGGGTCGTCATCCACTCGGCTACCTCTTTCATCCCTTCGTGCAGGTTGGCTCTGGCGGAGGCGGGGTCGTTGGTCAGGGAGAGGATCAGCTGGGTGTCGTCGGCGTAGGAGATTATGCTGAGGTTGTGTTTGCGTACGATGGCCGCGAGGGGGCTCATGTAGATGTTGAAGAGGGTGGGGCTCAGAGATGATCCTTGAGGGACGCCGCAGATGACTTCGGAGGCCTCTGACTTGTACGGTGGTAGGCGGACTCTCTGTGTTCTTCCGTCGAGGAAGGAGATGATCCATTCCAGCGCCTTGTCCTGGATTCCGATGTTGCTGAGGCGCTGTACTAGGGTGCGGTGGCAGACCGTGTCGAATGCCGCGGAGAGGTCTAGGAGGATGAGGGCCGCTGTTTCTCCATTGTCCATCAGGGCTCGGATGTCATCGGTGGCGGCGATGAGGGCGGTCTCGGTGCTGTGATTGGCTCGGAAGCCGGACTGTGAGGGGTCGAGGGATCTGTTCGTCTCGAGGAAGGCGGCCATCTGCTTGTTGACGGTCTTCTCGATGACTTTGGCTGGAAACGGGAGGAGCGAGATGGGGCGGTAGTTCTTGAGTTCGGTGGGGTCCGCTGTTGGTTTCTTGAGTAGAGCGCGGAGTTCGGCGTGTTTCCAGCTCTCAGGGAAGGTGGCAGTGTCGAAGGATGTGTTGATGATGTCTCGCAGGTGGGGTGCGATGACAGCGTCGGCCTTGTTGAAGACGTGGTGAGGGCAGGGGTCGGTCGGTGATCCGGAGTGGATGGAGTTCATCGTGCGGATGGTGTCTTCGGTGCTGATCGGGGTCCAGGCGTGGAGGGTGGTGGTGGGGGGTGGTTGTTCGGTCATGGTGTGCGTTGGTGATGGTCCTTTTTCTCTGAGTTTGCTCAGAGCCCCCCGTCCTGGAAGCCAGCTGAGGGTCCAGGCGCTGGTGACGGGGGTCCACCGGGATGCGGAGTGGCTCTCCCCGGCCTGACTAGGGTTCGGAAGCTGGGGCTGGGCCCGGGGTTCGTGCTGCATCCCAGGGTCCTAGGCTGCGGGAGCCCCCCGTCCTGAAAGCCATTCGAGGGCCCAGGTGCTGGTGACGGGGGTCCACCGGGGCCCGGGGAGACTCTCCCCGGCCTGGCTAGGGTTTGGAAGCTGGAGCCGGGTGCTGGGCTCGTGCTGCATCCCATAGTCCCAGGCTGCTGGAGCCCCCCATCCTGGAAGCCAGCCAAGGGTCTGGGCACTGGTGACGGTGGTCCACCGGGGCCCGGGGAGGCTCTCCCTGGCCTGGCCAGGGTTTGGAAGCTGGGGCCAGGCCCGGGGCTCGTGCTGTGTCCCAGGGTCCCAGGCTGCGGGAGTCCCCCGTCCTGGAAGCCAGCCGAGAGTCCTGGCACTGGTGACGGGGGTCCACCGGGGCCCGGGGAGGCTCTGCCTGGCCTGGCCAGGGTTCGGAAGCTGGGACTGGGCCCGGGACTCATGCTGCGTCCCAGGGTCCCAGGCTGCGGGAGCCCCCTGTCCTGGAAGCCAGCAGAAGGTCCGGGCCCTGGTGACGGGGGTCTGCTGGGGCCCGGGGAGGCTCTCCCTGGTTTGGTTAGGATTCGGAAGCTGGGACCGGGCCGAGGGCTCGTGCTGCGTCCCAGGGTCCCAGGCTGCAGGAGCCCCCCGTCTTGGAAGCCATCTGAGGGTCCGGGCGCTGGTTGACAGGGGTCTGCCCGGGCCCAGGGAAGCTCTCCCCGGCCTGGCTAAGGTTTGGAAGCTGGGACTGGGCCCTGGGCTAGTGCTCCGTCCGGCGGGCCCCGGGGTGTGGGAGCCCCCATCCTGCAAGCCAGCCGAGGGTCCGGGTGCTGGGGACTGGGTTTCCTCTGGGGCCCGGGGAGGCTCTCCCCGGCCTGGCTGCTTTCAGAAGCAGGGACTGGGCCAGGGAGCAGGGGTGTCTGGCTTTATCCGCTGCGCTGGCAGAGCGGAGTTTTCTGCCCACCCCTAGTAGTAAATCCATCAGGGGCTGACCCTTTTCCCACTTTTAAATCATGTATTATAGAAGTAATATCATCCAATGTAATCTCCTTAGTAAGGGAATGTTTTTGGTCATGACCAGGTAGGTTTAACTTGTTTAAAAAAAGAGTTCCTTCTTCTGGATTGGTTTGTTCACAAAATAGAGGTGCTTGAAAATGTGAAGAAAATATTTGCTATCTTGAAGGAATTTAAATGGAGTTTACCTTTATTGTCTTTAATTGTTAGAGGTTGATCTTTCATTTGTTTATGCATGAGATAGCTCGCTATGATTTTAACAGCCTTATTTCTTTTGCAAAGGTTGATAGAGACCTGTTTGATAATCCACTGACCTGCTCTGTTGCTCAAGAACGTATCATATTCAGACTTTTTACTGTTTGGAAGGTCTATAAGTCTTTCACCATTTTAGGATCTATGATGTAATTGCAATTTCTTAATTTTTTCTGCTAGTAAATAAGAAATTTAATTTGCTATTTTATTAATTTAAAATCAAATATTTATCAAGGAACCTCTAATAGTGGCTTCAAAGGCATCCCAGTGTAATTGTGGTTGGTCTCTTATTTTGTACTAAGCAAACATAGAGCGCCCAAGGGTCAAGGACAAACCAAACTTTGTGCTGAAAATAAGACGGAAACCTAAAAAAGAGAGAGGGTTCTAGGGAAGGGAATGCTACCTCTAGACACCTGTAGGTATTAAAGGATACCCATCAGTAGCTGACCTGTACCGCCCTATTCATCATTTGGGCTTCCTCATGTTATCTATCTTGAGTGTTCACCCACAAGGACCAGATGTATATATCCTGTAAGTTGGTGTGAACACGATAGAAAGGGAACAGGGTATAAATGTTGTAGCTACTGAATTGCAGTGCAAAAAAGGAGTATGAAAAAAAGGTATGGAGAGAATGGGAGGAATTTTCTTTTTTAATAGTATCTCTCATTCGTCCAAACATTAGAAACAGTGCAAAATAGCAGAGCGAACAAATATCTGCTATATCTAATATGCGGTCAACATGTTTCAGCAGACTAATGGACACAAGGGTCCTCTACCTTCATCAGGACCTATAGAAAGGTGTTAAAGCAATTGCAAGGTTAAGTGAGCAAATCAAAAAAATTTATCAAAAACCATATCACCTGAATCTCTAGGTGTGGTTCCTTTTCACCTCCTGGCATAGAAATGTTTCTACTGTGCAAGAGGGATTTGCCTCACCTCACCTGGCTGCGGCTCAGGTAAATAGAGCACCGCTCTCTCCATCGGTACTCCCGGCATACATCCAAGCCGACTCTGTGAGGAAATATTTATCAAGGAACCTCTAATAGTGGCTTCGAAGGCATCCCAGTGTAATTGTAGTTGGTCTCTTATTTTGTACAACATAAAAGTGTGATCATAGAGTGGTCTGATAATAATATGGGTGCTGTTGTTAATGTGAGCATTGAAGAAACTAGGAAATTGGAAATTGTATTTGATAATGGGTTTGGTGTGGGTGGGGAAGAAAATGTAGCCTCGATTGTTTAGATGTTATATATGATATTTGTCACAGTTTCTGTTGTATGAGTTTGTGTGCCAGGGAGGGCCACACTTTCAAATTATATAAGGGATCTAATGTTAGGTCACATACTATGTTAAAGTCACCTCCAATAATCCCACTGACTTCCCACTAGCGTGGCAGACGGACCCTGAACGCTACTTAGGGGTCTGGTTTCATAGAGATCCTGAAGTGGTCATTCGTACAAACTACGGCATAGTGGTCTCGGCGCTGGAGGACAAGATAGAACGATGGATCCAGCTTCCCTTATCACTCGCCGACAGGCTGGCTATTGTTAAAATGCTAGTCCTGCCCAAACTGCTATATCTCTTTAACAACATTCCTATTGCACCACCAGCAGCAGTATTTCGCAGACTAAACACAATGACATTAAAACTCATCTGGGTAGGCAAATCGGCCCGGATCGACCTACAATCACTAACACTACCGTATTCGAAGGGTGGATTTAAAGCGCCTGACTTGTATCTGTATTATCTATGTACTCAAGCCCAATATGCGCATTATTGGTATCATAACGTCCCATATCTTCCACATGTGGCAATAAAAGAGGGTGACGCGTTACCAGTCCCACTGGATACAATTATAAGTCACAAAAGGGCTCCACTGCACAAACAAGATATAAACACAATCGATACTACGAATAAAGCGTGGAGGCAGATAGGCCAAAAAGCTAATAAACTGCCGCTTTACTCTCCAGAACTGCCACTTCATTTCCATCCAGGCATCTCCGTAACGCAGGAGAAGGTGGGAATGGAACTACTTCAACGTGTGGGCATTGCCAAATTGGGAGATTTATTTCAAGAAGGGGTGTTCAAGACACTAGAAGATTTCAATTATGTGCAAAATCAAACACCACTGTTTAAATTTACATATTTCAGACTGCAGAGGGCGATAAAGTCACTATATCCGACATACTCTGCTGAACCTCCGGTGCTACTCACCTTGCAATTGCTCCTCACATCGCCTGCATCCAAACACCTGGTTTCTAGATTATATACAACACTACAGGTTGAGATAGGGACAATGACAGATAAAGCATTGCAGAAGTGGAACAAATGTCTAGCTGACCCACTAACAGAGGAGGAATGGTCTACAGCCGGCACAATAACGGGTTTACTGACACCAAATGGTAACTTGAGACTGATTCACGTAAAATATTTACATCAAACCTATCATACTCCAGCCCGCTTGCACAAATTCGGGCTTCGTCAGGACTCTCGGTGCCAACGATGTGGGTCTGAGGGTGTAGATTTTATCCATCTTGCATGGTATTGTGAGGGGGTAGCAGACTTCTGGGCGAAGGTGGTGTGTATGTTGGGAAGCATGGTGGGTTCTCCCATAGATTGCACAATACAGGCATGTTTATTGGGAATATTGCCGGGAGTTCGTGCGTTGAAACGTAAGTTTTGTGTTATAGCTCTGCTCATGGCTAAGTGCAGGGTCTCGATTAGGTGGGGCAGTAAACAGAGTCCTATGGTAAAATGTTGGATTCACGACCTGATATATTGCAAAGATACCCTGCTGACATACGAAGAAGAACAGCCTATAAGATCACGCCCAAGAAACTATTGGAGTTTCTTAATCGAATACCTAAAAGACCCGGATGTACAACTGTAATGTATCCTGATTGTAGTAATGCATATCTTTTTTGGTTTACAAATGTATATAATATGTTGGACTAGGAGTGCTGTAATGCAGTGAGTTTATGAGATGTTGAGCTACTTAGGAGTGGCGCGATTCGTTATGCATCACTTTTTGAAATGCCAATAAAAACAATAATAAAAAAAAAATCACCTCCAATAATGACAGTTGCGTCTTTTCAAGAAAACCCTTTATAGTGCTTCAGAATTTCATATCACTAATATTTGGTGCAAATATGCTAAAAGTATAGAAAGCCTTCTCCTTTTTCTCTATTTTGCTAAATATCCATCTCCCTTCTGTATCAGTATAACTTTCAAAAAATGGAAACTTGGAATGTTTATCTAATCGTAATTACCCCATTTCTCTTTTTAATAGCTCACCTAGTTACCAAGTAAGATAATCTCCCCTTTAAACTTATGTAGGTAAACTAACATTTTGCACCTTTTAACTGGATGGTTACTACCTTTAACATTACCGACTTTAGTGTATCATTTGACTGAGTCGCCATATTCTGGGGAACAGCTGGCTGAGGGCATGGATAAACAATGCCATCGACCAGGTGTGCTGTAAGGAATATAATTAGATTAAAACGAAAAAAATTCTAAACACAAAATGATTTGTAACCAAAAGCCTTTAACGTCCAGCTGACCCTCATGCATTCCTCCCCCTCTGACCTTGGATTGTAGTTGTGTGTTAGCCGACAAAGAAGATTTATAGCAGCACCTTAATCAAAATCCATAAATGATCAAACTTGTGTTGTTCATATGTTGTACAAACAATGTGTGAAATATCTTTTTTTACAAACTTTAAGCAACAAAGATCCAAGGCAAAAACTGGATATGTTACTCTTAGTCTGTAGAAATCTATGGAATAGATAATTTCTTGGGTTAGCAGCCCTGATAGATATGCTTTATAACTTAACATTTGTCTTCAAGCTAAAAAAACACAATATTAGCTCTTTAGCCTTAGATCTTAACAAGACATATCTTGTGGTAAAGAGACAACTATATTGTTATAATATATGGTCAGACCAGCCACATAAACAAGTAATTTGTCAACAAGAAGCAGTAAAACACCACAGTAATCACTTTAAACATGGCAGATTATACGCAGTATACAAAAGAAGTAAATCAAAACCATTCACCAGGGACCAAATTATACATTGTATCCCGGGAGTGCAATGGGCATGTGCACCAGCTTTATGCGCCTCCGGGGCACATTGGTTTTACAGAAGGGGCTAGTGCGTCCCCTTCTGTAATACCGATAGTGCAGGTGCACATGTAGCATTAGGTCTAGTATGAGAGGGTGCTGACTCATTTGCATGGGGGGGTTTGGCCCATGCAAATGAGGGAATCACGTTGCCTCTGTACTTTACCTGTAGTACCGACTTGAGCAAAACCAAAGGGGATGATGGATGCAGTGTTGAAAATTGCAAACACTCCCCCCTAGTCAACTGATCTGGGTTTAATCCATCATCATTCTTTAGCTCACTCCACCACCCCAGTTCAGACATGGCCATATGCAAATCAGTCTGACCCTGTGCCTCATGGGAACAGTCCAGCCCGAACTGCTAAACCATGTCTTACCTGGACCAAAAACAAGCATCTTGGGACCGGTTTCGGGTTCATAACCCTCATCAGCCAGGCTATCTTGAATCCAGTGGCAAAGTGAGCAAGGGACCCACTTCTGGGCATATCCTGCCAACTTAGGGCGAACAAAGCATAACCAAAGGAGATGATGGATGGAGTGTTGAGCATGAATATGTTTTTTTATCATAACAGAGTGGCATTAAGCCACTCTATGTTTAGGGTTACCAGGGAAAGGAATTTCTCGGATGGATTTTTCACCATGAATACATTTCCACACGTTTGACAAATCTCCCCCAAATTTTGCAGACCTATTCTTCCTTCCACATTCGCAGATGATGCAATGTTTTGGTGTAATGCGTCAAGGGGGTGCAAAGATAAAAGAGGGGCCGCAAAATGCATGTTGCTACCAAACATCCCATTGACTTTAGTATTGGATGTAGTGCGAAAATGGCTAAACAGATTTGCATGAAATGTGGCAGGATTTGACACTATTCTGTGAAGCTGATCCTCTTCGTAATACAGATAAGTAAGGTATTTTTTCAGACATAAGGTTTTTAGGCCGAGCCTGGGCAGCACATGCGCTGCTCTGCGGCATCCTGTGCTGGAGTATGGAATTGATGCCCTACCCACTGCCCGCCCATATTTGTCATTGGCTTGTGTCATTCCCCTTCGTTAATGCTGGCCTCTAATTCGTTAATATGCCTGATAGTCCCTCCGTAGTACCGACTTGTCTTCATTTGTAACCTCCCATGATGACTGGCCCTTTTACTTTGGTTGTTTCATGTTACGTCTTTTTTAGTCTGTAAGCACTATTTTCTTTAAAGAGTTTCTCCTTCTGCAGGCACACATGCTTCCCTGCAACATTCAGCGTGCCATGCATGCTTTCACTTTCTGAGCAGTTCAGGACAATGGCATCCGCTTCTTTGAAATGTAATAGGTCTCGCATTCACAAGAGTTTGAGCTATTGCTTTTGTAAATGACAATGCCTTTTAATTATATGGTAATTAGCAAAAACAGATAAATAAAAGGCATTGTCATTTACAATGCCAGTAGCTTAAATTCTAGCAAATGCAAGACCTTTTGCTTGGGAAATGCTTGTTTAATTCACTGATATCTGTTGTTGTGGTATTCTCTTTAAATTGTGTGGTATTTCTCAGTATTTTGCTGAAGTGCCATGGCAATGACTGCCTCTTCAAAATCTCCTGACTTCAGCGGCATGTGATGGTATCACATCCGGAAAGCGACACTGTGGCTGGACTGGCATTGTGAGGAGAATAGACTCCCACATTGAGGGGACTCTCATTTATAGGGGACGACCCATCAACAGATTTATCTCGTGGAGAGTATACACAGTGGAGAGCATTCGCGTCAGGCACATCCTCCCGGGTATCGAGTTGAAATTATCAAGACCGGTAGAATTGAAAACTATGCACTCGACTGCCCTAGACCTGATGAGGCCACCAAGTAGTGTGGCTGAAACGCGTCAACAGACATTTTGAGACGCCATACAAAATCAAAATAATATGGAATAAATCGGGAGTACAAAAAAATTAAGGGGTTTGAACTTAGAAAACCTTAAGGTAGCTCCAAGATGGTGATCTAACGTGGAAGGGAACGCACAATGTTAAATACTTGTGAGGAGCATCCCGGTTGATAATAAGGGCCAAGAGAGCAAGAAAAAAGAAATATATATGTTTTTGTTTTGTATGTTTAAATGTAAATATGTGTATATATATGATTTTCTTCATAGAAGGTATGGAATAAATACAGTACAAAGAGACTTGAATCAGGAACATTTGTACACATATTGTTTGTTCATTGACTATAGATAATTGAAAATTTATGGAAGTTATTTAGAGATTTATATCTATAGGAAGAGTTAGTTGAGGTATCACTTCTTCTTACTGTTTAGCACAATTATCTATCCCAAGGCATTGTTACTTTGTAAATTCTACAAAGGTTAAAGGCAGCCATTTTGTTTATAGGTACAATTTGGCTGTGTTCTGCATTATGCCTTCAGATCTAGGTAAGTATTAGGTTTGGTGTTTTTCCCCTACCTACTACCACTGTGCGAAACACTACTCTATGCTATTCCACTGCATGCCAATCCTCTGTAACACACTTCACTGTATGCCACTGTACTGTACACCACTATACTATTCGCCAATGCACTCTACACTATTACACTGTAAGTTACTCCACCGTAAGGCACTCCACTCTATGCTATTTCTCTCTATGTCACTCCACTGCACGCCACTCTAATATACAGTATTCAACTGTACACCACTGCACTCTATGCCACTCTACTTTACCCCACTCTACTCCACTCCTCTCTAACCCACTCAGGCAGTCTGTGCCACTGCCTATGCTGCCAGACCCCTCCATGCTTCTCCACTCTATGCTATTCCACTCTACCACACTCAACTGCATACCACTCCACTACACGCTATTCCACTCCATGGCAATATACTCTACAGCACTCCACTGTATGGCACACCAGTATACTGTATTCCACTCTATGCCACTCCACTCTAGAGTATTGTACTGTATGCTACTACACTGTACCTCAGTCTACTGTACGCCACTGCACTCTACGCTCCTCCATTCTAACCTACTCCACTCCACGCTACTCCACTGTATGCTATTACACTCTACCACACTACACTCAATACCACTCCACTATTCGTCCCTTCACTGTACATTATTCTACTGTACTCCACTTAACTCTATGCCACTCCGCACTATAACACTCCATTCTATGCTATTTCACTCTATACCACTCCACTGTACCACCCTGAACTTCACAACACTCCACACCACTCACCTCTGCACCACTCTAGTCTCCTACAGTACACTTTACAACATTTGCCTCCACTATACTGCACCACACTCTACTTAATTACAGTCCATATGCTGACAGTATACTGTACGATGTCAAATAATTTTCAGGAATTTAATTAAAGAAAAATGGTTAATCCTTGGTTATCATTAGGAAAACTTTATTTATTCCTCCTATACAAACCAAACTTAAAATGCACAAACCTTAGAAATTATTCAGTTGTAGTTATACCTTTAATTTATAATTTATACAGCACTTTTAAATATATATATCTGTATTTCTTCTTTAGCTGCAAACAAAAGTTGAAGTACACAAATAATTATATGTCTAAACTTATACCTTTAATTTACCATTTATGCAAAATCATCAAATTATTATAAATTATGCGCTTCCATAGACAGTGCACTCAGCTCGGCAGCCACACTACTTTAGGTATAACTTGCGCCTTCTCCAAGCTCTGCTTTTATCCTTTTATATTCATTAGTTATATACTAGATATATATTAGTCATATATTAGTTATCTATACTAATATAATAAAGAGAGAGCCCAAACCTTTGAGGCGGGTAATCTCAGGAACCACAGCACCAATCACAACACCCAATACAGCGTTGGAAAGGGCAGTTGCAGCAGAAGGACATAGGCTATGCAGACGCCCACCAAATACATTTAAAAGGTAAAAGAACCGTGCCAGCAAAGTAGTACCTTGTGGGCGTGTCTGCGTTGTGCTGTGGGCGTGTGCTCTGGGCATGACAAACGCTGGGGGTGTGTGGTACGTTCCGCCCTTCATGCCATGTCTCATATCGTGGGCGTGTGCTGTGGGCGTGTGCGGGGATCGGGATTACGGAAAAAAAGCGAGCGTTGTGCCCAATATTTCATTGTTTTTTCTTCCCAGGTTCTGTACATTCCAGCTCCGGGTGTCCACCCTGCTCCCTTTAAATACCCCTGCACCCCATAATCATAATCCACCCTTACTCCTTAAAATACCCCAACACCCTTAAACACTAATCCATCTTAACCCTATAAATATACCCTGTACCCCAAAACCCAAACCTATCCCTAAACCCTAAAAATACCCCTGTACCCCAAAACCCAAACCTATCCATGAACCCTAAAAATACCCCTGTACCCCAAACCCAAACCTACCCCTGAACCCTAAAATACCCCTGTACCCCAAAACCCAGACCTAGCCCTGAACCCTTAAAATACCCCTGTACCCCAAAACCCAAACCTACCCCTGAACCCTAAAAATACCCCTGTACCCCAAAACCCAAACCTAGCCCTGAACCATAAAAATAACCCTGTACCCCAAAACCCAAACCTAGCCCTGAACCATAAAAATACCCCTGTACCCCATAACCCCAAACTGTATCTGAACCCTTAAAATAACCAAACACCCCAAAACATATACCTCAGTACCCCAAAACATATACCCCTATACCCATAATTACTTTATCCAAACATTAAAAAAAAACATGCTTTTACCATTCATGCATTTACAACAAATTTCGTTGTAAACGTATGCGTGGTAAAAGCATATAAAATGTAATGCCATGCGTTATAATGGCATTGCGGAGTCATGGTACTTTCGTAATGAAAGTATGCGGAGTGATGGTATGCGGAAAGAAAGTTGCGGAATAATGGGTGTTACCCTCCCCTGGTAAGTACATTGGTGGCACGGCGGCCCACATCTTCAGCAACATACTTATATTTTTTCACCACCGATTTGAAAAATGCACAGGACTCTCTCATTGATGGCCAGCACCGACATTCACTTTTAGACACACCTCCCGCCACAAGTTCTAGAATTGCGAACTTTAGAGCTGGGGAGCTACGTTCGAATCTCGGCATCAGCTCAACATCCTGTGATTCCAGACAAATCGCTTTGTCTCCCGGACCTACCACAAATGAATGTGTTCTTCTGTAATGTAAATTGTGCTCATGCCATGTTGTCGAGTTCGCGCTATTTAATATTGCAAGGAAAAATAAAGTAGGGAAACTCGACTTCACACACTACTGAACGCGCACTCTTAAGCGCATCAGCAGTGCACTGTAAATCGGAGCGTTTCCCAGGCCTGTCACAGATAAGAATTGCCATCAAAACAAAATCCTACAAAACAATATACTACTGGCCGGCAGCAATTCATATCCAGACAACGTCGGGACGGGTTGCTAGTACCTTATAAGATAATATTATTTATAATAATAATGACACCGTAAATAATATCTTTTTTGAGAACATTGTGCACTAGCGAATAAACACGTCAACTTGCATTCTGATTGCCAGTCTCTCGTTGGAGTGTGTGAGAGAGAGGATTGTGCAGCGAGGAGGGCAGTCCTCGCTACCACCAAGCACCGCTCTCAGTCTGCTGCTTGCCGGAATCCACCATCCAGCCAGCATCACCACCCTATAGACCAAAAGATTTCAGACCATAGAAAACACAGCAGACAGATTCTCACTGAGGCTCCCACCCCGCACACACATCACCCCAAAACCTCAGAGACATCAACTGGCTCCCCGTTCACAAATGCATACTCCCCAAGCTCCTCACACACACACACACACACACACACATACCCAGCACTGCACAATTTAGGCCCCTCATACTTCAATATCGCCATCAATTTCCCCAACCGATCAGTAACCTCTGCTTGGCTTGCCTCTTACTTGCACAAATCCCCCACATATGCAAAGACAGAGTCTGCAGTTGGCCTTTCTCGTATCTCACGACAAAAGCCTATGACGACCTTCCCCTACACATCAAAGGTGCTACCTCAGTCCTTGATTTCCTCAAGAAACTGACGACTTGGCTGTTTACCTAGACCTCAGACACAACCAGTGTAACCCCATTATCAGTGCCAGAATACCCTACCGGGTGAGTTGGATACTACAACTACACATATCATATCATACCATATAATACCATGCATGTGAATTCAATCAGCCCTCTTCATCCATTGATCTGTTCAGCCCATTTCATTGACTATTTTATATGCTTCATTGTTTTCGTGCATTTTACAAATAACAAAGTTGGAAGTGTTGAGCTAAGAGTTGGTGATTAATAATTAGCAGATCTATCCATGTTGGGGGTTATACCCGGGGCAGGACTTGGAACATCGTCCCTGCCTACGGCAGTACTGGCTGACTTTCCACCTGTCTCCAGTGATATGTCCCGGGCCCTGCTGGCCAGTCTCAAATCTGGTTCCCCGCTTGACCCCTGCCCTGCCAAATTTTTGGCCGGGATGGCGGCAGTGGTGAATCCCCTGGTCAACCCTATCCTCAATGCCTCCTTGCGAGAGGGGAGTGTCCCTCGCTCCTGGAAAAGGGCGATGGTGATCCCCCTCCTGAAAAAGCCTGGTCTTGATGCAGAGGTTTTGGCCAATTATAGGCCAATTTCACTGCTCCCGGCCCTGGCTAAGATTACCGAGAAACATGTTCATGGTGTCTTGTCGAGCTTTTTAGAATCTAACAACTTGCTCCATCCGTCCTAATCCGGGTTCCGTCCGAACTTTAGTACGGAAACGGCGTTGGTGGAGGTCTCTGAGATCATCAGGGAGACCTTGGATGTGGGTGGCAAGGCCATGCTAGTCATGTTGGACCTGTCGGCGGCCTTCGACACCGTCCCTCATGAGGCGCTTCTCGCTAGGCTTCATGACATCGGCCTAAGGGGGACGGTGTTCAGATGGTTTTCATCTTTTCAGGAGGGCCGCCGCCAGACGGTCTGGGTTTCCCAGAGCTCCGCCGAGATGCCGCCATTGGGAGTTGGGGTTCCACAGGGATCTGTGTTGAGCCCGACATTGTTCAACATCTTTATGTCCCCCTTGGCGGCAGCGGTGGAGGCTTACGGAGCCCAGATCGTGTCCTATGCCGACGACACGCAACTCCTTTTCACATGTGCTAAAGACCAGCCATTTGATGGGGAGAGAATTCGGGACTGTCTGGATATGGTCTTTGGCTGGTTCCAGCGGAACAGTCTAAAGGCCAACTCCAGTAAGTCGGAGGTGTTATTCTTCGGCTGTGTCACCGATCCCGAGTGGCGGCAGTGGTGGCCGGCCGCCATGTGTCCTCCGGCACAATCTTCCTTGGTGGCCAAAAATCTTGGCGTTAAGCTTGATAACAAGCTTTCTCTCAGATCTCATGTTCTTGGCCTGGTTGGCACCTGTTTCGGCATTCTGAAAATGCTCCGCAAGTTTCTTCCACTTCTTTCTGCGGAGCATAGACGGATTACGGTGCAGGCGCTTATCGGATCCAGGCTAGACTATGCCAATGCTCTTTTCCTGGGTCTTCCAGAGTACTTGGTCCAGCGTCTGCAGGTGACACAGAACTCGGCAGCGCGCGCAATCTTTGGTCTGCATAGACGCGCACGGGCATCTGGCCTTCTGCGGACGCTGCATTGGCTCCCGATCCGTAAGCGGATTATGTTCAAATCCTTGACGCTGGTGCATAAAGCTCTGTTTGGCTCAGGCGCAGGATATCTACAGAAGAGACTGGCTTTCTATCGCCCTGCCCGCTCTTTGCGTTCGGAATCCCTTTTCACGGCTGTGGTTCCTCGCGTGAGGAAGGCCCGGATTGGGGGGCGCTCCTTTAGCCTCAAGGCCCCCCAGCTGTGGAACTCGCTTCCACTGGAACTTCGCAGCACTCCCACCCTGCTTCAATTCAGAAGGAATTTGAAGACTTGGCTTTTTAACCTTTCTGTTTAGGTGGATTTTCTTCTTTGTTCTCTCCTGGGCTTTTGTTTTTCTTGTTATGTTGTTATACACTGTAGCTTTATGTGGAAAGCGCCGGGACACTCTTTTAGAGTAGCTGAGCGCTATATAAACACATTTTAACATAACATAACATAACATACCTCTTCCACCGAATCTTCCATTTTGTTTTGAGGCACCCCTTACTGAGAAACTTTTTTCACCACGTTTCTGTTGTATTTTTTTGGGGAAAAAATCCCACCAGTCACCCCAGTTTTTTTTACTGTTACGCGGACGTGAACATCTATCCATGCCCCTGAACCCTTCTTCATTATTAAGACCTCTTTTTGATCTAAACTATTTTGCTGTGTCCCTTTTAGCCACCAAGACCGGCATACCTATCAGCATCCTTTCGCTCTGTATCCCTCCTGCCTTGCCTAAAACATCCAGCAGCATTAATTTAGGTTATACTGGTCGAGTCAACAGTTGTGTGAGGGTATCACACTGAGCACAAATGGCAGTGGTTATAAAATGAACAATCAGCACCTCCGTAACGTTTGCAAAGTATTAAAGAATTTTGTATATATGGGTGCAAAATACAAAACACGGTGCCACTTATTCAGTGTTGCCCCGTATGAGGAAATCTAAGATTCCCCTCTATACATCAATTCAAATTATGCAATATAGAGCACAGCAAAATTGTTTTAGAGACTGACTCTGTTGTCAGTCAATTTTAATTTCAAACAAGCAAATGGGAAAAGCAACTATGTGCACAGACTAATATGGTCCAAATACAAGACAATACAAATGGAATAGTGTTCATATATGAAATGTCAATCAAGCTCATAGTATCGTTGAAATGTTGTAGTCACGTTGATGCAGACAGCCTGGTCTTTGTGTTTGTCATGTCTTGCCAGTATTTTTTCATAATGGGCAATTCCAAGTCCATAATGTTGAGGCGCATGTGGTGTAATAGATTTAGTGTAACTACGTGACTTGAAGCAACCTCAATCTGGTTGATTTCACCAGTTTGTGGAACCATTAATGCCTCTCCAGTCTGCTTCACAGGTTGCCCTAGGTTTTCTTTCCATTTGGCCCCTAGATACCATAGGGTATTAAAAGAGTTGCATATTAGTGTTTTAGGGATTGTTTCTCTTCACTGATAGTGATCTCATTTTGCTTAGGCACACCTTCACTTCAGTCTAAAATGTAGGTCACCTCTGTGAAGGGCTGGTGAGCCAACATCTGCTTTCATTCCATTTGTTGTATTTACTTTTGTGATTGGGTGTCTTTTTGTTGTAATGCCTATTGAATATTTGAAAACATATAAAAAAAAAACTTCACAGGTTTGTTCTGTGTATTAGTGAAACTTATGCTGAGTCCTCCTATGTTATGCCCTTCCTTGTATGCACTGGTTCTGTCTATGGTCAACCTGATCTATGTTTGATGGAATATTGGACGGCTGCTATCTATGTGACAGAGGTGGGCCAGAGCTGAACGAAGGGTCTGGCTGGGCTCTAAGAGCCCGTGCATGAGCCTAGCCATGAAAATGTTTGCTCAATTCATGCAACAAATATCATGTCAAAATAAGATGAAGTCAAAGAGGTATGTTTCTTTAACAAGCCATGTAGAAGTGTTTCTACATACTACAGCAGATGAAATCACGCCTTTGAAAGGTATCCATTAAAAGTGATAGTTTAAACTTAGCTTGAACTTGAAAACATTCATGTCCACTTGCTCTGCTGACAATTCTATTCGTGAACTAATGCCAGTCATTTATTATATGGCCTAGATTCTTATTATACACAGAACAATCTATTGAATCAAACACAAGTGAGATATTTGCCTAGGATCACACAGTTTGGTCACATGCAGAAGCCGAGCTTGATCCCAGGTTTTCTGACTTCACATTGTGCAGTTCAGCCACTAGATGATTCTTTCTTTATTTCTCCTGTTTTACATAAGAGCTTACAGCTTTATCTTAAAATCATGGAATTTGAGGTTAGAGCATTGGTGATAGGCAGCCGCCACATGGAATGTTAGCTCGTTTTGGGCTCGAAGGTCCAAGAGAATGTCAAACTGGGCCAGAGACAGTCTTCTGGCTTGAGCCTCCAGTGGCTTGTCCACACTAATTTGTGGTTCTAGTTCTGTGTATCTTAATAAGCTTACAGCACACACCCCAAAATTATTGACTTTATCAGTGTTTCTATTTTTTTTTCTAGCTTCGGCCCCCTGGAACGCTCTGCAGGAAGGAGTCCAGACCCTGTGACCTCCCTGAGTACTGTACGGGAAAGTCTGCCTTCTGTCCCCCCAACTCCTACCAGCTAGATGGCACTGCCTGCCAGGAAGGCCGAGCCTACTGCTACAGTGGCATGTGTTTGACACATCAACACCAGTGCACACAACTGTGGGGACAAGGTAAAAAATGTAAATATAATCCTAAAACTTCAGGTCAACAGAAGGCATTGATCCAGATGCTAGGGCTCCCTCAAAGCATTTAGTAATGGGTTTTGGTAAGGCCGGACCGGATCCCCTGGTCACCATGAACGCCTCTACTATGAGTCTGACAAACTCATGCCCTTTTGATGGCTTCACTACGTGGCCTAGGCTAGGACAGGCTGGACAAGAATGATGGACTCCCACAGAACACACCTCAAGGGGTCAAGGACCCTTCATCTCAGCCTCTAATGAGATGTTGAGGACAGGCAGGAACAGAATACTGGTCTTATGATAGTCCTATCACGTCAGTGCCCCTGGATTGATGTAGGGTCTTAAGTCCTCCATGGCACCAGTGATGGGCCTACATAGGCTGTGATGTTCTGTGATACTGCTTCTTACAACCAGTCTACTCAGCACATGCCCCACTCCTTTTTTTCCCCCACTTTACTTAACATTTTCGAATCCCCGGCACAGATAGCTTTAGAACTCACTGTTATTATCCTGCAATCAGCACTTTAAAGATCTGATGAGCCCTCATCTCGGCCATCAACCACAGAAGTAGACATTCCATTAACAGCGTATAAACATTCCCCATGAAGTGGCCCGATCACAGTTTCTTCCCTGCAAGGTGTTCCCTCTCAATCTCTACCCAAATCATTTGCACCTGTTGCCTGATTCCCCCCAAACATATCAAGGCAGGTGGGCAGGGGATCCCTCGGCTGTGTACGATGTACGTATGAAATGGGGTCCAAGTCTTTTCGTATTTGGGTATGGTGTTCCATACCAGTTTGACTTTCCATTGCATGAATGTTCCAGACTTTAGTCACACATGCTAGCGTTAGTGTAGTCAGCAGTAGCCAATGCTGTGCCGCTACCAGGCGAGCCACCCACAGTAGTGGTGTGAGTAGTCTGGTCACAGAGGGGGGAGTGGGGATAATCCTTTGTCATCCATCGAGCCCATCAGGGCCAGCACTGGCTGTATGGTGAGGGATACAGTAGTAATATTTCAACCTCCAGACCTGCTGTGTGTACGTGCACTCCCACCACATATGTGAGTATGTCCCCCTCGCTCCACAACCCGTCCAGGACATATTGGGGGCATTCACCATGGCTTTTTATTAGACTGGTGTTATTTACTAGTGGAACATTATTTTCAAGGCATTTGTTGTATGTTTTGGGCAGAGTGAAGAGCGTGCAGCCTGTCGCCACGTTAAAATCCAATTTCCCCCAGTCAGTTCTGGACCTTACCAAACCCTAGTATGAGCTTATTTTTGCACTAAGCACATAATCCTGTTCTAACTCTTAATTTGAGGCACACTAAGTATGCTGGGACACCAAGGGGTTCATTTACAAGGGAATAATGCCAACAGAACTTCATTTTTAGTGACTCTCAGGTGAGGCTATGCCCTTCTCCATATTTACAAAGCGACGCTAAGCCACTTTGAGTGGCTTAATGCAGCCTTGTAAGTACGGCCCCTTTACAGGCATCACTTTGCATGAAATGGGCATGAAAGGGGTATGCAATGGGTGTTGCTATGGGTGTTCCACCGCAACACCCACATGCTTTTTGACGCTGCCCCAGATTTAAAGGGATGTGTAAATCTGAGGCATTGCCAAAAATGAACGCTATTCAGTAAATAACAGGCGTTAGAATGGGGCAACGAAGAGAATTACTTTTATTTCTCCTCGTTTTGCTTTTTCTATGTGCAGTACACATTAAAACAGCAAATCACCATGAATGAGGCGTCCCTTCCTACACATACACAATCATTAAATAATGACGATTTGCTTCTTTTGTGTGTGCTGAAGAATGCAGCACACATAGAAGTAACAAATCGCCATAATTGATGTTTATGTGCAGGAAGGCACATTACAGGCACCCTTGCAGTATGGTGCAAGGCTGCCTGCACTGGCGCTAGGCAGCAGGTTTTAGCACCAGTGCTAGGGAAAACACAGGGATGCGACGTATTGCTGTAAATAAAGCCCATCCCTGCGTTTTGGAAATGTTGGAGCGTGACGCTGCCAAATTTGGCGCAGCTCTGTGCCATGGCAGAAGACACATAATGAGACAACGCACAGTGAATATAGTGACAGGGAAAGGTCTATGAAATCATACAACTGTTGGCGTCGATTCATATAGAAAGAGGCACCCGGCACAGAGGTTGAGGCAGTAGGTTGCAGTGAGACTGGACACAAAAAGTAGTTCAAGGCGCATGTAGGACTGAAGGGAGGTATAATGAATAAGTAAGCCACATCTAAACTACTGTTACTGTCACCTAGGAGCAAGACCCGCCCCTGACGTCTGCTTCCAGAAGGTCAACGCCGCGGGAGATACCTACGGGAACTGTGGCAAAGACATCAACGGGCGATACAGGACGTGTGCTTCAGCGTGAGTGATTTTTCATACTGATCCAAAACTATTCAGGATTCCCTAGAGTGGAAGTGAATCTCTGAAATGTCAGCTATTACTTCACAGCTCTTTAGATCAGGAGTAATAATATTGGCAGTACTTTCGAAGTATAACTTCCATATCTATCTATCCATCTGTCTATCTATCTGACTGTCTACTATCTATCTATCTATCTATCTATCTATCTATCTATCTATCTATCTATCTAGCTATCAATCTTTGGTAGAGCATCACCTTATCCTAGGTTTAAGGATTCTGTATATTTGACCATATGTCTGTCCTCCTTGTCAGTTCCTCCTCTGTCCTGCTCTGTCTCATCATGTCTCTATGGTTTCTTCATTTCTCGCACTTTGCCTGTTCCCTCTCATGTCCTATCACTCTGGTATTCTTTTCTCCACCAGCTGCTGCTTCGGCTACAATATTCTCCTCTCCTCCAATCATTGTTCTCTGCCTTGCTGTTCTCCTTTCTGTACTCCCACTCCTTCTTTGGTACTCTTCTCTGTGGAACCTCCACTGTCTCTGGTATTTTCAGGTTCTCTCATTTCCTTCTCTGTTCTTTTCTCTTCTCTTTCTTTTGAGGTGGTTGTTCTCTTCTCTGTTTGTCTCTTTCATGACTGTTCTGAGCTCTGTCCTCCTTCTCTGGTGGGTTCCTCTCCTTTCTCACATTTCTCTTTTTCATGACATGTTTCCTGCTCGCCTCCAGTGATGCTAGGTGTGGAAAGATCCAGTGCCAGAGTTCTGCCTCAAAGCCCCTGGATGCCAATGCTGTTGCCATCGACACAACTGTCACGCAGGAGGGAAAGCGCACCCGGTGTCGTGGGACGCACGTGTACCGCACAGTGGATGAGGACGTGGACACCCTGGACCAAAGTGATATCCTGGACCCTGGCCTGGTGATGACCGGAACAAAGTGTGGGGACAATCACGTGGGTATATGTGTGGACATTAATCAGTAACATTCAGACGCAGGCCCCCTTCTTGGTGTTCTACGTTTGTTGTGTGTCGTGCTAAATAAGATTAATACTTTATTTAGGGTATTTATAAAGTATATACCTGACAACCGGGAACAATAACATGCTTTAGATGCTACTGGGAGTTTGAGCCAGATGTGTGGCTAGCATGAGCAGCAAGGTCGTAAGTTTCAGGGTTGCTAGAATCCAATAAAATGGTGGGGATGGAGTGTGGACTGGCAGCAGAGGGAAGGTGAGATCCGGAAGCATTGCAGACAGGCTGAGATGCAGACCCAATGAGATAGTAGTTTTTGGGAGACAAGAGAGGTCTGCGTCTGTGCAGGATGTTCCCTTAGAGCCAGACTGTCTTCGATTTCTCCTTCACATGCTCTGTGAAGAGCTGGTTTGAATCTGTGTTTCGTTCAATGGTGATTTATGGAGAGTTGGCGTGCAGGGTGCCAGACCAGGCATTTCATGTTCTGGGGTTTGTACTGTACCGGGTGTAGCAGAGGACTGACCAGGACACTTTTGCTGTGCATCAGTGCTGCTCTGGTAGGTCATTCCAACCTCCTCTCGCTTGTGCTCTTGCTCCATAGGTATGCTTCGAGGGCCAGTGTCGAAGTGTCGCCTTCTTCCAGACGGAGGAGTGTGCTGCCAAGTGCCATGGACGAGGGGTGAGTGCCACTGAGTACTCTCATTTGCTAGGCAAAGTTACAACTGATGATGCACTATTGTGTAATGTTGTTATCCTACTCAACCTCCTTTTACACATTATTGACATATTTCTCAATATTGCGATCCTTATACAAATACTATTTGAAATGTAAAATCGATGCCTATATTTTATGTACCACAGTGACGGTTAGCGATGAAGCATTTATGTGAAATAAGTGTTTGCAGCTTGTCAACCCTTGAGGGTAGTACAAAAAACGTAACAATGTGTTGGTAGAAATGTCTAAAGAAAATGATTGTGCGTAAACTCAAATCTGGATACCGTGCTCAAAAATTGATTTTTACAACCACCTCTCCTGTTTTCTGGTGAAGATCGTGACACGCACATCTACATCTTTGTACTAAATGTGGGAGGGACTGGGGTGCGGGCTCAAAAAAAGGGGCAAACATCTAAATGGGAGTGGTTAATAGAGGAGTAAGGGTGGTTTTAAGGAGTAATAATGAGTGGTTTAGGGGGAGGCAGGTATCTACCCATAACAGAGTAAGACCATTGCTATCCACAAACTGCAGTTCCAAAGTTATTAAAGCTAAAAAGGACCCAAGACAGTAGTAAATGTACTCCATCTTATACCTGGAGTCTGTCCAACACCACACATAGACACCCACTGGTACTGCAACACCTTTCCAAAGAAAATAATCGAGGCCTGGACTTAAAATATGTTGTTGAGATGTTGGTATGTTATGCTGTTTCCATTTGGTGGGCACGCCAATCACTCAGGAGCCATCCTGGTGCCTGTGAAGGTGGGGAACAAGCCTGTCTTGGGGCCTATGAACAGAGCCAAGTTTTTAGTTTTTCCAGAATTTAAGGATGGAGCTGGCAGCTGTGATGTGATAGGGTAGTGTGTTCCAGGTATTGGTGGGGATTTAGGAGAATGCTTGACTTTTGGCTCTGGCCCGGGAGATCGTGGGACGTAGGCAAGGAGCAGGCTGACTGAACAGAGTTGTCTTGCTGGGGTATGGAACCAGATTTTGTTGCTGAGATATGCTGGGCCTATGTTGTGAAGTGTTTTGTAGGCGAGTGAAGAGTTTGAAAAGGGCAGAGTGGAAGTCTTTGAGGTGTTTGGATATATATGTGCGGTGAGGGAGAGTGGGAGTGTGAGTGGGGGTGTGAAGCTGCATTCTGTATAAGTTGGATTCTTTTGGTGAGTTGTGCAGTGATGTCAATTTAAAGGGCCTTCCCTTAGTTAAGCCTGCTGATGACGTTGGGATTTTGCGATGAATCTGTAGGTATTCAGAGAAGAATGTTTGGAGTAGTTTGAGGGTGTGAAAGCAGGTGGAAGTGACTGTGTTGATTTTATTAGCCATGGAGAGACTGTTGTCAATCACAATGCCCAGATTACTGGTCACGTTGGATGGGTGAGGAGTCTGACCTAGATTATTGGACCACCAAATCGGAGACCAGAGAGAGGTATTTTTGTCGAAGAGGAACACCTCAGTTTTGTCACTGTAGATGTGAGACAGTATACCTTTTCATCCAGTCTCTTCTGGTCTCTTCTCATAGAGAGAGGAGAGAGGATACGCTGAATGTTGTCAGCATAGGAGATGGATGGAAGGGCTGAGCAGATGAAGTTGAGTCATTTGGTAAAAACGTATTGTGCACATTGATCCAATGGGGCTCCTCGTGCACATGATGTTAGCAGTTTCCATTGCGGTGATGGAACCACATAGTAAATAATGTTAAAATAAATTAGTTTATTTCAACTTTCTTAAAATACAATTGTATTTAATTTAATGCAAAAAATGTGAATACAATTTCAATATTGTTTTATAATAAAATATTTTAATACCCATTTTTAATTTTAAATATAACTTTATTTTTTAAATAATTAAATGAATGAACATCAATGCTGTCAATAACGTTTTGCACTTTAATACATAATAAATAAAAATAAATATTACACTTAAGATCAGATTTGTTTTAAATAAGTCTTTGAATGGAGAGCTCTAATGGTAAAGTATAGAGAACAGTTTGAAAGTTTACTAAAATTGTAGAAAATAGTAAAAGTATTTTTATAGTGAATATTAATTTAACCAAGTTAATCTATTCATTTTATAGGTAAAACAAGATAATGAAAATACTACAGCACTATTAACTTAATTAAACATTGAAGTTAATTATATTAAATTAAATTAAATTAATATAACTTTTTTTAAATGTATTTTAAAATCAATCCCACCTACAGTAACACGTTTCTATTTCTTTATTATGTATTTAAATGTGCACAAAGTTATAGAACTAATTTAAATTAATATTATTTTTTAAATTAAAGTAACATTTATTTCTAAATTATAAAAGATTACTAAAATATTTGCTCATAGAATAACAATATATATATATATTGTCACACAATGCCCGAAAGCTTATTTCGAGGGAACACGCAGCTTGCCTGCCATCCAGCTTTGTCTTTGTGTGGCTTGCTCCTTTGGTCCTGTAATCAATTTGGATCCCCGACGCGTTTCAAGGCATACAGCCTTTACTCATTGGCTTTGTTTAATAAGAGGCAAGACGTGCTTTTACAATTGTACTTCCGGCATTTTATTGGTTTCTCATTTGCCCGCAAGCATTATGGGATTCATAGTTCATTGGAAAAGCATCAGTTCTCCCTGAGTGGGTGTCTTGCGATTCTTGTATAAAACATGTTTACAATCCTTTAAGTAAAGTCCAGGACTTAGGGAACAAATATTTTGCCTTGGCGTGCTGCGCTGCTAAAGACGCTCAAAGTAGTTTCAAACAGCAGCCTCTCTGTATACTTCACTATTGAGATGGTGCTCCACTTCGCGGTAATGGTGCCTCGCAGATAAATTGTTACACAATGCCCGAAAGCTTATTTCGAGGGCACACACAGCTTGCCTGCCATCCAGCCTTGTCTTTGTGCGGCTTGCTCCTTTGGTCCTGTAATCAATTTGGATCCCCGGCGCGTTTCAAGGCATACAGCCTCTTACTCATGGGCTTCGTTTAATAAGAGGCAAGACATGCTTTAACAATTGTACTTCCGGCATTTTATTGGTTTCTCATTTGCCCCCAAGCATTATGGGATTCGTAGTTCATTGGAAAAGCATCAGTTCTCCCTGAGTGGGTGTCTCGCGATTCTTGTATAAAACATGTTTACAATCCTTTAAGTAAGTTCCAGGACTTAGGGAACAAATATTTTGCCTTGGCGAGCTGCGCTGCTAAAGACGCTCTAAGTAGTTCAACCAGCAGCCTCTCTGTATACTTCACTATTGAGATGGTGCTCCCCTTCGCGGTAACGGTGCCGCGCAGATAAATTGTCACACAGTGTCCGAAAGCTTATTTCGAGGGCACACGCAGCTTGCCTGCCATCCAGCTTTGTCTTTGTGCGGCTTGCTCCTTTGGTCCTGTAATCAGAGTATATACAAGAATCGCAAGACACCCACTCAGGGAGAACTGATGCTTTTCCAATGAACTACGAATCCCATAATGCTTGGGGGCAAATGAGAAACCAATAAAATGCCGGAAGTACAATTGTCAAAGCACTCCTTGCCTCTAAAGCTTTACTTTACTTTCATGAGTTTCTGGGTAGAAGAAAATTACCTTACGAGTTGCTTACAAACACGACCTATGAGCCATTGTCCACTATATTGGACTTTCATTTGAACTTTAGATCACCAAAACTAGAAAAAGGTTTCCTGAGAGTCCATGTAAAGTGTGGAGGAAAGTGGTGTTCTTTTGTAAAGGGAAAGTGAACATTTGGGCATACTAAAACTCTTTTTGCCCAAGCTGCTGCTAAAGATAATTCGTTGGAACAAAATGGGGCTGGCTCTAATCAGCAAGGCTGAGCCTATATAGCAAATAACAGAAGGGAGTGCCAGTGCTGATAATATTAACTTTGGACTAGGATTAATCCTCCACAAACAGAAAATTAGATTCCAGAAAGGGAACTGCTGTTTAGTCGCAATTTTATTTGTAGAAAATCAACAATATGTTATAAAATTCATCTTTACATTAGAGAAGAAAACATTGGGAGGAAATCAAGATGAAAGCGGACACATAAAAATACATTCAATTAAAGCAATCCACCATTCACAACTGCAATCATGTCACATTCACAACACATTCAACACAATCAGACTTGACTCAAGCATACCACATAATACTGCTCAAAAGAGGAAAGGTACAAAACTGGGTCTGCGTCAATTAAGCAAAAAATTCAGAATAATTGTTTAAACAATAGTACAAAACCAAGAATTTTTACATTTTTAACATTCATTACGAGTAAATGTGAATAGGTAATGTACAAGGGATTGTAAGGAGTCTGCTAATAGACGTGACTCTTATACACATGGGCAGACCAGTGAGATAATAGGCCTACGCGTTTCGAATCCCCTTTAATTCGTCGGAGATTCTCATCAGGGCCTCAGGCAACTGAAAAAAGGAGAAAAGAACATACAACAGTTTTAAAAAAAAAAGAAGAATAGTGACATGTGAGAGAGGCACAAATGCAAATAAGGCAAACACTGTTGTGAATAACAATGGCTAAAGTACATACTGCAGGAGGTTACTACATAGCAGGAGTCTCAAAACTCAGTGAATACCCAGCAGGAGAGAACCCTGGACAAGGGGACACTATTGTGGAACATCAGAACGTGGAAAGACTGCGTACTGGTCTCTAGGTGACACAAGGACCCCTGCACTGAACTAGAGATTTTAACTGCACCAGAGATCAAAAGATGGGGGATTACTTACCACCAATGTGGCTAAAGTGAAAGCCTGTGGTGGTCCGAATTTAGGAGGCTTCTCTAAGGTACAAAGCCTGTGGATAGACATCAACGTCTAATGGGTCAGTAAGAAATATAATTGTAAAACTGCTAAAATAGCAATCAAAGACCTGTAGGGATGTATGTATGTTACTACCACGCGCGCGGTACAACGAAGTACCATTACAACGCGGTTGTAACAACGCAAGTCGTTACAACGACTTGCGTTGGGGGGGCGCAAATTTAAAGAATATAATTTACTATTCCAACACCAGTCCCCGTGGATAGTAGGGAAGGTGTTGGGATAGTAAATTAAATTATTTATTATCCTCGAGTGCCACCCAGCGCATTTCGTTGTAACAACTTTCGTTGTTATAACTGCGTGGTAATGGTACTTCGTTGTACCGCGCGCGTTGTAAACGCTGTATACCGTAGGGATACCTTACCGCTCTGTGGAAATCGATAAACCCAGGCGGCAAAAGAGTGGATCCAGTTGTGGAATCTGTAAGGAAACGGAGAGCCTATTAGGAAACCTAAAGCAAACAAAGTCAGGGCAAATGGACCTGAAGCGGACAAGGTCGGCTACCTGGAGGTGGAGAGTGCCACAGCCAGGTGGACCAAGACGTTAGAAGTCGATTGGAGGGAGGGATGGAACCAACTAAGTTGTTACATGACGGCGTTTCTTATTGGCTAGCAACCACTCTGAGTCCTGTGGGGGAGTAGTAACCAAAAGATGAAAGTAATTAGGGATAAAAAATGGAATCGAAATCAGAACGGAGGGGGCAACTAGAGAGTAAAGGTGTACATCACCTGTGTGAAGCGGTCGGGACGTAACGCTTCTGCCGGTCTAATTCAGGCAGTCAGAACGGGGTGGCAGCGTCAGCACAAGCAGGCGTGAATCGCGTGTACTGCAAATGAAGGGAAAACGGCAGAAAAATGAAAAAGGGTGTAGGAAAGGTCTTGAAAAGGCTCTGTCAGGCGCGGCCAGAAGACAGTGGTGCACGACGAGGCCGGAGCTGGCTCTTACCGGGTGTGAGGAATCCGGAGGTTTCTTCTTAGCGCTACAGCCGGGCGGCGTAGAGATGGACACTAATCACTCGCGCAGGCGTGTTACCCTGCCAAGTGAAACCTTTCGTTTTATAGCAGAAGGCGCACTGCGTCATCGGTGAGGGGGCGGTTCTACAGGCATGAACTGACTCGGGCAAGGGAGCCCAATGGGAGGCATGTAATGTGTAATAGGCTAAGTTTATACATGCAAGAGAATATTTAGTAACTGTAAATCGAAATTCGTAGTTTATGGCATAAAATGCCCTTGCGATTGCCTATATATCGGCAAAACAGAGCAAGAAGTGCGACAACGCATATCTCAACACAAGTCGAGGTTGAAGAGAAACGTCGAAAATGCACCGCTGGTAAATCATTGGAATAGAATGCAACATGGACTGAATGAGTTCAAATGGACGGTCATTTCCAGGATAGAAAAGGACCCTCGAGGAGGCGATCTGAGCCTTCTATTATCCAAAAGGGAAGCAATGCTAATTGTGAAATTCGACACGGCTGTGTCAGGTCTAAATGAACTCTCTGAAATATTTAAGTTATGAACCCTTCTTGTAATGCCTTGGCTACCATGCACATAGGCTATACCATCTTCTAGCACCAGAGACCCCCTTTGTTTTATACTTCTTAGTCAGCCTCAATTTGCTATTTACAATAATTTTTCCTTTCCATTTATATTCTCTTGCATGTATAAACTTAGCCTATTACACATTACATGCCTCCCGTTGGGCTCCCTTGCCCGAGTCAGTTCATGCCTGTAGAACCGCCCCCTCACTGATGACGCCGTGCGCCTTCTGCTATAAAATGAAAGGTTTCACTTGGCAGGGTAACGCGCCTGAGCGAGTGATTAGTGTCCATCTCGACGCCGCCCGGCTGTAGCGCTAAGAAGAAACCTCCGGATTCCTCACACCCGGTAAGAGCCAGCTCCTGCATCGTCGTGCACCACTGTTTTCTGGCCGCGCCTGACAGAGCCTTTTCAAGACCTTTCCTACACCCTTTTTCATTTTTCTGCCGTTTTCCCTTCATTTGCAGTACACGTGATTCACGCCTGCTTGTGCTGACGATGCCACCCCGTTCTGACTGCCTGAATTAGACCGGCAGAAGCGTTACGTCCCGACCGCTTCACACAGGTGATGTACACCTTTACTCTCTAGTTGCCCCCTCCGTTCTGATTTCGATTCCATTTTTTATCCCTAATTACTTTCATCTTTTGGTTACTACTCCCCCACAGGACTCAGAGTGGTTGCTAGCCAATAAGAAACGCCGTCATGTAACAACTTAGTTGGTTCCATCCCTCCCTCCAATCGACTTCTAACGTCTTGGTCCACCCGGCTGTGGCACTCTCCACCTCCAGGTAGCCGACCTTGTCCGCTTCAGGTCCATTTGCCCTGACTTTGTTTGCTTTAGGTTTCCTAATAGGCTCTCCGTTTCCTTACAGATTCCACAACTGGATCCACTCTTTTGCCGCCTGGGTTTATCGATTTTCACAGAGCGGTAAGGTATCCCTACAGGTCTTTGATTGCTATTTTAGCAGTTTTACAATTATATTTCTTACTGACCCATTAGACGTTGATGTCTATCCACAGGCTTTGTACCTTAGAGAAGCCTCCTAAATCCGGACCACCACAAGCTTTCACTTTAGCCACATTGGTGGTAAGTAATCCCCCATCTTTTGATCTCTGGTGCAGTTAAAATCTCTAGTTCAGTGCAGGGGTCCTTGTGTCACCTAGAGACCAGTACGCAGTCTTTCCTCGTTCTGATGTTCCACAATAGTGTCCCCTTGTCCAGGGTTCTCTCCTGCTGGGTATTCACTGAGTTTTGAGACTCCTGCTATGTAGTAACCTCCTGCAGTATGTACTTTAGCCATTGTTATTCACAACAGTGTTTGCCCTATTTGCATTTGTGCCTCTCTCACATGTCACTATTCTTCTTTTTTTTTTTTAAACTGTTGTATGTTCTTTTCTCCTTTTTTCAGTTGCCTGAGGCCCTGATGAGAATCTCTGACGAATTAAAGGGGATTCGAAACGCGTAGGCCTATTATCTCACTGGTCTGCCCATGTGTATAAGAGTCACGTCTATCAGCAGACTCCTTACAATCCCTTGTACATTACCTATTCACATTTACTCGTAATGAATGTTAAAAATGTAAAAATTCTTGGTTTTGTACTATTGTTTAAACAATTATTCTGAATTTTTTGCTTAATTGACGCAGACCCAGTTTTGTACCTTTCCTCTTTTGAGCAGTATTATGTGGTATGCTTGAGTCAAGTCTGATTGTGTTGAATGTGTTGTGAATGTGACATGATTGCAGTTGTGAATGGTGGATTGCTTTAATTGAATGTATTTTTATGTGTCCGCTTTCATCTTGATTTCCTCCCGATGTTTTCTTCTCTAATGTAAAGATGAATTTTATAACATATTGTTGATTTTCTACAAATAAAATTGCGACTAAACAGCAGTTCCCTTTCTGGAATCTAATTTTCTGTTCGTGGAGGATTAATCCTAGTCCAAAGTTAATATTATCAGCACTGGCACTCCCTTCTGTTATTTGCTAAAGATAATTCAGCAGTTACTTGCTAATAATTTAATTACTCTTAGTTCAAATTTCCTCGTACTAGTCACTGCTTTGTTATGCGGACAGCACCTTCAAGGCAGAATATGTTAGAGTTAACCATCAACAAGCAAGTTCCCAACTTTCCATTGTTCAGGTGATAAATTAATTTACCCATAATTCCAATGAGACATAATCCAAAATCCCTCTGGCCATAGCCTTCAATTGAGAGATGACATGTAGCAATGGGATAGGGGAAGCATAAAACTACTAGTAAAGAAGATTATAAGAGATTGGGGCATTACCCTCATGTTCCTCTTCATTGCCCCAGTCCTTACTTTGTGTGTAGTAATTAAGCCATCTCTGGACTCTTAGCATAAAACAAACAGAAAAAACAGACTGAAATTATGCAAATTACAATGAATATAAACATCAAAAATAATGTCCCTGCTGTGTTCTTTGTGCAGTCTATAAAGCTGAGAAACGCTTTTGCCCTGTATCCCCTCCCTTAACCTTCCTAAAGAAAATTGCAGTCTCTGGATGGGCAAGGCGATGAATTAGGTTTAAAAGGGGCAATCACTGCTCTGGGGACACTGCTAGGTATTCGAATAATGCACAACAAGAAACACTTTTGTGGCTTCTTTTGGGATTTTGATGATAATCTTGGGAATTAAGGAAATGGATTAGTAGGAATGCAAAAATCTTCTTGTACAAGTAAAAGAGACAGAGTCCAAGACCGGGAAATCGGCTGCAAATGCGGGTATCAGAAATTTCAACGAGTTCAAAGAAAACGAAAACACGTTCAATGCGTTTATTACTCTGAACATTGGAGAGATGCAAATTAAAGAAAACAAAACTCTTGAGTGATTGACACACCATTATTGGTTCAGAAAATAGGGAACTCCCTTAATAATTGATTAGGCAACTGAATCATCAACTTTTCTTAAGTGGCCTCACACACTGCCATACCGATTCAACTGAACCTCCCGTCGACTGGCTTTGGGCAGTCCATGCTGGTCTCTACAACTCCTAAGCATACTGTCTGACTCTTGAGATATGTTGCACTCTACTCCTCAGAACCCACTCCCTTCCCTAGCTAGGAGGGACATCTAGGTGGTAAATACTTGAGTTGCTACTAAGCCATGACCCAAGTGTTCTTTTCATCTGCAGGCAGATTTATTCGTCCAATGGATTACGGATGAACCTGTCCTACTCGAAAGAGCTGCTTTTTTGATGTTAACTATAATATAGTATTTTGCTGTCTTTTATAGTGGGGTAGACCTCTTAAAAAATGCCTTGGGTAATGTGTGATATTTGACAAACAATTCTCTGTGAACAGGAGATTTATGGTGACAAGCAGAGGCTCATACAGCATTGTAGGCCCTCTCATATTTGCAGTGAAATCATACAGCTTTATATGCACACAATAGAACTATTTCTTCTCTCTCTGTAGATCTGCAACAATAATCGGAACTGTCACTGCTCTCAGGGCTGGGACCCTCCCTTCTGTAACCGCACAGGAAGTGGTGGCAGCATAGACAGTGGCCCGCCCCCTCTGGATGGTGCGTATGACCCGTGTAATCCCGCCTTTCGGCTCCTGTGCTTGCGCATTAAGATTAACAATCCCTCTGGACAGTGTCTAAGCTTTGTGTAAATTTGTTTCTTGGTTCCTAAACATACTAAGACAAAGATCCCTCTCCAGTTTGCCTGCATGACTGTATGAATGTGTACCATGGCATATGATGGAGTCTGATGTGCACTAGACTAGAGAAATCTGAACATAAATTGGAACTGTGAAGTCCATTACATGTATGCCTAGTATAACTGAGTATCCTGCCCCTCCCCTTGAAGTATGTGAACCCCACTGACCAGTTTCTATACACACAAGGACAGAGCAAGCCTGAGGTCCTCAGAAAACTGTGTAGACTGAAAGCTGCTTCTACTAATTACCCCCTTTTTTCTAGGACTTCAGTTATACTCAAAGATTTACGAACAGACCAATGCCTCAGCTCCCATTCTTGTACATTAATTAGGATAGAATACGACACTGCAGATGTTGTGCTTGGTCTGTACATTCTGGTTACATGACACCGATGCAATTCTACTGTGAAATGATCACCCCTTAGGTTGGTTCTTGGGTTCCCCCAAATGTTATTTGTTATGTAGTGCAACTCTTGGACAGTGTGTGTAACTTGCAGATTTACGTAGACCAATTCACTGCATGCCATTTGTTTTTCAGCTGCTACCCATGTACACCTCAATATATGTAAACATGGAAACGGTATAATCCCGTTCTTGTTTGATATATCACTATATTCATATCGTTTGCCACCAATTGTGCTTCATCATCATGTACACATGTATCCTCACCAGCTGATCATGTTCTTATGTACCAGACGTTATTGTTATGCAGAGCATTTCAGCTAGACAGCCAACCAACTCAAATAAATACAAGTAAAAACTGGATATAATAAGTTCTTAAGAATGGTACATCTGACCTACTTTGACCAGTACCAAACTCACTTCTATGCCGACTAGAATAGGGTCACAACTTCTTGATGGTGCAGGTGATCCCAGGCAGCCGCCTCCTGCAGCTGTAACTCAGGCAACACCAGCAGGGTGTGGTACCCACTTCTAGAAGACATATATGCCCATTGCAATCTCCCTACTGCTTGCCCCGTCAGTTCCCACTACGTGAAATTCGTTTCTCCGTTCCCACACATGCACATTAAGTGCCTACCCCACCAGAGTGTGTATACCCTGTGGAAGAACACTAGAATAAAGTAGACCCCCAACCTGGATGTCATGTATTACCTTTACATGACTCTTGCCTAAGATGCATATATATTGGGCAACTTTTTTCCATCCTGACCACATGAGTGAGTACATGACCTAAGTTTTCTATTGCTGTGACCCCCATGCATCAGCATTAGGAAAGTATTCCGCCCACTGGAGAGTGTGTATGACTTGTGCTATTTGGTCCTTTTGAGCTTATGCACATAGAGGAGAATAAAGTGTACTTATCACCACTGCACTATGGTCTTGCTGCTTCCAAGTATGCACACGAAAGACTAAGTAACCCCATTACAACTGTACGTTCAGTATTCCCAGTATAGATGAGTGCCCTAGCTCCCATGCATGTGCATCGTGATGGAGTAACCTCTCTGGACATAGTGTGTGCCCTGCATAGATCTGTGCACAGCTCCCAGGCAACAGACAAGCTCACTAGGTTTAGGGCCAGTGCTGCATTAAATACTTTGTAGGCAGATGCCTTTTGCAGCACTAAAAGAAGCCACAGCAGAGGGCAAGACTTCAACAAATGGCTTCAAAATGGCCTTTTTGCTGAGGAAGGGAAACACCCAAATGGCAAAACGTTTTTTTTCTAGCGCATCTGAAAATATTTATACTGGCATTGACTAGGATATGGTAAAAACCTACTCCTCATTCATACGCCCTTTGGTCTCTAAGCTCTCATGAATGCGCACTAGGATAGAGCAGCCCCTTGGAACCAAGCATGTGTAACCGGTTCAGAATGGTCCCTTGGTTACCATGGCTTTGCACATGGGTACAGTTACTGCTTCCAGATGGCCTGTACGAATGGTGTACACTGGTCCATTAGCTTACATAAATGCTGTTGGATAGATTGACCACGTTTTGATGGTGCTACATGATGTTTAGCCAAGGCTCTCACCCCCCACTGAGGCAGTCATAAGTACAGTGACCACCTTTGAAGGGGAGTAGGGGACAAATATCCTGTGAGAGACTGCCTCATGGCTCCCATGCATGTCCACAAGGATAGACTAATCAACTAAAAATTATGCTTATTTCCTGTGTAGAATAGTGGTTTTAGCTCCAACACATGTGCGCTCAGGTAGGTCACCCCTCCATAACCTGTGCAAACCAGTCTCATGACTCTCATATATTGACTCTCAAATAGAGTTGCCACCTTTATATGATCCGTGTGACCTCTGGAGGTCAGCCTCTCAACTTTCAAAAACATGCAGGAAGACAGACTAACCCTCCAGATGCCGGATGCTATGCATGGCCTGTGTAGACCATTCCCTGAGCCCTCATGCATGGATACCAGGATACAGTCACGCCTTTACAGATGGTTCATGTGATCTCTGGAGACCAGCCCACGGATGCTGTGTATGGCCTGTGTGGACCAGTCCTTGAGCTCTCGTGCATACACACCAGGATAGAATAAACCCTTCAGTACTGCACATTTGTCCTTACTCCGCTCCCGCAAATCCGTAGTAGTCGGTTGCATTCAGCGATTTGCTTTTTCTTCCAGGTTCTGGAGCCGTGGTGTTCGGTGCCCTCACCCTGGCATTTATGCTTATATTGCTACCAGGCGCTGCATTCTGCTTATACATCTACAAACGGAAGGACAAGCTAAAGATGACGAGTGCAACCCAACCGGATGTTGAGCAGTCACGGTAATGTGTTGTGGGGCTTGCACATCAGTTATCTTGTGTAACCACTGGACTGTGGCTAGCATTGGTTGTTGGGTGCAGCAACTCTGGGACCCTGCTGAGAGTAAAGTAACAAAAACGGATTTCTAGATATTAGACAAAGGTATAGCCACAATTTGTTCAACGTCACTGCATTTGAAAGTAACATTAGAGTAGAATATACAAATAAACAACAACATTAGAATAAAAACACTAAAACACACAATTGATAAAAAGCATAAAATCCAACATGAAAAACTGCTGCCTGATATGCTTCATATAATCTCTGCAGAAAGGGTGCTGAAGCATAAAAAAAAATCATATGCCACTAGTTTCCTAATGCCTTTCTTATTGCGCCCACAAACATAGTGGAAAACAGTATAATTGGAGAAGTCACTGTTTATGAAATGTCATTGTTTCTTTTAAACTTCTGTCAATTTTTCTTGGTACCTTTGAAGAACAGGTCTGAGAGTAAACACCACCTAGACTCCTGAGGCACAATCAATGAATCATTAGGTAATAGGTAACTATGCTATTGTTCTCACCTCACAGTAAAGTAATTAGCATCTGGGGCCATATCAAGATGTTGCTTTCTGTACCAAGTCGATGCAAAGTGGTCTGCGTGTTTCTTCTTGGCATATTTTGCTCTTCCATTAACTTGAAATAACTTTTGTTTGTTAATGTTTTCTTGACAATAAAGCTCAGAAACACACAGCGGTAATGGCCTCTTTGTGTTTCCGAACTCTGCTATCAGCAAAACAAGCACTAACCCAAAGGGTCCTTCAATGTGAGAATAATAAAAAAGACAAATAGCACAGGGAGCTTGCTCTGTTGCTGTCTATGTCTATGCCATTGAAAGGTTTGAATTGGGTTTGCTTAACTGTGGGTGAAGAAATCTAAAGTCCACTTTCACTCTCTTTGAAGCCTGGCCAACTACTGGGTATCATAAGCATAGTTGTAAAGTTGAATGATCGCATAAAGGAGTTTAAGGGTGGGAATATACATTAAGGATGTAGGGGATAATGCTGAGCCTCTGGGTACACCAAATGCCACATTTTTTTAAAACTTTGAATCACATGGAACATTCGCTGATTGTATTGTTGGAAAGCGAACATGCTTTCCTTTAGTGCCAGGTATTGTCTACAATGGTCCTTTATCCATCCACATATATTTGATTGACAATGTCAAAAGTAGCCTAAAGAAAATCCTACATTATTAGTTCTTCAGTTTAACAGCCCCCACTTTCTATTCGATATCATCGCCAATAGCTAAGGTCACAGGTTTGCTACTCCTAAGGGTGTGAAAGCAGAACTGGTTTCAATTAAAGCTTGTAGTTACCTTGTTTACCTCTGCTTGGTATGGTAAATTAAACTCAGGTTTGTTGTTTAATAATATGTCGATATCAGAAGAATTTTTTTAGCAAAGGAATCAAAACAAGGCCTTTAAATTGAACTGACACAATTCCTGTTATCAAGGACCAATTTATGATTTTGCTTACATGTTCTTGAGCAAAAATTAATTAACTAGTTAAAAAGCCAGGGTTAAGATGCTGAGGATTGAACCAAGGGGTTTTACTGCTGGCAGTCACTTCGGGAGAAATATGCAAAATTGATAGGTGAGAAAAATGTCCTGTTATTTTAAGATATGGCCACAACTTAATTTTTTTCTCGAAATTCAATGTAACCAGAAACATTTTTAAAAATATTTATAATATTCAAAATGACCTGGATACACATATTAAGGTCAGACAGCAGCATGAGCATTTTATCTACATACAGTAACATTTGTTGTTCTGAGCTCCACCCTCTTTAACCTGCTTAAACTCCTTACAATTCATTTGCACCCAAGCCAAGCTGAAGGGATGGGATTTCCCACAAACCATTCAGACGCTCCCATGATAGTGATTACTTGCACCTTCGAGCCTATGCACAGAACGCAATAGTATAATTTCTCACCAGAGCCATTCTTCCTCAGAACTAAAATGAGATCACTCCAAGACCCAGCCTGGAATGCCTCATCATCCTCAATGAAGAGAGCCACTCTACTCCTTTGTCTCCCTGAGATCTGAAGTAAGTGGATCAGGCTCAGTGTCTCTTTGAGATAGTTGGAGATGATCTTAAATACCTACTAGATAAATGTACATGGGGCAGCCGTACGATTCTCTTCTATTCTGCTTCAGAAGATTATTTATATAAGTGGAGGCATTCCCACAGTGAGTCTGTTGCCGCTGTCGAAAGAGCACAGGAGGAGACTGAGAAGAGAACAATGACTATTTGCAAACGAATTGTTAAAGGTTATTAGAATAATTTGCTGAATCAACAGGTTTTCTTTTTCTTGACAAAAGATGGTTCTCGCTCTCCCGTTGAGACAGGGGCGGTGGGTGACGTTTGAAAGTGGTGGGGCGCAAAGTGAATTGCATACCGCACCATAGGGAGCGAGCGAGCCTGAACCCCAACAGGGGGTTTGGGGCAGTTACCCCCCCCCCCCCCCAAGAAAAATTTGAAGAAAAATCGTGCATTTTCAAGCAAATTTGAGAAAGCAGGAAGGTTAATAAAGCAATTGTGAAAGTGCAGTTATTACATTAATAGATGTCATAACATAGGTAGCTGCTTATTCAGTATAACCACAGAGCTTCATACATTCCGGTCCTATTACGCTCAGGTGCTGAATTGAGACTATAAGACTTTCATGAAAATCTCAGCTCTAAGAGTAGAAGAAGTTGCACAGCAGTTGGGAAACAGCCTTCACAAAGCATTGGTGACGGACAAGTGCTGACGCAAAAGGCGTCTCCTGCGTCCAGGCCCCATTCTGAGATGGGGGCAATCCGTGAGCACAAATACTAGCAGGAGTGCACGTTGCCAGTGATGCTTATCCAAGACCTAATTGATGAGCATACCATATGATCATCTGTACAAAAGTTGAAAGAGAGGTGAAGAATGATGCAGATGGAGGCTAAGTGGTTATGTTGGAAAGTGCCTATGAAGTCAGATATGTGTTGATAGTGTCTAAGTAGACTGAACTCTGGGAGATGTCAGTCACACTGTGTAGAGTAGTCGGTGAACCTCCAGCGGTTCAGCGGCGCATGGTGTCCACCAGGTTTAGAGGTGGTTATGTTTGCCGGACACGGGTCAGGGTGAGGGAACGTGCAGACTGAGGAGGATGAACTGAACTCTGCACCTCGGGGACATTGGAATGAGGGAAGGGTTGCGTTGGAGAGGCAGGTTTGGTGAACAGCAAACAAACACCGACCAGCATCCTGCAGTAGACATGCAACGGCAAGGGCTTTATCAAGCTTACTTCCTTAAAGGAAGGTAAAATTAGGAATTCTCGGTTCCATCTATAGGCCTGGCTGGTGGCTGTGAGTGTGAGGATGGGGTGATGGTTGCACAGTCTCCCGTTGGTC
Organism: Lissotriton vulgaris; assembly: GCF_964263255.1. Lineage (NCBI taxonomy): Eukaryota > Metazoa > Chordata > Amphibia > Caudata > Salamandridae > Lissotriton > Lissotriton vulgaris. Next base: position 853,450,705 of record NC_141695.1, read on the forward strand.
AGTGTCTCGCTTTGAGCAGTAGAAACGTGCTCGTTGAGACCCACAGGCAGCACGCAGTGGCAAGGCACTTCAAAGAAATATTGAAATCCTTAGTAGCAGAAGTAAAGAATTAAAATACACCCTCAAGTCAAATGCAGAGCAATAATAATGTGCACATCAAAGAACCAAGAATACTGCTACTTATGGTATAAAGCACATACACATGGAAATTAGAGTGCAATATTAAAATTAACTTCCAACACTCCATGAAATAAACTATGGAGATTTTATACAGCTCATAAAGTGTCAAGCATTCCAAGACACTTCCAATCTGTTGAAGGAATATCGCCTTAGTAGCAACTCTTGTTCCCCAGGCAATGATGGGTCAATTCAAAGGGCGTGGGATGCTACCTTAGGTTTCTAAGACATACTTCCAGAAAACACAGGTGGTATTTATTATTTTCCCTTGACCAAGCATCAAAAAAACTTATTTTCAAGCAGTGATATGTATGACTCCACTCCCTATTAAGCTTTCTGTGCCCATCTGTCTTTGTGGACAAAGATCTAAAGGCAACCACAAAGAGACTGTTGTGAAATCACAACCTAGAACAAGAGCCACAAGCGTTCTACTCAACAAGATGTAAAAACGATGGCAGCCTCCCAGTGCACATCTTCTGAGACCACCGGGCACACACAACTTTTTGGGAAGAATATTTTTGTGTGTGAGAGAGAAATATCAGACTCTGCTCCTCATTCCTGTACACAAGCTTTCACAAGAGGGGTGCACATTGCAAAGCCTTTTTTTCTGTGAATAGTTGTGTCTATGTCTATGTTGATTCCACATAGTTACACAGCTATATATGAGTGAATCTGTTTTCTCTCAGTGCAAGACCTGTCAATTTAGCGACGTAATACTTGACACCTGAATGTGCTGTAAGTAAATAAACATTACCATGAAAATGCAAAGCATTCTTGGGGGGTCCATTTTATTTTGTTGCAGTAGAGCCTCATGAGCATTCCCCAAAATTCTAGACAATAAATGCATTGCAAAGAATACCTCGACAATGATTCACATTTCAGCACCCACCAATGCATGAAATTAAAACAAAAAAAACGAATTAAATACATTCTAGGGCACAATTACCATATTTTGTTTTGAGATGCGCAAAATTACAACCGTAGCCTTTGCAGTCAGCGCTTTTATACCCCGCGTGCCTCATAAAACAACATCCATTGTCAGTCGTTGTCACTTTGGTATGTTTGAAAGGCTCCCTGACCTTCCCACGCACCAGAGGGCACTCACCGTCTTCGGCATCTTGGAAACTTTCCATAACTTCTTGCCAGCGACTCCTGCTGCTCCTCTCGCAGCCCCTCCAGGGATGACTGGCACCAGGAGGCTTTGGGTGGGGGGTCACACACTGGGCCTGGTGGTGAACAGGCTAGTGGGGGCTACAATTTCTATTCACACCTACACCTGCCCTGCATATCTTATCAAGGACACCAGCTCCAATTTTCAGTCTCAAACCACACACATCTTCCCAGGTTTCACCCAAACTGATTGCCTCCCATTCTCACAACTAAAGTGCTACCAATTAGCGAACCACTCATTTGTTAAAGGGACACTTTCCAGTGTCAAAGGCCTTTTTCCTCAACCACACCCCTTCCTGCACAAATCCATCATTGCTCCTAAACAGGCTCAGTTTCCATTGCCAGACCCAAGCTTCCTCCTTCCCAGTCACCCCTTCCCATGATCTCAACCCTTCCCTCAGTTTATTAGGGAAGTTTTATATTAGTTGAAACAAGGACCCAGAGGACATTATGGTACCTCACAAGAATTTCAGACCCATCTGATGTAAACAGCAGTAGGAGTTATAATCAGTAGAACATATTACAGTGGTGTGGTTATAGGAGGGAAGCCATGGGGTTTAACATGTTTGATATAGTAAATAAAAGCATTTGGAAGTCTCACTGGGGAAAGAGGGGAGGTTAAACATTACCTAAAAACTCAAGCGCAGATACTGAATTTTAATTACCCTTGCGCCACGCAATGTAACTGCTTCAACAAAGCTGTAGATTTTACACTTTAATCAAAGAAACACAACCAGCCAGCTGACAGATTAAGCAATATTTCATAAACCAAAATCCAGCAACAGACTTTCTCTTCTACCATTTAAATAACAAGATCAATCGGAAGATGTACTGGAATGGTAATGTTGGTATTTTTCAAGGAGGTAGCATTTCAGCAAACACTTAAGGTACTGGTGACGTCCGTCTCAGGGGGTCAACAAGAGCATGTCGGGACTTGGGTGCAAAGCCTGAGAAAGCCCTAAAAGCGGAGGATAGCAAACTTTACTGTTCGCCAATCGGAGCCCCAGAGACGGTCAGTTTATTTTTGAGATAATCACTATTTCCGTTTATCGAGGCATAGAGTCATACAAGTTAGATGTTATGTTTTATAGATGCATCTCACCCTTCAATGGAGCCACAGAAGACACGTGGGATACATATGGTCCATAATTAACCACGCGGGATGACTCCCCTGATGGCATTTTTTTCTAAAGTCCGGGAGGAGGTGGGGTGGGAATCTTTCGAGGGAGAACTGGGGGGGGGGGGGGGTGCATTTAGGCGAGAGCAGTGCACAGGCGTGCATGGTGGCGGGTGGTTGTTCTCCTACCCTTCCATGGCTCCGGTTGCTCTTCAGATCCTGGTTCCTCGGTTCCAGACAGCCCCCTCTCTCCTAACCCGCTGCTTCGGGGTTCTCGCCGGGGTCTGCTTCTCCTCCTGCCCGGGGTCGCGCCACTCTGCCTCCGCCCACCCACGCGCGGCATCCTATAATGGATGTTGCGCGGTGGACCAGCCAATCCTGGCGCTGCATGCAGCTCCAGGATTGGCTAGGGGGGCACACTGTGTACGCTTATTATTTTGTGAAGAATTATCATGTTTATTAGCTTTAAGCTTAGCTCAGCTGCGGTGCCACGGTGCGTCCAGGGCTTAGTGGGGCTACGCCCCTACGCCCCAATGGACGCACCGCGCCTGCGTTGAGAGGGTAGGGAGCTTGACTTTAAAGCCCTTAACACTGATAGACACCCTTCCCCACTTCTGACTCCTAGATTTAGGAACTTCAAACTGTAGGCCTGTGCCAGAGTGAAGATTGCGAAATGGGAAATAAATAGGTTGCATGTGCACAAAAGGTTTAGATACCAAAGGGCATATCAACAAGGGCCCTATCTCCCCTTTTTTGGCTTTAAAAGCCAAAAAAGCGGAGCTAAAACTATTGCCCTATTTACAAGTGGGTGCTAAAATGCATTAGCGCATGTTAGCACCCGTTTTCCAGAGGCCTCGCTTTACTTCTCTAATAAGATGCAAAGTGGGAGTTACTGTGCTGTCCTACTTGTAAATTATCGCTGATGTGCACATCGTGATATTTACAAGGAGACCCACGCATTTTAGCAGACATTAGTTTTTGGCGAAAACCACGCTTTTCGCCAAAAAGTAACGTCTGGTAAAATGCTGACTTACCTATACTTTACATTGGGGGTGGATTATGCTGATACGACCATAGAGTCGTATCAGCAAAGTTATTGCAGTTTTCCATGGAACATCGCTGGAAAAACAGCGATGTTCAATGGAAAACACCACTATCGCTGGAATAATTATCGCCATTGCGCTATGCGTTGTTAATACAGCGCTAGCAGGCGATAATTTCCAGCGATAGCCGACGATAATGAATCTCACGCAAAGCGCGGCCAGCGATAATTATCGCTGCCGCTTGATAATAGCCCCCAAGATTTTCTGTGTGAAGCAGAAGGAAGGTAGGCATTCTGGTAAAGGCTCTCAATAAATACAATTTAAAAAAAATCTTCGAAGCTGCAGAGTTTTGGTTGATTAGTGACAAATGACGGTAAGTAAAGACTCCCAAGTTTCTTACTGCATTTCCAGAAGCAGGACTGCAGCCCCTGGAGTTTGGTCATAAACTATTAACTCAAATATTTGGGGAATTTTGAATCCGCCTATGATACACTAGGTTTAAACCCATATTCATCAAATAGAGGCTAGATGCAGGTTCTGGGTAGCTTTCTATCTTCCTTTGATGTCCAACAATGAGTGAGATTGTCTCCATACTTGAAGAAGGAACAGATTACTCCATGCAGCCGATGGCTAAAAGTGGTATAGTTATTGAACTGGAGGGGGTTAAGGTGAATACCCTGGGGGATGCCCCGGGGACAAAATGTAAAGACCGATGTTTAAATGCCAATTTGCTCTGTCCGGGTTTAACCCTTCAACTACCAATTCCCAAATAGATGCATGCAAACCACGAGAGGAGAAATTGGGAGACAAAGGATGATGAAAGATCCATTAATTTGGATGACGCTAGGAATTGTGTGTCAAAAGATTTGAGGAAGGCAATGATACTGTAACTGGAGAACATTTTGTCATGAAGGATATCTTTGGGGCACTTCTGTACCTTTAGTGAGACACTTCAGCTAGAATAGATGAGTGTGAAACTAATATTCAGTGTCCTTGTTTCATTCACAGCCACCACACTAATCCAGAGCCACGTACTGGACATGCTAACCCGACTTACAGACTCTGCCCACCACTCGAGGAGAGCAAGGTGAGATATCTTGATTTGTCTGTTTGACACCAAGTGTAGATAGGAGGGATTTTTATGCACCAGGCGCAGGGAGTCAATAGAGAGCTCAGGTGCAGCCCTGAAATATACCATTTACCTAGAGGTGGATATTTCCCAGGCTAAATAGCTGCCCTGGCCAATATGCATATCCAGTAGTGTGGTCGCAGCCTTCTTAAAATCACAAGTATGCATCTCATGCGTATACACTTCTGGCATTGGACCTCCAATGCACCTAATAGGTTCCAATCGCTGCCTTCTTCTGTGCTAAATATTAGCTCCCTGTTTTGGCTTGCATTTTGTCCTCATGCACAACGTTGACATGGTCTGTTTATGCGCATGGGTCCATGGGTGGGCCTCCATTTCTCATATTGAACTCCCTGTTTGGGCCTCTCACGTCCACAGGTGATTCCTAGTGTGCTTGCTCTATACAGATAAATAAAAAACATTTGCTTCCAATGCAGGAGAGTGATTGTCCTGGAGGGTCTTCAGCACGTTTTACTGTACTCCGGCCTACCACCAAAACTGTTCTACAACCAACTGCAGCAAGGACCAGCTACACACATACCCCTGGAGACCTGCCCCAGATGGTTTCAGAAAAACCGGTCTATGAGACTCCTGGAGCCCCCAGTGTGACAGACAGCGCAAGACAACCCACTCTGAACCTTGAAATTGTACTCAAGACTCATACTTTGAGCTGCTCTCCTGTGACCCCTGGAGCCTTGCATCCAACTGATACAGCCAGAAAGCCAGGTCTGACACCTGGAGCAGTAAATCTAGCTGATACTGTGAGAGATTCAACACCACTTAATGAAGCCTCACATCAGACTGACTCTGAGAGACAGGTGACTCTTGGATGTGGGGATTCCCATCAGACTGACAATGCGCGACATCCGAGTCCCGTCCATCAACCCCTTGCTGTGGCACACACTCCTCATACACCAGTAGCCTTACCCACAATAAATGCAAGTAAACAACAATGCCAAAGTCTTGGTGAACTGCAGCCGGCTGCATCTGTGAAACATTCCCTTGGTGCTCTTCATCAGATACAGCCCATAAAACAGTCCTCAAGAAGTTGTGGAGCTCCACTTCAGTCACGAGCTGTAACCTCTGAGAGGGACTCTTTTATACCACCGTCTGTGAACCCTGGAGCTCAACATCAGAAAGACCGTGTGAGATGTTCTCCTCCAAAGAAGCCTCCCCCACCTGTTCCGCCACACCCACCAGTGAAGGTAATGCCATGTTGTCTATTGTATCTCACCAGCGTTATCAGGAAGTGCCATGCCATTTGTTTCTGCATGCATAGCTTTTAAAGTTGTGACAACACCTAGGGGCTTATTATCAACAACTAGCGATATTTATCGCTAAATGAGCTTAGCGACTTTTTTTTATCGCCACGCATCGCCGGATTTTATCGCAGAGATAACGTGCTATTAGCAACGTTTATCTCCAATGCGATAAAATATCCGGCGATAGTGGCGAAATGCGTGAATATCGCTGGATATACAGTGATATTCACGCATTATCGCTAATAGAGACTTAACCTGAATATCCACCTCCCATTGGATATACAGGCTAAGAAGTGATCTGAGCAGGCGTAAGGTTTTGGGGATATTCGCGCTTAGCGCAAATATTTTCATCGCTACGCCTGCGTTGATAATAGGCGATAGCGATGTTAGGGCGCTAACAGGTTGGGTACACCCACTTTGCATGTCATTAGCGATAAATATTGCTAACATGCAAAGCGGGCCCCAAACCGCTCGCTATCGCCTACAAGCTGTCACTTACTGCTGTTAGCGACAGCTTGCTAATAGGGTGATGAAATTATCGTGGCTTTGCAGCCGATAACGGCCGTTAAAGCGTCGAAAATCTCATTTCGCCCACCTTGATAATATGCCCCCTAGTTCTTATGGCACTGTCATGTTGCTTGCTCCTGCCCACCAGGCCTTAGTTTATATCACATATTCTGGTGTATTATACCTATTTTGTAAGGCCTATTGCATTGCAAATGCTTGTTTACATTCTAGTGCATGTAGTGCTGATTTTACACTTAGTTGAAAAAAGGACTACACATACCAGAGTGCAAAAGAAAAACCTGAACTGGATGAGCACATTTGACTAATGCTCATAGGACCACCACATATTCTTGGCTTCTGCTTTATTTTGTCCAGCCCCATATTTCACTTAATTTGGACAAAATGTTGTAGAAACTTAGCAATATTCTAAGGCTTCTGTTTTAACATTTCACAAACAGCTTACTATTCTGTTGACTCTTCATGGGGAAACGCTAGAGGTTTCGGTCTAGTACAGGTAGCTCCAAGGCCTGTTCTGTGGTGTCTCCTCAGACATGCCAAATCCCCCAGATGTAATGATATCATGTGCTTCATAATTCACACCACCTGTGGTTTAGTTCCCTCCTCTTGTAGGACGGCTTCCTTTGGTAGTGTTATGATGCAATATTCAAATTCAAATTAAAAAATTCTTTATTTCGGCCAGTTTTGCCATAAAAGAGTACACAGTAAAAGGAAAAAGGGAAGAAAGGGGGAAGGGAAGGCAGGTAACATTTCTAATTCATTTATATACACATGACAATATTTTCGTACAGGCAAAAATACCCACTTAACTATACCACATTAAAATTAATTAAAAATAGGATCAAATTCAGCACACTTGTTTCTAAGCTTTAAGGCTAGCAATCGATTTTTACTAGTTACGCCTCTTACACCACATAGCAAGCAGAAATTTGGAGAGTGCAAAAACAATAGGGCTCAATGTACTGGTTTTAAAAGTTCTGAAAGCATCCAAGCAATGTTTAAAACCCAGGTTTCTGCACAAGGGTATCAGCCAATATTTCCTTGATTTTGTGTATGCTGGATAAAAGAAGAGAACATAGAGTGCACCTTTAAGTCCCAGGTGCAGCCCGGGCAAGATTTGTTAGAGGAGGCCGTCCACTTGGATGTAACGGCCTTAGGGGGTAAAGTGCCATGTCTCCATTGAATAAAAAGTTTCCGAGCTAAAATCGGGAAAACAACATCCATGAAGTCCTCGAAATTATAACAATTTTTTAATTCAAAGAAGGAATTAGTGAGGGTGCCTGCATTAGGGGCCGTAGATAAAAGTTCCAGCTTTTGTCCTTTGTAAATTTTAGTGAACATTTTCCGTGAGATCCTGCCACAGGCCCTATCTGGCTCTTCCCACTTGGGCTGTAGTCCTAACTTTAAAAGTTCACGCTTGATGAACGCAAGCCAGGGAATTTTGTCCACACAGTTAAAGCTCAGGATCTGTTTGAGTTCATCCCTGTAATTTATGAGATCTGGAATGGTCCATAGTCTGTGCCAGAACCTTAGAGGTTTTACTGTTAACTCGTCTGCAATGGGCGTCAGTCCCAAATCTAACCTCAATGGTGTTAATGGGGTACTCTGGGGAAGCGATAATAATAGCAATACAAATTTGGACTCAACTTTTATGATTTCCGCAGCTGCCCTTGCTTGCATCTTATAGATCTCCAGGGCAGGACTCACTGGTAACACCCAGGTACTGGAAACTCGTAACCCTTTCCAGGCATACATCGCCCAATGATGGATTTGTGCGAGTGGACACTGGCGGGTTAAAAATCATGAATTTTGTCTTGTCGGCGTTGATCCCAAGACCTCTACTGCGGCAAAAGTCCTCAAAACCATTCAGCATCCTCTGAATTCCCATGGGAGATTTGGAGAGTAGGAGGGTATCATCCGCGAACATAATCGCCGGGACCCTCCTACCAGCCAGCCTTGGTGCGTCATTGTTGGGACGCTGTCCAGATGTGAGATTACCCCGTTGACATAAAGGCAGAACAGGGTCGGTGCTAAGACACAGCCCTGTCTCACCCCTTGCCAACGGGGAACCTTGGTGACAGCGTCCCGTTCTTGCCACAGCGGACCTGGGCAAAATTCCCCTCATGTAATCTCATGAGCAATGCTAGAATCTGGTGTGGGAGGCCCAGGTCATGAAGGACAGCCCACAATTTCCCCCTAGGAACTAAGTCGAATGCGGACCGAAGGTCCACGAAGACCATGTAGAGGCAGCCAACCTCTACCTTTACCGTCTTCCAGTACAATAGGATCAGTCGGAAAATTTGGTCCATAGTGGACGTATTACTTCTGAATCCAGCCTGGAAGGGGCTCAATACATCGTGTTCCTCCATCCACATCAACAAATAGTCCAGGACCAGTCTCGCAAATATTTTTTGTTGCACGTCTATCAAGCTGATTGGCCTGTAGTTGATTTGGAGCAGAGGTGACCCCTTCTTAAATATCGGGACTATCTTTGCCCCCAGCCAAGTACTGGGAACTTCCATACCTCTCGAGATGGCGTTAAATACCACAAGGAGATAGGGGCCCCAGATTTCAGGTTGATGTCGAAAGAGATCCCTCGGTAATTTATCAAGCCCCAGGGCCTTTCCCGCTGGTAGTTTACCTATTGCACTTATCACCTCCCTCAAGGTGAACTCCAGGGGCTTCTGCTGATCTTCTGAGACTTGTAGGTCCGGCAGACTAGACAACACTACTTCCCCCCCATATAGACCTTTAAAATGGGCCTCCCAAGCTGATGCTGCAATATTCGGTTCTATAGCAGATTTTGGTTAACCTGAGCCATGATTAACAAGTGACCAAAATCAGCGCGCATCTTTTGTGTCCAAGGCTAACTTTAAGTCCACCCACCTTTCCATATCCCATTCTTTTTTTGCATCCCCCATTACCTCTTTGTACTTCAATCTACAATCTCGGATCACCATTTTGCTGTGTCCTGCCTTGATTGCTGTAACAAGATTGCACTTTGCCTTCCTGCATACTGAGTTATTCCAGGAAGAAGCAGGTTGTCTGGGCCTCCTTGTGGGTGCCTGAGGGTAGAAAACCTCAGCCAGGTTATTGGCCAATTCTAAATGGATTAGGCTAAGTTCTTCATTGATGTCCCTGTGAGAATCTTGGAAGATTAGAGTTTCGACCTCGAGGAGTCGTGGAAGAACTATATTATAAACTTTAGCTAAGTTCACTTCCGAACCTACTATTCTACCCCACTTTACCCTGCGCCTGTTACTGGATAGGGTCAAACCAGTACCCTCATCATCTTCTCCTGCATTAACTGGGTCTACTTCTTTTTGCCCTGGATGTACCAACTCCAGGCGTAACGCGTTGTGGTCACTGTCAGCTCTCTTGACTACCCTAAAATCAATGACCTTCGACTACATCCGGGTTTCCACCAAGATGTAGTCGATTCGGGACTCTTGCCCCTTTTTGTTGTAGGTACACACTGACGGCCTATCGGATGGTGAGCGTCCATTACATGCCCTAAGGGAGTTGTTTAATACCAGGGCTGTAATCTGAGTAGCCAAAGGGGACCACACCTTGAGGCGTGGGGACTGACATTGGGGAATCGCCCAGTAATCATCCTCTCCCAGAAGGGCACCTTCACTACTTCCAAAAAATGGCTCAAATTGGCAGTTCACATCCCCTGCCACCAAAAGCCTAAAATCCCCTGGCAAGGTGCTCAAGAATTGGGATAGATCATTAATTGTGGAAGACTCAAGGCCCAGCCGTACTGGCCTCGAGTAAACATTCACAACCGCCAGTCCATACCCGTTGGGCCATTTTAGCACTAGACACTGCACATCATCTGAATCAGTGGGCATGTTTTCCACCACACAACCCAGGTGAAGAGCAACCCATATAGCCAGCCCCCCTGATGGTCTTCCTTTCCCTCCCCACCTTGCAGGTACATGAAAGGTGGCAAATCCCATTCTAGAGTGTTCCTCCCTGGCCCAAGTTTCCTGGAACAGACATAAATCCATCTGGTCTACCAGGGCGCCCCACTCTGTACAATGTAGCTTATTTGTAATACCCACCACGTTCCAGGATAACAATTTAATTGATGTCAGTGTCGTGGCCACTTTGGTAACTGCAGCGCTTCGTAGTGTCTCGCCTACAGTTTGTGCCCCACAGTCAGGTGGAGCTTGGAGCTGTGCACCACACTTTCTCGTATCACAGGCCCTTCTACCATGTTCGGTGCCCGGGTCTGGATAATTGGGAACACTCTACCTGGACCACCCTCTTCCCCTCTGCACTTTCCATGGACTTTTTAAGATCCATAGTCTTAGAATTACCCACCCTCAGCTCCCTGTCCGCATGAAGTTAGTCCACCATTTCAAGGGAACTAAACCTATTGTGGGTTGCTGGATAATTATGGTTAATTGGGTCTCTGTGGCCGCCCCTGATCGCCCTTTGGCCCTGCCTTTGCATCACCAGTGACCAATCCGGTGTGCAATCTTGCATTGCGTGTCGGGGTAAGCGCCAGTGTAGGCGAAGCATCCTTTGACTCCCTGCTGCTGCGCTTGCTATTTCATTTACCTGCCTATTATTAATTCCATTCGTGGAGCTTGAAATTGATTTTTAAATTGTACCACATGCTCGGCGCTTGTAGCGCGGTTCTGTGTGTTTTATTTACAGCACGTTTTTAAATTGCACAATTCATTTCTGGCTTGGCTGCAATTAGGGGGCTTCTTAGGACATACCTGCATCTAAAATTGGTTGCAATCTGCACCGCTGTTTGGCGGCCCGTTAGTTGGACTGGGGGTTAGGCGCCATCTTGGGAGGGGAAGTGCCGGCAAGAGACGCCATCTTTGTTCGCGCTCTAGCTCTAGCTGCTGCTGCAGACATAGCACGATCGGGTGCTATTTAAGTCGACTGAAACAGGCGCTCGCTCTGTTCAGGTAAGCGCCAGTGTAGGCGAAGCATCCTTTGACTCCCTGCTGCTGCGCTTGCTATTTCATTTACCTGCCTATTATTAATTCCATTCGTGGAGCTTGAAATTGATTTTTAAATTGTACCACATGCTCTGCGCTTGTAGCGCGGTTCTGTGTGTTTTATTTACAGCGCGTTTTTAAATTGCACAATTCATTTCTGGCTTGGCTGCAATTAGGGGGCTTCTTAGGACATACCTGCATCTAAAATTGGTTGCAATCTGCACCGCTGTTTGGCGGCCCGTTAGTTGGACTGGGGGTTAGGCGCCATCTTGGGAGGGGAAGTGCCGGCAAGAGACGCCATCTTTGTTCGCGCTCTAGCTCTAGCTGCTGCTGCAGACATAGCACGATTGGGTGCTATTTAAGTCGACTGAAACAGGCGCTCGCTCTGTTCAGGTAAGCGCCAGTGTAGGCGAAGCATCCTTTGACTCCCTGCTGCTGCGCTTGCTATTTCATTTACCTGCCTATTATTAATTCCATTCGTGGAGCTTGAAATTGATTTTTAAATTGTACCACATGCTCGGCGCTTGTAGCGCGGTTCTGTGTGTTTTATTTACAGCGCGTTTTTAAATTGCACAATTCATTTCTGGCTTGGCTGCAATTAGGGGGCTTCTTAGGACATACCTGCATCTAAAATTGGTTGTAATCTGCACCGCTGTTTGGCGGCCCGTTAGTTGGACTGGGGGTTAGGCGCCATCTTGGGAGGGGAAGTGCCGGCAAGAGACGCCATCTTTGTTCACGCTTTAGCTCTAGCTGCTGCTGCAGACATAGCACGATTGGGTGCTATTTAAACGCCCCTATGATGACCCGCAGCGGTGACGCGCAGCGGGCGCGCCATAGGCGCGCCAGAGGCGAGCCCATCTTTGCCCATCAGTGACCATCCGGGGCCCGGGGCCAGAATCCCTGGTCAAAATTTGCCCTACTCCAGAGGTGAACTATTGGAGCTTAATATGGGTAAGTTCCATCTTGATCAAGATTGTATACATCTGCTGGCTCGGGAGGGCCGGCTGATTTCACCCAAGAGCACAAGAGCGCGGCAGCGCGACTCTAATACTCATACTCTAAACTATGGCCTGCTGAGTACGCGTTCTTTGCAGGGCCATAAGTTGGAGGTCTTTTCACTTCTGGAAGACCGGGAGCTAGATGCCCTTGCGCTCACCGAAACATGGCTGGAGGACTGCTCGGCGCCGGATCTAGTGGCGGCCCTACCAGATAATTATCTGGCACTCCATTTCAATAGGGAGGGAGCTAAGAAAGGAGGTGGAGTAGCTCTTCTATATCAGGCTCGTCTCCGCGCCGAAAGGTTTCTTTCCGAAACCCTAGGGGGAGCAGAGGTTATGGGGGTTAAGCTCAGGCGGGGGGCGGTATGTGTGGTGTTTTTGGTGGTATACCGACCGCCTTGGGCGTCGCCAGATTTTCCGGCTCTTTTTACTAGATTGGTTCAGGATCTGCGCTCGAGATATGACAAAATGGTTGTCGTTGGGGACTTCAACTACCATTGGGAAAAATACCCCAAAGAGGGACAAGCACTACAGATTGAGGAGGCTATCTCCTCCTTGAATTTCACCCAACAGGTGAAGGGACCGACACACGAGAAGGGACATGTGCTTGATTTAGTCTGGACCACCATGCCAGCCCAGGGTGCTACAGAGATCCTGCCTTGTGCCTGGTCTGACCACTTTTTAATAAAGGGCAGAATTCTATTGAATGGCCATTTGTCCAAGCCTGGGGAAGGTTGGAAAATGGCCCGGAAGTGGAGAAACTTTGATGGGGAAAAAATGGTTCACCTCCTGGAACAGTCCCCTTCAGTAAAGCAGCAGGATGCTAACATTGATGTCCTCTGTGGTCACCTTCAGCATAAACTGGGGAGCGTCATTGATTTGGTGGCACCCCTTCGTAGGGTGAAGAAGGTGGAGAGAGGAGCTGGGGCCCCTTGGTACAATGATTCCCTACGGGATATGAAACGTGGGGTGAGGAAGAAAGAACGGGCATGGCGCAAAGAGTATGACGCCATTGCCAAGAAAGAATACATTTCATCTTTAGCGAATTACAAATTATCCATCCAAACTAGGAAGGCTGCTTTCTTCGAGGAAAGAATAGTTGCAGCTAGAAATCCACAGAAGGAAATCTTTCGGGTCCTGGCGGAGCTCAGGATAAATAAAGAGCAAAGTACTGAGTTCACCCAGGAGGATTGCCAGAGGTTCCAGGATTTCTTCGTGAATAAGATCTCCGATATTCTGGGAGAAATTGCTGCAACTACACCCCTCGAATGTCCTAGTCCACCGGACCTCACTGCCCCGCCAGATATTTTACCACTAGTTGAGTTCTCCCCAATTTCAAAACAGGAACTATTTACGATCACGGACCGAGTCAAATCGGGTTCCTTGGTGGATCCATGCCCTCCTGATGTGTTCAAGTTGGCATTGCCAGGAATTGAGGAAGAGGTTTTGCATTTGCTGAACACCTCCCTTCACACAGGACAGGTCCCTCTAGCTTTTAAAGAGACTCGCCTGATTCCTCTACTAAAGAAACCCGGATCGGACACGAAGTGTTTGAAAAACTTTCGACCCATCTCCCAGTTGCCTTTCCTGGCTAAGGTGATCGAGCAGCATGTGTTAGCATTACTCTCAGGTCATCTAGAGAGCAACAACCTGCTAGAGTCCAATCAGGCAGGGTTCTGTGCTAACCATAGCACGGAATTAGTCATGCTATCAATCCTGGATGAACTGAGAACTCGGGCTGATGTAAAAACACCGAGCGCCCTGATACTACTGGATCTCTCCGCGGCTTTTGATACCGTGTGTCATGAACAGCTTTTGTCGCGGTTGAGATCTTTTGGTATCAGGGGTACAGCACATGCATGGCTTACATCATTCCTGCAGGGTAGGACACAAAGAGTACAGTTGGGAGACTTACTTTCCACCTCTGCTCCCATCACCTGCGGGGTTCCACAGGGATCTGCCTTGTCACCCCTACTCTTTAATATCTACCTGCAGCCATTAATCGCACTCCTGAATAGGATGGATTGCCTAGTGTACAACTACGCCGATGATACCCAGATAATCATCCGGCTGGATGATGGCCCGGGAGCGTCCACCAGGTTGCAGGACATACTTAAAGCCACGGTTAACTGGATGTCCGAGAACTCCTTAAAAATCAACCCGGACAAGACGGAAGTGTTGCCCATTTCCATCTCGGGCAACCCCTGGAGCGAGAAATTTTGGCCTGTGGAGCTGGGTGTGCCACCGAAACCGGCAACTGCAGTCAAAAGTTTAGGCCTATATGTGGATGATAAACTATCCATGAAAAAGCAAGTCACTACGGTAGTGGGTACTTGTATAGGCCTGATACGACAATTAAGGAAGATCTCTGCATTACTTTCATTCTCTACCTTGAGACACGTGGTCTCAGCCACAATCCTGGCTAGGCTGAACTACGGGAACTCCCTGTATATAGGTTTACCCCAGCGGTTGCTGGATAAAGTACAGGGGGTTATGAATGATGCAGCCAGGTTGATCTATAAGAAACCCAGGACTGCCCACTCTTCCCCCCTGATGCAGGAGCTACATTGGCTCCCGATTCGGCAGAGGGTTGTATTTAAAGGATTGTGCATCGTACACAAGGCGCTGTATGGTAAAGCACCAAGATATTTGAAATCCCGCCTATTCCCATATATACCGGGCAGGACTTTGCGCTCGTCGGACGCTACCCTTTTGTCCCAATCCCGTTTTAAACTGGCCAAGGTGGGGGGACGTGCTTTCTCCAACACACTCCCAGCTTTGTGGAACAAACTGGCCCCAGAACTTAGGAAGGAAAGCAATTTGCTATCCTTCAGGAAAAAATTAAAAACTGTACTTTTCAAGTAAGCATGGAGCAGACCCTAGGCGCACTACTGGGATCAAGTGAATGCCACACCTCACTATGTAATCTGGACAAAACAGCGCTTAGAGACCCCGGTGGTTATAACGCGCTATATAAGTTAAATAAATAAATAAATAAATAAATAAATAAAATAAATAAATAAAGGACAGCGGATAGGGTTTAATCCTTGAGTCTGCATTATCATGAGCCCAATTGCAAATGTATTCTACTGAGCGCGGGTCCCTAAAGTTAACCAAAACACAGTCGCCTGAGATGGTTTTTCTACTACATCCCACCCAAGCTATCCTGCGTACCATCAATACTTCACTTTTGACATTGTGAGGTAGGGGCCTATTGTGATTGAGCCATTGGGTCACTTTAATTTTTAGAGACGTGTGTGCTTCCTGGCCATGATTGCTAATTTCAGGATTACCTGTCAATACCACTACATACGGACTGGTTTCAGGCGGTAAATCAATTCTTTCTACAACCTTTGATGTTGAATTAGGTAAAGACTGACTCCTCTCTGGTGCTTTCGCAGCGGGGTCTGAGGTGAGCGCGCTTGGTTTGGCTGCCGGTCCAATCACAGCACCGACTCCTGCAACCTCGGCTATCGAGTTGGCAGCAGTGCTAGGAAGCCTGGCAGTGGAAGAAAGAACAGGATTGGGGGCCCCCATGGACATAGAACTGGTTTGAACTGTATCTAGCGGCTGCCTTTTTTTTTTAACCTTTTGCCCCATTCCCCACCATCGCCTGTTGTAACTGGGAGAGCTGAGATTCCATGCAAGCGAGTCTCTCATCTAGTGGTTCAAGCGCTATCTTTAGTAGGGACCCCAGTCTCTCTAGGATGAGATCGTCCTCCCCCTAGGCCTCCCCCGTACACTGGGCCTGCTCCAGAGTCAAGGGTCCTTGTGTGTCTGGAGGTGACAAAGATGTATCAGTGACCGGGCCAATTGAGTCATTCAGAGTAGGACCTCCCTTGATTTGTGAGGATGCAGCACTGCTAGTCCGGCCCTTCGCTGTTCTAGTCTTCCTGTGACAAGTCACTTTGGTGGCAGCCCGCTTCCTCCTATGTTTTGCCCCTCTTTTAGTACCCCTAGGTGGGTAATCCGATAATTTCTCAGGCGAGGTAGGTGGGGATTCAGCCTCTTGGAACACTGTTGCCTCTGGAGTTGGGGAGCAAGTAGTTAAAGAGATGTGGCCATCGTCCTGAGGAGCGTGTACCAGGACTGGAACGCAGGTGGGATTGGCATGGTTATCGTGCACGGGAGTCCGAGCATTTGCCAGGTGGCCCATAGATGAGGGTTTGGCCATAGCAAGGTCCTGGGACACTCTACGCTCCATGAGGATAATACCCTGGTTGATCACTGAATTTGCTCTGATGATGAAATTATCAAGAGTACCAGTAATCAACCCTCTGTTGGCCATTGTGTTACTCCTTGTTCCCCGGGCAGCCATGTTAGTGATAAGCAGGACCCCTACAGCAGTACTTACTATGGCTGATGTTGTACAGTAATGATGCCGCAGACGATTGAGGAATGGCCCGGTCCGGGCTCAAACGGGCTACAACGGGCCCACCCTTGGCCCGGGCTTCGCCCGGCGCCGCCCTTGTGCGTTCCGCGGGGGGGGGGGGAAGTGGCCAGCTGATGATATCCGGGTAGGTGTGGGCGGGGCTGTGTGCGCTGCTGTCTGTCGGGACACCGAGTCCCACGCGCTGTGGTCAGCCCACTGCTCTGCCTCTGCCGCCTCTTCCAGGGGCCGTTTACCCGCCTGCTGAGCCCCAAATCTGTGAGGGCGCTGCGTCTCCCGCGGACGAGAGACACGAGGTGCTTTTGAAGTTGCCCGGTAGGTGTGGGCGGGGCTGTGCGCGCTGCTATCTGTCGGGACACCGAGTCCCACGCGCTGTGGTCAGCCCACTGCTCTGCCTCTGCCGCCGCTTCCAGGGGCCAGTTTGCCCGCCTGCTGAGCCCCAAATCTGTGAGGGCGCTGCGTCTCCTGCGGAGCGGGAGACGCAAGGTGCTTTTGAAGTTGCCCGGTAGGTGTGGGCGGGGCTGTGTGCACTGCTGTCTGTCGGGACACCGAGTACCACGCGCTGTGGTCAGCCCACTGCTTTGCCTCTGCCGCCGCTTCCAGAGGGCGCTGCGTCAGATTCATTCTGAGCATTTTCCAGTGCTTTTTGATGCGGTGGATGAAGGCAGCTTTTGACAGTTTCCTCTCATACCAGTCTTTTCAGGGCATAGCAGCTAGCTATGTGGCTGTCCAAACAGTGGCTTCAATAAGATAATAGCGCTGACACCCAGGGCTGGATCATGAACTTTGTAATTGGTGGGGCATAAATATATTCCCTGAATTGGACTGAATAAATAAAAGCAAGAAAGTCTGGCCTCCTGTATTAAAAGGTTAAGAGGGGTTCTCTTACAAAATCATTTTTAAAACCACAATCAAATTGTGTTAATACGCCAAAGGCCAGGTGCTGACATGGGAAAGTGGGAACCTAACAACATCAAATTGCTAGACAATATGACTTCCTTCTGATTCTGCTGATATTGACCCGGAAGTACCCGTCTGAACTTTGTACGTGCCTGCCTAGCCCCTCTCTGCCAGTGTGCTTGCCCCAGCTGATGCAGGCCCAGTCTCCACAATCGCCATTGGGGTCTGTAGCAAAGGAATTTAAACTTTCCTTTATCTTTTGATAGTTTCTGAAGTCCCTGTACTGTTTGGTATTTTCAGGACATTCCTCACAAAAATAATTCCTCATCCCCAAACAGAGATCATGGTTTTTAAGTGAGATAGAAGGGACATGTAACACATTTTACAGACTTTTGCGAGTTCTTCAGAAAAGGTGCAATGCTGGCACTACCACTGATTCTCAATCCAATGTTCTCCTCTAGGAAAGACATATATGTAAGGGAGAAAGGGACGTAGCTAACATTAGTGAAGAAAGTGATGACATGAAAATTGGCATAGCTATCATTAGCGAAGCATGTGCTTTGAGATTGGGTTCCAGGGGGTTGAGTGACTAGCTGTACCCTAATTATGGTAGTCCTTTCTACCCAACCAGAGAGGAGTGGACCCATTTTTCTGGCTTGTATTAACACCCATGGTACCTTTGATATGAACCAATGAATGGATGAGAATGCATCTATCTGAAAGACACATCATGTTACTCAACTACACATTTATATGAAGGTCAAACCATGGACTAAGATGTGGCAGTAGCAGAATCGGTGGAGATTTGGGGGCATATTATCAAGAGGGGGCGATAGGAAATTGTCGCCGCTTTAGCGGCCGATTACGGCCGCTAAGCGGAGATAATTCTATCGCCCGATTAGCAAGCTGTCACTAACAGCAGTTAGAGATAGCTTGTAGGCGATAGAGAGCGGTTTGGGGCTCGCTTTGCATGTCAGCGATATTTATCGCTAATGACATGCAAAGTGGGCGTACCCAACCTGTTAGCGACTGAAAGCAGTCGCTAACATCGCTATCGCCTATTACCAACGCAGGCGTAGCGATGGAAATATTCGCGCTAAGCATGAATTTCTCCAAAAACTAACGCCTGCTCAGACCAGTCCTGAGCCATTAAATCCAATGGGAGGTGGATATAATGGCTAAGACCCTGTTAGCGATAATGCGTGAATATCGCTGTATTCTCAACGATATTCACGGATTTTGCCGCTATCGCCGGAAATGTTATCGCTTTTGAGATAAACGTTGCTAATAGCACGTTATCTCAGCGATAAAATCCGGTGATGCGCGGCGATAAATACATTTGCCGCTAACCCTACTTAGCGATAAATATCGCAATTTGTTGATAATATGCCCCTAGAGACTTATTACAGTCTTGATTTATGATTAATGTAGACCAGGTGCAATGTTTTCAGGTAGAACAGCTGCTACCACCAACTTTTACAAATCCCTTCCTGTTGGAGATTGTAGACTGATGTAGTACATATGCATGTATCTGAACAAGCTTTCCAACCACTCCACAGTAAGAGTACTGTAAAGGCAATGTAACATACCCCCCTCTCATACAGAAACAACACTAATGATCAAAACTAATCCTCAACCATGATAACATATGACCAACTTAACAGCGATAAAGAATCACACAGACGGTGTGGGCTGGGCGGAAGATTTTGCGAGGTCTGGGGCAAAAACATAATGCAGGGCCCTCTGGATGCTACTCCCATTTTTTGTCAGGGGCTATGTGCACCTGTTTCTAAGTATTAAATACTAATGTTTTCCAGAGTAAGATAAACCATGATCTTTGGCACCATCCATTGTTCTGGCAATATAAGCTGCCTCATTGAAAAAGGCAAGTTTGCTTGCAATAAAAAATGCATCAATAAATGTTGCTTGAGTAGAGGTGGGCCTGGAAAAGAAAGGCCGGGGTCATTATGGCTCCTCGGCTTCCCCTTGGGTTGACCCTGCAAAGGTATACACTCCTGCTAATCTGTATGTATATTTTTTAGGCCTTTCCGCTTAACACACACCACGCTCTTCGAGTTACATCATAATGATCTTACCAATACATAGACTCAACACCATTAGTTTAACTTTCAGGCATTGTTCCAATGACACATCTTGATGAAAGCAGTATCATGCTACATACACACCTCAAATGCCGCAATTTTTCCACCTATTAAACCTTCCAACAACTGCTGCACTTGTTAGGATCTTAAGTACAGCTGTGTTGTCATAAATCTCAAACAACCCTTCTTCCCTTTTTTCACGGGCTTCAATCTTATTAATTCCCCCTTGTCAAAGGTTCACTTTCTCATACCATGTTTGGAAGGAGAATGTTCTCGATACAGTTTCTACACCTCATCTAATTTCATAGAAATGTTATATCTTGCCAAATCTGTGTTTCTATTGTACTCCATAGTGGGCACAACTGATAAAAAGTAATCTGCCGCTCAGCAACACAAACTCGTAGTGCAATGAGGTGTAGTTTAGTAACGCCAGTCATTCCCCAGTCCGGATAATTACTGGTCATTACCCATTCACATATTCTTGTAATACTCAACTGACCTTTTAAACAAACCCAACAGGATGATATCATCTTCATAAACAATACTTGATACTGTACTTTTTTTAAATGAACCACCTTCTTTCACGCAATCAGTGTCTCATTATCTGTCACTTCCCTTTCTCGGAACCTTTTCCTACAAAGTACTTGCATCATAAATTCTTCACATCCGTCGTCGAATTAACATTGATCACAAATATGACCTCAGGCCATTTACAATAATAGCAAACATGACCAATCAGTCAAAACTATTTCAGGGTCCCTATCCTGGAAATGACACTTATGTTGGGTAACCCGATGCCCACTTATGTCTTAGACATAAACAGGGTCAGGGAATTACAAATAATTGTAAGGAATGGCTTCATACACCACCCTGGGTGTCATGCTTCCTCATCATCCGCCCTCACTCACCTAGAGAATCCTCTAGTGGTGAGTAGGCTCCTGTTGCATCCACCATCTCTGGAGCATGCTAACGACCACGCCACACACGGAGCACTGAAATACACATCTTTATTCTTCAGTATGCAACTGTTAACTGAGTGCACTGGGTCATAGCATTTATGGACCACACCCAAATGCCTGCCAACTGATTACAGAACTTTGTAAGAAGTCCACCTAGCACCACTAGGGTCCTACTGCACATGATCACACAACACTATATCTCCCCCTTTGTTAAATACAAAATATGAACAACAAATATACAACAGAGTTCCTCAATGAGTCGTCGAGGTGCTTGCACCAGTCTTCCAGATCGAGTCGTACAAGGTGAAGGAGTTGCACTGTCAACTAGCACGATAGATGTAGACTTGGGCACTCAGGTGGACTTGTCTCACTCTTGAGGTCTGGAACCAACGAACAGCGAGTTAGATGCTTGAAATATGATGAGTCTCTCATAATGAACTTTCTAGGACGTAGAACGGTCACCATATGTCCTTAGCTCTTCATTACTCTCAATGTTTCAGTATCAACTGAGCATCAGTCGTGTGTTTCTGATATGTTTAATTAGGACTTGGTCTCTGTCCTCAAAGACCGTGTCCTGAACAGATCGGCACTTTTCTGCATAGATCTTCAACTTAGTTTTGCAGAAGTGTCCATGACATGAATCTCATCAGTGTCTATTACTAGGCTCGAGGCCCATTGTGATAGCTTTGTCCTAGTGGCTTTCCCAAACAGCAAAGTGACAGGGCTTTCACCTGTTTGTAGAATGGGTAGTTAACCAATAGGCACTAAGGGCTGGACATAATGCTGACTTAAGATCAATTCCTTTGAGCGTTACGTGTTCTAGAATACTCTTTTTCACCTGGAAAATTGGTGCTGCCAATATATTTCCTACAAAAGACACACAATTGATGGACGGAATGAAGAACAAATCAAAACATTCACCCCCAGTCAAGAGATCTGGGTTAAATCCATCATTCTTTTGCTCACCATGCCACCCCAGTTTAGACCTGGCCATATGCAAATCAGTCTTGACCCTGTGCCTCATGGGAACAGTCCAGCCCGAACTGCCAAGCCAGGTCCTCCCTGGACCGATACAAGCATCCTAGGACCGGTTTTCGGGTGTCACCCCTCTTCAGCCAGTATAGCTTGATTCCAGTGGCACAGTGAGTCCAGGACCCACGTCTGGGTATACCTGGCGCACGAGAAAGCAAAAGACACTCAACTGATGGACGGAATGCAGAACAAATCAAAACATTCACCCACAGTCAAGAGATCTGGGTTGAATCCATCATTATTTTGCTCACCATGCCACCCCAGTTTAGACCTGGCCATATCAAATCAGTATTGACCCTGTGCCTCATGGGAACAGACCAGCCCAAACTACAATGCCAAGTCCTTCCTGGACCGGAAACAAGCATCCTAGGACCAGTTTCGGGGTTTCACCCCTCTTCAGCCAGTGGCAAGATGAGCCCAGGACCCATGTCCTTGACCCTGTTCCCATGGGGCACAGGGTCAAGACTGACTTGCATATGGCTGGGTCCAAACTGGGGTGGCGTAGTGGGCAAAAAACGATGGATTTAACTCAGATCTTTTGACTGGGGGAGAATGTTTGCATTGCCAGCATTACGTCCATCATTTGTTTGCTGCAACAATATATTTTCTACAGCAGGAACATTCTATGCAGTATACCACATAGTCGGTTTTACAAGAGGTATATTTCCTGATTTCATATCGCTTGTTACCTAGTAGGACATCTGCACGGTTTGCGACTGTTCCATGGAAGAAAAAAAACATGGGTTCTTTGCTAACCAAGGTAGCTGAGCTTAGGTCTGGAAGAGGCTCCGAACCACTACATCTTTAATGTTTGTACTTCTCCTCTACATGATACTCAGTGTTTCCCCTATGTGTGCCTTAATTGCTTCTTTGCTCTTCAGGATTTCCCAATTTCTTTGAAAGATTTTAGCTACTCTGCCAGATTCGGTATTAAAGGTTGTAATGACCCTTACTCTATTTTGATTCCCATTTTCTTCCAAGGGATTCTCCCTAGACTTCCCAGGTCCATATAGTAGCCCATCTCTACCTGTCACTTGAACTCTTTCAATTGCCTTTGTCAAGAGCTTATTTGGATATCTCCCAGCTCTGATCCTCATACCGCCCCCTCAGGAGGGCCATCACACACCAACAGCCAACACCAAGAAGGAAGAGGAAGCTCAGCTTTGAGGAGCAAATATTGGAGGAACTACAGTTCTATCTGAACCATATAAAGGGTAGAGATGAAGCAACCAGTCCTTCACCACAATTGCATTTTCTCACTCTCCAGCCTCCACCATGACCCCATGACACCTCAGCAATTTGTTGCTTCAAAACAAAAATACTCAGATCAAGGTAGTCCCTATGGTCCACATGGGGGCACATTTCAATGGACTCACTAGTAATGCACACAGCCAGGTAAAGAGCCTGCGACCATGCAAAAGGTACCGCCCCATTGTCTAGTCAAGGAGAGCAAGAAGACTGAAGTTGCATGAAAGCAAATGGCTGTGGTTGCAGCCACCCAATTGGGCATCACCAGCTTGGTCAGACTGTTCTCCTGACACAATAGGTAACACTGAGAGGAGACTGAGGAATTAGTTAAGCACCTCTCTGAGGCATATTGCAAAGAGGGGACAAGAAGTTACGGCTAAGGGGAAGTTATCTCCAGTGGGAACATACAATGTACACTGGACTTTGACTGCTAACACTGCCTCCAGGGAAGTAAACATCATACTGGCATCATATTGGGATGCCATACATGGTGTAAGTCAGAACACTGGCCAATTAGGTATAGCCAATTCAGCATACACTTGGTGTAGAGTGCCTGGGGTCAAGCTGGAGGTGCAACAGTATCTCATTACCGTCCCTTTCTAAGGAGAGCATCTACTTGGCCCTAAAGTGGACTGTATACTTCAGAAAATCAAAAAGGATACAGAGACAGCTAAAGGTCATGGGTGCTCGGCAGACTCAAAAGTCTGCTTTTCGTAAACAGCTAGCAATAAGGGGTTGCAAGTCAGCAGCACTATCCAAAGACTGGGACATCAGCACCACCAGTCCTTTCAAGAAGATCAGACATTTAAAACCTACAGCAGAGGTGGCCATTGTAGAAGTGACAGAGGCAAGGCAAAATGTGGCTCCAGGAAGGGCATCTCTACCACAGAACAGTGTTTCCCCCAACATTTCCATGGATCACACTACACCAATTGGGGGTGAGATTATTGCGTCTAAAGAAATAACCTCAGACAGTTGGGTCATCTTGGTGGTACAGTAGCGGTACTGCCTGGAGTTGAACACCACACCACCGAACATACCAGCTTGTTGTCATGCAACGAGTCAAGACCACTTAAGACTATTGCAGGAGAAAGTATAGGCACTCCTTGCTAAAGATGCCATTAAGCTAGAGCCCCTTTACCAGCGGGACAAAGGGTTTACTCCTGGTATGTTCTCATCCCCAAAAAGAGTGGAACTCTGTGTCATATCTTAGACCTAAGGTATTGAACAGGTAGATCCTGTTGGAGCATTTCAGAATTGCCATCCTGCAGGACTTCATTCTGCTGCTTTGCCTAGGAAACCATATGGAGATCCTTGAACTCAGGGATACCTACTTTCCAATTTCAATTCATCCAGCAAATCACTGCTACCTGCGCTCTGTGTCAAGTGGACAACACTACCAGAGCAAAGTTCTCCTATTCATATTTACAACAGCCCCAAGAGTATTCACTAAGTGATTGGCAGTGGTGACTACACATGTGAAAAAGAGCAGCAGACAAATCAGTGCCTGACGCATACTCAACACAAAGTGTCTCTATTGCACACACTAGGGCCCACTGTCAATGTAAAAAAGGTGCATCTCTAACCCCTCCAAACACAACTCTTTTTAGGGGCTATGCTAAACACCACAACAGGGAAAGCCTTTCTGTACCAAAATAATGTGATTGCATTCACCCTCTCATGGATCGGGCATCATCGTCAGGATAGTAACGAAACAGCTGGGAATAATAGCTTCATGCATAGCACTCGTATCTCTTGGAAGATTACATATGCGTCCACTACAAACGTATTTAGCGAGGTAATTGTCACAAAGTAAGGCCAATGGGAAGATCTAGTGTTAGTGGAGCTCAGTCTTCAGCAAAGCATGAAATGGTATAACCAGAAGAACTTGTTGGGCAGGCCAATTCTGGACCCACAAACGCAGGTGAGCATTACAGTGGATGCTTGTCTAATGGGTTGGGTCACACCTCAAGCACATGATAATCCAGCATACCTTTAAAATGGATTCAACAGGGGTGGTATATAAACTACATGGAATTGACTTGGCAATTCATTTTGCACTCAAAGCATTTTAAAACTTACTTTCGGGAGAAAACAGTACTCATAAAGACAGACCTCCATTACCACAATGTACTAACTCCAGAAACAAGGGAGGACTAATTAGATTCTGCTGTCAGTTCTATCTCAGGAGATTTGCTTTGGGCCATCCACAGTCTCAGTCACTTGTGAGCAGAATACCTTCTTAGGGTGGACAACGACTTTGTGCACCTGCTACGCAGGATGCACTCGCAAATATACAAATGTGAGATGAATTTCCAGTACTTAAGAAGTACTTCCAAAAACTGAGCACACTAACAGTAGATCTGTTCACACCCATCAAAAATGCAAAATGTCAAAGCTTTTCCTCTAGGTAGGAACACACAAAATCCATGTGGATAAATTGTTCAGGGATCTTTGCTTACGCTTTTCCTCCCCTTTTCCCTAAACCCACACATAGATATTTAATTGAGGCAAATATCCGAATCTAGTCACCCCAACTTGGGCAAGACATGATATTCATAGCTCTTGAAAATGTCACTATATCTTTATGAAAAATTGAGATCAGACCTACTGAAACAGAACCATGTGTAGCTCAGACACCCAAACCCCAAAGAAAAACAAAAACTAAGCCATTGGGCATCTGATGCAGGGGTGGTTACTTGATTAGGGTGGAAGGGCTGCACCCCTGCTTCATTTTCTGCCTACATTACTACCTCTAGGTCTTAGAATTTTAGTTACCTTCCCTTACCAGCGGAGTGTATGCAAATCCTGCATGTGGCTTGCATGCCTTTCACACCTGCCTCTTATGCACCCAAGTGGAAAATGTTTGTCTCCTATTGCACAGTAAAACATAAAGGTCCACTTACTACATCAGTTCAGGATATGATATGCTATTTTCTGCATCTTCAAAAGGTGGGGTTAGCATGCACTTACCTTCGTCTTCACTTAACATCAGTGGCAGCATGAAAACACAACAGAGAATCTGTATCCCTGTTTAGACTTCATGTGGTTAATTGCCTTTGAGGGGGCTTTAAACATGTCCTTCTTCCAAAGTTTTCCAAAGTGTCCGTCTGGAATCACATTGTAGTGTTAACAAGTCTTATGCCACCTCCATTTGAGCCACTACACTCTTGTAACATGTGGGTCTTGTCTTGGAAGTTGGCCTTCTTTGTCACCATTACGTCACAGAGAAGAGTTAGGGGCATATGTATGAAGCCTTTCTCCCATTCGCAAATTAAAGAATACGTAGGAATCGCAATTAATATTGCAAATCCTACATACATTGCCTTTTGCGAGTCATTAATAGAAAAGCGCTAAAATTCGCTATTAAGTGCTCGCGAAACGCTTTCTTGATACATATGCCCCTTAGTGTATTGCAGGCGCTACAAATGGAGAAACCTTTTATCCAGTTTCACAGGAATAGGGTAGCATTGCACACAAACCTAAAGTTTCTCACAAAGTTGGTTGCCTTTTCCATGTAAACCTACCAATAAAGTTGCCTGTTCTCTTCCCACAAACACAGTCAGTGGTAGAGAGCCCCCACTCACACACACAAATATTTCACATTGAGAGGGTGAGATCCATCTGTCGACCAAAGCAACTGTCGCTTTCACAGTCACACCTGGGTAGTCCTATTTCCAAGGGTGACCTAGCCAGATCGATCATCATTTAATGAATTCAGACATTCTCTGCTAAAGCTAAGTGTACACTACATGCAGTGTCCAGGGCACATTCTGCCTGTTAGAAGGGAACCACTATGGCCTTTTTGTCCAACTTTACAATAGCCGATATATTCAAAGCTGCTACATGTTTAACACCACACATGTTTGTTAAACATTTCTGCGTGGATATTCAAGCCCGTCAGCTGGCATTAGGTGGCCAAACTATTCTAAGAACCTTCGTTTATGCAATTGGGTAGTGGAGTTTCTTACTGTGCAGTGTCTAATGAAAAAGTAAAGAGTAAATATCACAAAAATTGCTCCTACGGGGAACCAAAGTAGCCACTACCCCGTGCTACTAATTCAGAATTGCAAGCAATTGCTGAATGACAGAATTTTTAACTGTTTCCCTGAACATTAACAGTATAAGTGTTGACAATTATTAATAACGTTTTCAGTAACTTATTCAAAGAGCAATGTCCAATAGAATCCAATTTCAATCTGCAGTTTTTAGGTCTCGCGACCTATCGATGTGCGCAAGCGCATCGAGCGGAGCGAGAATTCAAGTGGCGAAAACATCGTCAAACTAAGGGCTTTCAGCCCCGCGGTTTTCATGAAGTTCACGTGAACAAGCACGCGCATTCAGGGCCAGCCCAGCACATCAAAGGGCTTCTCCTCCCCTAATTATTCATGGCCGGCCTCAGGCCGGCCGTACTCTCAGTTTCCCAAGCCCGCCCCCATCCTCCACTCATCTCCTTTCACCATGCCTGCACTCTATACTGCCCAGCACATCAAAGGGCTTCTCCTCCCCTAATTATTCATGGCCGGGCGCAGGCCGGCCGTACTCTCAGTTTCCCTTGCCTTGCATGCAGTGAGAGGAAACAACCCCCCAAGACCCACAGCTGGCCGTGTACAAGATGCCACCCTTTTCAGACATGCAATTTTGCACGGTGCCTTCCACCGCCTGCATTGTCGTCCTGACCCAAGTGATCTCCCATGTCTAGAAACCGCTATTCTTTTCCCTGGGCCACAGTTGACATCTACACATCACAGAAGCGAGGTGCAGGCTCCCTTTCTCTAGGCCTCCAACAAACCTTGTGTCGGCCCCCTGACTTTTCTCCAGCGCCTTGAAAATTACTATGTGGTGGCGAGGAGGATGAGGCGAATGTTGGTAAAGACGTAGGTCGCTTATGGCACACCTCCCCTGGCCCCCAGCATCCAACTCCCCAATTCTGTATCCCCAATCAGTGCAGCGGAGAGAGCACTAGCGCCGCCAGTGACCATGAAGGATGCTTTTCCTGGACACCGGAATGAGCCATGGCAAACAGTCTGAGGAAGACTCACGCCGCACTGTAGAGGAGGTATCGGTTATTGAACCATGGACTGCTGAAAAGTGCCTGCAATTCTGACCGCAGCAGCATAGGCCCCTCCCCAGCTCTGAGCACTTAATCACTCGAACGGATGGTGGACGCTGAAGAAAGCAGCTTCATGAAAAGGAAAATAAAATCAGGCCATAATGCACTGAATTGAAAAAGATCAAACTACGCAACTACTTAAAAATGAGGACGATCAAATGTAGGGTGCTAGTAAAATCCGAATCACAGCCTTAAACGTGACTTTTAGTCTGCTCTCCCAATGAATTTCCACTGTTTAACTTCGTCATGGGGGGGTGTTTAATATTGCCACATCAAAGGCATCAATCACCCTCCCACAGGCTTCCCCAGCGCTGCCCCGCCCCCTGCTTCACGGCCAGGCCATCTGTTCCCAGCAGCAGCATTTCTCCTGTGCCAGGCCACATCAAAGGCTCTGTGCCACTTTCACCCACACAGCACCACTTTCAGACATGCAACGCCACTCACACCCACGCAAGCCCACTATCACCCACGCAACACCACACTCACCCACGCAACGCCACTCACCCAAGCAACACCACTCACACACGCAACGTAACTCATCCACGCAACGCAACTCATCCACTCAACCCCACTCATCCACGCAACGCCACTCATCCATGCAACGCCACTCATCCACGCAACCCCACTCCTCCACGCAACGCCACTCATCCACGCAACGCCACTCATCCACGCAACGCCACTCACACATGCAACGCCACTCACCCACGCAACACCCCTCACACATGCCACGCCACTCATCCACGCAACGCCACTCATCCACGCAACCCCACTCATCCACGCAACCCCACTCATCCACGCAACGCCACTCATCCACGCAACGCCACTCACACATGCAACGCCACTCACCCACGCAACGCCACTCACCCACGCAACACCACTCACACATGCAACGCCACTCATCCACGCAACGCCACTCATCCACTCAACCCCACTCATCCACGCAACGCCACTCATCCACGCAACGCCACTCATCCATGCAACCCCACTCATCCACGCAACGCCACTCATCCACGCAACCCCACTCATCCACGCAACCCCACTCATCCACGCAACCCCACTCACACATGCAACGCCATTCACACATGCAACGCCACTCACACATGCAACGCCACTCACACATGCAACGCCACTCACACATGCAATGCCACTCACACATGCAATGCCACTCACCCACGCAACGCCACTCACCCACGCAACGCCACTCACCCACGCAACGCCACTCACCCACGCAACGCCACTCACCCACGCAATGCCACTCATCCACGCAACGCCACTCATCCACGCAACGCCACTCACACACGCAACGCCACTCACCCACGCAACACCACTCACACATGCAACGCCACTCACCCACGCAACGCCACTCACTCACGCAAAGCCACTCACACCCACACAGCACCACTTTCAGACACGCAACACCACTCACACCCACGCAAGCCCACTATCACCCAGGCAACGCCACTCACACCCACGCAGTGCCACTTTCACCCACACTGTGCAGTGCACAATAGGTCTCGCAGTAGGAAAGTTGGAGCTATTGGTTTTGTAAATGACAAAGCCCTTTATGTTTTTAAAATGAAAACAAAAATAAAAGGCATTGTTATTTGCAATTGTAATAGCTCCAACTTTCCTACTGCGAGACCTATTGGCAACGCCAGTGCTTGTTTATTTTCTTATTCTTCAATTTCCCCTCGAAGACTTGTTTATAGCACAGGTCCATGTTCAAAAGAATACAGCCGATATCACAGTCAGAAACAGCCAACATGCGTGTTTCGTCAATGGAGTATTTTTCCAAAGGACTTCATCGGGGCTAAAAACTGCTTTAAAGTCAAGTCCTGTTATGTTCACATCAATTGTTATCAATTTGATGCATATTTTTCACTCCTGGAATCAATATAAAAACCGATCCAAAATCCAAGAGACCTGTCGTCTCTCCTGGCTGCAGTTCCCTGTGCTGCCTAATATCCAATTCCCCAGCATGTATTCTCTGGGCAGATTCGTGGCGTGTTGCAACACGCATGTTGGCTGTTTCTTACTGTGATATCGGCTGTATTCTTTTGAACTTGGACCTGTGATATAAACAAGTCTTCGTGGGGAAATTGAAGAATAAGAAAATAAAAACTACAGATTGAAATTGGACTCTATTGGACATTGCTCTTTGAATAAGTGACTGAAAACTTTATTAATAATTGATAACACTTATACTGTTAATGCTCATGAAAACCGTTAAAAATTCTATTCTAAGAACCTTGTTTCAAATGCCTTATAATCCACATGCGTGATAGTCACCGGCTTTTTAATCTATGCAAATCATTTGTAGCTACAGCAACGCATGATACAAATATAAAATATTACTTCGCCTGTAACCATCTGTTTATAGTATGTAGAGCTGTAGATGCACATGTGTCCTCCCGCCTCCCTGGAAGTGAGCGAGGATCCAGACTTTTGACACATTTACTGTTAGTACTACAGTGCACAATATATATATCTGTCTACCTGACATAGCGCTCCACTTACTCACCCGCTAGGGGAAAAAGAATCTGAGGTGAAGTCTTAGTGCACTGTGGGCTGAGATAGGAGTCACAAGATATCTCGAAACCAAAGAATTATTTGCAGAAAAACAACTTGCAAATATCTGCACCCAACTCTAGATGGCAGGAGTGTGGAAAGCATGTGAACCTTCAGCATTACAAGCTACAAACAGTACCCCATAAGTAACAGCCTGCTCAGCTAGATGTTCATTTTTGCCCTTGCAAGTCAAAAAGGATCAATTCAATAAAGTATTTTAATTTCCTCCAGGAGAGATCCCCAATATCCTTCGTGACTCTTTCTGCCATCACTCCCTATCCTCAGCACAGCTGACATCCCGGACAGAGGGGGATATTAGCAAGAACTTGCGATATTTATCGCAAAACGTAGTTAGCGCGTTTATTTTTATCGACGCCTATCGCTGGATAATTTCATGGAGATAACATTCTATTGGCAACGTTTATCTCCACTGTGATAAAATATCCATTGATAGCGGCGAAATGGCTGAATATCGCTTGAAATTCCACAATATTCACGCATTAACGCCATGGTGGACTTAGCCTGAAAATCCACCTCCCATTGAGGATACAGGTAAGTCAGGTTTTCAGCAGGTTTTAAATGTTAGTGATAATCGCGCTTAGCGCAACGTTTTTTGTCGCTTCGCCTGGGTTACTAATAGGGGAAGTTGTGTTACCGACTGATTTCAGTTGCTTCTAGTTGGGAACGCCTACCTTGCATGTCATTAGCGATAATCATCGCTGGCATTCAAGGCGACAGGAAAACCGGACGCTATCGCCAGAAAGCTGTCGTTAACGCCTGTTAGTGACAGCTTGCTGATAGGGCGATAATACAAATCGCCGCTTTAGCGGCAAAAAGTGCAGCTAAAGCGGTGATAAAGCCCTTGCTAATATGCCCCAGAGTTCGCCGGTCCTGCTATCTCCCTGATGATGAATATATTTTGGCTTACTGATTTGCCAAATGCTGTTTTTCTTTGCATTCTGTTAACAACAAATCGTACATTTAGTAAGGATATCCCCAAACTACAGGTACCAGAATGTAAAGAGGAAATCCTCATTGGATGAGAACTCATCCTTGTTCCCCATTAAACTAAAACTAAGGCAGTTGTAGAGCTCACAACACCTGCCCTGCTTTTTGTCGTGCAGTCTCCAGTTAGACAGCTTTGTAGAAGGACGAGCAGAGTATCCTGGTCTGCAGTAAGCATGAATGTGAAGCAGTACTGAGACATCCACAGGGTCCTCACAGGCGGCCCAATTCACAAAAGTAATCTGAGACAAAATCTTAACTTTACGACTTTGGGTATTCACAAAGCGCATTTAGGAGTAGTAAAGTTAGGATTTTGTCTCAGTTAAAATTAAGTTTTGGTCTTAAATTTAACTTAAGACCAAAACTTAGGTTTAACTGAGACAAAGTTTTGGTCTTAAGTTTAAGTTTGTTCTTAAGTTTAACTTAAGACGAAAACTTAAGTTTAACTGAGACAAAATCCTAACTTTACTACTCCTAAATGCCCTTTGTGAATACCGAAAGTCGTAAAATTAGGATTTTGTCTCAGATTACTTTTGTGAATCGGGCACAGTGCCTTTGAACCTGCTTTTCAGGGCACCCTTGTATCACAGTAGTAAAACTTCACTCCTACGATGCTCCTCGATCATACTCTGTTGTGCATCAGAGCTGGCGAATTTATGCATACTCCAGGCCCTTATAGACACCGGTGTTTAGGATATGTTTTATTGAGTAATGTCCTTAAATCCTATCCAAGTAGTTACTTGTTGGATTGTGTAAGTAGAGGGTAGGATGTGATGGTAATATGTCACTGAGTTGAGCACATGCAACTGCAGACTCTCCAACCTGTATGTTAATGGTTCCACATCTTATTATATAGCTCATGGGGTGAACATCTGTTAGCAAGATATGTGTATAACTTGCAAGTCACATGTTTCAATGCAGTTAGAAGGCTTGGTGGGTTAAAGAACCTACTACAGTAATGTGTAGCCTGAAAAATACATGTTCCGATTCAGTAAAAACATATGCCAGGTTAACACACTTAGTACATAGGAGCAATGGTCCCAGAAAGCGATAGTACAATATACAAAACACAACATAAAATTTCGAAGTTTCGACCCCAATAGATCAGTAGGCTATTGTAATCCTTACGCCGTGGTCTTCATCAGGACTGTGGTGTGGGGGTGGTTGAGGGGATCTAGGAAAGAGCATGAGAATGACTTTAGAGATGGTCATACAGATCAAAATTGCATCTATAAGGTGGGAGGGGCAGGTAATTCCCATAAGTCGCCTCTAGAGAGAGGCTGAAGTTGTGTAAGGGCACGTGTGGCTCCTTGTACACTAGAGCGGAAAATTGGCACCTGGGAGGATAAGGTGCAAAGTCAGGGCTCAGAGATCTTAGTTTCTTTACAAAAGTATTTAAAGTGCAATAAATCACTTACTACTAGGGAAATAGTCTCTGTGTCATGCTGGATTAGTCGGTGACCAATGACATATAGAGCAATCTGGAGGAAGATAAAGGAAAAACTCAACAGAACCGTGCGTGCGTTCACAGAGAGGTCAAGATAGAAATAATCTACCACCTTAAGTTACGTGCTAGAGAGAATACATTACTGATGTCAATATCTGATTGTGATGTGCCTAAAAAGATCTGGGGGTAAGTGCAGGTAGAGTCCATAACGGAGCGGGTTAGTGTATAGAGTTGAGCACTAGCTTGCCAAGGAAATGTGTTAGTGAGGCCAGTTGGATATAATGGGTTGAAAAGAGGGCCACACCCAGAAAATGACGTGCATGCCTGTAAACAGCGTTGTGCCCAAATCTAAAAGTGAATCATGTCAGCTACACGTGCAAGGCAGTTCATTTGCCTGGATTAGAGAAAAGTTTAGAGCTCGAAATTAAATAGAGCGCGTCTAGGTACATCTAGGGGTAAAAGTCGAGGGGAAGGCATCTACGGACTAGCCAATGTCCCACGTTGGCAACACGGTATAAGAGATACACAAATTACCTGCGTTGTAACCGTGCTGGCTGGAACTTTCAAGTTTCCTGCATGTCTAAGAATAAAAAGGAGTGCGGGGAGTTAAAACGTAGCTGCGTGCGTGTTTGGCAAAAAACAAAGTCAAGTTATTGGGGAATATGTGGCCCGGCACAGACCACTGACACCGAAATAGTGTGAAAAGGCCGATTTATTGAAACAGGTGCACATCACAATCAAAAGGTCCTTGGCCTAAATGCCTTTCAAAACTACAACCTTACTATACAAGCTGTTACCTATATTACGCTACCCCCACCCCTAATGTTCCCCACACAACAATTAAAACCTGCAATACAGTCCCACCTACTGTGACCTTTTAGCTTTGACCTTTGAACTTTTACCTTTGAACTTTACTCTTTTACCCTTGGTGTGACCTTTTAACCTTTGCCTTTGAACTTTGTTCTTTGAACTTTACCCTTTTACCTTTGCCCTTTCAACCTTAACCTTTACGACTATTAAGCTGTCACTAACCTACCTTCCTAAAGCTCCTTAAAGATCCTACCTCATGAACCTGTCTACCCGTTCCCTTTCAGTCTGGATTGCCTCTGTCAATAACAAATAATCTTGGCTAAAACATGCCAACTTGACTGACAACCGCCACCCAGAAAAAGGGGGGGTGAACTACCCCTTTTTCTGTCCCACAAAAACCTGGAAAACTGAAGAAGCCTCTGCAAAAGAAACCTGCACCTGACACCATCCGATCCATGAGAAAAAGGTAACCACGAAAAAAACCCTAAAAATCACCTATGAGTCATAGATAATGCCAGCCGCATGGGCTTCGAGAAAATAAATCCGGGCACCAAAGACCCCTTCCATGACTTCCTATTGCCTCCAATTAAAAAGTCCCCATACCCTGCCCACCATGGACAGCACTCAACCCACCTAGCTGTCGCTCGACCATTGGCGTAATTCGCCTGTACGGAAATTCCTAACACCTACACCCCGCCCCCAACAGCCTATCTTTTAGAGGGTAGCAGCTACCTCCCCCCTATGCCCCCTCCTCCTATACGAGCCCATGTGCAAACAATATGAAGCAGGGCCCAGGAAACTCTGAGCCTGCTTCTCTTTCTTGCTGGTCTTCCCATATAAACAAAGACTCCTCCAGTATCGAAACAGACACCCCGGAGCCTACAACTGTAACCAAACCTGAAAAACAACCATAATATTTCAGAAAACGAAAAATCTAAAAACCACTACCCCCCCACCAGACCACATTGCTAACAGCAGTACATGCCCTTCACCCCAAGACCCCAGGTCCTACATGCCCGAACCCATGGCCAGACTCTCAAGACCTGGTGTGACTGCAGATGCACAGCAACACGGAACAATGGACTAATTCTCCCCTTGTCCCCCCAGTGTGACCTAACAAGCCCCAGTCCAGTGCCACTCAACTCACAAGGAAGAACTACACGTCCCGGAGCAAACATAAAAATTAAATACCTACGCCCTGCACCCTGCCAAGACCTCTCCGATTTATGGTAGGCGTGTAAAAATCTGTATATATGCTGCCCCTAGGAGGCTACCCCTAAGCTTACTTATTTAACCATACCACTTCCTAACCAAGGGTAAACCCCCCAAAACCACTCCGAGGAGGGGGAAAAAAACACAACTAAAGGGTTCTCCAGAGACACACCCGAGTAACTTAAAGAATAATCCACTGCACCTAAGTCACAGTTTCCGGAGCGAAAAATTGGGGGGTCCCACTCCTAAGAATCCCACCCCAACCCCAATAAAACCTAAAACCCACATGTCTGGAAAATGTGAAGTATCCCTGACCAAAAACTACCCTGGACTGCGAACCACTCGGCTGTCCCAATCACAAACCACTATCCCAGTTCAAAAGGATGCCAAAGAAACTGTACCGATCGCAAACCTCACTCTGGTTTTTTGACTCTCTTGCTCCCTGCAAAGCAGGGCAGCCCCTCAAACCTTGTAACCCTGTACCTCTTACAGACTCACCCACTGAGAGCCGGAGAAAGCATAAGCGATGTCCGAGCCTCTCCCCGTCGCCTGACACGCTAATAATATGCCCTGAAGTTCCGATCTGCGTATACTAACCCAGAAACAATTCCGAGCCGTACCGGGACACACTGTCCGCCCTGTTTGTCACTTGCCCCAAAGCACTGACCCGCGCCTACTGACAGCCTATGGAAAAAATTGCTCAGTAAATCTATCCCCTCTAAGTACCCCCCTTTGCCACAGTATCAAATACAATGCCCCTGAGTAGCAGCCCATACTAAGTCCAGCTGCTTTCCTTGTTGCAAAAGTGCTCAGCACATGCCCCTGAGCTCCCATCACTGCCCAGCCTTCTCCGCAGTCTGTGGAACCGGTCATAACCTCTCTAATCCCTATCTGAACACAGGATCTCCCTGATCACTGACCTCAACATCACACCCCAGGAATGACTGTGCCAGGCTGATCCGGCTGACTATCACGCTGTCACCTATGCCTCCCGTAACTGTCAAGCCTCCCCTGGCACCGCGTAACAGGCTTGTCAGCTTTAATCGTCATCAATCAGCCCTTTCTCCATGGCCACAGTATCATTGTTGATGCTCCTGCATGCCAGCGCTGCTCTGGGTCACTTGATTTATATGTTGTCAAGGGAACCCCAAAATATCAACATAAACTCCTCCAACATGTGCTACTGACGTAGTGGCCACCTGTCTGCTGTGTTGCCAATGGTACCCCACAAGTGCACTCTGAGCTCCTCAAGCCTGCCCAACAACCTCTGGAAGCCCTTGGAATCAGTGCTAAATCCGTTCTGGGCCATGTATCCTCAAACTTGCCAATGGTACTGCAAAGGTCAACTCTGCGCTCCTCGAGCGTATGCTAATGCCGTACTGGGCGACTTGTCGAACTAACCACATTTGCTCTATCACAATTAGTAACCAGGCCACCCTGGCCTCAGGCTCCATCTCACCGGCCTGTATTTGACAGCCTCCAACCTGGATCCAGCTGTATTTGACAGCCCCCAACCTGGGTCCAGCTGTATTTGACAGCCCCCAACCTGGGTCCAGCTGTATTTGACAGCCCCCAACCTGGGTCCAGCTGTATTTGACAGCCCCCAACCTGGGTCCAGCTGTAATTTGACAGCCCCCAACCTGGGTCCAGCTGTATTTGACAGCCCCCAACCTGGGTCCAGCTGTCTGCTCTCTTGCCCCCATTGTGTTTTGCTGTATCATAACCAGACCTCCCTGGCCACAGGATAGATCTCAATGTCCTCATATGCCAGTTCTAAAACGTGTCCAGCTATCTGCTCTTGCACTCCCATGTACCCAACATCCACCTGATCTCAATCATGGTGGCCGTATCACTATGTAAACAAACCTCACTGGGCACTGAATCCATCGTAATAGCTCTGATGTCAAAAGTTACCCCTAAGACCCACCTGAATGCCCCAAGATATCCAGGCTTCCAGCAAAGACTGGCCACCCCACAATGATCACTTTTCCCCAGAGACATGTTACCTTAAAATGCCCCGTCGTCCATGACATTCCAATTAGAAAAAATGTAGCCGCACCAGGCCCCCTTCCTCCAGTGCACCTTCCAAACGAGCTTCCCCTGCTTCATAATCTTGGATGAAAAAACACTATTGACCCTTACATTCCCGAGAATCCCCCAAGCGTGAGCCGTTTCCCTTGGCCATTAACGCAATTTTGTGGTACTATACCTCCACAATCCAAAGTATAAAAGATCCAATTTACTAGGGGTAGTAGAAGCAGTTCCCATATGCCTGCCTCTGTTGATATGTCCCTGCCGCCTTCTGCCATAACATTGATAATAGAAAGTGTACCCCCGGGGCCTGGAGACCGGCCTAACTACCTACCAAATCCCTGGTGCCCTTCCGGTATGAAGGCTCCTGCCAGCACCACCAGTATCAGCTTTTCTCTTTAATTGCCAGCTTACGCCGTCTAACCACAGCCATGGGCCCTTCCCGTAGTGTAAACCTATGTTCTCCAGCTCAGCACTTGCCTTCCCTCGTACCTTAACACCACCTTGAACTCTCATGCCAGAGCTCATTCCTCAATTACACCCGACACCCACATTATGCTGCTGCCCTTTTACCTGGTGCCGGAACCGGTGTCCATGCTGGAGCCCGCCCTTTGTCCCCTATTGTTCACCTCCTGTCGGGCTCTCCACGGCTCTTCTGATGCAACTAACCTCTCTATCCACTTGCTCGATGAAAGATCCTGCAAAATTTCATGAACAAATGGTGAGATCCCCCCCGTGCCTCCAAATTATCATCTAATAACTACTCCCTCATAGACCAGATCGTGATATTCCATGTGTCCGCCCTCATACGCGGCAGCATTTCCCGCATACCCTCCTGCTCAACTGCACATCCTCATCATACTCTGACAGCATCGACAGGAACCGAATCCTATCTGTTGAACCTGTGACCCAAAACAGCACACCACTTACCATTTTTGCCATAGCTCCCTCCAAAAGCGCTCCACCTTTATCAATATACCCTTGCGCCCACATTGAAAACCGTACTGTAACCTTCCAGCCAAACTATATCCTAAAAGTGCTTTTTGTGTCAATTTCCCCCCGGGGGAGTACTGTCCCCCTTGGCTGGGTGCACCGCTGAAACCGTACGGGGCCTATGTGAGGCAGTACCCTCCCTAAAAGCTGCTTTCTGAGTTGCTTTCCATCAGGGGGGTACAGTGATCTTTTGGTCCAGGTGCACTGCCGAAGCCGTACAGGGCCTTCGTGGTGCAGTGATCTTGTGGTCCATCACCCTCCAGTTGATTTCCGCCAGGGGGAGTACTGTCCCCCTTGACCCGGTGCACCGCCCAAGCCGTACGGGGCCAACGTGTGGCAGTGATCTTGTGGTCCCACAATGCTCCAGCCTGGCCGCACTGGGCCCAGCCTTCTCTTCACCACGGGGTAATGGAGCCATACAGTGCTCTCCCGTGTCGGGAAAGCTGAAAAAGTGATCCCGCCGCAAATATATGGTCCAGTGTGTGTGGTCCCTGCCTGTATCCTAATCTGCCATCCGAAAGTACCCAGGGCCTACACCCAGCTGACTAACCCTACAGAAGTGGGAGAGGGAAAGCTGCTCCACTCTGAGAAAAAGATAATGAGCTGACCCCTTCACATGATATAAAGTAATGCTCAGAAGAAGGAGATAAGCGTGACATGCTGACCCATCATTGTGGCCGCACTCTGCCAGCCAAGAAGTTAAAGAAAAGGGAGGGGCTGAAGGTTTTCTGACCCAACCGAAAAGCCCCCGCCTCCGCTTGCTGTAGCTCACTATGGTTTAATCTCATAAAGAAGGGGGGGGGGAATCAAGTGTGAAACGCCCATTGGGCTCTAAGGGGTCCAGCCCCCCCTCTATCGCGCGTGTCATCCCTGGCAGAGGAGCCGCCCGGGACCACGCACAGCTGCCCCCAAATACCGCCCTGGTCCTAAGAAGACCATACTTGTAATGAGGCATTGGTGCTTTTCAACCCCTCTAAAAAAAAACTGACTAAAAACTCTGAAGAATGATGGCAGAATAAAACCCCTCCCCCCCCCAAAAGAATTTTGGGAGCCCCCGCACAACATGTTTGCTAGAGATGTGCCTCTTAAAAACCAAACTCAGGCTGCACCCCTTCTACCCCCGAACTGGAAATCATCTCTCCACCCCCCATACCCAGAGACCGAAAACGCAGCCATACTCTCCTAATGAGGGGCCTACGGCAACATATCCCCATCAGGTTCACCCTCCAAAGACGGGAGCCACCTGAGTCTCACCTGCGGTCACGTACCAACGAGTTTACCCGCAAGCCGTTGCAGCGCCTAAGCTTGCCTTCATATGGAGTTCTCCCGCGTCACAGGCAAGCCGCCACAGGGAGGAGGCTCTCCTCCCTGTGGAGTTCCCCGTCTTCACTGACACCCGGCAAATGCTATGCCGCTCTACGGGATCCTAAATCTAGCACTTCAATCTACTCGGAGCCAAGGGGGAAGAAAGAAGGAAAGGCCGTCCCCCACTCACAACATTAAGAACAACATAAGGCCTCACCTAAAAGACACTTAGTCCTAACATAAATGACAAATCCAGGGTTTTCAATACTCTTCTCAATTCCCTCGAGTGTGTACAATTCAACTACTCTTATTTGTCACAGTGTCGCCCTTAAAACAGCAACTGCTACCATCCAGACTCCCCACCTTCCATCATTGAAAAAATGTGAGAGAAGAGAGAGAGTACCTCACGGTAGAACCACCAACGGTTGCTGACTAACATTCGCCAGTTTACCTACTTCTCATCATCGGTAACTCTCTTCTCTAAATGTGAAAGAAGTAAAGAAAAGAAAGGAAAAAACAGTGTTTGTTCTCCTTTTCGAGAACCACAAAGAAACGTGGTAACACAAGTGATAGTGTTCGTGTATATGTGCCCAATGAACCCCTGTGAGAAATAATGAACGTAATTCTCACCATTAAAAACTGGTAAGGCTTACTGGCCATCCAACTTTTATTCCAAACTGCAAGCCCTCCAAATTAAAAAATGGTTCCCATCAAAGCATGTTTAATTCTATACTGCCAACATGTTTCGTTGCTATATGGTCTCGCAACTTCATCAGGGCTACTTGGGGTTCACCTTCTCAATCTTTTACTTCATATTTGCTAAAAAACCTGTGATGGTAGACAACAACACACAAAATAGGGCCAGTTGTAAAAATCTAGCAGCCCACAGCCAACGAGAGGGAGCCGGTATATGAAAGGGGCAGTAAAAAGGAATGGGGCTTAACTTAACTAAATTAGAAAATGATAATATTCCTCACAGACTATGGCCAGCCACCGGAATACTATAAAATGGTGGCTGGAAACATAAAATGGAGACCTAAATATCCCCTTGGCTATAAAATAGCCCAAAAAGCCCAGCAAGCCCAAAGTGGGCGGAGCAGAGGACCGCGCCGCTCCAATTCCCCAAACATCCCAGGGGGCAGACCTCCCTACGCTCGGCTGCCCCCCAAGACCCCTTCTGAAAGTCAAGCACTGGCTGGAAACTCACCGCTGCTCTGTAGGGAAGAATCCGTGTGAGCAGAACGACACGGAGGGATGGAGTGGGGTGGCTTAAATTGAGACATCCATCACGCATGACAGTGCAAGTCGTGTAGGTGCTGAATGCTCTCAGAATGTGGCACGTAGGTTGGGGGCACTAAAAACAGACTCCTGTCTCGGAACTCACAGTATGTTGTGGAAGAAAGTCTCAAAAGGCACATGTTCGGTTTAAAAAGAGAAAGTTTGAAGAGACTCTTTAAAGGAAGGTGTTATGGATGGAGGCATTGAATTAAATCACAGTGGAAATGTGAAACATATTGAGTAGATATGTTAACATGTTTCTTGCATAAATGATTCACTAATTCAAGCCCAATTCGTGCATATTAGTGATGGTGTCAGTTGCAGGTTCATACGTTTGTGCATTCATAAATTGTTACATCTGTTATTACGTCGGTAATATATCCAAATATAATTGCACATGGTGGTTCTCAGATTCATACGTTTGTGCATTCATGAAATTTTTACATCAGTTATTATGTCGGTAATGTCATTGCACATAAAAAACAATTCACATGATTTCAATGCGCTAACCAGATGGAGTACACTGAGCTCCACAATCATTATTTTAAGTCACATTATGGAAGGTGATTATATGTACTGTGTGTCTATGGAGTGCATCCGTCAAAAGAAGCTGGGACAACACTTCCACATTTGGTTGGGAGCAAACACAATAGGCTTAGTAATTAATCAGACTGGAAGAACAGTACAATGTCTGCAGAACAGGTATTCATTATTCCACAGACAAACAGGCAAATTGGGCATGGCTAATTTCTGATTAATTAAGG
This sequence comes from Lissotriton vulgaris, assembly GCF_964263255.1. NCBI lineage: Eukaryota > Metazoa > Chordata > Amphibia > Caudata > Salamandridae > Lissotriton > Lissotriton vulgaris. The sequence continues at coordinate 853,492,247 of NC_141695.1, forward strand.
CCATTCCTAATGGAGTCCAGGAGGGTCATCCATATACATTCCCTCAAATTCAGGATTGTGCCAATGTTCCCTCCCCTGGGACCCAGGGAGACTTTCTCTAGTACTACCCATCGTAGTTCATCCGGACTGTGACTCATGCTTGAAAAATGTTCCACCAGTGGCGCCCCTTGCACGCCACAACTTATACGGGTGCAGTGCTGGAGAATCCGGGCTTTGATCTTGTGTTGTGTTTGTCCTACGTAGACGATATCACAAGGGCCTAGAATGGCATAAATTATGTTATTTGTGTTGCAGTTGGAGAAGAAATTCAAAGTGATCACTTGATCCTTAAAGGTAAGTTCGTTCGTTTGGATGGTTGAGGGGCAGGTCTTACACTGCCCGCATCTAAAATGTCCCAGTATCGGGGTAGATTCCACATAGATCTAATAGTAGGTGTTTCAGGGGTCTCTAGAAGGGACAAGCAAGATAGCCAGGGGAGTTTCAGCAACAGGTGCCGAGGAGGCTACCGTGGACGCAGGAATTTTACAGCCTTTTCTGATTCATCATACAGCACAGATAGCTACACCGAACAACCAGGCCCCAGCGGTAACTACGGCTATCAAGATACATGGTAGCCACCTCAAGGACCTTACCCTTCTCTTTTTTCAGAGGAGGGCCAATGGAGACCACCCAGAGGTCGAGGTGGGAACTGGGCCAGAGGCCAACAGCGAGGACAGCCAGCGAACAACAACGGTTGGGAGAGAGGATGTGGGAAGACATAGAAGCAGGTCCACTCCCAACCGGAGAACCACGGAGAGATACAAACCGGACGCAGGGTCTACAGATGGTGAGGAGGCAGCAGAATCCTGTAATCAACATCTCCTCCTATACCCTCAGGGATGAAGTGACCAGTGTCCCGAGCAAAGGCTCTGTCATGCCGACAGCTCGTGCCAATGAATTTGCATTGAAAACAGAACTACACCGATTTTTCAGAAAGATCTGTCTCAGGTGCTTCTTCAAACAATCTCTCACACCGAGAGCAACATCTCAGACAGGACTACGAATTGCATCCACATTTGTTCCTCCGTCCAACGGCATGGCAAACAAGATCCTAGCATATGAGAGCGTTGTCCTGAGAGACATTTCCAAACTAATGAAAGAACACAAACACACCAAGTACAATATAACCAAGTTGAAGAAGGACGCTTTGATCTCCTTGAAGAATAATAAGAACATAGTAATTAAGCCAGCGGACCAAGGGGGTGCCATTGTGGTTCAAGATCTGGCCAAGTACAAAACTGTGATCCTCAACCAGCTCCAGGATGGAGTAAGCTATATGAGGGTCAATTCAGAGCCCTCTAAGGACTTGGCCCAAGAGATATTGGCGATTACCACTCGTGGCATTGATCAAGGCTTCCTAACGAAGCATGACTTTCTGTACCTCAATCAGAAACAACCCCGATTACCCACACTGTATACACTACCAAAGATACATAAGGACCCACAGAACCCACCAGGGCATCCTTTCATCTCGGGATGCGGTTCGATGCTTGAACCATTGAGCAAATACATTGATCATTTTCTTAAGCCTATAGCTGAAGCAACAAAGGCGTACGTCAGGGACACCATGCAGACAATCAACCTTGTTGACACACTCCCCCATGACCCCAATAGTCAACTCCTTGAGACCTGTGATGTTGTGTCTCTTTACACAAGCATACCGCAAGCAGCTGCCCTTGACATAATGTATAAAGTACTGGATCAACGAACAGCTCCCATGACCGTGCAAAATGACTTCATCATTGATCTCCTCAGAATTGCCATGATAAAAAACTTTTTCTTTTTTGATGGCCCTTTCTATTTTCAAATGAAAGGGGTAGCAATGGGGGCCGCTTTCACCCCAGATCTGGCCATTATCTTCATGGACCACTTTGAAAGGTCTTTTATATTTGGGGAGGAAAACCCCTACCATGAAAAGATATCCCTATGGAGGTGGTATATCGATTATATACTTTTGATTTAGACCAGAGACTCTACAGAACTGAGTGCATTCCATTCCTGGCTCAATGAGAGGAGCCCTGATATTCAATTCACCATTCATTCTGACCCGAATGAAATTGACTTCTTGGACATTACCATCAAATCCGAGGATGATCACCTTTACAGAACGCGTACCGCAAACCTACGGAGAGAAACTCTCTACTTAGATACCAGGCGTGGTTGGTCCATTTAGGTGGAGGGGCCCCACCCCGCCCCCTTTTTCCCCCGTAGGAACAGTGTCTGTCAGGCTGAACAAAAGTCAGCCTGACAGACACTATTCGCTTTCAGTTTAAGCAGCCAGGAGACACGCATGCGCATTTAGAGCTGGCTCCTGGCTGCTTGAACTGAACTTTGCTGGGATGAGAAAGTCACAGCTCCGTTGGGCGTGACTTTCTCAGCTCAGCAAAGGTTAGTGAGGCCCTCCCCTCAGTGACGAGGGATAGCGTCACTGATTGCCTCGCACCTGGGCGCTTCAGTTTTAAGCCCTGAAGCGCCCAGGGTCGAGTGTCAATCAGTGACACTTCATCACAGAGTGGGGTGGGGTCAGTATTCTCCCTGACCCCATCCCACTCTGTGATGACGATAGGACTGCTGCCTTCCCTGCCAAGGCTTGGGACGGCAGCAGTCCCAAGCCTCCTGGAACCTCCGAGGCAGAGCAGAGCTGGCTGAAGGTAAGTGTGATTTATTTTCTTTTTACATTGTTTGGTGCATGCATGCGTGCATGTATGAATGTTTGGGAAAGAGTGTTGTGACTGAATGTGTTTGTTTGTGTGTGCCTGGTTGTGAGTGTTATGTGTATGTGAGCGTGTGTGTGTCCCGTCCGCCCCCTCCCCCCAAAACTTACCGTCTGCCACTGTTAGATACAATAGCCATCACCCCAGAGGACTCAGAGGCAACCTCCCCTTTGGGCAATTTCTATGCATCAGCAAAAATTGCTAGAAGAAAACTGACTATATGGACCAAACGGACGACCTACTGAATCGCCTCATGGAACGTGGCTACCCTAAAAGACTCACAAAGAGGGCACAGAAAAGGGCTTGGTATAGCCCTCGTGAAGATCTGCTCACACCCAAGGAGAAGGATGTTGGACCTATGGAAAGGGTGATATGTGTAACAACATTTTCAACTCAAAGCCATGCCATTAAAGACCATTAATAAACAGGGGGGCAGTCAAAATATTGAATTTTAAATATCGACCGACATTAATATCGAGTTTTTAATATCGTAGGGACAGAATATCGAAGTCAAGAATATCTTTGACCAGAATATCGACCCCAAGGTAAGTAATATCATTTTTCTAAATATTGAAGTAAGTGATATCGAAGTAAGTAATATCGTAAGCAAAAATATAGTTGTTAATAATATCAATTTTTTGTGTTATGTATTTTATAATGTATTTTATATGTTGTATGTTAAACTTTTTTTAATGTATTTTTATAAATTTTAAAATAAATGTTTAGAAATTCGTAATTTTGTTAAAGTAAATTTAGCATTTTAGTATCAGAGCGGGTTGTGGGTTTATAGGGGAATATGGTTGGAAGTAATTTAATTCCAAATAATTAATTATTATGTTTGTATTAATTGATATTGATTACTCATTAATTATTATTATTATTTGGCAATTCATTTTTAATAATTAGTTAATTCTATTAATTAGAATTAATTTAGTATTAATTTTTATTTATTGTTATTGTTCATTAATAATTATTAGTGATTCATTTTTATTAAGTGATTAATTGATAATTAAATTAATTGTGTGATTTTTTGTGTAGTGCATTGTGGGTTTATAGAGAAATAGGGTGGGAAATAATTAAATTAAATTAATTAATGAGATTGTTTTTATTTATTGGTATTTATTATTAATTAATTGGAAATAATGTGTCTTAATTAGTTCATTATATTAATTATAAATAATTTATTAATAATTAGTGTTCATTGTCGTAAATTAATTTATTGTTAATTAATTAATTGGCGATTAATTATTAATTGGTAATTAATATTTAATAATTATTTAATGTATAATGATATTAATGTATTAATATTAATTGTTATTTATTGATTAATTGATAGTTACATTAATTCTGCTTTTTGTATGTGTAGTGTGTTGTGTGTTAAAGGGGGAATAGTGTGGGATGTAATTTAATTTGATTTAAGCAAATATTAATTTTAATTAATTGATAGTTATTAATATTTTTTTGTAAATTAAATATTAATATGTTAATTGTTGTATAAAAAATGATGTAATTGATAAGTATGTTAATTTATCCCCTAAGCTATCCAACGCTTACCCTACTGTTGCACTCTCTGGAGTGGGAATAGTAATTTTTAACCCTACGCTATCCAACACTTCCCCTACTGTTGCACTCACTGGAGTGGGAATAGTAAATTTTACCCCTACGCTATCCAGCACTTTTCTTACTGTTGCACTCTCTGGAGTTGGAATAGTAATTATTACCCCTACACTATCCAACACTTTCCCTACTGTTGCACTCACTGGAGTGGGAATAGTAATTTTTACCCCTACGCTATCCAGCGCTTTCCCTACTGTTGCACTCTCTGGAGTTGGAATAGTAATTTTTACCCCTACACTATCCAACGCTTTCCCTACTGTTGCACTCTTTGGAGTTGGAATAGTCATTTTTACCCCTACGCTATCCAACGCTTTCCCTACTGTTGCACTCACTGGAGTGGGAATAGTAATTCTTACCCCTACGCTATCCAACGCTTTCCCTACTGTTGCAATATGTGGAGTAAGTATATGTATATATTAATTTATATATAGATGTTTCATTATTTTTTAAATTATATGTATTATTTATTATTTTTTAAATATGTTTTAATGTTTATATCTATAATTTTTTTTAATTATATGTTTTTGTTACTTATTTTTAGATTATTATTGAAACATTTTTAAAAAAGATATTTTTAACTTCGATATTTTTTACAGCGATATTTATTTTCGATATTTTCGTACTTACCTTTATGTAGAAAGGACTTCGATATTTTTGATGTCGATATTTCTGTGTCGATATTTTTGTACGTCGATTTTCTGTCTGTCGATATTCTGTCAGACATTCTAATAAACATTGGGGCCTAATATCAGACAACATTGGAGAGGACAATCCACCCATGCATTCCTTTGAAAAAGCCAAAAGCATCAGGGAACATGTGGTACGCTCCCTTCCAGAGACCCCTGAAACACCTACTATTAGATCTATGTGGAATCTACCCCTGATACTGGAACATTTTAGATGTGGGCAGTGTAAGGCCTGCCCCACAACCATTCGAACTAAAGAACTTACCTTTAAGGATCAAGTGATCACTTTGAATTTCTTCTCCAACTGCAACACAAATAACGTAATTTATGCCATTCTAGGCCCTTGTGATCTTGTCTACGTAGAAGAAACACAACAAAAGATCAAAGCTCGGATTTTCCAGCACTGCAGCCGTATAAGATGTGGCGTGCAAGGGGCGGCACTGGTGGAACATTTCTCAAGCATGAGTCACAGTCCGGATGAACTACGATGGGTAGTCCTAGAGAAAACCTCCCTGGGTCCCAGGGGAGTGAACATTGGCACAATCCAATTTGAGGGAATGTAAATGGATGTCCCTCCTGAACTTTATTAGGAATGGCCTTAATGTATCAGAAATTAGCCATGCCCATTTTGCCTGTTTGTCTGTGGAATAATGAATACCTGTTCTGCAGACATTGTACTGTTCTTCCAGTCTGATTAATTACCATCCCTATTGTGTTTGCTCCCAACCAAATGTGGAAGTGTTGTCCCAGCTTCTTTTGACGGATGTACTCCATGGACACACAGTACATATAGTCACCTTCCATAATGTGAATTAAAATAATGATTGTGGGAGCTCAGTGTACTCCATCTGGTTAGTGCATTGCAATCATCTGAATCGTTTTCTCTTTTATGTGCAATGACATAACCGACATAATAACTGATGTAACAATTTATGAATGCACAAACGTATGAACCTGCAACTGACACCATCACTAATATGCACAAATTGGGCTTGAATTAGTGAATTATTTATGCAAAAAACATGTCAACATATCTATTCAATGTTTCACATTTACGCTGTGATTTAATTCAATGACTCCATCCATAAGACCTTCTTTTAAAGAGTCTCTTCAACCGGTCCCATTTTTTAACCGAACATGTTCCTTTTGACACTTTCTTCACGAACATACTGTGAGTTCCGAGACCTGAGTCTGTTTTCAGTGCCCCCACCGTACGTGTCACAGTCTGAGAGCCTTCAGCGCCTCCACAACTTGCACTGTCATGCGTGATGGATGTCTCTATTTAAGCCAGCCCACCCCATCCCTCCGTGTCGTTCCGCTCACACAGATTCTTCCCTACAGAGCAGCGGTGAGTTTCCAGCCAGTGCTTGACTTTTAGAATAACTTGGCTTTGTTTTTTGCCAAACACGTACGCAGCTACGTTTTAACTCCTCGCACTCCGTTTTATTCTTAGACATCCAGGAAACTTGAAAGTTCCAGCCAGCACGTTACAACTCAGGTAATTTGTGTATCTATTATACCGTGTTGCCAACGTGGTACATTGGCTAGGCCGTAGATGCCTTCCCCTCGACTTTTACCCACAGATGTACCTAGACACGCTGAGGCCTCATTTATGAAAAGTGTCGCATCGCTGCGAGAAAACAGCGATGCGTCACTTTCATAGCACCCTCCTTGCGACACCAGTGATGCGTCATATTTACAGTATGACGCATCATGGCGCAAGGAGTTACAGATACGTCAGTATTTCTGATGTGTCTGTAGGCACAAAAATGATGCATTGCTGGAGTGTGTCACAAAAGTGACGCAACTCCAGCAATGTGTCCTTTCACATGGGGCAATCCCCATGTGAAAGGGCCTACACCAGTCTTATACCTGCTGTGAGGCAGGCAAAAGATACTGACGCATTTGCACCCTAGAAGTAGCACAGTAAAATCCGATAGATTTCACTGCATCAACTTCTACCAGGCTTACTTACATGGGAACGCCCACCCTGCATGCATTATACCTGACGCAGGTATAATGTAGCGAAGGGGTTTACTTTGTAAATAGGAGCAACAGGACTCTACCTGCACTTACCCCCAGATCTTTTCAGGCGCATCACAATCAGATATTGACATTGGTTATGTATTCTCTCAAGCGCGTAACTTAAGGTGGTTGATTATTTCTTTCTTGACATCTCTGTGAACACACGCACAGTTCTGTTGAGTTTTCCCTTTTCTTCCTCTAGATTGCTCTGTATGTCATTGGTCACCGACTAATCGGGCATGACACAGAGGCTATTTCCCTCGTAGTAAATTATTTTTTGCACTTTAAATACTTTTGTAAAGAAACTAAGATCTCTGAACCCTGACTTTGCACCTTATCCACCCAGGTGCTGTTTCTCCGCTCTCGTGTACCAGTAGCCACACATGCCCTTACACAACTTCAGCCTCTTTCCAGAGGTGACTTATGGTAAATATCTGCTCCTCCCATCTTATAGATGCAATTTTGATCTGTATGACCATCTCTAAAGCCATTCTCATGCTCTTCCCTAGATCCCCTCACACACCCCCACACCACAGTCCTGATGAAGACCCCGGCGTAAAGATGGCAATAGCCTACTGATCTAGTGGGGTCGAAACATCAACATTTTTTAACCAAGCCAGCTTGGAAATCAGAGATTTAGTACTGTGTTAACATTTGAGATCATGGCTATACAAAGTTTGTTGTTGTAAACTTTGATTAATAGGCTCGACTAATGAGCCATGTGCTTCCTAAGTGATATATTGTTTTGATGCACACCACAAATTTTAAGTCACTACCCTACCTTCACCTGAATCACAATCACCCTACCCTGTCTTCCCCACTTATCCCCACCTAGGGATACCACTGTATATAATATTATGCTAATAATGTCAATAACAGATCAATGGTCAGTGTGAATTAAACACCATGAGCATAGAATATTCTCTGTCTCAGTCTTGAATGTGTATTTACGTCGCTTTCTGGGACCATTGCTCCTATGTAATGTCCTTTAGGTCCTTAGGTAACTAGGTTAACACACTTAGACAGCTGTTTGTAGCCTCTTGGTTACAACATCCTATCCCGAACCCAATGCAGGTGTTGCTTTCTATTGTATTTGAGCATTTCTATAGTGCCTCATTCACTGACAAGGCAATAAAGCACTCTGATTTTGGGTTAGTTTGCCTTTGCTACCTACAGAGATGACAGTGGGTTCAACTGCCCTAAGACAGCTCAGAAGGAGCTGCAGCTCGTTTAATGTGCAAGTTAAATGTAAACATCAGAGTAAAATAGCTCAAGTTGTGCCAGCTGCAAGATCTAGTGCTTAGTGTTGTATGAGATCTGTGCCACGCGGCAAGCTTAGTGCACAGTTAATACCATAGTGAGTGGATGTATCTGGGTAGCCAGTCAGCCTGGGGCAAAGTCAGTCACATTTTAGGCAAATGCTTCAGAGGTACCAGTATTTCTAGGTATTTATGTTATATTACCTACAAGTTCAGTATCTCTGAAATGGAAGATGATATGGGTCAGTGGTGCTTGAAAAAATTTCAGAGTGGAGGTTCTGTCATTAATGTTATATCACCAAAGTCATGGTGACTGCAAAAAATCCAAGTGTCATGCACAAAAACTGGTCTAGCAAATGTGCCACGCCCATTCAGCAGGAGAGTGGTTTGAGTTTGGTATGTGGCTGGTGGTGCATTTTGAAGCACTAGTGTAGTAGCGCACTGCCATTTGCAGGCAGTACATTTCCCGTTGAAATAGCCACTGAATTTGCATAGACAGGCAGTTTAACATGTATAACTGTATAGCCAAAAAGGATAATATGGGAAAATTGGGTTTCAGCAAACATTTATCATTTGTGCATCACCTAGTAAGGTGATCTTTTTTTTTGCACTTACTAAAATCTTTATTTCCATCAAACTTCAGACTTACAGAAAAAGTGCTTCATTTGCATTTGCCTAATTGCTGATATATTGTGAAATATGTGTATAGTTTATTTGCTGATATTTAAATGTATGCTAGAAAAAAACTGCCATCCTACAGCCTTTCCATTCGTTTCCTGCACCCCAGGAGGGTTATCACTTTGCAGTCAGAGAAATAGAAGCACACTCCAGATTCTGAATCAGCAGCAATTTGTCAAAGGTCATAGCTTGACATTTGACCTTTGTCTTTGTACCTGCAGCAAATGTGTTAAGATAAACACAGATTGCAAACGCATCTTTACTACTCATTAATCTTTTGAACTTCTGCATGATTATTTCTGATTATTTATTATTATTATTATACCCCTACATCCTATAATTTGGGTTGTAACTAGTCTAGGCTGTCCACACGTCCCGGATTTCCCCGGCAGTCCTGGTTTTCAGAGGACAAGCAGGCTGTCAGACACCACAGGGCAGCACCAGGCAACCCTGATTTCTTGATGCAGCATCCTACAACCGAGGGTTTGGTGGTTCAGGCTTCCACCAGTAGGATGAACTTCAATTCTTTATCCATGACTCCTCCTGACAGAGAGTCAAAAAGTCTTGAGACATTTGAGATGCAGCTATTTTCCTCAGCCAGTCTAGCCCTTTGGTCATTCAGTGGACCCAGCACCACTGCAACCTATCCTATTCCATCCAGGTTTCAGATGAGACTGCAAAAGACCTGTAGTGGTGGTTCAACTGTAGCTGGACCGGTGGCAGACCCCTCTCCCAACCATACCCAGAGCTGACAATGGTGACAGATGTGCCACTGCTGGGATGGCGAAGTCATCTGGGAGAGGTGGAGTACAGAGGCACTGTAGGCCTTCCTGCTGTTTATCAGAGAGAGGATGGTTCAAATGCTAATGGAAAAAATCACTGCCACATATTACTAAAGCAAGCAGGACGAGGTGGGGTCATGTGTTAGAAGGGACTTCATTTCTGGAGCTAGCTGGAGCGCCAGGGCATTACTCAGGTTGGGAACCACCTGGCGATATCTTTGAACACCAGGGTGGATAAGCTCAGCCTGCGCTGCCTGGTCAATCACAAATGAGAGTTACGCTGCCAGGTGGTACCGGGCATCTTCCAACACTAGAGGGAGCCCTGACTAAATATTTTTGTCCCTGCTGAGAACGCACAATATAAAACATGTTATGTGGTGGAGTCCCCAAGAAGGTTCTCTCTCTGAGATACATTGTGGATAGTGTTGAGAACAGGATACCTGTAAGCCTTTCCGTTGCTGCATCCCGTTCCTCAAATTCTACAGAAGATCAGGAACCCAAGGTCTAAGTCATACTAGTAGCTCCAGATTGAGCAAGGAGAGTGTAGTACCTGGACTTTCTGGACATGAGCATGTGTCTTCTGATCAGGCTACCACTTCAGGAGGATCTCTTGTTGCAGCTGCAGGGCAGGTTTTTACACCCTAAATTCAGTGAGCAGTGAAGTGAAGTGAAGTGAAGTGAAGTGAGAACAAATTTATATAGCGCACTACCACTCCAGGGAGCATCTTGGCGCTTTGACTACCCGCCTGCCAGCAGATGAATACAGCTGGACTGTCCTTAGCTGTCGATGAAATTCATATCAGTGCTTTGCATCAAGTGTATAAATCCACGTTTTCAGCAATTTTCTGAAGCTTTGCTCAGTAGTGGCCTCACGAAGCTGGTGGGGTAGCTTGTTCCAGGCTTTTGCACCAAATCCCTGCTAGGGATTTACCTCCCTTTGTCGCCATCTTGAATTTGGGGACAATGAGCAGGTTGGCTGTGGATGACCTGAGTTCCTGAGATGGATGGTTTCGCGTGAAGTGTTTGCGCAGATATAGCAGACCCTGATGATGAAAGGCCCTATATATTAGATGTATGTTTATTATGGGCACTACTAAAGGTTATTTGCTGCCCTTTCAGACTTGTTATGTTACTGGGCCAGCTGTCTTTGTTCAAGTCACTCATTCTGATTAGGTGTCTAAAAAATCGGATTAATTTGTGTATGCCATTCAAGCGCATGCACCGCTGTCCAGTTCCACTTCTGACTCTGAAGAATGTTTCTGGTTGGGGTGACTTCAGCTCGTCCTGTGACCGAACTTCAAGCTCTATCAGTGCAGCCTCCTTATACCATCTTTCTCCCAGACAAAGTGGTACTGAGGACAAGTGTCCTTTTTACCTGAAGTTGTTATTGCTTTTCATGTTGGACAATCCATCACTCTTCCAATGTTCGTTTCCCCCACCTCACCCCGAGAGAGAGAAGAGACTCCATTGGCTGTACCCTAAGAGAGCTTTACGCTTTAACATCGAACACAGCAAAGACCATCGGGTGGATGATCAGCTTATTGTAGGGTTCGCCGGTGAAAAAATATTCAAGGCAGAAAAAGACTTTGTCATAGTGGATAGTCCTCTGTATCAAGATCTGCTATGCACTGACTCTGAAGCAGCCTATGGAGGGGTCAAGGGCCCAAACCACCAGGGCCAAGGCTGCAATCATGGTGCCAGCACATGAAGTGTTTGTACTCAACATCTGTCAGGCTGTGAAGTGGACATCGATTCACACTTTCATGAAGCATGACTGGTTTGACAGATAGATCTGACGGGAAGGGCATTTCATGTGTTCGTATTTTTTGCAGGACTTTTTGATCTGAGCCATTCAATAGATCCTCCCCTGTAGGGTGCCTTGGAACACTGCTTAGCTATTTATTCTTTTATTTTTTTAACTTTTTATTGCTGTTCTATCAGAGGTTATTTAAAAACATTCATACATTTATCATTACAGTTCCATTGACAAGAAATGCTCTAGTATCTATTCTAATGGTGAGTAATCTGTGGTTATACGTATCTATTAGAAGAACAAGCTACTTAACTTTGGTAACCTTGTCTGTCGTGGATACTCTATCTAACTGCAGATTCCTCGTCACCCTCTTGCCTCCCTTTTCTGTGGAATGCTCTCCTTTCTGATCTAAAAATCAATCTAGGAAGCTGTACACTGCTGTTGCTGATTATTGTTGGGGTCTGTGTCTGAGGGCATGGACAAAGTCAAGAAGAAACTGGCATCAGCGCACATGGAGGGCACTGATATGCAACTCGGTTCATCACACAATGCCACCTACTTGTGCGAGGGAGTAATACGGACTAATACTGACCAGTGTAGCACCCTAGCATATTCTAGTAAAGGTGAGGAATATGCGGTACATATAAAGCATCTACCAGAAAGAATGTTATCAAAAGTAAAGTAACCTGCTTTTCTAAAACAAACTCCAGAAGCGTGAGTTTGTTTCAGAAAAACAAAAAACTAATGATGATCATACCCTGGGAGTGGCCTGCATTGTTCACCAGAGATGAAGGCATTTGCTTAAAAGAGGCTGTGGTTAGATAGGGCAACACCATCTTTTCATCCTTCTGTACTCCTGTGATAGGACAGTGTGTCCTTGTTGAAGTTGGACTCAAATACGACCTGATCCATATCATGCTACCCCAGTGCGAGAAGGCTGTTTCACAAATATCAACCAATCAATCCGGTTTATTATAAAGTACTAATGCGTGAGGGTCTCAAGGCTGAGTTTGTTCATTCTTCTCAGGGTGACTGTGTGTCAGGTTCACTTCAGTGCAATATTTACTGAATGTGCTTTTTCCTTCAGAAATATCACAGATCTGATCCACCCCAAAAACCCTTACCTGCTGTTCCTGCCATTCGTCCCAAAGTGGTGGTGCCTGGAACCGGAAATACATCACCAATAACTGGAAAGAAGAAGGGTGTAATGACGCCAAGTGCTCAGCCATGAATGAATCCTGCCGACCACAGAGGTAAGAGAGCCCTGTTATGAGAGATGGTTGAAACTTGAGAGAAGGGAGAAAACTGAGAGAGAGAGAAAAGAGGGGTTGAGTACCTTAGCGGCTGCTACCAGACCCGGGATGTGGCGCGGGGGCAGGAGGGGTGGGGGGACGAAAAAAGATTTTAAAAAACATACCTGTGACGGCCGGCAGCCGCCTCTCCTCCGCCCTCTTCTTCCTGACTCGTGGCCTGCAGCAGGATGCAGGAAGCAACAGGAAGTACCCAGCCTCCTAACAGCCACATTGTGATTGGTCTGAGTGCCGTGGATCGGCACTCAGCCAGGGAATGGGGGCCTGGCCATGTTCTCTGCACAGGCTGTACTGCAGCCTGCATGGAGAAGATGCACAGTTCTGAGGCCAAACAGTCATGTGGACTTAGGAGTGGGCAAACCACTCCTCCCCTGCTCCTCTGTCGTCGGAGCAGCCCCACCGCCCCCACCCTAAAAGCAAAGCTGTAGCAGAAGAAAACATAAAATGATAATACCACAAGTTATTATCATTTTATGTTTCCCGTACTTCACTGCTGTGAAGCAGTGGGTTGACACTCCTCCGCCTTAGCGGAGGAGCCGCCACTGGTTGAGTGTTCACATGTAAAAGTCCAGAAGTGAGAAAAACCTGACATAAAAGAGCTCAGTAGGAAGAGAGCAGAGGTTGGAGGCCAAAAGGGTAAGAACACAGATGTTTGAGAGAGATCACAATGTTGAGACCCAAAATGGGAGAGACTGGGGAGGGCCAAGAGGTGGGAAATGGCAGAGGTGACCGAGGGAAAAGAGAGTTAAGGGGCAAGAGAATATGGAGGAGAGTTTAATTTCAGAAGAGAAAGAGAGAGTGAGTGTGAGGATGAGACCTGCATAGCGTGGTGGGAGAGCTTATTTGAAAGAGCTCCCAGATATTAAAGACCTCAAAATTCACAAAACAAAGAGGGGAGAGGGTTCTGATGAAAAAGAACCAGGAAGGTGAGATGAGAAAGAGGTAGCTGAGCATTGATGGGAGAGAAGCTGGAAGTGAGAAACCCTAGAGCTGACAGACAAATGTTGGGAGAGGACATGGGTGGGGAGGGGTGGCAGAGAAGAGAGAGTCTAAAGGTGTGAAAGATCAGATCTGTAAAGACCTAAAGGTGCAAGTGAGCCCTGAGATGAGCTATTTCAAAGGAAAGAGAGCCCAGATGTAACGTTGAAAGGTGGGGGGGGGGAGGGGGGGGACAGAAATGAAAGATCTGTGAGGCAACCAAGCCAAGAGTCAAGAGAGCAGAGAGGGAAGAGAACCTGGAGGCTACTTATACTGGCAGAAAACATGCTTCAAGCAAGCACCTTTAGTCAGTACACCAGGGTTTCCAAGTACCCCAGGTTGCCAAAATACAGATGCCCGAATGCTTATTTATTTGCATGGACAGGAACTCTTGCTCAGTAACAAGCTTTGCTATGATCACCTTTCCAAGCAGCCGAAAGTGACAAATGAGATACATGTCTTATGATTGTTTTACACTGAAGTAGCACAGTCCTACTTACCCACTTGAATGCATGTTTAATTCCTCTGAATCAAAATTATCAGGGAATGTATGTATGGAGTACTTGCTTGCCACTGTTCAGTTCTGAAGCATCTGACTTTAGATCTTGTCTGAGGAGGATAACGTAAGAAATGACTTCTCGGATAAGTAGTATAGCATTGTGTATACCCCAATTGCACCACTGTTTGGGTCTGCCAGGCAGCCAATGAGCTGGCCAGATGTTTTAACTCCACTCCTCCTTTGTATCACATGTTGAGTAAAAAAAGAATTGCCTTTAGCGCTCAGCTCTTTCTCAGCATTTCTTCATTATTGTTTCAAATGCAGAGAGGGCCACAGTTATTACAGGTTGAGTTTCACTGCTACATTAAAAATATGAATAATTTTGCCTTTTTTCTTTCTCTCTGGTCCTACCACTGACAATTGGAGTGCCAGAGAAATTTTCTTCACGTAATGTCTCTGGGCAGTTGATTCAGGGCAAACATTGCAATATTGTGTATTCGTAGCAGGGACAGCAATCATTATTTAAGCTATGTGGAACTTTTGGGCAACATAGATTTTGCCGATGCTCCACATCTACAGGGTATTTATTGCTTATACACAAAACTTCCAAATTTCCACAAACCTGTCAGACAAAATCCAGGGGGGTGTGGAGAGAATGCTGATTTTTTATTTCAATAAGGGACAATCTTCCATTAAAGAATCTGTCTGAAGTACTCCACCTCCCTTATCTTCAAAGAAAAAACTAAATAAAAAAACCTGGAAATGGAACCATCAAGTGAAAAGTGTGAAAACTTGGAGCTGACTATCCTGGCCTCCTTGGAGATATGGGTCTCACAGATCCTGGTCAAATGCAAAAACCTCGGCTGCTGCTAAAAACAGTTGACAAGCTCCTTTTCATCAAGACCCGAAACAGCTGAGACCCCCTCATCAATCGGCAAATCATTTCAAATGTTGTGCTTACAGCAGTCACATCAATGAGGTCTCCTCCCTTGACAGGCTCAGGCAAAGGAATTCTGCCTCTCCCAGGCAACACCTCCATTGACGATGGGTTCAAGGACAGTGAAGAAACCCATTTCAAAGACCTGTACCCGTCCCCGTGAGACCACTCCCACAGATCAGAGGGCATCAACTGAGCACTTTCAACATTGGCTCGCTTTGGTTCTCAATACACTACTACCTGCTCAGGAATGACAGGCTCATGGAAGGCGTAATACCCTATCATGGTTCATGAAGGAATTCAGAGCACTGAAAGCCGTACAAAGGACACTGGACAGATGATGGATAAGTGGTATATATAAGTGGACAGGATTTGCCTCCAGCAATACAGAAGTCAGTCAATCACATTTTTTTTTTATTTTGAATGTAATCAAAAACACTCTGAAAAGTAGAAAGAAACATTACAAAAATAATATATCAAACCAAAAAAGAAAACTTTAAAAAAGCTCCAAAATAAAAACAAGAGGTCTTTTCGCTAAGCATTTGCAGGAATCGTAAGACAAACCTACACATTTTAAAATTATGATTTTTGGAAAAATAAGTAATAAAAAGCACCTCATAAAGAATTCATAATAGTTACAAAAAAAGATAAAATGTTACAGAGATTGACTTGATGTTTCATCACACGGACAAGTATGTCAGAATTCCTGTATTGCCCCAGTTAAAAACATAACAAACAAAGGATCATGCCTGAATAGAATGTAAAAATGGGTGCCCTTTACCACGGACCAGATTCCCACATTAGATAAGGTTCCACATCTTCACAGGTCTTCAGTATCATGTGCTGTATTACAGGGGGTTTCCTTAGTTCAGTTACTTCCGTCATACTATCATATAATCAACAAAAAAAATTCTTGAGTTCAAGCATACCCTTTTAATCTAGGGCTTTATCCGAAGAACTTTGATAAATAGCTAAATGAACGTCATCATGAGTAAAAGAAAGTCAACTACAACGAGAAATATTAAAAACAATATCATATGATTCAGTGAGATCATAAATAGTTTGAAAATGGGTAACCCAATCATTTGCACTACTAAGAGCCCTCAGATACGAAAGGGCACCATTTCTAGCTCTAATTGAGTTGACTGAGTTTATAGCATACACAATGCCACCCAAAGGCAACTTACACCAAGCTGTAAGGCCACCCTTTGCACTACCTGAACTAGAAGGAGTAGTGGGCATAGAGAAACAATTATAGCTATCTTTGAGCACAGGGACCTGGGGGCATATTATCAAGGGGGTTTATCTCCGCTTTTTTGGCTTTAGAAGCCAAGAAAGCGGAGAAAAAA
Source organism: Lissotriton vulgaris (assembly GCF_964263255.1). Classification (NCBI taxonomy): domain Eukaryota; kingdom Metazoa; phylum Chordata; class Amphibia; order Caudata; family Salamandridae; genus Lissotriton; species Lissotriton vulgaris. The sequence continues at coordinate 853,508,873 of NC_141695.1, forward strand.
TTATCTGCCTATTACCTAGCTGTCGCTAACACCAGTTAGCGACAGCTAGTAGGAGATAGCGACCATCTTGGGCCCCGCTTTGCATGTCAGTGATATTTATCACTAATGACATGCAAAGTGGGCGTGCCAAGATGTTAGCGACTGGAAACAGTCGCTAACATCGCTATCTCCTATTACCAACTTTTGGAGATATTCGCGCTAAGTGCGAATATCTCCAAAAGCTAACACCTGCCCCTGTGCAGTTCTTAGCCATGTTATCCAATGGTAGGTGAATAACATGGCTAAGAGCATTAGCTCGGTAATGCATGAATATCGCTGACTTTTCAGGGATATTCATGCATTGCAGCCGATTTTTATCGCTTAGGAGATAAACCTTGATAATAGCAAGGTTCCTAAGCGATAAAAATCCCAGCAGCTCAGCGATAAAAATATCGCCGCTAAACCAACATAGCGATAATTATCGCTAGTTGTTGGTAATATGCCCCTGGTTTCATGTAAGAACGCCACATCATGTTTCTCATTTAGGCAAACCCACTCAGAGCGCATCAATTTTGAGTGGATGATTGCTACATTCCACCTAACTAATTTAACTAGTAGTGAGCGCACCAGAACAGATGCTGTTATGGTGCATTTTTGTTGGTTGTTGTTCCAAGGAACTGTGGACAGATTGTGAGACACTCAGTAAAGCTGGGACATCCACAAGCTCGTGTCAGTCCATGTCAGATAGATTTTGCAGGGCCTGGTATGTATTTGCAAGAGTGATGTCAGTGCTAAGAGGAGGGTGGATTTAAGATTTACAATTAGGCACAGAGCTATGGAAAAGTCCAGGTGGAAGATTGTAAAAATAACCAAGAGGTAGGAAAACAAGCATTGGAAATGCAATAGGTCTCGCAGCATTAGAGTTAGTGCTTTTAGAATTGTTTATGGGTTTTTTTTGTAAATCTTTAGCATTTTTGTTTCCTGTAGCCAATGCTAAAGAATTACAAAAAAAAAGCCATAAACATTTCTAAAAGCTCTAACTCAAATGCTCCGAGACCTATTGCACTGTGTGAGGGTGAGGGGTTGAGGCTGAGTGAGGGTGAGGGTGGGTGAGGGTGAGTGAGGGTGAGTGAGGGGTTGAGGGTGAGTGAGGGTGAGGGGTTGAGGGTGAGTGAGAGTGAGGGTGAGTGAGGGTGAGGGTGAGTGAGGGTGAGGGTGAGGGTGAGTGAGGGTGAGGGGTTGATGTTGAGGGTGAGTGAGGGGTTGAGGGTGAGTGAGGGTGAGGGTGAGTTAGGGTGAGGGGTTGAGGGTGAGTTAGGGTGAGGGGTTGAGGGTGAGTGAGGGTGAGGGTGAGGGGTTGAGGGTGAGTGAGGATGAGTGAGAGTGCAAGAAAGTTGCAGTTTGGCTTTGAAACGGATCTGAGAGGTGTCTGCGTGATAAATGAATGATGCATAGGAATGGACAGAATGGAAATGTGTTTCGAGGACGTGCTCGGGGTGTGCATACTGGAAGCAGGGTGATGGATTCGAGGCTATGAGCGAGGGTGATGCCGAGCTCACCTCAAGGAGAGGGGGAGGGGCCAGGGCAGAAAGTAGGGAGGGGAGGTGTAAGTCGGCAAAGTCACACGGATCGAACAAACGATGAGTAAGGGAAGAATTGTTAAATAGGTTTAAAATGGAACAGGAAAAAAGAAACAAACTGGGGAAGGAAAGAAACGGAATCTGAATGGAAAGAGAAAAAGAATAAAGGAAAGAGCAGAGGGAAAATAAAGAGCGAGGAAGAGAAATGGACGGAAAGGAAAGAAGGCTGAAACAGGCAGACAAGGGGAGGGGGGAGGAGAAATGCAGAATAAAGGAAAGAGCAGAGGGAAAATAAAGAGCGAGGAAGCGAAATGGACGGAAAGGAAAGAAGGCTGAAACAGGCAGAGAAGGGGAGGGGGGAGGAGAAATGCGACACGGCGGGCAGGGGAGGGGGCGGAGCGGGGAGAGGGTGTGAAAGCAGCAGGGTCCCAACAGCTGCTGCTTCTCCTGACCCTGGGCAAACCGCTGAGTGCACTTGGCGGAAAAGCATGTCGGCATCAGCAGTTTCTATGGAAGTGGCGAGTGCTCAAGCCTGTTAAGCAGGTGCGACCGGGCTTTTACAGTCCCAGATAAGACACCTTTCTGAAGGCCAAGAAACTCGTTTTTTGGGGAGATTCTGAAATCAAATAAATAAGTCAAGGCAGGGACTGACCTCCTGAACACAGGCTATTTGTAAGCGCGTATTGTCTTCGCCTGAGGTGTGCAAACAATGATGTATATCAGTGTTTTGAACCTCCCCTTTTCTAATGTGTTCATATCTCGTACTGATTGGTATATAACTGTGGTGGATTTAAATAGGCTTACTACAGAAGATGGAAGCCGAAGCATAAACTTGTAAAAGTGTCCGATTGAAGAACATTGTGGACTCTGAGGAGGGTCTGAACTGGCAATGGGTCCACAGTGCTCTGGTTATAACCTCTTGAGGGGCACGTGCCAGAGGTCCCTAAAGAGGCGAGACCCTCGGCCCAGCTAACGCATGTGATTGGCTGGAGTACATGGGACTTGTCACTCTGCCGTTTATTGAAGTTAAAAAGGGTTCAGCTGCATTCAAGATTCTTTTTGGCCACGTAAGTCTCCTTCGTTGTGACATGTACACAAGAGCTGCGAGGCTCTATAACACCTGTCACAACGGAGCATAGCTCTTTCCTCCTAGGCATTGGGACACGTTTACACCTACAAATTCAAGGCCGAGCATGGAACCGCTTCAGCAGGTATACAGGATCCGTGGCACCCGCTAAGAGGAAGCAAAGGGTGAAAGCTACAGAAACAGCAGCATGTGGGTCAGTCATTCCCTCGGTGGCCTCCCAAAACCGCTTATTAGTGGGGTTTCCTTTCATCAGACACGGCCGTCGCCACAATCAGTGACGAATGGGTGCTTGGTAACTTGGGGAGCACATACGTGGACTGCTAAGCAGACAAAGCAGAGATCCTCTCACATGTTGAGCCCAAACCATGTCCACGCTCTCCATCCCCGAAGCCAGTAAGAAACACACCCAGACACAATTTCAACTGGCGACTTTCACCCTGGTCATCGGGAACCTCAGAACGAGGGGAGGAGAGTAGGAGGAGGAGAATAGGGGAGCTGTGGGGAGGGGGGAGGAGAAATGCGACGCGACATGGCAGGCAGGGGAGGGGGCGGAGCGGGGGTGTGGGAGGAGTGCGGGAACAGACGGCGAGGGGAGGAGAGTAGGAGGAGGAGAGTAGGGGAGCTGTGGGGAGGGGGGAGGAGAAATGCGACGCGACATGGCAGGCAGGGGAGGGGGTGGAGAGGGGGTGTGGGAGGAGTGCGGGAACAGACGGCGAGGGGAGGAGAGTAGGAGGAGGAGAGTAGGGGAGGCACGGCCTAGCGGCCGTGCAATCAAGAAGTGAGGGGGCGGGAGAGTAGGCAAGGCAGGCGGCTGGGGGCATGTGCACGCGCTTTTAAGCTCAATGCGCATGCGCATTGAGCTTAAAAGTCACGGGCACTGCAAGGAATCGCCACGATTCCTTGCAAGTTGGATAAAGAGTGGATAAGCCCCCATAGTCTCGCTTGCTCGATGCGCATGCGCATCGACAGGCGAGACCTAAAAATTGACTCCTTGTGTTCACAGACAGTTTGCTAAGCAACAGACTGTTCACACGAATGGGGATCCTAAAATGAATCACAACGCAGTCCCCTTCAAAGGTTTTAGGAGACGCATCAAGGGACTCTTCAGACCGAAATAATCTGATTAAAATTACACAAATCCTTGTAGTTCATTAATCAGTGTAAAACCTTAATCCTTAGGTGTTCAAAATCCCCAGTGACATTCTTGCCCAGAACAGGAATATCTTCTAAAAGTAAGACATATGTCCAATCCAAGGGAGGTAAATGTAGGGAGCCAGATTACTGAAAAGGTGCATTTGTTACACTAGCGTTTTTAGCTACTGTACTTTGAGACAAGCTCTTTTCGGGACGCTCGACCCTGGGCAGGACTGGAATGGTCCTCCAGAAGGCTGAAAGGGTGTGGGCTGGTTTTGTTACTAGAGATCCTTTTTGCCGTGGTCCTGCAATATTGGCCCCCAACAACAAAAGCAGCAAGCAAGCGTTTCCAAACTTCCAGGGCCAGGCTGTGCTTCCCCAGATGCTGGTCCGAGAAAATTCCAAGGGCAATGGCTAGGAGTGACCCTCGTCTGTTCCAACACATTAATTTACTGTAGTTATGAGCAAGCCGGAGGCACGCTGCCCCTTTTTTTGCATTTCACTGCAGGGTCAACAAGAGGCGAAGGAGCCAGGAGGGCTGACAGGCTCGCCCTTGGCCTGGTCTCCGCCAGGCACCTGCGCTTCCTGTGCATCAGGTATAACAGTGCGCTTAAGAAGCCCAAGGCACCAGCTCCCACCTCAAGTCACATCCTCCTGTACACTTTTTGTGATGTAGTCCACTCTGGAGCATCTTCAGGAGTCCTGCGCAGGGGGAAGAACAGCACACTTCAAAAGCACTCGGCGCCAGCTCCTTCCTCCAGTCAACTGCTCCTGTATACTATGGGCAATGTAGTCTACTCTGCAGGGTCCTTGGGTATTACTCTGCAAACAAAGAAAACGCATTCCACTATTTCACTTTACGCCACTTTACTTTATCCCACTGTATGCCACTCCACTCTAACCAACTCCATGCCACTCCTCTCTACACTACTCCACTGAACACTTTTCCACTCTACACCACTGCTATCAATGCCACTCTTCTCTATTCCACTATACATAACTCCACTCTACGCCACTCCACTCTAGCCTATTCCACTGTATGCTATTCCACTTTATGCCACTCCAGTCTAAGCCACTCCTCTATACGTCACTGCACTGCACCTCACCCCACACTGTGCAACTCCACACCACTCTCCTGTACGCTATTCCACTCTGCGCCACTCCAGTCTATGCCACTGCACTGTATGTTATTCCACTGTACGCAAGTACACTCTACGCCTCTCTACTCAATTCTATTTTATTTCACTCTACTGTACCCCACTCCACTGTACGCATTCTTCATGACCCTATTACACTCTACTCTATGCCACTCCACTGTACTCTATCCCACTGTACACCACTCCACCGTATGCTTTTCCACTCCAATCAACGCCTTTCCACTTTATGCCGCTCTACTCTATGCTATTCCCTTGTAGGTAACTCCACCCTACGCCACTCCACTCTGCGCTATTCCACTCTACGCCACTCCACTCCACTCCACACCACTCCCCTGTACGCCACTATATTCTACGCTATTACACTTCATGCAATGCCTTTCTATGACACTCAACTCTACAATATTCCACTCTATGCCACTCCACTGTACGCTATTCTACTCATCGCCACCCCAGTGTATGCCAATCTACGCTATTCTACTGTATGCCACTACACTGTACCCCACTCAACTCTATGCCACTCCACTCTACCCCACTACACTGTACGTCACTCTACTCTACAATACTTCACTCTATGCCACTCCACTCTATGGCAATCCACCGTATGCTATTCCACTCTACACCACTCCACTCCACTCTACCCCACTCCACTCTGTGTTATTCCACTCCCCTACTCACCTGTACACTATTCCCCTGTACGCCGTTACACTCTACGCTACTCCACTCTACATTATTCCATTGTACGTAACCCCACTTTACAGCACTCCACTCTATGCTATCCCACTCTATGCCTCAATCTATGCCACTCCGCTGTATGCTATTCAAGTCTACCTCAGTCCACTCTACACTATTCCAATGTACACTCTAAGCTATTCCACTGTACGCCACTACATTGTACCTCACTCCACTCTACGCCACTCCACTGTAAGCTATTCCACTCTATGCCACTCCACTCTACCCCTCCCCACTCTGTGTTATTCCACTACTCCCCTGTACACTACTCTCCTGTACGCCGCTTCACTCTATGCTAGTCCACTCTATACTATTACACTGTACTCAAATCCACTCTACAGCACTCCACTCTATGCTATCCCACTCTATGCCACTTAACCCTATGCTACTCCACTGTATCATATTCCGGTCTACACCACTCCACTCAACACTATTCCACTGTACACTCTACGCTATTCCACTGTACACCACTCCACTCTAAGCTTTTCCACTCTATGCCACTCCACTCCACTACAGCTCACTCTACGCCACTCCACACCACACCACTGTATACTATTCCACGTCACTTTACGTCACTACACTGTACTTCACTCCACTCTATGCCACTCCACTCTACACCACTCTACTGTACGCTATTCCACACTACGCTACTCCACTCCACGCTGTTCCACTGTGTCAGGCAAGGCAGAGTCAGAAGGTGTTTATTCAGTGGTAGGCAACTTAACGTTCAATGTCTGCAAGTACATATGAATTATTTTTATAAACTCCGCTCCAAAAGGCACTGACAATTGGAAAGGCAATGTTAAAGTTGAACTAGCATATTGTATTTGTTTGATATAGACCAAATGATATAAACCAGATCACTATGCTTAACATTAATGTTCACACCGAGCGTAAATAAACATGAATACAGATGCAAACAACCAAAAGTAAAATAAACATTTTTTTAAAACACAACCTTAAAATGTAAATTTATCCCTCGGCAGATTAACTGATAAACTGCCTCATTGTACCTCCAATCCGCCGCTCCAACTGGGGATGAGATCTGAAATGCCGTACCAGCACCAAGCTCAGAGACTACCTATTATAAAGGAATTCCTTGCCTGCAAACTATGCAAATGTAGAGAGCCCAGACCAGATTTGAAAGTAAATATCTGTCAGCATTAGCATCTTTAGTTAACAATGCACCACTCCGCCATGAAGAGGAGGAAACAGGTCCTCATCAAAACCCTGCAAGTAGCTGTTCGGCAAGATCCACTCACTGCCTGTGACAGGCTGCTGCATTTGCTGAGGATAGCCTGTGTCTCTGTATCAGGACAGTGGGTGGAGATGCGGGCACCTGCCAAGAACATGGTTCTCTCGCAATAACACCTGCCAGATCCAGAATCCTGTTCATTCCTGCAGCATTCCAGCACTATTTGCAGGGAACCAGATCAATAAAAAATATCTTGCGGTATACTCCTGTAGGAATTCCACTTTATTAACGATGTACTCTTGAAATGATAATCGGATGATCTTGGATGGGATCTAATGAGGCATCTATCCACTTATGTCTTGCATACATGTTTCAGCCATTTCATATGCCCAAGCAATGGCATTTTTCAGGACTGTTATGATGATGGTGTCTGCCTAATGTCCACTTATTCAGTGCAATACATTAACAGATGCAAATATTGAGAGACATTCTCTGAAATGTTCTTGGGGTGTATTATGTAACCCTTACTATACATTTCTTTTGCTTCTGAGTCAAGATAGGGGGCTTTGCCCTGTAATCACACCATTCATTAAAGCGTAGGGAGCCACAACCAACCTACTGGTCCCGTGTCCGTCCAGCACTATAAAGGCTGCCTGATGCCATGCGGAGCATTTCCACTATGATACATAGGTGTGTGTTGGCTGCCTAGCATAGAATTTGTTCCTTAACAAGACTCTCCTGGCACAAAATTATATGCCTATAAACATTTTGAAACATTCCTCATAGTGTGCACAAAACCAAAGTGTGATATGTTTGGAGAAACTAAAAAAATCTCCTTGGGACATCATCTTCAAGAAAGCATTAGTTCTTAATACAAAGCCCAGTCGAACTATTTGTGTAGCTCAGGCTTTGCATCAAAAACTACGGGTGCATACGCAGATCAGCCCAAAAAACAAGCTAGTGGTGCAAAACAGCACAAAGTGCAATTTACACTGAGAAAAGTAAACCCTTTCAAGCTACCTCTTATCAGTAGCAGTCTTTTGAAAATCTGGTCAAAAGTTGTTTCAGCTCCAGGTCATCAGAGAACATGAAGAAAGCGGAGCCTTTCAAACAGTGACTATACCTCAAAACTCCAAATTAGAGTAAATGTAAGACTTGGATGATACACTGGAGTTTGAGAAGATGTGATTCGTGTAGGACTCTTTGGTCTATTGTACTCCAGTATTCTTAGTACAATACTATGGATTGTACACACAGTACCTTCTTTTTATGTGCTATTGCAGTGAATTTGACATACCATAATAAAGTATTTTTGTGGTAAGGAGGTGGAATCGCACACTTTTGTGTTATTGTCTTATAATCAGTCTGCATCCGTGCATTATTATGCTGTTGGCGTGGGAGGCAATAGTGGTCTGTGTTATACACTTTTGTCTTTTATCGAGTAGTAGCATTTTTCTTTTTTCTTCCTTTCAGAACGTCTTGCTCTTCAACATAAGAATGCTGAGAACTTGAGGAACTGGCTGGAGCATCCCATCTTGGTATATCTGTGGGGCAACATCCTACAAGTGAGGAGCGACTCAGCCAACAAGATATATGCTCTGTTGTTGGGTTAGACACCACTGTCCTATGGCCATACAAGGAGTTAACCGCTGAGTTGATTGCCCAGAACTCTTGAGGCCACAAAAAGAGGGGACCTAGTTTTCTTTTTCTTCTAACTTATGTCTTCACCATGAGGATAGACTATTGCCGGCTCTGCAAGAACGGATTTTATGATCTTCGATTAGGAGCTGGGGACATGTACTCGAGCGGGAGACCTCAATGATCAAAAAAAGATGTCCATGTGTGGGAGAGAGAGTGTGTGTAGACTGTGTGTGTGCATAAGAGTGTGAGCGTGTGTATGTTGATCTTACTCGTCACTGTTATTTAAGCATCAAGTGTACCCATATCGAGAGACAAGCAACAATTGTACCTCTAAATAATCTGCTCTTCTTCCTTTCTTTTTTTAAGAAGTTTTTTTTATCGTTTTCGTTAATACATATTACTTACCCTCAAGACAACTAACTTCACTCAGTTAAGCTTATGTTGATTGTCAGAAGGAAGATTGAGACTCATTGTAATGACTTTTTTTGTTGTAATCCAAACATTACTACTTTGTTCATGTTCCTGCAGACAAATGAAAGTAATTGAAGTACTCAAAAATAATGCTTTACTCCAGAAATTCTTCAAGATTCAATCAAACAGTGTGGTAGCAAAATGCACTCTAGAGCCACACTACACAAGTCTCCCAGCTTTAATGTGTAGAGCTAATGGAGTTATGTGATGGACACCTAATAACCACGTAACAAAGCTACACCAAGTAAGACCTTCACAACGTTACCACAGAGGCCTTCTTTTCCTTGGCTTGGACACCTTCCGGCAATGGAACAGTTGCACATTTGCACACACTTGGGATAGCCAGCTAGATCCAAAGAAGTGATGGGCATATATGTTCCATTTAAGCCTGTATTTTAAGCAAGTACAAAAAGGATGTTACAGAACCGAAACAAGAGAATGTGTGCCGGATAAATCTGTAGTATTCTCTATGAAGCATTTTCTCTAGTTCCTGGAGCAAACCGTGTTTGCTGTGCAGTATCCCGTGCAGGTATAGCCTTATATCACTGGTGTCGCAGCGACACCCATAATATTGCATTTCTCTTGGATAACCAACTTACTCTTTTTGGTTTCGGACAAATTACACTGTAGGTTTAATGAAGTAGAACAATCAAGGTTTTACTCTAGGAGGTGGTAGAGGAATAAAAACTGATATAGCCTTGCCCAGTAAACAACACAATATACGCAATGTCCAGTAGGGTCTATTATTATTTACTTCTTTGTTACTAAAACAAAGAAAACAAATTGGTATTTGGTCATTAGTTCAGTTATAAAAGAAACATACACCCATAAAAAATGCGCCGCTACCTTCTACAGTCCTGACATGGCCCCATCACATTTCTACAATTTTGTGTTGTTAGACCGCACTCTAAAATAACATGGGCCCATGTGGTGAAGGGTTCAGGTGTCCACTGCGGCTTTTCAGGCTTTACTTTGAAGTATGATTTTCTGAGTCAGAATATGGAGCAGAGATGCTGGATAGAATGCAACAATGTATCAGGTTCGCTAAAGGTTTCCTTTTGCCTAGGTTTTTTGAGGATTTGAGCCTGAGTTACCAGCAAAAGAAAAGAATCCATAATTCAATTAAGCTCCATTTTTTTAGCCATAGGCTGTTGCAATAAATTCTCAGAGCCAGATTTATCACGGTTTTGCGTCTCCCTTGACTCATGCAGGGGGGGGCAAGTGCGAATCAAAACCTAAATGAGATTTAGCAGGTCACGCAAGGCCACCTTGCGTGGCCCTGCACGGCCTGCTAAATCTAGAGTAACTTAAGGCAGTGCAAATCAATTCCTTGCATTACTGTGCAACAGTGAGGTGTTCCAGTTGTGGAACATGGGTGTTCCCAAGCGTACACCCATGGACTTTGGCACATTCCCAAAATGTATCATTAATGGTAGACCTGGGAATGCATCAAAATGCTACGCTTCCTGAGGTGAGGCATAACGAAGAGAAATAATTTTATTTCTCCTCTTTTTTCCTCTTTTTACATGTGCTGCATTCTGCAGCACACATAGAAAGAAGAAAATGCCTCTCAGGATTGGTTTTGTGCAGGAAGGTACCCCTTCCTGCACAAAAACAATCCTGCATGCAACTCAGGCATACTTGCAATATGACACAAGGGTGTCTGCATTGGCACTAGGCAGCCCAAAGTGTGCCAGCGCTAGGAGAGGACGGGAATGTGCTGTATAATGGTAAATACAGTGCATTCCTGTCTTTTCCCTTTCACGCCGTGCAGTGAAAGAATGATAGATTAGAAAATAAAACAATTTACAAAAATAACAAAACTTACCTGCTGTTTGCGCAGCTGTCTCTCTGTAGCGTCTCCAGTCTCCTCCTCCTCCTTCCCATGGTCCCTAAGCCAATTATAACACTGCAGTGCAGCGTTGTGATTGGTTCCCCTAAATTCTCCTAAGCCAATCCCAATACTGCATTGCAGCATAGTGATTGGTCTGAGGGCCGTGGTTTGTTGCTCAGATGGGGGCAGGGAACCTGTGCATGTTCCCCACCAGGCTGTGTAATGCAGCCTGGTGCGGACCATGCAAAGTGGACATGAATGTTTGGCCGCCCAAGACGGCCAGTCAAACATTCATGCACACTTTGAGTGGGCAAACCACTCCTCCACTGGCCCCTGCTCTGGTCAGCCCCGCCCCTCCCTGCGTTTCGTTATTATAATGTTCTTTTTTCTCTGCACTGCCTTAAAGCAGTGGGGCGCCAATTTTCCGCCATAGCAGAGAAGCTGCCTCTGACAGTGTCCATCTGTAGCTGGATAAAGGTGTAGGAAAGACACAGGGTCACAGGAAGCTCGTTGAAGGAAGAGTTTAATGAGGCATGTCTGGAGCAAGTCCAGTCAAGGCAGTTAATCAATACATCATTCCAAACAACAAGTAACTTACACCTTCAAAAGATGCAGTGGCATGTGCACAGAACAGAAAGCGACTGACACGAGATAACACGAGTCATACCTCGTGCCATCTCGTGTCAGAGACAGTATACAACACACCTCCCTTCCTGTGAATAAAAAAAACAATAAATAAATAAAGCCAATAAGTGATGAAATGGAGAAAACACATAATATGATAATAAAATACATGTGAGAGTTAAAATCTTGAACACTAAAGCATGTAAAATTCGAATAATATTAATTCATGACAAAATCCTTGTACCTTTCAGGGAGGCGATGAGTCCTAGAACAATTTTTTGAAGATACCATAAGAGGAATGGGCGCAACATCCCTAAGTGTGACATTCTCACTCAGAGGATTCCCAGAAGAGGATCCTACATTGCCAGAACCCTTATTGCCAGATTCAAAATTAAAAAAAACATTGCTGTCATCATTTGACATAACAGCATCCTTGCCTTTAAATAGGGAAACCCTGTTCAGATTCCAAACACTCCCATCATCAATTCTAACAGCATGCTTGAAAACCTCAATGACTTCTTTGGGACGTGACCAGATCTGACCTCCTTTCAACACACCTTCCTTTCTCTTAATACGAACAAAATCACCAACCGAAATGACATGTTTACTCACTGACCCTTGTTTTACCTCCATCCTTTTCTTCATCTCATCCTTATATGCACAGACTCTATTACGAACCAAATCATAATCAACCTTGAAAAACCACAATGGTCACTCAGATTTCTTTTCAGCCACCACGGAGTCAACCGAGTACTGGGTTTCCGACCCCTTAAAAGTTCAAATGGACTGACCAATGTAACAGAATTAGGAGATGTTCTGTAAGACAATAACATAGACTGAAGAGCATTACGCCAGTTCAGGTTACCTTTAACAGAAAGCTGGATAGCCTCCTTGACAACTCTGTTGAATCTTTCAACCTGGCCATTGGCCTCGGGATGGAACACAGTGATTTTATTATGTGTGATCCCACATTTAGTGATAAAACATTCAAAATCCTTGCTAATAAATTGTGGCCCATTGTCAGTCACTAACTCTTCTGGGATTCCTTCCCTACAAAAAGTCTCATCTAAAAACTCTATCACATTTTTAGTTGTTATCTCTCTGACCATTTTGACCTCTGGCCATTTTGAGAAATAGTCTATCAAAACCATACCAAATCTTCCTTGTTCAGGTAAGACAGAAAATGGACCAATAAAATCAAGTCCTAACTTCCGCCAAGGACCAAAAGGATATTCCACAGGACAAGGTTCAGAACGCAAAGGAACAGCAGACTTGTCACTATTGGCACACTCTGAGCATTTTTGGACGTAGTGTTCCACACAACCATCTACTCCTGGCCACCAAAAGAAATCTTTTATCCGTCTCCTAGTAAACGAAATTCCTAAATGTCCTTCATGAGCAATGCCAATGATAGTGTCCCTCAAGGAAAAAGGCGGAATAAATTTATCACCTCTCATGAGAACCCCATTTTCAATTGCTAACTCATCCTGAACTTTAGCATAACTCATCATCTCGCCTGAAAACTTCCTTTGTTCTGGCCATCCTTGTAAAATGTAGTTTTTAACTTCAGTCAATTCAATGCTCTTCTCCATTTCTCTCGCCCAGGACTCCTTACTCAAATCAAATTTCTCCCCATACACCAACATAACGTCTTGGGAAGTAAATGCTACTTCACACTCATCATCATCACAAGGAGCATCATAGGAAGTGTGCAATCTGGACATGCAATCAGCATGAATGTTAGTTTTCCCTTTTACATAAACCATCTCAAAATGGAATGATTGTAGTCTAGAAGCTAATCTGGCAAGGCGAGCTGATAAGGTTCGACCTCCACCCGGTGCCATCATGTAAATAAGAGGCTTATGGTCAGTTTTAATAGTGAATTTTGTTCCCCATAAAAAAGTTTTAAAATGTTCAGCTGCCCAAACTGAAGCTAATAACTCTCTTTCAATAACTGAGTAATGTTTTTCAGCATCCCTCAAAGCCCTCGAAGCATAAGCAATTATCCATTCTTTTCCACAGTCATTTTGCATGAGAACAGCACCTAACCCCGTGCTACTTGCGTCAACCATGATGGTACACTTTTTTCCCACAACAAAAGGTCTCAAACAAGGTGCATTCACAAGGAAAGCTTTGAGATTTTGAAATGCTTCTGTCATTACATCAGACGATAAGAACCTTGCATTTTTCTTTAAAAGTGGTCTAAAAGAATCTACTTTAGATGAAAAATTTGGAATAAATTTGGCATAAAACTCTATTAGTCCTAAAAAAGCTACCAATTGTTCTTTTGAAACAGGTACAGGAGCCTTAATAATGCTTTCAATGTGTTTCTGCTTAGGTCTAATCCCGGCACCAATGATGGAGTGTCCCAGGTATTCCACTTCTTTTTCTCTAATCTTACATTTATCAAGGCGAAGGGTAAGACCCTTAGTAGATAATGCAGATATAACTTTTCTTAAATTATCATCATGCTCCTCCACATTTTTTCCAAATACAAGAATATCATCTTGAAAAGCGATTGCCCCTGTCAACCCTTCAAGTGTCTCTTTCATTAGCCTTTGAAAAACGGAAGCGGTACTAGCCAATCCAAAAGGCATACGTTTATACCTGAAGAGATCTTCTGGCGTAATAAAGGCTGTCAACTTTTTGGATTCATCATCCAGAACAACCTGATGATAAGCACTTGCCAAATCAATGCACGAGAAAATCTCCGCACCTCCTAATGTTGAGACCATCTCATGAAGATTCGGCAAGGGATGAGCATCCACCCAGATCGAATTATTTAAGCTGCGAAGATCTACACATAGCCTCAATTCGCCATTGGATTTAACCGAAATCACAATCGGGGAAACCCACGGCGAGGACTCAATGGGCTCAATAATATCTTTGTCACACAAATCCTTGAGTAAAACTTTAAGTTTATCCCTATATGTAAGAGGGACGTTCCTAACTCTGTGCCGAACAGGAACAACACCATCATTGAGTTTAATAGTATGTTTAAAACCTTGATACTGACCAAGTTTCCCACTGAAAACATTTGAAAATTCAGATTTCAATTTATCAAGCATGAGATCTCGATCAGAATCATTGGTATTTGCAATGGAGTAGACTGGAGGATTGGCTCTCGGATCTATCTTAATGCCCAATTGATCCTGGTGTGGCCATCCTAACAATGGCTGCCCAGACTTTGCAACATAGATCTTACCATATGTAGATTCACTAGCAAATGTGATTTTCCCCCAAAAATACCCTACTAATTCAATTTTATGTCCAGTATAGCCCCCTGGAGAAATGTCGGATTCAAGTAAAATCTTGTTTGGCCAATTCTTTTTTACGACATCTAAACCCAGTAACGTATACCATGCACAAGTGTCAACAAAAACATTTATCGTCTTTCCATCTATAATTACATCACAAGATGGAAATTTACTTACACCCTCACTACCACAAATATTGATAACAGTATTGATATCATTTTCATTTAGTGAATCATAGTCATCAACATCTTGAACAATATTCACTTTCCTGGTAGTGGATTTGCAAAACTTAGTTAAATGCCCTTTCTTATTGCATTTTAAACATATTTTATCAAGGGCAGGACAAGTTTTAGAATTTGCTAAGTGGTTTGAACTTCCACATCTGAAGCAAATCCATTGAGTGTTGTTCTTCTTTTCACTTTTAGTATACTTAAGTTTTGAATCATTCTTATTAGAAAAATCATTTTTAAAAATAAAAGGTTTCTTAGATTTCTCTCCTTCTTTGGAAACACTAAAAACGTCTCCTTTTTCACTTCCTCTTATTTCCTTCACGAACTTCTCAGAATGTTCAATTGACCTTGCGATATCAATAGCTGCACTTAAGGACATATCTGAGGTTGTCCAAAGTCTTTCCTGGACTTTTTTGTTATTTGTTCTCATCAGTATTTGATCTCTTAACACTTGTTCATAGGTTATGTGTTCAAAATCACAAGTGACAGCAAGTGATCTGAGAGAAGATACAAAATCATCAATTGGTTCGTCTGCAGATTGTTTACGGGAATAGAAAATAAATCTCTCCATAACAGTGTTCTTTTTTTTTCCAAATCTTATTTTTAATTGTTCCGCTGCACACTCATAAACATCCTTCTCACCAGGATTGGTTAAGGCTGGAAGAGTGACGAATTCTTTTAATCCAATCCCCCCAAGACAATGTTTTAAAAGTGAGAATTTCCTCTCAGGTTCGCATTCTGTACCTTCCATGACTTCAACATAAGCTAAGAAAACTGGTTCACATATTTCCCAGTCCATGGGAGGATCACCTTTATTTGCCAAGAACGAAGGAGGAGGAACAATTCCACTCATTTTGAAATATGATAAGTTAATGAGATGACTTATTTAAAATAATAAATAAATTCTTCCTTTTTCCTATTTTTTTTTTAAATGGAGAATTTATCATCTTTAACTAAAATAAGGAAAAGATCCAAAATAATACCTTAAGGCAGGGTTCAGTTGAGAAATCGTGTTGATTCCAGAAACACGAACTTGGAAGAATGAAAAAAAACGATGAAAAGAAACGATGAGAAATAAAATTCACCAATTTAAGATGGCCGCCGTGGAGATCGCTTTCTTTCTGAAGGCAGTGGACCTTGTTTAGAAAGCGTATGACGTCAGGCGTAGGCTGTGAGAAAACCTCGCGTTGTATTGACGTTCACGCAGGAGCTCGAACTGAAAGGGACTCGCGCTGCTGAAGACTCGCGCTGAGGATACTCGCGCTACAGAAATCTTCGAGGTAATGAGATAATGTAATATAAATACCTCAGAAGATGAAAGCGAGTCTTCCCTAAAGTCGAATCTGCAAGATTCCGCAGGTTTCCAAAAGCTCCGCAGGTTTAAATTGCTTGAAATCGTGATTTCCCTTTTTTTTTAAAATCCGATAAAATTAATATTGATGAAATCTTCTTTTAAACAGATAAAGTAGAAGATATCAAGTTCTTTTTCCCTCGTCGCCAGTGTAGGGAAGACACAGGGTCATAGGAAGCTCGTTGAAGGAAGAGTTTAATGAGGCACGTCTGGAGCAAGTCCAGTCAAGGCAGTTAATCAATACATCATTCCAAACAACAAGTAACTTACACCTTCAAAAGATGCAGTGGCATGTGCACAGAACAGAAAGCGACTGACACGAGATAACACGAGTCATACCTCGTGCCATCTCGTGTCAGAGACAGTATACAACAAAAGGCTTCTATGGTGTAAGATTAAGCAGGGTCAGCACACTCAGGGGCATATTCACGCCCCCTTTGTGCCACCATTGTGCCACTTTTTGTGCCACAATGGCGACGCAAACCACCAAATCATGCTTATGAGGCTCTGCCAACCCACTATGCGTCACTTTGAATGACCCGGTACATATGGAGTAAGGCCAGGCAGCGCAAACCTTTTTGTTGACTTACTCTGCACTAGGGAGGTGTTCCATGGGCATTGCAGTGGGTGTTCCCAAGCAGCACCCATGGATTTTGATGCATCCCTAGATTTACAAGACCATGTAAACCTGGGGATGTGCCAACATCTTACGTCTCCCCAGGGGAGGCGCAACAAGGAGAAATAACATTACTTCTCCTCCTTAATTCCTCTTTCTATGTGTGCCGCATTCTGCAGCATCCATAGACAGAGAAAAAAGACTCAGAGGATTGTTTTTGTGCAGGAAGGTAAAACTTCCTGCACAAAAACAATCCTGTCTGCTTTGGCACTAGGCTGCCAAAACGGCACCAGCGTAGAGGGAAAAGTCTGGACTCTGCTGTATGTCATAAATATGGTGCGTTCCTGCCCTTTCACCTTGTTTACTTGCTGCGCTGCCCTGTACCAAATCCCGATAAATATGCCCCTCAGTCCTTAAATCTGTCTGTGCATGTCCTCAAACTGTGGGCATAAAGATGCTGTCCTTGTCAACTTCAAATGAAGGGATGCAAGGTCATCAAGGCTCCTGGGCAGTTAGCTCCTTGAGGCATCCTAAAGGCAAGCTTTAGACAGTTGGCCTGAAGACGCTTCCTCTCCCTCAGGTGGGAGTGCAGTTCCCCTTTATCCTGGTCACAGTGGTAGGTGAGTTCGAAAATCAAGGGTCCAATACCATTCCTTAAAGGAGAAAAACATAAGCAGAATCCTCTTCCTGGAGACCGTCTCTCAGTACAGATGTAAATAGCCTTCTCATAGTCAAAATAAAGCAAGAGGTATTGATTGAACTGTGATGTATTTATCATGTGATTGGGGCACTGGCAGGAAGCAAGCTCCAATCACAGCAAAATGTTCTTAAACATCCTATATACTCCTACAATCAGGATGGAGTACAACTTCTTATCCAGGCTGTTCTGGAAAGTTGAGAGCTGGTCACAACCAGTCCTGCCAAGCACCACACATCAGGCGTTACACTAACGCATTTCAGTGTGGTAATCCGCATTACCGCACTGAAATGCATTGTCAGGAATATCTGTTGAGTCTTGTGTCTTAACTCTCACTTTTATGCGTCAAGTGTGGTAGCGCACCACCAGGGTCGTGCATTGAGCACGCTGTGCTCCCGCAGTCTTGGGGCTCATGCTGTGAGGTAAAGCAGTGCTGGCAGGCTCACAACTCACTCAACTGCACTAGTGCTACAAATGCGTCTACATTCATTATTGTGATCAAACCCCCTGCGGCGCGGCTGGCAGCCTGACATCAAGATCCAATGACTAGACTACTGGGTCCAGTCAGGTTATCTGCTACATTAATTCTTGACAGGCAGCAACAAACGACAAGTGGCAATGTCCTTTACGAATGCACATCTATTACAATTGTTTTCCGGATAGTGGTAAGGTCGACAAAATAGTACATTGTGGTGCTCTCAAGGCATGATCCCTCCAGCCACTAGGAGTCTGTACACTCTGGAGAACATTTTTCTAGGGAGATAGCTGTTTATATCCACAAATTCCGAGGCACACAATAGGTAGTCCATGCTGTATATAGGTCTAGTAACCATGAAAGTAATCAAAAATAGTCCAATTTCAAATTTTCTTTCTTTTATTTACTGGTCTTTTTCTTACAAAATCGGTGAAACACACTGGCAGCCGACACATGTTTCGTCCTATGGACTTTTTCATGGCCTGCCAGATGGATAAATGAAAATAACCCGGAAAGAATGCAAACACGGTACTTAGCACCCTCTAAACTAGAATGTCATGTATCTGCTGTACAATCTTCTCTACTAGCGGCCTGTATACTCATGAAAATCTTTACGTTTCTTCAGATACCAATATCCATACCATGTAAGTATACGGTGAAGTGTCTGGGAAATATGAAGGGTCGACCCAAACAAATAAAATTAGGCGCACCCTGCACGTGGCCGTGATAAGCATGAGCTTCTCCTGACCGCGTACAGATAATTTCTCGAGTCCCAAGATGTGAACCATGAAAAGAAAGAAAATTTGATTACTTTCATGGTTACTATAACTATAGACTGCATGAACTACCTATTGGTGTGCCTCAGTATTTGTGGATATAAAAGGTTATTTGCTGCATGCCCGCGCCATGGGGGATGTCACATTCTGTTGCTGGGGTGGGGAGTTTTGAGGAAAGAGAGTCTCTGGGCTGGCGGGTGGTCTCGCACACTGAATGATGGCACCATTTGCAATGCAGCTGCAGGCAGCTCACACCGACCGCTGCAGCTGGCAACCTCCTGGGGTGTCGGAGGACCTGTCACCGCTGCTCCTGCAGCCACACCCCCAACTTAGACTTCAGCTATCACGTGAAATTTCTCAGTGCCCCACGAACTACTGTCGGACGGTCACGGTGGAGATATACTTGGCTTTTTCAAGACACCCCAGAGCGAAGGAGGTTTTTAATTGACGCTATTCAGCCAGTGTTCCAAACACACTGGGACTTTTCTCCCGGGTGTGCTTTCCTTTAACGTTTTCTATATGGTGCAGACTCGACCTGATGGTACTGGAATGCTTTACTTGCGCCACAGTTACATTACAAAGACACATTCATTTTTTTGTTGGGCACTGGAAATTAACTGGTTTGCCCAGAATCACAGGATGTTGAGCCAACGTCACCAAGACTCGAACATGCTTTCCAGTGCTAAGGTCAGCAGCCATTGATCACTTTTCCATGGCCATCACCACCAGGTTCTGCATCATGGATGCAGGAAAAATCAGTGCAGATTTGATTTGCCTTCTTATGTAATTCCATGCCAAATTGCGACAGTTGATGCCACACACCCCTCCCGTAAAGTTTCTATAAGGGTGAAGCTACTGTAGATTCAGCATCGAAAACACAGAGGTACCCAACATCTGATGAGGAGGGGCAGGACTGGGGACTGAGCGGTTGACAGATTATATAGCTATCAGTTTTCGATTGGGTGTCCCATTACCTGCCAGCTCTGAATGACGGCTTTCTGCTGTTTGGAGTACTCCTGTTATTTCACCATAGGCAAGCAATCACCAGTCAGTTCCATGGAGCTCCTCACATACCACTTCAGTTTACAAGGGCACTAGGTTAGTGCCTTTCCATTTCTGGGGGCAGATTTATGTCGGACTTGCACCACGTTTACGCCGTCGTTGCGTCACGCAACGGCGCGGAAATGTGGCACATCCCTGCGACCTATTTACAATGTGACGCATCTAGGCAGATGCGTCATGTTGTAAAGCCCTGCGCCACATGAAACCTGCGTCAGGTTTCATGTGGGCGTTCTGTCACAGGGTGGGCGTTTCCTCGTAGGAAAGCCCCGTAAAACTGACGCAGTGAAATCTACAAGATTTCACTGAGTCAGTTTTACGACGCTGCTGGGTCAAATCCTTACGCCTGCTTGAAGCAGGCGTAAGGATTGACGCACCACGTTATGTATGGGTGGTCTCTGTACATTGCAGGAGTTGCGTCGCACTTGCGACACTACTCCAGCAATGCGCCGCCCGTGCACCACAAGATGCGTCACGCATCTGCCTTCCTTGCACCATGGTGCGCCGCATTGTAAATGTGGCGCATCTGTGGTGCCGCAAGGAGGGAATTGCGTGACGCATCAGTTCTGGCGCATCCCTGCTGATTTGCAGAGATGCGTCAGAACTCATAAATCTGCCCCCTGGTACTTTGCAGCGGTTAACGTCTTAAAGTTTCTCGTTGCTAAAATGGGTGTAATTTATGATGTTTATATGTTTTCCTTGCCTTAATTGCTTGATTTTGCTCACAAGAAAGTGTCAATGGCAGTCGTTGAAATGTCACTCATAATTACACTGAATTTATGAAAATGTCACACATAGCAATCTGAAACCTTGGAAGCTGTGCCCAACTGGTTAAGTGCACTCTGACATCCTCAGCCGAGGAGCTATGAGTGAGAGGCAAGGCCCTCCACAGCACAGGAATGGGATAAGAGAAAAATCACAGTGTAGGCAGGATTTGCTTTGGCAGGGGTCAAATGTACATTCCATCATTTTACACGACACCTAGGAGGTCAGGGTAGAGACCCAGGGAAGGATATCCCCTTTATCTCCCTTGGGGGGTGCAGGCAGCCACAGGTCAGCCATGTAGACAGACTAAGGTGCATATTTATCAAAGTTTTGCGTGCCCTTGTGCCAGCAAGACAACACAAGAGTGATGCAAAACCTAGATGAGATTTATCAAGCCACGCAAGGCCCCTTGCGTGTCCATGTGGTGCTTGGTAAATTTGGAGTAATGCAAGGCGGCGCAAGTCCCTTACTCTGCCCTTTGGAGGCGGTGCATGGGTGGAGAGTGAGTGTTCTGACGCATCCACCCATGGATTTTGCTGCATTCCCAGATTTCCCTTGAGTGGTAGACCTGGGACTGCACTCCTTAGGTGAGTTATACTGAAGAGAAATGTCTTCATTTCTCCTCGTTCTTTCCTCTTTATGTGTGTGCTGCATTCTGCAGTTCACATGGAAAGGAGAAAATGACTCTCAGGGTTGTTTTTGTGCAGGAAGGTGTCCCTTCCAGCACCAAACCAATGCTGCCTGCAATGCAGGCAGCTTTGCACCACAGTGCAAGGGTGCATGCTTTGGTGCTGGGCGCCCATAAGTGCGCCAGCGCAAGGAAAGAGCAGCACTGAGCCATATCTTGATAGATATGGTGCATTCCTACTCTCGACGTTTCACGCAACGTAGCAAGGTGACTTGCTGCATTGTATGATATATTGATAAATATAAGGCCCAAAGGACTCAGATTTTGTGGACTGTACAGGGAATTAAGTGAATAAGCACAAAGGCCCATGATGGCTGGCAAGATGAGTTCCACCTTAATATTTTACAAATCGCCATGAGCAACATGTAGTTTACAATGTGCAGAGATGAATCCAGGGCATCGCAAAGCTGTCAGGTGTAATGATGGAAACACTGTAGGTGTGTATTAAACTCCAGGAAGGACAGGTTCAATACAGGCCACACTCTTTCGCACTCTTCTCGACCAGAGGCTACACTGCAGACTGTTCACAAGCAGGACGAGTGAGCCACATCCACCAGTGAACGAAGCTGCATTCCTTCCTTCCTGGTCATTCAAACACACCACTGCAACCTAAATGTCTGATTGAACAAGAACTTACGTCGTGATCTGCTCATGGCCACAGGCCAGAGGAGACGACAAAGCACACCCTTCAGTTGACAGAGCTCTATAATAGACCACAATCCTTAGACACTTATGAACCCCAAGTTTGCTCTGCAAACCTTTCCAGCTTAAGTCCTCTCTCGGGTCTGCATGTGGATCCAAGGCCTGGAGCATCCATGATAGTAGCTGTGATGGGTCCACCCATCGGGTCTGAGCACTGCAAACAGGGTAAGGTACTGGAAAACCGGACTTGGAGTCAAGGAAACTGGAATTCCACAATAAGAACAGACAACTGACCAATGGCTCGAGGTACAATGTGCCCAGGGACCCAGGCCTGTTTTCCTTGCAAGCGATTTTAAAATGGGTTCTTCTATTTCATTTGACCTGATGGGGGAAGGAATCCTTGAGGCAACACAATCAGTAATCTGGATCACTGCGCCTCTTTGGTTGCAATGCAGGCAATGGGTGCCACTTGGCAGATGATGACAAAGCTGTGCTACTGAAGTACCACGTACACTTTATGAATGAACTAAAGAACCCGAAGACCGATGCCACCCGTTTGTGTGTGCATCATCTCCTTTACTCCCTGAGGCATATTTACAAGGCGTTATCGCCACCAGAACATCACTTTTTCTGATGTTCTGGTGGTGTTAGTTCCTTCACCTTATTTACAAAGGCGACGTAAAGCCACTTACCCCCACGGCTGCCCGTCAAAACTAGGGTGCAGTTTCAATGTCTTTGTGTGGCCCACAAAGCCATTTTTGGTAAGGCTCCTAAGTATATCAAAGAGCGCTTGAGGAAGTACACTCCGGGGAGAGCCCTACGGTCGAGCAAAGCCTGCAAATTGATTGAACCTAGATTTAAGCTTAAATCTAAAGGTGGCAGGGCTCTGTCCGTACTCCTTTAGCAACTTTGGAATGAGCTGCCTGCATTCCTGCAGGAAGACTCACAACTATTGTCTTTTAGAAAGAACTTAAAGACCTATTTGTTTAAAAGGATAACATCAATACCCTAATGAGGTTTGATGGCGGAGGGCGGTTTTTGGGTTGCAGCAGGTTATGTACTTTTTCTTGAAAGCGCTTAGAGACCAGTGGTGATTTGCGCTATACAAAAACATTGTAACATAACATAACATAACATAACATGCATCAATGTTGGTTTTTGCGATTCCTTAATTGTGATTATTAAGGAATCGCAAAAGCCTATGCATGTAGGAATCGCTAAACAATAGCAATTCCTACTCATTCCTTAATTACAATTCGCAAATTGCGAGTCGCAATTAAGGAATGAATGGGAATTGGATGCGCAATTTACGAGTACCCATTAGGTACTCGCAAATTGCACATGCAATTTCAAGGGTGCCAAAAGGACACCCTGTTGCACCCCTGAAATTGTGAAGAGCAACCATGTTGCACACACACATGACCCAGGGCATGTGTGTGTGTGTAACATGGGACTTTGGAGCATTTTTCAAATAAATCGCAATTTACCATCATTTTTCATTTGAAGGTAAATTGCGGTTCTTAATTGCAAAATCGCAATTTTTTTACTCTATTGCATTATATTTAAGGAATCGAAACATGTACAGTGGCTGCATGCCAAGTGTCTATCTGGTGCATCCCTGAACGAGCTAGCCTTTCCCCCTATATCTGGTCTCCCATTGCACTGGGGGTCTTGTAGTTAGGTTTCAAAGTTTCTCTTTCACATTACTATTGCAGGTTTCAATATCCAGGATTCCCAAGTCCTGATGAATTACGGGGATTGTTATTCATGTGGTAAACGGATCCACCTAATAGATATTTCACTCCGCCTGGAGCTCATCAGAGGACTGGTCATACAGTATAACCCTGCAGTGCCTGTTAAAATAACTTTCTGGCAGCAAGGCAATGTGTGCCCTTGTGCATGTTCAATGCCTCGTCAGGGGTAGTAGGTGCTATATAAATACAATTACATTCACCAGTCCAACAAACTTTAATCATTGAAAAGGGAGGCTTAAATTATTAGCTTCATAAGGACAGAGCAACATTTCCTCACGTTCTTTAACAATTATTCAGGCCTTATACTGTAAAATCAGTGCTTGTGGTGTTGAAAGAAAAGGTAAGAACATTTGTTACCACCGTAATTACAATAACCTTAAAAAGTGCACTGAAGCAAAACGTGGGGAAATGTATAAAAACATTAACTCCTACCATGAACATAAGACAATCAATCCCTCTCGATTTGTATATTGCGGCCAATCACCCATGAGGATATCCAGGTGCTACGGGTACAGCTTCAGGGATTTCAGTCAAGTAGAAATGTACGCACAATGTAATATGGATAACAATATGCTCTCGTTCTGGGCGAATCTTCACAAAGACCACATGTAGGCAAGTATTATCACTGCCCCACTTCACCTTCTTGGCACAAACCAGCGACTTATTAAGGTTACCACTAACCCAGGAAGGTACCTTCCATAACCCTGATAAAAGCCCTGACCTTAGGCCTTAGAGTAGGGCTGAAACATGTCAGTTTAAAACAGGGTCATAGGAACATAACAGTCCACAATCACCTTCTAGATATTGTTTTTATCTTCTCTATCTTCTCAGCTAATAAAGGGATACCTTAGAGAAGGTGAGGGACTTTTAATCTCTAGTAAAACTCCCAGGTCACCCTTCTCAGAAGTGCTCCCTGGAATACAGTTGAGCCCACCCTGACCTTTAGGAGTCGGGGTGAACCCAATGAAGAAGCATGACACCACTAGAGTGTGTGAGGGTTAAATATATAAATAAATAAATGTTTTTCCTTCCCCACACTCGTCACGCTGAGCTACTGTACCCACTTGGGGTGACCCAAACCTCTATCCTCTGCCCCTCTGTTTTGGAAAGGACCACTCCTGTGGTCTTAGATGGAATACTTTTTGGGTTAAAGCAGATATTCTATGGAGGACGTATCCCCCGTACCCCCTTCAATTGCAAAGGGACCTCTCAACCCTCTGGATCCGGTAAGTACCCCCTTTTTTTACCTTAAATATATAATCGCAGTCAAGTAGCCAGGTCCTGAGTCCTTTTCTGAATTCCAGCAGAGATGATGAGGTCCGTAGGTGAAGTAGGATGTTTTTCCAAGGCTTCACTGCGAGGTAGGAGGAGGAGCGTCCTCCACTGTTGCTGTGGCAGATGCAGGGGGTTTGGGCCAGGCAGAGGGAGGCAGATGTCTGGAGGGAAGGTTGAAGTTCAGACGGTGGTGTCAGGGCCGGTCCTAGAACTTCTGGGGCCCCGGGCGAAAGGGAAGATGTGAGGCCCCTCTAATTTGCATGTAAAATCCAGTCGCGGCTCGCATGACTCGTGGGTGGGAGGTCTCGCAGGGGTTATTTAAAAAATTAAATAAACTTACCTTCCCAGGTCTCGTGTCATCTCTGCTCTTGACCTGCTCTCTTTTTTTCCTGCCTCTGGCAGGAACAGGAAGCAGGCAGCCTCCCTCCCCAATGGCAGCATTGTGATTGGTTGGGACGCCGACCAGCCAGGCGCCTATGGGGAGGCCGTTTTCTCCATGTAGGGTGCATTGGTGCCTACATGGAGAAAGGCTAGAGTGCGCATGACTGGTTAGGTCGGTCCCGGAGGGCCGACCAAACAGTCAGGGCCCTTAGCAGGGGGCAAGGCACTCCTCCCCTGCCCTAAAGCAGACCCGCCTGCCCCCAACCAAACACTTCTGCTTTCTCGCAGTGTGAGTAGCAGAAACATAAAATGGTAGTTTTTGCATTTTATATTTCTGCTTCTCGCTCTGTGAGACAGCAGTGGGGTGACGCTCCTCCGCCCTAGTGGAGTCACTGAAGTATGCCCGAGCAGATGACATTTGCTGCGGAAGTCGCTGCGGCCACGAGGCGCCCCATGCTGAATTGCCGCTCCTCTCCTTTCACAAAGTGAGCAAGTGCCTGCTGTTAAAGTAATTCAAGAATAGGTGTGGTGTAATGCCTTGAAATAGCGAAGCGACGCCCTTCAGATGTACACTAAGCAGACCAGAGTCGATCACTGCCTGCATACGTCACAGTCGGACTCCGTACTGACTCAGACTCATCTACGGCCGTGGCCCAAGACCGTAAGTACCAGGCACTGTGAGCCTGTGTGTGTTTGTAATAGACAGTGATGGTGCCAGTGCAGCGCACAATCACATCAGGTAGCTGCAGTCGTTCCTGCCGGTGTTACTTTAAAGTTGTTACTCTGTAGAGTGACATAGGAGGATTGATCCGATCGAATGTATATATAAATGACACCTGTTCATGTTGTTGGGCCCTCTCTGACATAGGTCCGTCCCCGTTCCCAGTTGGCCCAGGTCACTCACGAGATGCCAGAGGCCCCGAGTTTGCCAGCGGGGATGGGGGCCTACCACATAGGCTGGCAATCTGTATTTTGTTTTTCTGGTGGCCCGCCCACCCGGCAACAGTAGGCACCGGAGAAGTGTGTTGTTTGTTAGGGCTGTGTCCCACGTGGCAGAGGCCCTTGATAGACTGATGCTCTAAACAACAGCATCATTCATTTCAAGGGTGGAGCCAGGGGACCCAGTACGAGTCGTCAAAGGCTGGAAGACAGGATTCTGCCGGCCTGCCATCAACACAGATGTCCAGGCAGGTCCATGATGTTTTCGTGCCTCACTTGGGTCTTCACACACCCTGTTTGGGCTGGGTCCCACGTTATTTTATATGTTTTCCTCGTCATCGTTGCTTGATTTTGCGTACTAGAAAGGGTCACTCATGGTCGTTGAAATGTCACTCATAATGACACTGAATTATGAAAATTTCACACATAGCAATTTGAAACCTTGGCAGCTAAGATGGAGGGTAAGGTGTCAATTGCCCATAGCCAAAAACCTGCTCCCTCAGTGACGGCCTGGCATACTCCCACCCACCATTGCCTGGCAGGGGAGCAGTCTGGGGCAAGACACTTCTTTGCGGCCCCAATGGGGGGCTGAGGGAGAATGACACAACACTTAGAGAAACACCTAGCCACAATTAAGGCAGATTGCCACACTTAACACCTTCGCCCCGCACACAAAAGCCAGAACTGTGATGGCCTGGGAGGCAGGAATGAAGTTGAGGCCCTTTAACAATGCTCGACTGCTTGCAGGGCCGTTTCTAGGTGTTTTGCCGCCCTAGGCAAGAATTGAAAAATGCCGCCCCCTCACTTTCACTACCATCACTCTCTCCCCCGTCATTCAGGCTAGAAGAATTAATGCATTAGATATCAAAGAACTTGTATTAAACATTAAACAATAAACACATCAAACATTAAATAACTAAATGCGACATTCAACGACTATGAGTGGCACTTTCTTGCGAGCAAAACCAAGCAGTAAAGACCAGGGAAACACACATATATATATATATATATATATATATATATATATATCAGAAATTACACACATTTGAACAACGAGAAACACTAAAAAGTTCTTAAAATTGATTGCGTGGATGGCATGATGCCGTTCCTATGCATTATTCATTGTAAATCCTGCATAAACATCACATGTTTCAACATCCATTCTAGATCATCACATTGCATATAGGTGGGCCAATACTTAAATAAACTATGTTGCCTGTACATAACTGCTTTATTCTATTTATTGTGAAAGTGCACAACTCAAGTATTGAAATATCACACATAGGAACACTGCATACAAGGAGTACTACACATAAACAACCTACAACATGGCAATTAACTTCAGTTTTAAATCTGTAACAGGCACAATTCTATGTTCACCTCTCCCTACTATCTTCAGTTGGAGCCATAGCTGATGCTCCTTTAGAACATACCTTGTCAGTTGAGCTGCCCCAAAAATTAAGTGACACAGTCAGCTGACTCATGGCCACCGCCACAGACAGACAGGCACTGGACAATCCTCTCTGGCAGTCACTGTGAGCCAGCAGCCATGGTGCTGTAATCTATTAAAAACGAGCCTCATCAAAATCATGATTACCCCGAAAGCGGTCCGCACTACCTGCCCAGTTCTGCAAGGGTGCAAAGCGAGGGCTGCAGGACACTGGAAGATTTACAGGGAGGTGCACAGAAACACGAGGATAGAAACGGAAGAGGTAGCTAAGAAAAACAAAATGTAGGAGAGAGAAATACAAGGCACTGAGAACATGGGTTCCTAATATGAGCAGTCTAGAAACACGTGCTGGGCATAGGAAGGAGCTGAGGACATTAGGTAAACGTCACAGAGCATCCTCCGGTGCATAATCAGATGCGGAATTAAGGGTAAAAGGCTGTTCGTAAACAGAGAATAGTTCACACAAGAACTGGGAAACTGTGTACATGACAGTCGGTATTTTACTATGGGAGGTTAAATGTTTTCAAGAAGGAAGTATGTCAATTTCTTTGTTAGTTGTGCTTTCACAAAATGGTCAAACGTAGATACTGAACTGCCTGTATCGCTGTATTGCTGTCCCCATTCAGCTCTCCCCATTGAAAACGGGCAGAGCTATCGTTAGTGCAGTAGGCACAGTGGCACCGGGATCCGGGAATGTGAGGGCTATCAGCATCCCACGTTATGGCTGCCTTTTACTATCTAAACGGCTGCCCATTTTCCCGCTGACAAACACATTATTTCAGAATAAATCAACCATCTGAGAAAGGAAGAGTGGGTGAGGGTCAGTGATCTAATATCCACGTTGTTATTAGTTTATCTTCCTGACTAATTACAATAGGGCCTAACTGTTAGAATTCAAACATGTGCACCTTTCAGCAGCATTCACAATCTGTGGGTGCTCCAAAAAAAAAAACGTTAGCACTTTAGGACAAGTACAAAATCCGAACATTTTTGGCGGGCCCACCTTTGCAGGACTGATCGACGGTTAAAATGTGTGAAGCAGAGATAAGGGGTAGTACCCATGTTTGGCACTTTCATTTATAACGGGTGTTCCTGCTCCTTGACTATTACTGCGCTCCAAAGAGCTATTAGTTTCTGGGAATTCCGAGGTGCGAGGGAGGAAGAGTCAGTGAGTTTACGTCATCCAGTGGTAATGTGCGCATGTATCATTAATTCAACATTACTCCTCGACTCACCGACACACAAAAATAATTATACCCCGGTCCGCCCCCTCCTCCTTCCCTCGAACGCACAGATCACACCACAGCAGGGCTGTCACACAGAGCTATCCAATGCTGCTCTGCTGAGTGACGCTGCTGACCTGTGTGAACTTTAGCTACAGTACAGGGCTCTGGGAGGCAGGTGATCATGATCGCGCTACAGTACAACTGCTATTTAGCAAAACCAATACCATCCATTGCCAAACAAATAGCAGTTCTATTATACACTTTCAGGGGGCACTGTGACTTAAACTTACTTTGCGTGGCTCACTGCAGCAATTCCGTTCCGGGACGCCTTGTGGCCGCAACAACTCCTGCTGCAAGGCAAGCTTGCTGCTGCCTTTCTTCCGGCGCCAGCCTGAAAAGTCTTCTCAGACACTGTGACCTGTCAGCTTCAGCTGGAGCAGAGTGGTGTACTGGTCTCCTCAGCGGCCATTGGCGTGGTCCGGATCGGGGATTGGGACCGTCCAAGTCCATTAGTCACATTGCAGTGCTTCTAATTAATTTTAAAAGTAATGGAAAACTGCGTACCCCGCCTTCCCTCAAATAGAATTGTAGTCAACCCTCGCGCCACCGCGGAGGCAGCAGGATACCCAACCCCGCCTATTAGTTGGTGCACGGCCGGGGTTTGGAATTGTTACAATGTTTGTAGCGAGCTGCTGCCCAGCCAGCCCACATAAGCTGCCTGCTGGGAGCAGCACCCATGCTGCCACTCCACCAGAGTGAGACAGTTTCAGGCAGGAATTGGAAACTAATAGCAGTTAATGGCATGCTTTTTGCCGCCCTCCCATTTTTGCCGCCCTAGGCAGCCGCCTAGTCCTGCCTAATGGTAGAAACGGCCCTGACTGCTTGCCTTCGCAATCCGACCCTGTCCCCAATTACAGGTCAAAGCTGCAAATGCAGACGGGCCTCGCACTACATGTGGGCTGCACGGCACTGGGGAAAAGGGGCCCCCTCCCTGGGGTTAACAGCCATTAACCAGTGCTGCGAGGCACAGGGGAGGGGGGCCTCTTCTCCTATTCTTACACATGCTTGCGAAGCCCAGAGGAGAGGCAGCCCTTCCCTGGGCCACACAGTGCTCACCACAGGCGCGAGGCTGGTAGGGAAACACTTTTGCGAGGCCCCCTGTTGATGGGCTGAGCTCGGGGCCCTGGGCAGACGCCCATGCTGCCCATGCCTAGCGCCGGCCCTGGGTGGTGTATGTAGGCTGGGCCCTGGTTGTGGAAGGCGTTGAAGGCGTGGATCAACATCTTTAACCGGCATCTCTTCTGAATGGAGAGCCTGTGGAGCTTCTTGAGGTCGGGGGTGATGTGGGTCCGTTTAGGGAGGTCTAGGATGAGTCTGGCCACTGAGTTCTGTATTGTTTGCAGTCTCTTGAGGAGGAGCGAGGTGATTTCTACGCAGAGTGTGTTGCCGTAGTCCAGTCGGCTAGGTGACCAAGGCTTGTGTGACAGTGCATCTAGTGTCACTTGGGGGGGCACTTAAAAATCTTGCAGAGCATGTAAAGGGTCAGAAAGCAGGCGGCTGAGACTGTGTTGATCTTCTATCATGCAAAGCTTACTGTCCAGGATGATGGCAGGGTTGCGGGCGTGGTCGGTTGAGGTGGGTTAGGGTCCTAGTTTGGGAGGCCACCAGGCATTGTTCCAAGGGGAGGTGTTCTTTCCAAGCATTTCAGCTTAAGGATTTAGTGAATGCAACCATAATGTAGCGGAGGAACTGAAAAACATATGTTTACAATATACACATTGCAGTGATGGACCAAAAAGAAAGAAAGACCGATTGAAGCCAAGGAACATACATGAACGCTAATAATTCTGCTTTGATTGGAGTGTGCCCGTAACATGTACCTCCTGTACTCAGTTGTATTTAAAGGCAACCTATCAGTGCTTATAAAACAAGCAAGCAGTGGCACACTAATAGGGCTCAGCTTTATAAGGCATTAGCCAATGTTTTGGCTTTACCAATACCTACTGTGGATGCTGAACAGGATCGACAAAAAAACAAGCACTGGCAAAGCCTATTGGTCTTGCCTTTGCAAGAGCTATTGACGTTGCAAGTGTGTTTTAGCATCAGCTGTGTGGCTAAAGGTTAAGAAAAGAAGTGCTACGGTGCAGCCAGCGCTGGCAGTGTCATAGCCTTTTTTTTGCGACAGGCGCTTTTCTTCTGGCAGAATGGGCTAGAGTAGTGGCATTTGCACACAATACATTCTGGTTGCTTGATATTTTAGTGCATGCACAAGGACTCATTACAGGCGTGCTGTACTGTGTTAATGCACACAGCCTCATCTCTGTCTTGTAAACACCAATTTGTTGCTGAGCTCTGATTCACATGAAGCTATGACTGTACTGAATTCAGTTTTATTTCTTTGCATGGCATAGTAGCCAATGGTCAAATCAGAGAATGAAATATTGTCATATGAGTGGGATCTTGAAACAATGATCATGTTTGTTTACCGGGATCTAAGGATTCATGTACCCACACAAAGTCACGGCTCACCTCAAATGTACAGTGTGTTCTTGATCCCAAAAGAGCATATGACAATCTATTTACTCGCCAGCACTGGCCTCTTGGCGGGTATTAGTCCGTCTATTTGGAATATATTTGATTATATCTGATTAGAAAAAAGCAAAGATTCTGCCCATCAATCATTTTTTTAACACACTTTATTGATGACCGCAGTATGACATGTGCAGTAGCAGAGTAATTCGTTAGGTACAGTCTTTTTCCAATACAACAATCTCCTTAGTCAAATTACATAACAAGTCTGTTCTCAGCATTATGTATGTTATAAATGGATAATCAGGATCACCTCATGTAATAACAGCGCTACCAATCGAACAATGGACATGTTACATCCTTAGCGCCACTTCAAGGTTGTGCATATTTTACATTCAACTAGCGAGAACTTATACACACTCCCTTCTCCCCTCCACCCTAACCCACCCCGCCCATCTCCTGGTCTGTCTTGCTTCAGCTTCCAAGGTGACTGCAGGAGTTCTATACATAATCATCCTTCTAGAGATTACAGTGTCCAGAGTGAAATTACTATTTCTTGGATTTACAGGGCCTACTGCCCGAAAATCTCTGATTGGCCGCGTGTGTTACTGGGTCGCGGCATCTGTGTGGAGGACAACTCAAGTGCTTCCAAATCAGTCATCATGGCCTCCCAGTCTAGTGCTACAGGTTGCTCCCTCAGCCCCCTCTCTTCCTCCCTTCGAAGAGCTGCCCGTCCCCATTGAAGCATATCAGTCTGCCAAGTAGTAACTGCAGGACATCTGGGGGATTTCCACCTCATCGTGCGAACCCTAATCGCTAAGATGAGTGCTAGGTCTAGGAACCTCAACCGCACCTTTTGTGCCCCTGAGCGTGTACGAAGGCCTACAAGGCAGTGTAGGGCCCCGTCCGGGACCGGCAGTTGTGTCACTACAGTTAGGGCATGGCGAACTCCTCCCCAGTATTCCCGTAGTCGAGGGCAATACCACATCATATGAATAAAGTCAGCCTCGTCTCCTTTACAATGGGGGCAGCAATAAGGGGATCCGGGAACATACGATGTATTGTTTTCGGGGTAAGATATGATCTTTGGAGTACCATCGTCTGGATGAATTTAAGTCTTGCATTACTCTTCCATGCTCTATCTGTGATCTCGGCCCCAGAATCGTCCGCCTAATGTGCCCTAAGTGATGTGAGTAAAATCGCTGCATGTGCCCGGACCCCAGTATATAGCCAGCGCACCAAGTGCCCCCCAGGTCCCATATAATATAGGAGGTGTACTAAGTCATGTTGTCTGGGTTCATTCCTCTATGGTGCCCATGTGGTTCTGATATAGTGCGTCACCGTGGCGTGTAACAGATACAGGCGCGGTGGTGACCCTGTGGCCTGCAAGAAGGAGTCATGGTCCAACATAGCACCATCACCAAGAAACGACCCCACCCCCCCACCCTACTGTCCGTCCAATCCTGTATTCTGGCCAGTGTAAGTATCCTCTGTGGTGTAGAGATGCCCAATATGGGAATATTCGTGGCATATGGGGTCATTGCAGACATGTAGGATAGGGCCTTCCTCCAACAGAGCAGGGCAGTCTTCAACAGGGGAGGGGGCAATTGGGGGATCCGAGCCTTCGGCAGCAGCAAAGAATGCAGCTCGCCTCGGTCCAGCCTCTGCAGCGTAAATCCAATTTCCTGCAGAATCCTTCCTGCAGTCCAGTATGAGAGCCACTGGAGCTGACTAGGGTAATAGTATCTTCAGAAGTCGGGGACCCCCAGGCTGCCATTTGACGTCCCTAGTTGGAGTTTCCGAAGGTTTATTCGTCTTCGGCCAGTGCCCCAGATGAGACTAATCAGTATGGTATTCAACGTATTAAAAAGGAACTGCGGGAGGACCACCGGTAGATTCACAAAGTAGTATAATAGGCGAGGCAGCATCACCATTTTTGAGATGGCGATCCGTCCAATCACTGATAAGGGTAGGGAGGACCAGAACCCGACGCTAGCACGGAGCCTTGTTATCGCCCGTAGAATATTGCCCTCTATTCGATCCTCCTGTGTTCTGTAGACGTGTATGCCTAGGTATTTGAAAGTGGTGGGGGCCACTGGTAAAGAGTATGTGCCGAACAGCAGGTGGGTTAGGTGTGGCGTCTCTCAGAAGAAATAAATTGTTGGCTTTTCATGGTTTATGTCCAGGCCCGACAATCGTTCGAAAGTGACAAATATGGCAGGGAAGGGGGCGTCGTCAGCAGTCAGGTCCCGTAAATATAGGAGTATTTCATCTGCGTAGATAGATATTAGATGATGTACTCCGTCGATATGGATGCCAAGTCGGTCCGATGATACCCGAAGGGCCAGTGTCGGGGGCTCTAGTGCAAGTACAAACAACAAGGGGGACAGGGGGTACCCCTGTCTCGTGCCTCTCTGGACAGTGTATTGGTCGGAGATGTAACTGCCCTTGCGGGCCCTGGCCATGGGGGACGTGTATAGGAAGCGGACCCATTTAAGGTATTTATCTGGGAATCCAAATCGTTTCAATGTCGCAAACATGAAATCCCATGATAGGGAATCGAATGCCTGTCTAAGATCTAGTGCTATGCATCCTGCATGTTGGTAATCTCGTGGTGTGGCCGTCATTACAGAGTACATTCGCCGGGTGTTCAGAGAGATGCTGGGGATTGGGAGGAAACCACATTGATCACTGTGAATAAATGTAGGAAGGTGTGGCTGTATGCGATTGGCAAGGGCCTTACTTAGGATTTTATATTCAGTAGATAAAATAGAGAGGGGTCTATAATTGGACATCTCTAACCCATACCACCCCGGTATGGTATGGACGTAACCAGTGCTTGCATGGTGGAAGCAGGCAGATGGCCAATTTCAAATGCTGCCGTGAAAACAGCCTCCAGTGTAGGTACTAGAGACTCTAAATAGGTATGATAAAATTCCACAGGGAGTCCGTCCATCCCAGGTGTCTTATTACAGTTTAGACCCTTAATCGCAGTGCGTATCTCTTGTTGAGTTATGAGGCCGTCAATATCTTTCTGTACAGCCTCCGATCGCACCGGGAAAGGGAGATCCTGTAAAAACTCGGTTATCAAGGAGCTTTCTACTGGAGCGGGGGTGCATAGAGTGCTTCGAGGTGGTCAAGAAAGGCTGTATTTATTTCTGCTTGTGTGTAGACTAAATGTCCCACTGGGGTGCGAATGCTAGATATGATTGGTGGGCCAGGTCTATCCCTGACTATGCGGACTAGCAGAGTACCGGATCTATCCGCCTCAGTGTGTTTTTGTTAAAGGAACGCCCTGTAGACTATCGTCCGCAGTGTCTCCAGTATCTCCTCATGGTCTATGTGGGCGGATTTCAACGCGTCCCATTTGTCAGGGTCTAGTGCTGCATCCCTCTCCAGTATTTGTAACCTGCCCTCATTGTCCTTTAACCACTGGTGTGTCTCCTGTCTGGCCCCTACTAACTGTCCAATCGTCCCCCCCAAACCACCACTTTCAATCAGGTTAGAGGATGCTGTGTTCCAGTTTTCGGCTAAGTAGTTGGCAATAGTATTGGGCAGGGTCATGCGGAAGTGGGCGTCCTCAAATAGGTGTGGGTGCAATTTCCAGGTGGGTACTGAGGTTGGCACCATGCCCCAGCGAAGTGTAAGTTCTAGGGGCCTATGATCGGAAAAGGTCTTGGCCAGGTACATAGATTCATGGACTTTCGTGATGATGGATCTCGAGCAAAGGAACCTGTCTATTCCACGCGTCAGAGAGTGTCCACCTACTTGCCCATGCAGTGAATTGTTCCGCCAGCTTGCCAGCAGTTGCACCCTGAAGGGGTGGGTGTGATCTATCTAGTCCAGTGTCCAGCACTGCATTCTAGTCCCCTCCAAGGCACCCAGGGGATCCTGTCCCAATCCGCCAAAACCGCACCCAGCCTACTCAAGAAGCGATCTTGGTCAACCTTGGGGGCATAAATGCTCCCGAGGACCACCAGGGAGCCATCAAGAGCGCCCTTCACTAATATGTACCGACCCTGGTCATCTGCCCGACGCTCTAGTTCAACAAATGGGACTCCGTGATGTACCCAGATAGTCGCCCCCCTAGCGAAGGCATAATAATGAGTGGAATAAATCTGTCCCCTCCATTTCTTCCGCATCTTTTGTGTTTCGGAATCGGTTAGGTGGGATTCCTGGAGGAACGCCACCTGCGATTTACGTCTAAGAAGAAATGCATGAATAGGGTGCCGTTTCTGAATTGCTCCCAGTCCCCGTACATTCCATGTGAGTAGGTTGCATGACCCTATTAGGAGACGTGTGGCACACTGGTTAGGGAGAAGTGTGGCTCACTGGTTAGAGGAGGCAGACCCTGAAGCTGAGGTCAGACCCGGGACCAGGGTTCGATTCCCGACGCGGCAGGGTCCTGAACCCAATTGTCCACTGACTCGATAATTCTCGCTTTGATGCCCACTCTAAGCACGAGTTCACACTATGCAGCTCTGGGCAACAAGCTTGCTTAATCTCCACAACGGCCCCCCGCGGCGGGATGCCTGGCTTTCACCTTGGGGATGCCCAGCTCAGGTGATCTCACAGGGAAAAACCAGGACGGGTTCCCAAGGCAAGCACCGAGATGCTCAAGGGTAACATCGAGCACTATATAAGAACACACATACATACATACATACATACATATTATGTTAGCGTTCCCTGTCATATTCCAGTGTGCATTGTGTTGTTCTCATCAGTGTGGAGAGGCAGAGCAGATCTGACCAGGAGCCCCTTTTCCCCATATCTGTAACAAATCCCAGCACAGTGCCTAAACTGTGCTGGCCCAACAGTGGCGTGCCAAAAGTACAGAACAAATAGCAGTGCATACGCTAATAGGGAGGTAGCCAACCTTCTACCTGATCATAGTCCTTGAAGGGTCTGCAACCCAGTGGCTCAACGGTACCGCACCCCGGGGGTGGGGGCTTTAAAGATATGGTGGGAGCAGCATTATGAACATATGCATATATAACCATGAGTGCCGAGGGACCCCCCAACCAGCAGCGCATATCCTCGACATATCGGAGTATGGCGAGTGTAGGAATAAGACACAGAGTTATTGACTTATACTCCGCTAAGCTGCACAGAGGAGTTGACCAGTATATGTCAGCTACACGAGTAAATACCACAACAGTAGTCCCAAGCGTCCATGGCTCAACCTCTATGTTCAGCTATTGATCAAGTCGTCGGCTGCCCGGTTCTCTGAACCATTTCTCCATGAAGTCCGCCACCCTATTTCCTTCACAGCACTCTGGCAGACCGATAACACAAATATTATTGCGCCGCTTTCTTCCCTCTGCATCCTCCACCCGGTCCATGAGCGCAGTAACCTGTTGCTGGAGTTGTTGCAATGTGGAGAAGTGGTCCACCACTCTGGTAGTGGGGTCAGCTATAGATTGACCGTGGTCCTAAACTGTGTCCACCAGCTTGTTGTGATCCGCCTTCAGCAACGTTAGTCCCGTGGTGAGCGCACCCATTTGTAGTTCCATCGCCGTTCTGGAGTCCCAAATCTCCTTGAGGATGAGGTCCAGTTTGTCCGGTGTCCCCTCCGCATGTCCGGTCGAGGTAGCCCCGGGCAAGGAGGGCCTACTAGTGTGGTCCGTCATGGTGTGTGAAGAGTCAGATCCTTGTTGCCCTTCCTGTGTCTTTGCCTCGGGTCTACCCATGGCACAGTGTCGCTCCCAGTCCCTCCGTGAGGCGACTCCTGTGGTCAGTTCAAAGGGGTGTCTGTAGTGCCTACAGTGATGGTGTGGCGCAGTCCTGTTGTTCCGCAGTGCACCCTGGAAAGGTCTCGATAATGAGGGCCTCGGGGTAGGCAAGCCTGTGCCCTTTTGCGTGGGTTCAATCAAAGTTGGTGGCACAATGTTGGTGGGCTGTGGGCAGTCAAGTTGCCACACAGGGAGTTTGGGCTGCATCCGTCAGTGTGGTTCCGCCGGTAGCCTGTCGGTAGGGGTGATCCCCACTGCCCCCCGTTGTGTCGGGCGTCAGGGGTGAATTGCAGCGCACTGTGTGGGGTGGCTCCTCCGCATGTCCGGTTGAGGTAGCCCCGGGCGAGGAGGGCCTACTAGTGTGGTCCATCATGGTGTGTGAAGAGTCGGATCCTTGTTGCCCTTCCTGTGTCTTCGCCCGGGGTCTACTCATGGTGCAGCGTCGCTCCCAGTCCCTCCGTGAGGCGACTCCTGTGGTCAGTTCAAAGGGGTGTTGGTAGTGCCTAGAGTGTTGGTGTGGCACACTCCTGGTGTTCCGCAGTGCATCCTGGAAAGGTCTCGTAAGGAGGGCCCCGGGTGTAGGAAAGCCTGTGCCCTTTTGCGTGGGTTCAATCAAAGTTGGTGGCCCGGTGTTGGTGGGCTGTGGGGCTGTCAAGTTGCCACACAGGGCGTTCGGGCTGCATTCGTCAGTGTGGTCCCGCCGGTAGCCGGTCCGTAGGGGTGATCCCCCCACTGCACCCCCCCGGTGTGTTGGGCATCAGGGGCGAATTGCAGCACACTGTGTGGGGGGGCCCTATGAATCGCCACCACTCACCGCCGCTGCACTGCAGGAGCCTTTTCACCCGGTTCCTCCATGCACTCCTGGCACTGCCCTGTTCTCAGGCCCAGCATGCACTGTTGTTTGCCCCCAAGCTCGCTGGCATAGTCCTCAATACGCAGGCAGGCCGCCGAGTGCCCGAGATGCAGAGTTCAGGCCGCAGATAGGCCCAGATGTGGCTCACTTTCCAGAGCGGCTAAACAGGCTCACCACATGCGGGCCTCACATCGCTGCAACCTTCGCTCCACGCCAAAGCCCGTAATGCGTCCTTGTTCCCAGGATCACTGCATCCGCAGCCCCGGTGTCTGCGCCGGAGAACAGTAATAAGGGCGGGCCACAGACATCAGTGTAGGACCGCGCGGTTTCCCAACTCACCGCAGCGGTCCAAAGCATACTCCAGAGGTGCCCCTCCTCTACTCGTGCAACGCGAGCCACCAGGCCGCCGCCCTGCCGGGCAGCACGTTCCTCGAGACGGCACCTCCGAGGCCCTCGGCCGAATCTCCACAACCCCGGGGGTGAGTCCGGAGCAGGGACTCCGGGAGGAGACGATACCCACCGGTCCGCGAGGGGAGGCCCCCAGCCACAGCTCTCATAGGCAGGTCCGCCACACAGGGGTCTCCACACAGGGGTCTGCGCCCCACGCCAGGTCCCGGCCTCAGGCAGCGAGGAGTGTGGGGCAAGCCCCGCTCTGTCTCGGCGGCACAGAGCTGGTACAGCCGCCGGTCGAGTCACTCCGCTACTGCGGGGGCCCCAGCACTACTTCACTCGCACTGCCTTCAGGTCCCAGCTGGGTGTGCGGCGTGTACAGGGTAATTCTCCCCTGGGATGGTCCAGAGCTCTATCGGGCCACAACCGCCATCTTAGATGGCTAGCCAAGCCCCCCCTTTCTGCGAATCAATCATTCTCACAGAAACTTGCATACAATTGTTGTGAGGTGCCTGGTGGCTTATGTTAACATTCTCAAATGTGACAGAGAGCCACAATGACGTTTTCTGCCTCTTCTATGGTTTCACCAGGAAAAGAGGAGAGGATGTGGCGTTATGGCCAGAGCTGCGGACCTTGCCGTTTGTTGCTTACGCTGCAGTGCTCTGGTATGACTGCCCCTGGAAGTCGAAAAAAAGCACTCAACAATCAGGTGCGGGGTTGTAACAGGGGTGGTGGTAATGGAAGGTGGTAATGGGGAAACAGGCCAGTTTAAAAAAGTGCTATAAAGTGGCCTGCACAAGCTTCTACGTAGTGTTTTTTTTTTTTACTTCTGCCACTGGTAGGGTGAGAAGTAACAGGGACAGTAATGAGTGGGAGAAGAAATAGGATGGGGGGGAGGTAAAAAAAGCACTATGATGCAGCCAGCATTTACTGCACCATAGCGTTTGACCGCGCCATAGGGTTTTTTCTTTTTTAATAATACCTGAATTCACAGTGTGAGAAACTGATAGCCAGTGGAAGGACACTAATTAGAGTTAATTAATGTTTTCTTTATCCATGTGCCCCTGAAAGAAGAAGGAAGTAACGTATGGCAAGCTAGTGGAGTAACAAACTCTCAGAAGCCCCCTCCCCCCCAGGTAAGGTGAGGGGGTCCCCTATTACCCATTCCATAACTGCCTTGCTCTTCTGAGTGTTTTATTTATCTGCAGCTGGTCAGACCAAGGGGACCCCTTTGAGGTGGACGGTGTGTGGGGAGCCCTCCCTCCACTGAGGGGGCTGCAGCGGCCGCCATTACGCCCCTGTGACAAGCACTGCCTAATTAGAAAGCAGCAAAGTAGAGTGGCAAAGCTGCAGCCGAATGGTAAGGAATGGGCGGGTTTTAAGCCTATTATAGAACACAAGAGTCTCGCAAGTGACAGGACATATTCTAGTGCATGCTCAGACTTAAAAATGCTTGATGCCAATGTTGAAAGGCATTGGCAAAACAAAAAAAAAGCTAATGGCCAGCCACGGCATGATGTAGGCAATGTATTCTCATGCATCATCAGGCATGCATATGTATGCATCATGATGCTGTAGTGGCCATTTTTTCCTTGTTTTTCTTTTTATAATTCTAAGACGGAAGCAGATAATCTTGGAGCAGTAAATTAAAAAATAAAAACTGTGCAAAAGTGCACTATAGAAAAAGAATGGCCATTCGAAAAAGAAAAAAATGCAAGCAAAAAAGAAAGCAAATAAGATAGACAAGAAAGTCAACAAATCATAAGCAATGGGCTGACCCAAAGGCCACCCAAGTATTGGTATTGTACATAAGAGGCAGATCTACTGACATTTATATGGGTTCTCGCCTGTCACAATGCAATTGTGCACTGACTTACGGGCTTTTAGAATGTGTTGTAAATTGCCACTACCTTGAGCAAGCAGTGTTGTGTGCCACATGAGTGCCCGTGCAAAACTTTAGTAAAATCTATCCCTAATTCATTTGACAACAAACTCCTAAAGCTGTCTGTATGTGAGAACTAGAAAAAATCATTAGCTTGGACAAACAGTACAAAGCAAATTTCATGTCTCTGTAATGTTTGGAAGAGGCGTTCAAACTAAGAACTTTCACAACTCATTTGCAATGCAATCGGTCTTGTATTTTAGAATTTAGAGCTATTGGGATTGTAAATGACAGTGTTTTTTACTTCTGTTTTTTGATCTGCTGAACTTGGCAACGCATATCATGTACTGGCAGGGCTGAATATCCACTTCAACGCCAAACAATAGAACATTCAAGTAAGTTCCTTAAGCACGATAAGGCAAACTAGTTAAGCCAGAACAACACAGAAACCCTCACATTACATCTCAGATGACTGGTGTGGGGGTCACCTATCGCACTGCACACACACATTGCGTCACGAGCAACCAAAATAAGCATAGGCAGAGAGGGCAGGATAGGACCACCACAGTCAGCTGTTTAAAATACAACTGAAATGATCCTCATCCTTGCAAGAGTAAGGCAAGTACAACCAGTGGTGGCTGGTGACATTTGAAAGTACTGGGCCTAAAACGATAGTGGGACTTCACTGCGGCTAGTGAGCGTGAAAAAAGAGTGGGCAAATGGTGCATTTTCAAGCAAAACAGAAGGTGTGAAGAACAGCTCAGTCAATATACCGTACACTGCTGGTTATATGTACATTTATTTACACATGTGTTTCACCTGCATCACCCCTTTTCCCACACACATCTTTAAAATCCTCACTACGTAAAACAAAAGTTCTCTCAGCACCTCATCATATACCAAGCACCAAAGCACGTTCTATGCCCACAGGTGTTCTAATCTATTAAACACACATGCCACACTGGTGTTATACTTCCTTTGCATTATACACACACAGGTGTTCTAACACTCTTATGATGCACCGCACAGCTGCTTTATATCTCATAGCCATACTTTACAGACCAAGTCACTCACCATTATGCTTCCCAAGCAGATTATGGCCTCTAAATGTTCTTATAATTTCCTCTACTGAAATACCTCGGACACAAATTCTTATAATCATCGTTCCAGCATACATACAGTTAATTATTTCACTTTAAGATAGCTCCCTCAGAGGCGTGAGGACATCGCAGTGATGCATCAAAATATGATTCCTTTCAATAGGTACCATTTACCCTGGCATAATAGAGGATGGGCCAGAGCCAAGATTAGGAGGCCCGGTGTATTTGCAAATGGGTGGATTAGCCATACAAATACATGCGCCATGTTGAATACCTATTGCTGTCTGACTCTGTTGCAAAAAGATTATCTGGTAAATCAGAAGAATTTACTTGAAATGTCAACCGAACTACCAACTGTAAACCCCCTTCATCCTGCATTAGCCTTTCAAGCATTCTGGATATTTTAATAGGTTAAACAAACTGAGATGAAGGAAAGGTGGGACTATCACTATTTTTAAAAACATACTTTAACCAACGACGGAGGACTGCTGTTAACTCACGTCCGTTGATTCCTGCTGAGATTGTGATCAGCATGTTTGAATGGAGCCAGTGTGGGGATCAAACTAATAACCCTTGGCTCATGCATAATATGGAAAAATATATAAACCTAAGGCAATTAAGAAAATAATATGAATGTGCTAACCTTCCACTACATGTTATACGCCCTAAGATAAAACACAAAGACTGAAGTGTACACAGACTATCGCCAATAATATAAGAAGGCAAAAATGCAGTCAATGTAAATGTTAGGACACTCAACCTACTCTCATCTCGCCAAATCACCGCTATAAACTCTTACATTATAAATCTCCTCATCGGGCATACACCACACCAGTCAGATAGCACAAGTTAAATACAACTATATCCCATAGCTGCCCGATATGTGTCCCCCTCTATTTCTATTGGCAGGATTTTTTACGAGCCCTTGCACATCACATGACAAATGTCCTGATATAGCCATGATAGCACTACTCCTCCCCAAGTGCAGAGTGGCAATGCTGAATTGGTCTGGAAAATGTATGTGCAAAAGGATTAGTTAAGAGCAGTCGCGGCCTGCTTTACGGGCGGGTGGGGGGGGTTTGGAAATGGGGTCGCACTCGCGACGACCCCTCCTTAAGCGCCTTGAGACCCTCTGGGTATGTAGTGCGCTATATAAATTCTTTGACTTGACGACTTGACTTGACCTGAGGGGATGAGGGGGGAGGCAGGAGGGGTTTGGAAACAAAACAAAGAAATATATATGAAATAAAATAAAGTAAACTAATACTAAACTTACCGTCCGGAGACTCCGTCCCGACTCCCGCCGTCCTCGTTTTCAAGTCCTGCAGCATGTCATCAGGAAGGCGGCGCGGCAGGCAGCCTCCCTCTCCACCGCCGCGTTTTTGATTGGTGCGGCCGGCTGCCCCACCTACATCATTTTCTCTCTGTATGCTGCTGCAGCATACAGAGAGAACAGGG
The DNA here is from genome assembly GCF_964263255.1 of Lissotriton vulgaris. NCBI lineage: Eukaryota > Metazoa > Chordata > Amphibia > Caudata > Salamandridae > Lissotriton > Lissotriton vulgaris. The sequence goes on from NC_141695.1 coordinate 853,551,832, forward strand.
AGAGTGAGTGGGTGGTGTTACTCGAGGGCAGGGGGGAGTGGCTTGGGGGGGTGGCTTTCCCACTGTTGTTAATAGTGGCTGTTTTGGCAGAATTTTACAGTACTAAAATCACCATTAGCAAAACGTTAAAAATACAATATTCAAGCCGTAGGCTAAATGCAGACATGCCAACCCTCCCGATTCAGGCGTGAGACGACCGATTTCAGGGCTAGTCTCCAGCCTCCCGATTCCTGCAAGCAAAAACCCGATTCCTCGGGGGTTTTAGCTGACAGGGTTTGGTATTGTGTAAGGTGCTAATTCTTCCAGCAATATTCAGAGTGGCGATGCAGGGGCTCTAGAAGGGGTGAAAAACCAACAAAGCGTCATTAACAAGGCAATGGTCTTTTAAAGACGAGTGAAGTACTGGGGCGGCTGTGTGTGCGCGGGGAAGCTGTTACAGCCCCGGCTGCCACACAGGAGGGGGAGGAGGAGTGCATGCACTGCCAGCAACCTGCCAGGCCAGTGCACAACACTTGCATCACCCTCTCTCTGCCTGCCATTGCTCTCCGTGTATCTGAAAGTTTAAAAAAACACGTATTTACGTTTCAAATGTCCGATCCTGCAGCAGCCACTTCAAAAGCCCATACATGCCGTTAACCCGATTCAAGGCACCACTCTCCCGATTTTTTTTCTTAATTCTCCCACTTTGCTCTTCTGAAATGTTGGCATGTATGTAAATGAGTGCTAAAATGTGGGTTACATTTGACAACTATTGTCGGACTATTTATTCCTATCTGAAATGTGGAAATAGAGCTAAAGTTGCAGCCCTGCGCCTCCGATCATTACCCAGCAGATGGCACTAGTGGCTTGTTTCCAGTAAAATGTTAGTGTTCCATATTTCTATTACAGTCACTCGCATTTATGTACGATTTATCGATGGCCACAAAACCAACCGTAATAAAAATGGGCTTCAACACTTGAAAATGGATAACACGTGTTGCCATTTGTACAATGTTTTAACAAATGAACCTATTCTGATGCATTATTGCAGTGAACCGAAATAGAAACATATTAATTAATATGCTGCTTCCTCCGTGGCTTTGCGTAGTTTAATTGTTCCGTTTTCAGTTTATTTGTGAAAATTGGCTAACCTTTGGCAGCGGCTTTTGTGCGAACTATTGGTACAGGCATCATCGTCTGTGGGTGCTGGGGCTCAGGGGCTCATGAAGGGTGGACTAAGCTTCAAAACACGCATGTGTGGATTGTGGAAGTGATAGAGGGACGACCAAAAGGAACCGCGAGTGAAGTCACCATCGGAGCAAATACAATAAATATGGAAAGTGAATTTACATATTCAATTCGAAATAGAAACAGAGTATCATGTCCAGATTTGTCCTGCAGAGGGAGCTAGTGTACCACACTCTGCCTCTCTGTCTTTGGGAGATGTAGGGGCACATTATCAAGAACAGCGTTAAAAATGATTGCCGGTTTAGCGGGAGAAAACTGCAGCTAAAGCGGCGATAATGGGCTTGATAATATGCCCTTGAGAATTCCAATAAAGGTCCATGTTCTGGTGTGAACATGGGCTTCTATTGGAATTCCCCAAGGCATATTATCAATCCTATTATCGCTGAAAAAAAACCATGACAGAGTAGAGCATAGGGGTAATGGTTCAGTCCACATCAGTCAATGGCTCATATCCACTTGAAAATTATTGTCTTTCAATGTCAGGGCTGGTTGGCCAGTCCTTTACTTTTCAGGGTTTTTTTCATTTTATAGTTCCCTTTTCTTCTTTTCTTTTTTTAAAATTTTGGTTGAGTAGGCTTCAATCTAGCTTTTTTCACACCTCCTCCACCATATCATTCAATCACTATACAGTACTCAGACAGCAGGTGCAATGGCCAGTGTCTTAAGTGGGCACTGCACTCAAATGATATCTGTTTTGCACTTTCAAATCAAGGAATGAGGGGGGTATGTTCCTTGCTTTTTTAGGCCCCTTGGCAGTGGTGTAACGCAAAATGATGGGACCACCCTACAAAATGTAATGAGGGACCCTTGTGTCTCGCATGTCTCACAACGAGTAATTAAACTTGACCTGATTTCCCACCCTCTGAAGAATTAATCAATCCCCTGAAGGGCTGGGGCCTGTGTTATGCCCCTGGCCCATAGCACCCTGGGTATGCCAATGTACTTAGACATTCATTAGGCATCCATTCCGGTCTTGTACGCTGAAAATGAAAAACATGAAGGGCCTTATTTACAATATTTTGACGCACAGAAGCGCAGAATGTAGCACACATAGAAAAAGGAAAAAAGAGGAGAAATAAAGGTATTCCTAATCATTATGCCTCCCCTGGGGAGGCATAGGAATCAGACGCAATTTCTGTGTAAATCTGGAAATGCTTCATGTTGCGTGGGAACACCCACCACACCACCCGTGGAACTCCCCTTTCATGCAGAGTAATGTGTGAAAGGTGGCCATATTTACCAGGCCACGAAAAGCCACACAGAGGGGCTTTACATGGCCTTGTAACTATCTGCAAGCACACTGCGCCACCGGTGCATCAAACATTTGTGATGCACCGGTGGCGCAATGGGCTTGTGAATAAGCCCAGAAGTGTACAAGCAGTAGACCATTAAAAGCACTTGCCTATGTCTTTGGATAGATGTATTTTTTTTCTAATGTAATCTGCAAGATTCCATGTAACAAAACACATACCAATAGGCTTTAGCAGTGTAGTAACAATCCACCCATAAAGGCCTACTGCCTTTAACTCATGCTTTACGGCAGTGCTTAATTTGAGCCAGTGACAATTATGACAGCTGCCACAAGGTGGTGCTATTTGTATAATTCAGACATGAGCAGAGCAGCAATATTATTATTATTATTTTAGTATACATTAAAAACAACTAATATCTGCCGCCCAAGCCATTTTTAGGTCTCGACCTAAAGCATTGCTTTTAGCTATGCGTGTTGTCGAGATTTCTAGTAAGCAGTTTGAAAAGTCTGCCAAGGGCGGATTAGCCACAGTTCATGTGAGAAAGGCGCGTGCACAAACCAGCCACGTCACACACCACCATTTGTCTGCCTGCCATCAGACTTCAAAGGCTCTCCTGTCCGCCCCCGCCACAGCAATGCCGACAGCTTGTTTACCATTGTTTACCATTTACCATCGATTCATCTTCAAACGAGTGCTGCCAGGGCCCATCTCTTCTGCAGCGTCGCCTATTCAAATATAACAAGGCCGCATTTCCTGCTCGCATCGATGCTGATGGAATCGCCAATTCTAATCTAATCTTACATTGAGGTGTCAATTAGCTAAAGCGAAAGCGCTCGCAAAACCTACTGCTTTCAATTCTATTGAATACAGAGAGGGACAAAATAGCAACATGGAGATCGCCTTGGCAGAGAAGACTTTCAATAAGGGGAACTGTAACCCATGCATTGCTGGATGTTGAAACATGAATCTGCTGAAGCAATTTGCGGTTCCAACTGTAAGGTCTATAATGTGATGTTTCCTCTTTTGGTGAGCCTAAAGTGACTCCTAAGAGCTTGTATCTATGCAGAATGTCCAGTGTTAGCCCATTCGTGCGATTATCACTATGTCTTCCAAATGATGGTACTTTTGTTTTGGAGATGCTCATTGACAGTTTATTGTTGTTCTATTACATCGTCGGGGAACTTCACAATCTCTGCAAGCCAAATGGAGTCTGATAAAAAAATCAAATAATCTGCGTAGGAGAGCAAGCAAATTCTAGACCTCTCTAAATGAGGTGAAAAGCAATGTGTACTTTTCTTATACGCAATCACTTTTTCGCTCACCTATTAAATCATAAACCACACACTCACCAGTCCATCCAGGCACTAATTTACCCATCCATTCATCTACCATGCACGTTCTCATTCATCAACCCACCCATTGATTCAATATTGCGCTCAACTACTCACACGTTCACTAAAGTTTTTGTAGAAAAGTCAGCTCCATTAAAGTAGGGTCTTGGAAAGTAAACATATTACCATTCGCCACCATTCAGTTTAGACCCAACATGGGTGTAAGTGGTTCTAAAGATAAAATGTAAAAAGGTATTTATAAATGTGGGTCCCGGGGGCCACAAGACACATAGCAATAACAAATTAAGACAAATGGTAGAACAAACAACCATTGGCAATGTCAATAGGCCTGGTTTATAGCTGAAAGTGTCTTTTACATATGTTTAGGCTATCAATAAATCATCATGCATGAACACTGGCACTCATTCTTGCCCTCATACATCATGCTAGCGACTCGCTGACTCCTTCTTGCACTTTCCCACTTCCCAATCCGTAATAAAATTGACACACAAAATCCTATAGGCATGTGGAAAATAAATTATAAGAATAAAAGTAGAAAAAACTTAGCAGCATGTATTTAAAATACAAAATTAAACTAAAATATAGTAGTGGGTATACATCTTGCATTGGTATTGTACAAAGTATATAATTGTTTTAAAGTTTCAACGCAGCTACCACACTGCTGCATGCCTCACACTGCTGCACGCCTCACACTGCGGCACGCTGCAGACCACACACTGCTGCACGCTGCACACTGCTGCACGCCTCACACTGCTGCACGCCTCACACTGCTGCATGCCTCACACTGCTGCACACCACACACTGCTGCACCACACACTGCTGCACGACACACTGCTGCACGACACACTGCTGCACGCCTCACACTGCTGCACGCCTCACACCGCTGCACGCCTCACACTGCTGCATTACTCACACTGCTGCATGCTGCACACTGCTGCACAGCACACTGCTGCATGGCTCACACTGCTGCATGGCTCACACTGCTGCACACCTCACACTGCTGCACGCCTCACTGCTGCACGCCTCACTGCTGCACACTGCTGCATTACTCACACTGCTGCACGCCTCACACTGCTGCACACCTCACACTGCTGCACGCCTCACAATACTGCACGCCTCACAATGCTGCATGCCTCACAATGCTGCATGCCTCACACTGCTGCATGCTGCACACTGCTGCATTACTCACACTGCTACACGACACACTGCTGCACGCCACAGACAGCTGCATGCCACACACTGCTGCATGCCACACACGGCTGCACGCTACACACTGCTGCACGCCACACAGTGCTGCACACCACACACCTCACACTGCTGCCCACCTCACACTGCTGCATGCCTCACACTGCTGCACACCTCATACTGCTGCATGCCTCACACTTCTGCACGCCACACACTGCTGCACGCCACACACTGCTGCACGCCACGCACTGCTGCATGCCTCACACTGCTGCACGCCACACACTGCTGCATGCCTCATACTGCTGCATGCTTCATACTGCTGCATGCCACACACTGCTGCATTACTCACACTGCTGCATGCTGCACACTACCGCATGACTCGCACTGCTGCACGCCTCACACTGCTGCATGCCTCATACTGCTGCACGCTGCACACTGCTGCATTACTCACACTGCTGCACACCACACACTGCTGCACGCCACACACTGCTGCACGCCACACTGCTGCATGCTGCACACTGATGCACGCCTCACACTGCTGCACGCCTCACACTGCTGCACACCACCACATCACTCAGGGACACCACCACATCACTCAGGGACACCACCACATCACTCAGGGACACCACCACATCACCCCGCTGCATCACTCAGGGGCACCACCACGTCACTCAGGGGCACCACCACATCACTCAGGAACACCACCACATCACTCAGGGACACCACCACATCACTCAGGGACACCACCACATCACTCTGGGACACCACCACATCACTCTGGGACACCACCACATCACTCTAATACACCACCACATCACTCAGCCCAACCACATCATTACTCAGCACCATAACAGCGTCACTCAGCACCACAACAGCAGTGTCCTTGCTTGCTACCAACAAGCATTGCCATAGCCAATAGGACTCGCATTAGGAAAGTGTAAGCTATTGGCTTTGTGAATAACAATGCTATTAATTTATATATTTCTAAAGCCAACACATATTTAAAAAAAATTGTCATTTACAATACCAATAGCTCACACTTTCCTAATGCGAGACCTGTTGCATTGCAAATTCTTGTTAGGGGGCCTGCAATAGTCTGAATTGTGACACTTGTAGCAGTGTGCGAGTTATTAGTTGTGTAGCTACTATGACTGGCAAAACGCCAACAGTGGCAATGGCTAGTGCAAGCTGCAAAGGCCTCTTGGCGAGAGCTCTGGCACTTATTTATTTAGAAATTAAGCAATACTTTTTACAATCAGTAAAGCCTGCTTGTTTTGTCGTAGGTTTTTATAATAAGCAGCTTACACTTAAGGAATCTGACAGCAGCAATTCGATCCCTCTTGGGGCTCGGGCCACTTCTAACCACCTGCTGTTCCGTAAACAGATTAAAACTTGGCTGTTCTCTTCCATTTAACTTCACCTTTTCTGTTGTGTCGCACTGTTCTTAGGTATGTCCGCAGCGCTGGGACGCCCCATTGCTGGGGTAGCCATGCGCTATATAAGCAGACTTAACATAACATAACATAACATAAGCTTTCCCAGTGAACCAATAATCCTACAGCGGTTACCTATGGCTTCACACGATATACAGCAAAGTATGAACAACAAACGGAACTCTAGTGGGATGAATCTACCAGTGGTACTCAACAATACATCATCAGTTTGTATTGGACTAAACACATTATTTAGCAAACATAGTTCATATTTTCAAATCATTTATACATCCTTGTGAATCCCCTTTGTGTGTTGAGTGTATATAGAAATCATAGCAATTATGTCTAAGCAATTAATCTATTTTGGCATTTATTTTGTGGCAATCTCACATCTTAAATATCATCTTCCAAGAAGCACTTTCCTGGTTAATAGCACGACAGACACAATATGGCATTCAATCCTACATCCTTAGCTCTTCCAACTTTTTTAAGGTACACCCAATCTCTGGTTGTGCAGTGGAAGTTGCAAATAGTGGGGCCAAAACGTGTCGACCATTTGTAAGGAGAAATCCACCAGAAACGTTGATACAAGAGTTGATTTCCAGAGAGCCACTAGAACTCTGGGAGGACTGATTACGCGCATACACCGTGGCTTCCCCTGGAGGTGGATTATGGGCAGACCACGTTTCAGGATGAAGGATTGGAGGTCATATTGTGGCAAATGGGAAGGGGGAGGGTTTAAAAACACCCAAAGTCAGGTTACACACACATATATAGCATCTTCAAATGCCTGCATCTGCAGTGCTGAGGCACAAAGTGACATCAGCCTCAGGTAAGAGGAACGGAGATCTTCTACATCCACCACACGGCGTAAGCAACTCCTGCTTTACATTTATAAATAAAAAACCAAGCATGCATAATTAGACAATCACCCTCAATGACTCACTCTCTTATAAAGTATTTATAGAAACATAGTGTTGGTGTAACCAGTGAGCACGAAACTTCTAAACATTTTATGGGACGCCATAAAAATCCAACATATAATAATATATTACTTCACCACGAGCACTTGTGTAACATTCCATTTCAGATTCACCTTTTCCCAGCTCCACCCTATCATAACAATGCCACCTTTGCCAATGCAAGTAGGCCTGACTTTATCATGCGCCCATAAAAACATGAAAAAAAGCACTCACAATGGTGTGTATTGGAAAATTCGGCCACTTTGACGAATGACTGCGGTACATTGCTTAAGCTTAATGCCTCTCGAGTCCCTGTTGTTCTTCGTTGGGACGTTTGCCTCGACAGGTTTCCTTGGTTTGTTTGGGGGGGACCAGGGCTGATTTCGGTTTAACCGACTGCAGGACATTAGCTCCCTGAAGACGAGTCTTTTGAACGCATCATTGAAGGTGTGGAGGGCTGACAAGTCTCTGAAGTGGGAGTCCAACTGAAGGGCTCATTGCCTCGTCTCCATGGTAGGTACCGCCAGCCTCGTCCTGCACGATGGTCCATCTGTGGTGTCAGCAGTTAGCAGTGGGTGCTTCCTAATGTAGCAAATACCGCGAAACATCTGCCATTTCCCCCTGCCGACCTACATGTACCTGTGGAAACATGTGTACCCTTCCGCCTCGACTCTGGGAGCGCAGCATTTTTGGGGTCTTGCACTCAAGATGGCGTTTTGACCCTAAAATAGCTCTCCAAGTATGACCGTATTCCAAGAGTGTCTAATACCATACATTGGTTTCCATGTCAACAATATACACAGTTTCTGAGCTGAGGTGCTAGATGAACGACTCTGCTTCTCAGCGCCACAATTGTACTGGTGTGCGAGCACACAGCAAGCTCTTCAATGTATTCCAAGTAAAAGTTTTAAAAAAAACATTCAGTAGACGGGACATTAACCACTCTCCACACGTAGGAAGAGCAGATGATTGGCGGTGCCTGTCGTTCTGCTGCAGTCTGTACGGAGTGGGTGTCACTGTGTGATCACACCCAGCCACTACAGTGTGCTGGAGGGCCGAGCAGTCCTTCCCACTCTCTCCACTGTGGTGCTGCAGCCCTTGGGGACCAAGGAGATCGGTCAGTATATTGGGGTGTGGATGGATGAGAAGCAGATGAGTAGGGGTAGCAGGCCCGGATCCAGGAATGTTTATCTGGGCGGGCCAAAGGTGCGATTGGGTGTGCTAATATGGGCCCAATTTATAACAATTCTGAAGGTAGACTACAAGCCCTAGAGTTGCACATGGACGCGGATATGCCAAAATGCCAGCAATAGTGGAAATGACATCACACATCCTTGACTTTCATGACATCACTAGAAGTGACATGATATGACCTTTGACCCCAATCTTCCTACGAAGTGATGTCACATGACCTTAACCTTTATGACATCACAATAATTATCATCGCTGAAGTTATCACAAAAGTCATATTAAAACATGACCAATACTATAACAGAACGTTGAAAAAACATACGTTTTTGATACCCTTGTATTAGGGTGCTAACGTCATATGAAAGGAGATCATTAATCGTTTTTCTTGGTTTTACATGAAACATGATGTGTTCATCTGAAGAGGATAATTCCACATTTATTCTTAGACAATGGTTGGACATTTATGATTCCCTTGTGGCTACTTATGCAATGAGGCATACACTGTCACTATGGAACTATTTTAATGTATTTCCCATTTTACAGTACATTACTGTGTGCATCATACACAGACTAAAATTCATAAACACTATCAGAATCCACACACAGAAACAATGTTTCCACTGTAGGGGCCTGTGTTCGACCTCATGGTCACAGGTTCAAATCCTGTTGGGTCCACTCGGCCTTTAATCCTTCTGAAGTCAATAAAATGAGCATCATTGGATTTGGATTTGGATTTGGATTTGGATTAGGATTTATAGAGCGCATAGCTACCCTTGGGCATCCCAGCGCTAACAAGACCTAATTTTCCTGAGGGGCAGGGGTGGCGGTAGGGAGGAAGGGGTGTTTAGGGGAAGAGCCAGGTTTTTAATTGCTTCCGGAATGAGAGGATGGGTAACAGAAAACCTGTTATTTAGTGCTTATATATCCTTGGGTGAACGTGAATTTTTACAAATACACATGTTATATTAGATAATTGAGGTGCAAAATGACTCCCGTAACTCTGGGCAGCGGTGCCACTTCACCTGCTGCATCATTGGCAAGTAACACTCTGTCCCCACTCCCCCATACACACCGACTAACTTTAGCTTGCCTCCGACATGAGGTAGGGTTGCCACAATGTCTCAGCCAGTGTAAAAATAGAGAAAACCACCCAAAGTCAGCATTTTTCCCCCTTACAATGCATATTTAGAACAGTATTAATATTAAAAAATGCACTTTAAAATGTTATTTATAGTTCTATTTAGTATCATGTCCATGCCTGTGCACACTCTTAAAACTACAATAAATAGCCGGCATTTCCTTTTGGAAAAGTGACAACGGTTCCCCAGACTGATAATTAATGTAAACAAAGTGAAAAAGCATCACAATGTTTTGCCATCCTCATGGCCTCTTCTGCCACCTGGGATAGTCAAATGTCATATTTGGGTGGGCCCGGCCAACCCACTAGAACCGGGCCGGAGAGGTAGGCTCAAAAGTGGAGCGTGAGAGGTAATGGGAGGTTTACCCACAATCGAATTTCCCAGAAAGTAGGTAGTTTTTTTTTTTTTTAAAAGAGCTTTTGTGGTCCTCTTGGAAATTATTTATCACACTGCGTTAAATTATTAGTGAGTTCACTGGGATGAAAGTCCTTCCAATGGTACAGAAAAAAGCAGCATGTCCCCACGTCGACATGTCGCGGGATCACCTTGTGTTCCAAAAACGTCCCTCCAGTGAGACTGAGAATCCAGAAGTACTTTGCAACCTCCCCAACAACTGAACAGACATTTCATGTAAGTGTGAACCACTTTGAGTGAGGGTGACCCACGAGTCAGTGAGACTGTGGTACTGGTACAGGCTCCCCAACTGCATCCCTGAGGGTGAGACTGCCAATTTCCTCTACCCAATAATGGTTAATTCCTTCCCCACAAACAGAGCCTTCTCTCGAACCACGTCTGGGACTAGCACAGGTCAAAGAGTGTGCATTTCACAGCAGAACTGGGAAACCATGGTGCAAAGAATAAAATGGTTCCCTCCCCTTCACACTGGCTACCACCTCGCACATGAAAGGCCACACTCACACCAGCGCGTGCAGTTACATACATCACTCTGCTAGTTAGGAATTTCTTTTTTTATTTTATGCTAGTTAGGAATTTCTTTTATGAAACAATTTCAATATAACTTCAGAGTCTGCATAATGTTACTTATATTCTTCCCTACTTTGTGTGCATTTGGAAACTCATCGGGCATATTCTCAAGAACGTGTGATAACCATCGCAAAAGTAACTTAACGCAACTGTGCATATTGCAGTACATCGCAGGGAAAAAACACTCGTCTTAACGTCCAATTCCCAACCCGGCGGCACCATGCGATAGTAGTATGACAACGTGGCAAATGACTGCACAAAATCCAACGCGACCAACAAAGTATGCGAAACACGAATGCTAAAAAAGTTGCGATGCTCCAAAGAACAGTACCAAAATCAACGATAACTAGTGACAGCCCTGCAAAACCCACTGGTAACGCGAGAAAACACACTATAAAAGCCCAAAAAAACCCCCACCAAAGCCAGTTCAAACTGCGTAGCACCATGGATACATCCGGACCGAGTTCAGAGGAGAAGCCCAACCCCACAAGCCCCATGGAGGACCAGTCAGGATCCCTGTGATTGGGGAAGGGCAAGGAGAAGAGGAAGACTGGGTTCAGTCGGCAGGAAGACCGTATCATCTTCACGGAGGCGATAGAAGACTATCAACAACTGTTCATCACCTCCACTGCGGCCCTGGAAACCCAAACTGAAATATGGTATACCATAGTCAGCAACGTCAATGCAGTTGGAGTAGTGAGGAGGTCCATGGATGAGGTCAGGAGGCGCTGACATAATGTGCAAAGGCAGACCAAACAGAAACTTGCCACCAACAGGAAGGTAGCAACGGCGAGTGGAGGTGGGAGGCCTGCGTCACAGGTGGAGCTGGATGAGCTGGAGGAAATGGGGGCCATAGTCACCAGTGTGGAGACGATGGCAGGAGTCGGGGGCCTGGACACAGCTCAATATGATCTGACCCAACAGCAACAGGGTGAGTGACTATCAGAGACTGGAAGAACAGGGGGAGATGGGCACAATGGCATACAAGCACAATCATGTGAAACACACTGCACACCCACAATGACAGTGGAACATGTCCCTGATACCCTTGACACAGTGCAGCACACATACAAACACCAAGTAAGCCCCCATCCATCATGTGCACATCTTGGCCCCCTCCGAATAACCAACAACACTACCAATCCATTCACATGTGATAAAACCAGAACAGCGGCGGCTGTGTGAGCCACACTGACTAAGCAAGTGACACTGCCTGACCAATAGCATGGCAGCAGCCCAAATAAATGAACTTGTACACGAATCGACATAGAGGTGGCCCAGTGTGGATCACATCCGTAAAGGAGCAGGTCACACTCTGACACATCCACGTGCACCTACAACCCATACCGTCAAATACATGCAGCAGACATACAATGCACAAGGCCACAAAATCGGCGCAAGAGCACCAATGACCCAAGCCACAAACATCCCTGCCCCCGAAAAGCACACAATTCAAAGGCACACCACCTCAAAGGGACAAGGGTCCAAGAAATCAGAGCTGCAGGGCGGACTCCCCCACAATGCAGCACATACACCTGGCAACCACAGAGCTTCATCAATGACGGCAATGTTGGACAAGTGCAACACCTACACCACAGGTCAGAGGACACAACAGGTTCTGCTTGAGCATAGTAACTGGCCACTCACATCTGGCATTGCCTGACACTGTGTGATGACAATGTATGGGTACCACCACACATCCATCATGTACTCGGAAAATCTACTGTTTGCCTTATAATAGCCAGCTCCACCAAAACAGTCACAATGTGCATTGTCATGCAGTCAGCATGTAAACATCTGCAAAGCAACAACATACTTGGAAACCTCTGTTAGCATGCATCTCCCCTTAACATTGCAAAGGGGACAAACAACACTTACTGCAGAGCAGACCACTAATCCTATCAGGGAAGATGAAGAGGACAACCTGCACATCTGTTCAGACACCCTCCAACGGATAATGGACAGCCTCTGCACACCACCTCCAGGAGCAGGGCAGCCCAGCTACCTCGAGTTGACCCCACCACCTTTACAGACCACACAGCAGGAAACACACACCGCAACGGCTGTCTCCCAGGACCCCCACGAACAACACATGAAATTCCAATGCTGTGTGTTGGGTTGCCAGGTGGAGTTGGCTGATCAGCTGTGGGTGGGTTTCAAGCTTGTGGCAGCCAAATTCCATGCCATACGTGGGTGGCTGAGTCCCATCAGGGACCACTTACAGTCCATAACGGACACACACTGTCCGCACCATGCTCCACGACAATCCTTGGCTGACATCGAAGGGGCCATCTCTCAGATACAAGAACTGTCTAGTCAGACAGGCACCAGCAATGACAGCACAGAGTTGGCACAGATGAGCAGAACAACTGAGACCATGGAGCAGATGCAGCCTGGAAGTATGGCCGCCAGGGCTGAACACCCGCGCGATGTAGCTGGGATCTTTCATGCCTTGCAGTTCATCATCCTGCCATTGCTGCCACTGAGCCGGGCACAGATGACTGCAGCTGGAATTACAACACACTAATCTCCGACCCCTGATCTGTCAATGGAACACAGTGATGCAGCCCTATCACCATCCACCCTGATGTGTCAGTGGTACCCAGTGATGCAGCCCTAACACCATCGCACTCTGGTGTGTCAGTGGCACCCAGTGATGCAGCCAGCCATTACCCCGCCACACACACCGGACACACCAGACACTGAGGAAGTATCAGAGGACTAAGATGTGGATGGGAATTAGTATGTGAGGAAGGAGGTAGTAGCCTCCATCACCGCCATATGACCTGTCCCTGCTTGGTTGTGTCCTATACATCATGCCCTGGGACAACACATTCCACTGACACCCAGAACACTCAGCGACATACACCTGTCCTGGACCCCGACATGGAATGGCATATCTTCACTGGTGGACAATAACACAGCACTCCTGCAGCGGACTGCACTCTCCCTCTCCCAAATCACTTTTCAATCCCCAAAGGACTCTGGTTGACCCACCACTGGCCTCCCAAGTAATGTGGGCTTGGCATGGCCATGTACAGCTTCAGCTCCTGAATGCACCTGAATGTGAATAAAACATTCAAAATCACACAAATGTGTCATGGCTATGTTCACTCAAGTGTGAAAGTATATATGTATGCATGGACAATGATTGCATAATTAGGTACACCCGTGTAAATGACATCAATGCGCATGTTGAACCCTGAGACACATGGCCAGTTGGGTGTCTATGAAGGTGAGTACTGGCTGTGGCCTCGTTGCACATTAGCAAACATTTTGCAAGCCCCCAACGTAGGCACACGTCCATGTATTGAATGGGGCTGTGTGTAGGAATGACCAAATTGGTAGCAGGCCAGAAGTGGTGTCCAACATCACATGTCACCAGAACTGCAAGTCGCATACCTACTCACACACATATGTGTGGTCACAATCTGTTTTGATTCATAGCATTGTTCCACATGGTCAGAGGTTGGACACCATACTCACATTGCTGGAGACACGTATGTGCACAGGCCTGCCAGCAACAATCCCGAACACAGTGTTTGGCTCACAGAGGTGGAGCATGCAAATGGGACCCACCCCCATTATACAGGCGTCACTCAGTCCCTCCCTGTGTAGGGACAATGCTCATTGTGGCACACGTTTTGTACATCTAATCAACACTCATCCCATTCAGACAGTTGTGAAGTTGCGGGTGCTTTATTGGCATGTGTGTGTCAGTACGGACAAGGCAAGGGCAACAACATGCAGGGACATGCTTGAGACGCACGCAGCATGGGGACATGTCAAGGTGCAAGACATGGAGATGCAAAATGTATACTAATCATTACGGATGGCAACGGTCTTAGCCCACCATGCCTTGCTGGACGAGTCATGTGATGTTTGGCGTCTGCCCATTGCCCCGTGTCAGGGGACACGACTCATAGCCCATGGGGTCTGTATAGTGCTGTGCCACCGGACTGCACCGACTGTCTGCTCTGCTGACAGTGATCAGGTGAGAGGGTCCAACAAGGTCACATGTGGTGCTACATTGTCATGTGTGTACCCCCCCCAGCAGTTGTCTGATTTGTGAACGTTGCCAAACAACGCTGTGCTACTCCGACCATGGAAGTGCCTCGCCTTGCACAGGTGTGTGTACACTTGCGTAGTTCCTCGCACATGCATTCTGAGCCCAGACGAAGGCAGACATGACCACTATTGTGGTGGGACATGTGAGTATTCCCCATGAAGAGACATGGTTTTGGGACCTGTGTTGTGGGTGACAACTCGATGTGGCTGCACGAACGTAGTTGCTCATCCACGAATGCCAGCGCAGCTTCATGGACAATGTGTTCCAATAGTACATCGTTGTCGTGTCCAAGGAACACCATGGTGACCCAATCCATTACCTGGTCCGGGCAGATGTGCTCAGTCCATGCTGTTTCACCAACCTGTAACACAGACCAATAGGGTAGCGCCTCGATGTGGTCACTGCACAAGGGGAGTTGTGCAATCTCTCATGCACAACTGCCATCACATACGCCAAAGATCAGTGCATCCCATGCTCGGGTATGCCAGTGACACTCCTGTTCGTGGGCCAACAGGGGGCGCACTGTCAGGTCATAATTCAATTCAGCTACCGTTGCGTTGGATAGGCAGATCTCCATGGGCACTCGAATGTGCGTGATCGACAGTGGAACCAGGGCTGGACGCCAGTGACGTGGGCAAGACAGAAACTCAGACGGTAACTTATTCACAACATTGCCGTTGGCAGAGCTCCAACAGATGCAGCATACGCGCATGGTACAGTTCCACGTGACAGGGGTTGTGCATGTGCCCGGGAATGCCTGCCATTGCGTTTGTTGGTCTTGTAGCACCAGCACTCCTCAGACCTGCAGCAGTTCTGTGGACGATATGCCACAGCTGAGGGCAATGAGTTGTGTGTGTATGCAACGTTTGGATGTATGAATCGTTATTGACCCATGTGTTAGGGGAATCCCTTGCAGGTGCAGGTTGTGCAGGGACAAGTGTGTGTGGGGTGTGGGCAGGTTGTTTTTTCATTAGCACTGTTTGTGGTGTGGGAGTCATCAGAGGCTGGTTTGGTATCTCACGCGGGGTGTGCCAGCCGCATTCAGGACCAAGGTTAGAGGGTCGGTTGGCCTTCCGACGTGTGTGTGAACAATGGAGCTTTCATTCCAGGTTTTAGTCTGACTAATGCTTGCATTTCAGAGATGTGATGTGGCTTTCACACTGAATTTGATGCCAGGCCTGTGATTTGGGGTACACGAATTTCAAGACACAAGCAGCTGTTTGCATGGGCATGATTGGCATTGCGCTCCTTGTTCAGTCTCTTTCTTACTCTCTCTTTCTCTCTCCCTGTCCTTTGCTAAGTGCCTGACACACCTTCTCATCTTGGAAATTGTCTTGCAGGCTGTGACTCACAGATTGTCCAGGGATGCCCCGACATGACTCTTCACAATAGTTGTTTTGAGACAAATTGTTATGTGGCATTTTGTTTGGTCTTTCAATGGTGCATGAATGACTCAGGATTTCTGTACTCACATGTATGTTGATTGCTGCAATTGTGTGACATCAGGCAGGTGCTTTTTTCATGTTTTTGGGCCGTTGATGTGCAGTGTCTTGGTCGGATGGTGGTGGGATGTGCCAGGGGTGGATCCAGTAGTTGCACCACTTCCTGGCTGTTTAAAATCAGTGGAACCAACAAAGGCTTGGGTCTAATTCCTACATGGCCTAGACCGCTCTAACTGGGTAAACAACAAAAATGGCCAGGTACATACATTTAAATTTTTTTGCAATCCACCTAGCCAATAATCCTAAGTGAGAGACGTTTTATTTCTGATTATTTTTTACTTAGTTTTGCATGTTTTTTCAATTCAAACCATGTGTGAACAAGCATTTACAATGTAATGGTCTCGGCATTATTAAAGGTAGAGCTATTGGCATTGCTCATGACATTTTTTTTCATAAAAAAAAACATAAATAAATGGTATTGTCATTTACAATGGCAATAGGTGAGCATTAGAGAGTAGTAGAGAGTATTCGCGGACACAGAGCCACACACACAGAAAGCCACACATACACACACAGAGCCACACACACACACAGAGCCCCGCACACACACACACAGAGAGAGCCACACACACACAGAGAGCCACACACACCCACAGAGCCCCGCACGCACACACACACACAGAGCCCCGCACACACACACAGAGCCCCGCACACACACACAGAGCCCGACACACACACACACAGAGCTCCCCACACACACACAGCCCCCCACACACACACACAGAGCCCCCCCACACACACACAGAGCCCCCACACACAGAGCCCCGCACACACACACACACATACACACACACACAGAGCCCCCCACACACACACAAAGAGCCCCCCCACACACACACACAGCCACACACACACACTGCCCCCCACACACAGCCCCCCCACACACACACAGAGCCACACACACACACAGAGCCACACACACACACACAGAGCCACACACACACAGAGCCACACACACACAGAGCCCCCTCCACACACACAGAGCCCCCCCACACACACAGAGCCCCCCACACACACTCACAGAGCCCCACACACACAGATGGAGCCCCCCCACACACACAGAGCCCCCCCCACACACAGAGCCCCCCCACACTAACACACAGAGCCCCCCTCCACACACACACACAGAGCCCCCCCCCACACACACACAACATGGACTTACTGTACTCCTAATTCCACCACAAAACGTACCTAAGTGTACAACCTTCAAACAACTAGTGTGTGTTAACTTCAGGCATTCTCAACACTTTCAAGGTCACCAATTACCAAGGCAATGTCTTCCCTCTTCAATTAAAGTCACTCTCTTGCAAAGATCTCACGTCTTTCACTGATTAAAATTCTTACCTGTTCAAGCAAGATAATTGCAAAAAAGCAATTTCTGTTCATCTACATGAAAACAAATCAACACCCTACTACAGGACTAAAAATCAGGCTTCAGACATACAGACAGCAACCATTTGTGACACCCTCAATATTATCATGGTTCTCCGGCATCTATTGGCTACCTTTGACACAGTCCACCATCATGCACTACTGGACACCCTATAGATGTGCATGGGAATGAACGACAATGCCAAAACAGTTTACATCCCACCTATCCAATGGGCATCAATTAGTTTAGATGAACTCGTCCAGATCACAGCAAATTGCAGTGACCTTCAATGATCCTCAAGGTTCTATCCTATCACACCATCAGTCTCCACACAAAATCACTTGGTTTGCTCTTGGTCCATCATAACACCACAATACACCAGTATGCAACTGAACCGCAGCTCTACCTATGCACCTCAATGAGCAGCAACACTGGTGTTTCAAAATGGATGTCAAGTGCATAACTGAAACTGAACCTCATTCTATAGAGCCAGGGTAGATTTTCTGTGATCTTGAAAGGCCTGTTTTAGAGACTGGAGTTGTAAAGCAGAGCTCCTCTTGCTGACAGTTCATTTACAATCTGATACACTACATGCCCCTCTTTTAATAATGCCATTAGAATAATGTGGAATTCTTCTTTAAACTTTACCATCTGTAAGAGTGTGGATATGTGAATTCTATATGATTTAAGACAGTGTAACCCTTCCTGATAAGCGCATTCTAAACTGACCTCCTACAAATATTTTCATATCTTCATTATGGCTTAAGATTTCAACATCCACTATCATGTCAGTTTCTCTTCAATTGGATACTTCTGCACAACATAAATTAGATATGAAGTACATGCAGGATTGTAAACTAGCCACTAACCTTGACAATGGGACTTTAAACCCATGCAAATAATAAGATCGACACGGAAATCTTACTAGTAGTAAAATTCATGAAACCAGGCCTCCCTTCTCTAAACTTGAATGCCTACTTCCAAGCAAATGCTGGGCATCACAGCTCTATTATGATATGCCCTGTTAGGGAAGGAGTGTATTTCCATATTTGGATTGCATTCTGGATAAATGTCCTTTGTATGGTGGAAGTTTATCTCGAAATATTCTTGAGTGTCAAATATGAACAGGGTTATCCATTTATAGGCAGTGAAAGGTCATATGATCCCAGGTGCCATTATACCTCACTTCTTCTTCTGAGACGGTTCTGGCACAACACTCGCGGGGGCCATTCAAAGTCAACATATTGTACTCTATACATTCTCCAAGTGGCTATGGTTCAGACTCCTTCCGTCACTGACTTGTTTGGTTCAGGAACCTTCCCCATTGGCTTGAGACTTTTGTGAATTACATCGTATATGAGCCAGCAGGCACCCCTCCACCCCCAACACCCTTCTATTGCTTGGATGCACCCTTCCAATCCCAAATTTACAGCTGAAACATGCAGTCAATTATCACACATTTAATTGTCTGATTCATGACTTGTTTACACAATGCATCCTTTTCTTTCATTTGTTTTGCAGTGCAGAAGCCCCTTTTTGTTGCTTTTGTACAAACATAAGAAAGACTGATTTTGCCAATACTAATTTCTTTTTGGGAATAGGATTAAACGCTACATTTTGAGGTGCCGTTTTGTATGGATGTGAGGAAGTAAAACATGTAGGCTCTCCCGCCTTATCTTTAACGCTTTTCCGGGAGAGCAGAGTTGTGCAAGATGACATCACAGTCTTTTATTGTCTTTAGGTGGCGTTTTTGGGTTGTCAATCACGTCAGATATACGTTTTGGATAAGACTGTCCCCAGAACAACCCAACCCCCCTCCCCCCTCACCCCCTCCGGAGCAAAGTTAATCACCAGGCAACAATGCCTTCGTCTCGTGCCTCAGTAAGAAAATAAATCCACAAAGTGAAATTATGCACATGGCGGTTGCTTATCACAATTCATGTCATAAACTGCATGGCTTATTTTGACTTATGTCGACTGACTGCATGGCCTAATGTAAACAAAGGCACCCAGCTGAAGAGATTGGGAGAACCCTGAGCACAGGGGGAAGTGGGATATACAATTGCAGGACCCACTGTGAAGACAATATGAATTCCCACCAAGTCTGATGAGCTCCTGTGTGCCAGCAGTGGGGAGCCTCATCATGGACCACTGGGCACTGGCTGATGGCCCTCAAGGCTTGAACCATGTCAGGATTTCACTAGAACTAATGAATATGTAAACAGCACCAAGTCGGACACACTGAATGTAAATGTATCTAATGAATATTAACTATAGAAATCATCGGCGTGAAACTGGATTTGGTTATTAGGGAATATCGGCGGGTGTTGGTTTAATAAACTAACAGTAAGCACGTGTGCCATGATCCATTGCCTCTCTCCCTCATCTTCTGGTACAAGACTGTGGTGCAGAGTGAGTGCGGGTCAGCCATGGTGGAAATCACACCCTACTTCTTTGAAATGAAGAAAGTTCACTGCTACATATAGCACACCAGTGATGTCCCCCTCTGTGGCATTGGACACCTATTTTTTCTTTACTTTACACAGGGGTTTCCCCCTTTTCCACACCCCACGTGTCTTTATCGTCTGCTGGCGTGTGGACAGCGTGAATGGGCATCGGCCTCGCCTTGGAAATGGAACCGTGATCTGCTCTATGCGGCCCACCTCCATTGTGTCCCCTACCTTCTTGTTTCTTGGCATTTTTGCTTCCTTTTCTTTTTAAATGTGATGTGACCCCATTCCCCTACTGCATAGCCGTACTTTTTGATTCAAACAGAGACTATTAAAATAGGAGATTCAATACACTCTCATTGCATCCCCTTCCCACGGGCGCCCCTGTCCTCCCTCCTGAGCTGCCCCCTCCGCACCCACCATCTGCGTGGGGATGGCGCTCAGCAGGCCCCTCATGGTCGCGTCTCCTCCGCACTCTCCTCGCTGCTTTACCGGCGGCTGCTCGAGAGCTATGTACAGCCGGAAGTGCGGCCCGGCAATTAACACAAGACCAGCGTCCACTTCCGGCCGGCTCCGGTGCCATCTTGTAATGGGACTGCTTCCTGCAAGGGTCGAGTGCGGCAAAACCTACCTCTTGAACCCGTTGTCTCGGGGTAACAAGAAAAAAACAATAAGAAGTAGGGAACATAGGCAAACAAGATATAGTGCAGAGATAGCCTGTAATGAGCTGTGGCGATCCGGGTACAGCAGGAGGGGGGCGGGATACAAAAACACGGACAGCGGGAGGGGGGCGGGATACTATGGGAACAAAGAAAACACGGACAGCGGGAGAGGGGCGGGATACTATGGGAACAAAGACACGGACAGCGGGAGGGGGCGGGAAAAAGACGGCGAGAACGAGGAAAGAGCAGCCTACGTCAACTTTACCAGCAGGAAAATGGCGGCCTCAAGCTTCCGAAATTTTTCGGATTTGGGGGCGTGTTCGGTGTTCTCAGAATGGGTGTGGCCTAAAAGTGGAAAGAAGAACACCGAACACACCTCCAAATCCGAAAAGGACGGAGCCTATTCGGAGGGACAGCTCTCTCTTCCAATGGCTGGCCTCCGTTTAGGAAGCCAGCCAATGGGAGAGAGGCAAACACAGAGGCGGGACAAATTGTCCACTCTAAGAATCATTAAATCTCGGAACTTCCGGTTCTGCCTTTGGCAGAACTGGATAGTACCTCAACCTAAAAAGGGGACACTACTATCAAAGGCATTAGACACGGAGGAGGAGCTACGTGAGCATCCGAGATGGCCGCGTGAGCACAGGGCTCCCGAGACCCTCACCGCCCTTCGCACATATCCTGAAATTATCCTGATTCTGAAGACGGGTTATTGGAGATGAACCTCTGCTGACGCTTTTGCTCTTTTGAAAATTTTATTTGGACTTTGGGAACCACAGTTACATTGATCTGAACTTTTGTGGCCCACCCCATGGTGAAGCCGGGGCTTGGCAAGCTAGGACGCCGGGATGTAGTTGAACAACAGCGGCTATGGGGCTCTCCCCAGTAGCCTTGAACCAACTTTCAGTTTCGTTTTTGGGTCCTGGCACTATCAGATCGCAAGACGGTTCCGGTTTGCCCGAGGTCCAGCCTGGCTCTGCCTCTTCATCGTGTGCCTTCGGTCGTGAGCGCTTCTGTATCGAGCTACGTTGTCACCCCTGCCACTTGAGCCTACTTTTGTAGACTCTGGTGATCTGCCCGCGAACGGCCATTTTCACCAGGTCTCATGGGCCCCTCTGGGGCACATTTTCCAAGATGGCTAACAGGGCAACAACGAGAAGCGGAAAACCAAGACGCCGCTACGCGGGGGACCGATCCAAACTAACATCATGGACCGCTATGCCCATCCTAAAGGGTCCCCCGGTGGCACCAGCCGTACTCCGGAAGAAGCCAAGGAAGACCCGGCTGAGCTGACCGAATTGTCTCTCCAGGATATTATGGGCGCCATTGCCAACATGAAGGCCTCCATTGGCCAGCAATATGAAGCTCTCGCTTTTAAAATCGACACGGTGGCCATCGATGTTACCCTGATCAGAGCTGACTTGGGTCAAGTCGCTGGATTTAAAGACCTCAAGTCTCACGACCGATGTGTCAGATCTACAGGCTGAAATCGGCAATCTGCGATCCTCCAACGACCTCATGTCTCACCGACTGGAGGACTTTGAAAACAGGGCCCGACGTAACAACATACGCATCATTGGTGTCCCTGAAAACCCCGAAAATCCTGCAACGGATCTCCTGGTGGAAGACCTCGTCCTAAATCACCTTGCCCCTACAGGTCTGAGCAAATGTTTCGCCGTGGAGCGTGCCCATCGTGTGCCGGGTGGGAAACCGAGGCCGGGTGCCCCTCCGAGGCCTATCATTGCCAGGCTTTTCCATTACAGAGATAGAGACGCTATCCTGCAGGCCTCGAGGGTGAGCGGCCCGGTAAAGTTCAAAAACACAACAGTGAGCTTTTACCCGGACTTCACCCAGCTTGTTCAAAGGCAAAGGATGGGTTTGCAGGGAGTGAAGCGAAGACTGCGAGACGTGGGCCTGAAATATGCTATGCTATTTCCAACCAGGCTTCGTGTTGAATACGAGGACCGGACGTTTTTCTTTGACCGTCCTGAAAGTGTTAGTGACTAGCTGAATTCTCTACCTATGCGGAACGATCGAACTGAGCACCCTGGTGGTGCGCCGGACCAAGAGTGACACTGTGGTTCCCGACTTCCGAACATTTGACTTTTCACACAGCTGGGTTCGATGATTCTAATACTATTGTGTTTTACTGTTGTATGCCCGAGGGTGGCGGGGGAAACGAGACTCTTTCCTCCTCCCGGATTCTTTTTGTAGATTAGTTTAATGTCAGGGCGACAGGCACACTGCAAGTTGGGGGTGGCTTCTGAGTCTAACGCAGGGGTGCAGGGTGGGGGGTGTTGCAACGGGTTCAAGTTGGGGGGTGGTGGGGGGAGTTTGTGTGTTTGTTATTTTCTCTCAAGGCAACGTATTGTTCTCTTCTTTGATCCGGTCATTGTGTTCTTTGTGGGATGGATTCTGCATTCCTTGCCGGGATGGGGGGTAGTGGGTTGAGGCTAATGTCTTGGAATGCCAATGGGTTGGGTGATAGAATAAAACGGAGAGTGGTGCTACAATTCTTGCGTCGCCTCTCCCCCGATGTCGTTCTCCTACAGGAAACACATTTGATTGGGAATACGTGTCACGCCATGAACAGGCGGGGGTATCGTCTTGTTGCACACTCGGGATTTACTTCTGGTTCTAGGGGCGTGGGCATCCTTGTCCAGTCCTCTCTCCCTTTGGAAATAGATAATGTAATCCTTGATGATAGGGGGTGCTACGCCGCCCTCACTGGCAGATGGGAGGGAAGGACTGTTTCACTGATTACCGTATACGTCCCGCCGGGTCTATAGACCTCTACTTTTGCTGATATTGGGCGTGTAGTGCTGGGGCTTCCTGATGGTAGCCTGGTTATGGGTGGAGACTTCAATTCGGTTGTCTCTGGCAGTGTAGATCGCTACCCCCTCAGAGACCTTACCAAGTCTCCATCATGGCTGAGTGGGTTTTTGGAGACTTTTGGTCTGCTAGACTGTTGGAGGTTGATGCATCCTGAGCAGACGCAATACACTTTCCATTCTGGGGCCCACGGCAGTCTCTCCAGACTTGACTATGTCCTGATGCCGGCGGCGCAATCCTCCTCTATTAGAGGAATTAGACACCTTGCCCGGGGCATATCAGACCATTCCCCTTTGTGGCTCTGCATGGATACTAAAGTGTGTGGTGAAGGACGGGTCGCTCCCATAAACCCTTGGTATTTTCGCAATCCCAAGACCCGCGCTGATTTGATAAAGTCCCTTGATCACTATTTTCTTGAAAATGTGGGGTCTGTGTCCTCATCTGTGCCATTGTGGGAAGCCTTCAAGACCGTTATCCGTGGACACGCTCTGTCGCTAATTGCTGGGGCTAAGAAAACTAAATATGAAGAAACTGTTCGTCTTGAGACAGAGATAGCCGAGCTAGAGAGTGACCTTGTGGTTGGCGTGACTCGTGCTAAACTACACTCCCTCAGCCTGAAGCAGCTAGATTACAGAGCCATGGTGACTGATGCTGCCAAAATAATGAATAGAGAGCAACAGGGCAGATTTTATGATGCTGGGGACAAGGCTGGTAAATTGATCGAGTGGCTCGATAAGAAAGAAAGGGCGAGTCGTGTGGTTCCCGTGATTGAGAAACTTGATGGAGTGTGTGTGACAGATCCGGCTGAGATTGTTGAGTGTTTTGTAGAATACTTTCGAACAGTGTACTCTCCGGTCTCTGATAGGGCAGAGGAAGATTCTCATCTGTTGTTGCGCGACATTGCATTGCCGCTAAGCGTGGGCGGAAAATCCGTTCCGCTCGTGGATTTTGCGGATTTTCGGGAAATCCGCAATCCGCGAGATTTGCGGATTTCCCGCAAAATCCGCAAATTCGCACGCAGCGGATTTTTTTGGCGGCGCGCGGCGTTGGTGATACAATTTTTGCGGCGCGCGGCGTTTATCATCGTTTGCCGAGTTGTTTTTTTCGATAGTTTGCGAGTGCTGCGCCATTTTGGATCTTGCTGTGTGATCCCGCGGGAATTGGCGAGCGCGATTACGTCATCGCGGCTTGCCAGCGATAGTTTGTCAACGCGAGTACGGCGAGATCACGTCTCGCGGTACTTCGCAATTGCGAGATTTGAGATGCGGCGAGCGAAAATATAAATTTGCAATTCTGCACAAGAAATCCACCAGCAAGCAGCATAAACCTTCTAGAAATGATGATTTTTATGTGAATAACTCCTTAGTTTGACATTTGCCTGCACTTTTTTAGCGAGGAGTCCATTTTGGGGAGGGGGGCAGGGGGGTGGGAGGAAGGAAGTGCCCCATAGTCTTCAACTTCCTGTTCCTGTTCAGCAGGCTCCTCCCAGTGCTTTGTCCATCTCCTGGTCACTTTTCATTCGGATGTGGACCTGGAAGGATTACTTTTTGTGGATGCTGCTGGATCTTTGGATTTGAGGCCTTTTTGACTTTCTTTGGATCACTGTTGGATTAGAAATTTTACAAGTAAGTTTGTTTGGGGCATTACAGTTGCTGCAACTAAAATTTTGGGATTTTCGATTTTTGGGCTGTTTTGGGGCCTTTTCCCCAGGGGTACTCAGTGGTGGGTGGACTGTGGTTGTCTTGAACTTAAACATCATGGAGGCCATAGATGAATTGGGATTGTGCTGATTTTTCTGTGTTTTTCGATTTTTTTTTTTTGTAAAATTTTGTGTTTTTCGATTTTTGACCTGTTGTTGGGGCCTTGACCAGGGGTAGTGAGTGGTGCATGGGCCTAGTCTTTCTGTGGGCTGTCTTGAATTTAAACATCATGGAGGCCATGGATGGAATGGGATTGTGCTGATTTTGCAGTGTTTTTCGATTTTTGGGCCTGTACTTGTGGCCTTTTCACCAGGGGTATTTGAGTCTAGCATGGGCCTAGTCTTTCTGTGGGCTGTCTTGAATTTAAACATCATGGAGGCCATGGATGGAATAGGATTGTGCTGATTTTGCAGTGTTTTTCGATTTTTGGGCCTGTACTTGTGGCCTTTTCACCAGGGGTATTTGAGTCTAGCATGGGCCTAGTCTTTCTGTGGGTTGTCTTGAATTTAAACATCATGGAGGCCATGGATTGAATGGGATTGTGCTGATTTTGCAGTGTTTTTCGATTTTTGGGGGTGTTCATGGGGAGGGACATGCCATGTGGCTGGTGGCCATTTTGAGTGCAGCTACAGGCACTGGCCATGTGCTGGCAGGCAAGTGGCCATTTTGAATGCAGGCTTTGTTGTTAGGCCTCCAACCATTTTGCCTACTTTTCAACCTTTATTTATGCCCAGGGGTAGTGAGTCTTGCATGGGCCTAGTATTTCTGTGGGTTGTCTTGAATTTAAACATCATGGAGGCCATGGATTGAATGGGATTGTGCTGATTTTGCAGTGTTTTTCGATTTTTGGGCCTGTACTTGTGGCCTTTTCACCAGGGGTATTTGAGTCTAGCATGGGCCTAGTCTTTCTGTGGGCTGTCTTGAATTTAAACATCATGGAGGCCATGGATGGAATAGGATTGTGCTGATTTTGCAGTGTTTTTCGATTTTTGGGCCTGTACTTGTGGCCTTTTCACCAGGGGTATTTGAGTCTAGCATGGGCCTAGTCTTTCTGTGGGCTGTCTTGAATTTAAACATCATGGAGGCCATGGATGGAATGGGATTGTGCTGATTTTGCAGTGTTTTTCGATTTTTGGGGGTGTTCATGGGGAGGGACATGCCATGTGGCTGGTGGCCATTTTGAGTGCAGCTACAGGCACTGGCCATGTGCTGGCAGGCAAGTGGCCATTTTGAATGCAGGCTTTGTTGTTAGGCCTCCAACCATTTTGCCTACTTTTCAACCTTTATTTATGCCCAGGGGTAGTGAGTCTTGCATGGGCCTAGTATTTCTGTGGGTTGTCTTGAATTTAAACATCATGGAGGCCATGGATTGAATGGGATTGTGCTGATTTTGCAGTGTTTTTCGATTTTTGGGCCTGTACTTGTGGCCTTTTCACCAGGGGTATTTCAGTCTAGCATGGGCCTAGTCTTTCTGTGGGCTGTCTTGAATTTAAACATCATGGAGGCCATGGATGGAATAGGATTGTGCTGATTTTGCAGTGTTTTTCGATTTTTGGGCCTGTACTTGTGGCCTTTTCACCAGGGGTATTTGAGTCTAGCATGGGCCTAGTCTTTCTGTGGGCTGTCTTGAATTTAAACATCATGGAGGCCATGGATGGAATAGGATTGTGCTGATTTTGCAGTGTTTTTCGATTTTTGGGCCTGTACTTGTGGCCTTTTCACCAGGGGTATTTGAGTCTAGCATGGGCCTAGTCTTTCTGTGGGCTGTCTTGAATTTAAACATCATGGAGGCCATGGATGGAATGGGATTGTGCTGATTTTGCAGTGTTTTTCGATTTTTGGGGGTGTTCATGGGGAGGGACATGCCATGTGGCTGGTGGCCATTTTGAGTGCAGCTACAGGCACTGGCCATGTGCTGGCAGGCAAGTGGCCATTTTGAATGCAGGCTTTGTTGTTAGGCCTCCAACCATTTTGCCTACTTTTCAACCTTTATTTATGCCCAGGGGTAGTGAGTCTTGCATGGGCCTAGTATTTCTGTGGGTTGTCTTGAATTTAAACATCATGGAGGCCATGGATTGAATGGGATTGTGCTGATTTTGCAGTGTTTTTCGATTTTTGGGCCTGTACTTGTGGCCTTTTCACCAGGGGTATTTCAGTCTAGCATGGGCCTAGTCTTTCTGTGGGCTGTCTTGAATTTAAACATCATGGAGGCCATGGATGGAATAGGATTGTGCTGATTTTGCAGTGTTTTTCGATTTTTGGGCCTGTACTTGTGGCCTTTTCACCAGGGGTATTTGAGTCTAGCATGGGCCTAGTCTTTCTGTGGGCTGTCTTGAATTTAAACATCATGGAGGCCATGGATGGAATAGGATTGTGCTGATTTTGCAGTGTTTTTCGATTTTTGGGCCTGTACTTGTGGCCTTTTCACCAGGGGTATTTGAGTCTAGCATGGGCCTAGTCTTTCTGTGGGCTGTCTTGAATTTAAACATCATGGAGGCCATGGATGGAATGGGATTGTGCTGATTTTGCAGTGTTTTTCGATTTTTGGGGGTGTTCATGGGGAGGGACATGCCATGTGGCTGGTGGCCATTTTGAGTGCAGCTACAGGCACTGGCCATGTGCTGGCAGGCAAGTGGCCATTTTGAATGCAGGCTTTGTTGTTAGGCCTCCAACCATTTTGCCTACTTTTCAACCTTTATTTATGCCCAGGGGTAGTGAGTCTTGCATGGGCCTAGTATTTCTGTGGGTTGTCTTGAATTTAAACATCATGGAGGCCATGGATTGAATGGGATTGTGCTGATTTTGCAGTGTTTTTCGATTTTTGGGCCTGTACTTGTGGCCTTTTCACCAGGGGTATTTGAGTCTAGCATGGGCCTAGTCTTTCTGTGGGCTGTCTTGAATTTAAACATCATGGAGGCCATGGATGGAATAGGATTGTGCTGATTTTGCAGTGTTTTTCGATTTTTGGGCCTGTACTTGTGGCCTTTTCACCAGGGGTATTTGAGTCTAGCATGGGCCTAGTCTTTCTGTGGGCTGTCTTGAATTTAAACATCATGGAGGCCATGGATGGAATAGGATTGTGCTGATTTTGCAGTGTTTTTCGATTTTTGGGCCTGTACTTGTGGCCTTTTCACCAGGGGTATTTGAGTCTAGCATGGGCCTAGTCTTTCTGTGGGCTGTCTTGAATTTAAACATCATGGAGGCCATGGATGGAATGGGATTGTGCTGATTTTGCAGTGTTTTTCGATTTTTGGGGGTGTTCATGGGGAGGGACATGCCATGTGGCTGGTGGCCATTTTGAGTGCAGCTACAGGCACTGGCCATGTGCTGGCAGGCAAGTGGCCATTTTGAATGCAGGCTTTGTTGTTAGGCCTCCAACCATTTTGCCTACTTTTCAACCTTTATTTATGCCCAGGGGTAGTGAGTCTTGCATGGGCCTAGTATTTCTGTGGGTTGTCTTGAATTTAAACATCATGGAGGCCATGGATTGAATGGGATTGTGCTGATTTTGCAGTGTTTTTCGATTTTTGGGCCTGTACTTGTGGCCTTTTCACCAGGGGTATTTGAGTCTAGCATGGGCCTAGTCTTTCTGTGGGCTGTCTTGAATTTAAACATCATGGAGGCCATGGATGGAATAGGATTGTGCTGATTTTGCAGTGTTTTTCGATTTTTGGGCCTGTACTTGTGGCCTTTTCACCAGGGGTATTTGAGTCTAGCATGGGCCTAGTCTTTCTGTGGGCTGTCTTGAATTTAAACATCATGGAGGCCATGGATGGAATAGGATTGTGCTGATTTTGCAGTGTTTTTCGATTTTTGGGCCTGTACTTGTGGCCTTTTCACCAGGGGTATTTGAGTCTAGCATGGGCCTAGTCTTTCTGTGGGCTGTCTTGAATTTAAACATCATGGAGGCCATGGATGGAATAGGATTGTGCTGATTTTGCAGTGTTTTTCGATTTTTGGGCCTGTACTTGTGGCCTTTTCACCAGGGGTATTTGAGTCTAGCATGGGCCTAGTCTTTCTGTGGGCTGTCTTGAATTTAAACATCATGGAGGCCATGGATGGAATGGGATTGTGCTGATTTTGCAGTGTTTTTCGATTTTTGGGGGTGTTCATGGGGAGGGACATGCCATGTGGCTGGTGGCCATTTTGAGTGCAGCTACAGGCACTGGCCATGTGCTGGCAGGCAAGTGGCCATTTTGAATGCAGGCTTTGTTGTTAGGCCTCCAACCATTTTGCCTACTTTTCAACCTTTATTTATGCCCAGGGGTAGTGAGTCTTGCATGGGCCTAGTCTTTCTGTGGGTTGTCTTGAATTTAAACATTATGGAGGGCATGGATGGATTGGGATTGTGCTGATTTTGCAGTGTTTTTCGATTTTTTTGTGCTCTATAACTGAACTGATGTTCCTCTGTCTTCCATTTTTTTTAGGTGCACAAGACTCAAGAGAACCACCAGTGCCAGGAAGAAGTCCTGCAGCGGTGTGTGTGTGCAGCATAACGTCACGCGACGTCACGTCTGGCCTCAGACAACTCTACAATTCGTGCAACTGCGGCCTGCTGTCTGACCTGCTCTGAAGAAGATGGCCCCGCCCCCAAAGAAAGTTCTCCGTAGCTCCTCTAGCAAGAAAGTTGCTAGTAAGGAGCAGAAGAAGCAAGTTACCAAGGAGGCTGGTGTGCCACCCGCCACTTTTTTTGGGAGCAAAAAAAAAAGTACGCCTGCAGCAGCAGGATCTGCTGGGGACCAACCTGAGAGCAGCACCCCTGCTCCATTGGGTTCAGTGCCTCCACCACCACGCCAACTTAAGTCAAAGCCCTTGAGTGCTTCAGAGGCAGTCAGTGTACTTCTCCAATCACCATCGACCAGTGATGTTGGCTCATCGCAAGAAAGTAGCAGCAATGTCCCTGAATCAACACAGGTTGTTGTAACTCATCTGACAAGTGTTGAACAACCACAGCCGCAACAACAACACCATGTGCAAGTACACGCCCAAGTACATGTGGAAGGAGAGGCAGCAAAAGGAGATGCGCAAGCAAAGGTGCATGGACGTTCACAAGTGCCCACAATAGTTGTTCCTCCCGAAGTAGGGGCACATTTGGAAATCGACAATGAAGCTGAGGTATCATTGGAAGCCACTCCTCCTGATGATCATTCATTGTCTTCCACATCCCTAGCAAGGAAAAGATCAAGGGGGGTGTCTACATCTTCTTCAAGCCCACCTCGTTCTGGTGCAAGTGATCTGTCTTGGGAACCACAACTGCGGTCTGACAGTGAGGCAGAGGCACACCATGATCTGACACCGTTACCTAAGCGTAAAAGGAAGGTCGTCCAAAAACTCAAACCTATGGAGTGTGATGAGGCTCAACAAGAAGTGACAGATACTGCTGGTGATGAAGCCTCTCACGATGACGACGAGCCAGTCATCACAAAGGTCACTGCAGCCCCACCGGGCATGCAGCAAAGAGACATTTTGACCCTATCCCGAGAAGCTGCTGAGCGTGATGATGATGTCGGCGAGGAGGCAATGGAAATGGAATCATTAGATTTGGAGTTAAGTAGTACACCAAAACCTACCGCTTCCATATTTCTTCGCAAGAAGGTACCCACCTCGTCCTCGACCTCAATTCGTGGTGGTGAAAGTGCAAAACGTACTGAAGTTCGGCAATCCACATCCTCCACTTCATCTGTCATTAGCAGCAGGACCACCACCACCAGTATCGCCGCCTCCTCCGGCCCCCGAAGACATTTCAAGTCTCCAGTTTGGGACTTCTTTAGTGTTTGCCCAAAAAAGGAAAACGTAGCCATTTGTAGCCTTTGTAAGCTTCGATTTAGTCGTGGTAAGCTTGGTTCTAACTATGGTACCGGAGGCCAGAGAGGTCATCTTGAGAGAAGGCACGCTGTCGAATGGTTTCCGCACCTAGAGGCGGTCAAGAAAGCCGGAATTGCACGTAATGAAAACGTTGATTTGTCATCTGCTGATGACGAGGAGGTAGAAGAAGACGATTCAAACACTTCACTTACACCCAGTTCCCATGTCAGCAGCACACCCCATGGGAGCCACACTAAGAGTGTGGGAGAGAGTGAGACATCAATGCGGAAAAGTTCATCAGCGAGCGTAACTGGGTCGAAGAGATCATCATCATCCCGTAAATCATTGGTCCAGGGCAACATTAAAAAGATGTTGTTTACAGAAGCGCAATATGAACGCAACCACCCAATGACCCGTCTGTATAACACTAAGCTGGCTAAAATGCTAGCTCTGGACCTTCTCCCTTTTTCTTTTGTAGAAGGGGTTGGTTTTCTAGAATTAGTGACAGCGCTCTGCCCTAAATGGAAGGTTCCTAGCCGGTTCTATTTTGCCCGAGTTGCGGTTCCAGCACTACATGAAGATGTTCTGAAGGTGATTGGGGCAGCTTTGCAGAAGAGTGCTGTTCACACTATACATCTGACAACAGACATGTGGACCAGTGGCGCAGGCGCTGATTACATGTGCATCACTGCACACTGGGTCTCTTTTTCAGGGGCTAAAGCAAAGCTAAACTCAGGTGTTGACACTAACATTGTTTTTAAAGGTGCTCGGAAACATGCAACACTAGCCATGTTTGGTTTGGAGAAACGTCACACAGCAGAAAACATTTTGGATGTCTTTAACACAAAGGTCCTTAACTGTCTGTCCCCACTAAAACGCAAGGTTGGTTATGTTTCCACGGACAATGGCTCCAATATAGTTAAGGCCATGAGGGACGGTTACTATTTCAGAGTGCCGTGTTTGGCGCACTGTATAAACCTGGTTGTCCAAAAATTCTTGGGTAATAAACGCAGTGCAGCGTACAGTGTATTGGAGAACTGCCAAAAAATTTGCAAGCATTTCAGGCATTCTTTTAAGGCCCGCAAGCAGCTGAGGAGCATGCTATATCAATGTCAAATGCCAGTGAAAGCACTCATCCAGGAGGTGGTAACACGTTGGAACTCAACCTTCTACATGCTTGAGCGTCTGTATGAGCAGTATACGCAACTCGATCAATATTTCTTGAAAGAGGGTATAGAGGAGCTGAGGATGGGTGGGCCGCAATGGAACATAGTTGAAAGCCTAACACGCATGCTTCGTCCTTTTGAGGTCTTCACACGTGCAGTCAGCAAGGAGGACTCTAATTTGGGAAAAGCTATCCCATTGTTGTACATGCTGGAGGACCAACTGAAGGAGGTGTGTTCTGTGTTTCGAAAAGATGACAAAAAGAAAGACTCTTTGCTTCTGGCTGAGAAATTATTAGAGCTCCTACAAGGTGATGAACGTCTTAAAAAGATCCACTCAGAACAGCATTACATTTGTGCTACTATTCTGGATCCACGCTACAAAAAGGCGCTGGCAGGCAGAGCATTCTTTCCTTTTGCTGATGAAGATGTTACAAAGTACAAACGTTGGCTAGCCTTGTCAGCCAAGAAGTTTGAAACAGAACGGCTGGAAATTGAAGGAAATGGCAGTACATCAGCAGGCCATCCCCAGTCAAAACAATCCACTTCTGCACCTGTGGCTGTGGCACAAGTGACCTCTCAGCCGTTAAAGACACCGGCAACCGGATCATCTGCACGAAAGACAACAGAAACATTGGAGGCTGAAGAGGATTGGCTAGCTCTGCGTGGGTTTGGTTCTCAAAAGGTCAGAGGCACAGCAAGAGCTACGCAAAGTGGAGGAACCTTGGAGGAGGACCTTGAGTCGATGGTGAAGGACTATCTGAATGACTCCACAGAGGTCTATGTTAATTCTGACCCATTGGCGTATTGGCATGGGAAAAAAGAATTGTGGCCACAGCTCACCAACCTGGCTTTAAACTACTTGTCTTGCCCACTCGCAAGTGTGTCTTCTGAACGGGTTTTCAGTGCGGCTGGTGGGATTGTAACTCCCAAACGGAGCCGCCTCTCGCCCAAAAATGTGGAGAGGTTAACAATGATCAAGATGAATCAGCACCTCATACCACCAGATATAAGAGTACGAGAGAGCGTGCCGGATGAAGAGGAGGTGGCCAGCACCATAGATGAGGGAATTTCTACTCTGTCAGGTGGCACTGACCTCACCCTGGCTGAATTCGCAGAGTATGATGACGAAGCCTTATTCTTATTCCTGGACCGTGATACCGACTTCGAGCCCTGAAAATGAGACAACGAATCAATAACTTTCTTTTTCATCCTTATTCACTTTTATTCCTGTGTGTCTGTCTTTCTTTGTTGTGCACAGTTAATATAATTCAAACTTTAATCAGATAATCACAAAAACAAGCCCATCAGCAGAACTGTCTTCACTTGTTTGCTAATTTATTTGAAGGTGCCGCAGTCTGCATTCCTCAGGTTCACAAGTTCAGAAGAACATGCTCCTCTATCCTCCTCCTCCAGACTCCTATTTCCATCAAAGCAGAGGGCTGGTTTACGCCCAATGAAGAAAGACTCAGCACTTGTGGGGGTGTTGTTCTACCTCTTTGCAGGTGAGTTGACGGGTCTGGGGCCATTGCTGGGAAGCACTAAAAGTGGTTTGTGCCAAATCCGAGGCGGAAATTTTTTTGTGTTTTTGATGACTTGCTTGCCTTTGAGGTGCTCTTAGGGGGGGTTCCGTCTGTTTGTGGGTGAGTTTCGTGGTCTGAGAGCATTGCTGGGACACTCTAATCTTGATTGCATTTGCTTTTCAGGAAATCCATCGTGCCAACCCCGACTTATGGCCTAGCTACGCAGCGCGTTTGGACCGAAGGCCCAGAAATATTGCAAGTATGAGATTTTGCTTTTGGCCTGTTTGGGGGTGTTATGCTTCTTGGCGGGTGGGTTGCCGGGTCTTGGGGCATTCCTGGGAAGGTCTAATACCGGGTAGAAGTGGTTGGGACAAAATCCAGGCCGATTTTTTTTTGGGCTATTTCTGACATTTTGCTCTATGTAGCGTTTTCGGGGGCCTGTTTGGGGGGCTTCCTGGTGTTTGTGGGTGAGTTTCGTGGTCTGGGAGCACTGCTGGGACACTCTAATCTTGATTGCATTTGCTTGTCAGGAAATCCGTCGTGCCAACCCCGACTTATGGCCTAGCTACGCAGCGCGTTTGGACCGAAGGCCCAGAAATATTGCAAGTATGAGATTTTGCTTTTGGCCTGTTTGGGGGTGTTATGCTTCTTGGCGGGTGGGTTGCCGGGTCTTGGGGCATTCCTGGGAAGGTCTAATACCGGGTAGAAGTGGTTGGGACAAAATCCAGGCCGATTTTTTTTTGGGCTATTTCTGACATTTTGCTCTATGTAGCGTTTTCGGGGGCCTGTTTGGGGGGCTTCCTGGTGTTTGTGGGTGAGTTTCGTGGTCTGGGAGCACTGCTGGGACACTCTAATCTTGATTGCATTTGCTTTTCAGGAAATCCGTTGTGCCAACCCCGACTTATGGCCTAGCTACGCAGCGCGTTTGGACCGAAGGCCCAGAAATATTGCAAGTATGAGATTTTGCTTTTGGCCTGTTTGGGGGTGTTATGCTTCTTGGCGGGTGGGTTGCCGGGTCTTGGGGCATTCCTGGGAAGGTCTAATACCGGGTAGAAGTGGTTGGGACAAAATCCAGGCCGATTTTTTTTTGGGCTATTTCTGACATTTTGCTCTATGTAGCGTTTTCGGGGGCCTGTTTGGGGGGCTTCCTGGTGTTTGTGGGTGAGTTTCGTGGTCTGGGAGCACTGCTGGGACACTCTAATCTTGATTGCATTTGCTTTTCAGGAAATCCGTCGTGCCAACCCCGACTTATGGCCTAGCTACGCAGCGCGTTTGGACCGAAGGCCCAGAAATATTGCAAGTATGAGATTTTGCTTTTGGCCTGTTTGGGGGTGTTATGCTTCTTGGCGGGTGGGTTGCCGGGTCTTGGGGCATTCCTGGGAAGGTCTAATACCGGGTAGAAGTGGTTGGGACAAAATCCAGGCCGATTTTTTTTGGGCTATTTCTGACATTTTGCTCTATGTAGCGTTTTTGGGGGCCTGTTTGGGGGGCTTCCTGGTGTTTGTGGGTGAGTTTCGTGGTCTGGGAGCACTGCTGGGACACTCTAATCTTGATTGCATTTGCTTTTCAGGAAATCCGTCGTGCCAACCCCGACTTATGGCCTAGCTACGCAGCGCGTTTGGACCGAAGGCCCAGAAATATTGCAAGTATGAGATTTTGCTTTTGGCCTGTTTGGGGGTGTTATGCTTCTTGGCGGGTGGGTTGCCGGGTCTTGGGGCATTCCTGGGAAGGTCTAATACCGGGTAGAAGTGGTTGGGACAAAATCCAGGCCGATTTTTTTTTGGGCTATTTCTGACATTTTGCTCTATGTAGCGTTTTCGGGGGCCTGTTTGGGGGGCTTCCTGGTGTTTGCGGGTGAGTTTCGTGGTCTGGGAGCACTGCTGGGACACTCTAATCTTGATTGCATTTGCTTTTCAGGAAATCCGTCGTGCCAACCCCGACTTATGGCCTAGCTACGCAGCGCGTTTGGACCGAAGGCCCAGAAATATTGCAAGTATGAGATTTTGCTTTTGGCCTGTTTGGGGGTGTTATGCTTCTTGGCGGGTGGGTTGCCGGGTCTTGGGGCATTCCTGGGAAGGTCTAATACCGGGTAGAAGTGGTTGGGACAAAATCCAGGCCGATTTTTTTTTTGGCTATTTCAGACATTTTGCTCTATGTAGCGTTTTCGGGGGCCTGTTTGGGGGCTTCCTGGTGTTTGTGGGTGAGTTTCGTGGTGTGGGAGCACTGCTGGCTATATATACTTTACTTTGCAAGAGGTTTGAAGCAAATCCATGGTGGCTGAGGGGACTTAGGGCCTAGCTGCAGAGCGCGCGTGGAGTGATTTGGGAAATTTGTGAAAAAGTGACTAAGTCCCCATTTTTGTACTTTTGCTCTTTGGCTGTTTGGGGGTCTTCTACTCGTTTTCTCCTGGGTTGACGGCTCTGGGGCCATTGCTGGGAAGCTCTAATACCGGATAAAAGTGTTTTGGACCAAATCCCAGGCGGAATTTTTTTTGTGTTTTTGATGACTTGCTTGCCTTTGAGGTGCTCTTAGGGGGGGTTCCGTCTGTTTGCGGGTGAGTTTTGTGGTCTGGGAGCACTGCTGGGACACTCTAATCTTGATTGCATTTGCTTTTCAGGAAATCCGTCGTGCCAACCCCGACTTATGGCCTAGCTACGCAGCGCGTTTGGACCGAAGGCCCAGAAATATTGCAAGTATGAGATTTTGCTTTTGGCCTGTTTGGGGGTGTTACGCTTCTTGGCGGGTGGGTTGCCGGGTCTTGGGGCATTCCTGGGAAGGTCTAATACCGGGTAGAAGTGGTTGGGACAAAATCCGCGCGGAAAAGCCTTTAGTTTTGGCACTTTTTGTAACTTAGGGTTCGTTAGGGTTAGCCCTAGCAGCAGGATTGCATGTGTTTCGGGGTGTTCTAGATTTTTCAAACTGAGTTCTGGGGTCTTAGAGCACTCGTGAGAATGTGTAATTTTGGTTGCAAGTCATTTGAAGAAAATCCATGGTGGGAAAGGGGGGATTTGGCATAGTTAAAGAAAGCCTTTGCCACTATTCTTAACTTAGGGTTCGTTAGGGTTAGCAGTATTTCTATTGCATGTGTTTGAGTGGGGGGGGGATTTCGAGTCTTGGAGCGATGCTGGCTATGGCTACTTTTGCTTGGTTGCTTGCAAGTGGTTTGAATGCAATCCACGGTGGGTAATGGGTAATTAGGGTACTTCGGCCTACTTTTACTTTCAAAGTAAGTTTTGTCACCAGTTTTCTGCTAGGCCTCGTTTTTTGAGATTTGATTGGGGGTCTTCTACATTTTTGCGACTGGCTTTAGTAAGGGTCTGGGTGGGAGCACTGCTAGGAAGATCTAATTTTGTTCTAAAACACAGTTTACAGTACACCTAGCTTGAGGGGCAAGATCCGATACATTAATTTGCCCATACTTATTTATCCTTCAAAAGGTGACTCAGAGTACGCACTTTCAAAAACATTGTACTGTCTACTAGGAAAAACAAATTGTGACTTTTTGCACTCCACAGCCTACATACCTTATATTTATTTATCAGTGGTGTTGTAATATTATATCACTTCCTGTTTTTCGTTGAATAGTTACAGGCCGGGTTTCAGTCTCTGCAATGGGGAAAAAAGGATGGAGTCAGGCTTCACAGTAGCGAGCCACAATTCAGCATCAGGCAGGCAGTGGACAGGGTGTCTTCTGGTGACCAACATCGATGGACGAAGCGTCGGCTGCAATGGAGGAGTGCCGCTAATAGGAGGATTTTTTTTCTGCGGGCAACTTACTTACCACTTCCAACAGGACCACTACAACCACATAGATACAGTATCCCTTGCCTTTTTCTCTGACTGTGACTGCATTTCTTGGCTCTCTCTCTGCTTCTACATTGATCCCTTAACACATCCCTTAGTCCACTCCACTATCACATCTGCACCACACATAGTCATTTGTAAGTGCTCCTACGTAATTCGCAAGTCGCAGCACGCCCCAGGCCGTAGAGGACTGGAATGGCCCCAATGATGAAGCATGTCACCAAGGGGCAACCCTGGTGAGTGAGGGGACACCTAGAAAAAAAGCAATTTCTCCTTTTCTATCTACTATACCTTCTGTCAGGTTACGCAGCCCCTAAGCGCCTACCGTACTATGAAACTACATTTCCCATGAGTAGGCGGGAGACTTGCAGACTATTTAGTGAGACTATATGAGAGTACCCTTGTATGTTAGGACAGCACTTCACTGATGCCTGTCTTGTCTTCTGTTACAGGTATCCTTTCCCTGCTGACCCTACCTTTACCCATCCCACATTTTTTATTTTAGTTTGTTATTTTTCTCCCCCGCCTAATGCCTCGAACACCCTGTGTTTACACTTCTGGGTGTTGGTGACATTTGGAGGTGGAACCATATTTGCATCGACTGGATCACGGGGAGTAAACCTGACACCTTCCAGACCAACCCCATTGAGTGTTGTTGTGAATGGATTTATAGTGACCAGCAAGGCTCTCAGGTATCTGGCTACAGAGACCTTATGTTGAATATAGTTATCAATATTTCCACCCACGCCCTGTACTGTCGCATTCTTTCTTCCACAGTTGTCGAAAGTACTAATTACTTTTAACTGACATGCATGCAGTTACAGTAGTGTATGCACTTTCAAAGATTGATGGATAGGTTTGTACCCAAAGATTTGTTTATGTTCACAATTGTTCGTCCATGCTGTGCTACTTTTTCTTGTCTCCCAAAACCTTTCCCAAAAACCCCCGTACCCATCCATTTTTCAAACCCTAACCCTCTTCCCCCGGGCTGTGTGGTTTTGATTGATGTGTGACTAAATTACAGCAATAAATCCACACACTTGCTGGGGAGGATAAGGTGATAGCAACAGGCTGGTGAAGAAATCCGAGGATATATTCTTACTCTGCTTGACAAAGACCCATGGCTAATGTCAAAGAACTTCAACCGAATTAGTTATACTTTAACATTTGTTAGGCTACAACGTGGCACTGTTCTAGTGTACTTCTGTCACCTGCTATATTCTGTATTGTACCTTTGTATTGCTCAGGAGGACAAACCAGATTTCATTTTCTTTTTTTCATAGGCAAGCAACTGCCACTGTGTCACACCACTAGTACCACCGCTATGAGGAAATTTTATCCGCCCAGGATTGCCAACCTTATTTGCTGTTTCCCGTGGAGCCAGCCCTGGGCCTAGCCCTACTTGCAAACAGAAATTACAGGTAAGATAGGCGTTTGGTTGGAGGTAGTATAATGGAGTATTAGGAGAGACGAGAGATTTGATTGACGGTAGTACTACTAAAGTCCTAGGACTATTCAGGAAAACAAACTTACTGTTATGTTAAACCCCCACCCACCAGACTCAAAAGCAGTAAAAAACAGGTATGGTCAGATAAAGTTTCAAAAAGTATATTTTTATAGCCCTAACAAAAGAATCTCCCGCAAGACCCTCCCTAACCCCAACGATTGTCCTTCAAAAGTCCCCAAAAATCACAACTCCCAATTCCCACCCCCCAAAAGTCTCTAAAAAAGGGGCAAGGGACACTATGGCAGGGTGCTGTTGGAATTAGCAGCCAGGGCATCATGCTCCTTGCGGAGGGTGGCAAGTTCGAAGCGGAGGCCCTCCACCATGTTCTTATAATTATGGACCTCCTGCTCCAGGTAGGACAGTCTGAGGGATAAGCGGCGCCGGTGTGCCTTGCAAATCCTGTGAGGGGCAGCTGCTTTCTTTGCTGCTGGGCGGTGGCGTTTGGCTTTGGTAGCCCGGCTCCGTACCGCTGGAGCACTGCGCTGGCTGGCAGCCCGCACGGAGGAGGAGGCAGCTGTCCCAGTGGACGTTGTTGTTGTTCCAGACTGCGTCTCCTCCTCCTCCAGGGCCACCAGCCGCCGATATTCAGCAACAGTGGCATCCAGCCTCCGTTGCCGGGCCATTCGAGCCAGCTCCTTCCTCCTTGATGGTGTCTTGGATTTGGAAGGAGCAACTACATGAAAAAAGAAAGACATAGTCTGTAACCAATGCTCCTTAAGATTAACACAAAATGATTGAGCAGAAAGTTGTCACAGTACAAGTAGCAAATTGAAAGCACAGTGCATAACTATTGAGGACAGTATCTATGTAACCTCCGACTTCTTCATCCTTGCTCTAACATTAGTGGGAGTTTAAGGAACAAATTCTACGAGCACTATGGACTTCTATTACAGTCGACTATGACAGTACACCACTCTTATTCTTCTTCTTCTCTCTTGTTTAGGAAAATTGGTACGTTATCTTATGCAAGCCGGCATAATGCCAGCGCAGTGAACTTGCACCCGAGAAAAACAGACGCACACCATGGTGAGTGAGACAGACTTGCGTTACTGTACCGGTCCAGTACATGCAGGTGGTGAAGCTCTTACTTTTCTATTACGGGTGGCACTGAGAATACTCTGTTAAAAGGGCTACTGCTTAATTAATTTAGCTTTCACCCTACAGTGCAAATGAGTATTAGAAAAGGAAAATGAAGAAGCTAAATTATCTGATTATCTATCACTTCACATGGGATGTATTTGATGACATATGGGATGACTTTAGGTGCTTTGCTTATTATTGAGTGAACAGTGATACCCCCACACATGAATGACGTACTACTACTAAACTAAAGTTATTAAGGGAGGTAGGGAGTGCCCACCGTAATAACTGGATATATGCTGTGCTTGCAGTTGCAATACAAACTACTGCTACTATTCATGGTAGTCTTTGGACAACGTTACAACTTCTTTTCCTTGCCTTTCCTACACTGGAACGGACGTGCGGGTGCGGTGTTACATGCTCTTCAAAGTAACACTTAGTTCATCCAGTGACCGTCTACTCTCTCTAGATTCACATATGCTATCTAAGAGTCAGATAGTACCATGAATGATCCAGGCATCCATCCATTCAAAGTATATTGCACACATACAGTTTCTGTCTCACCCACCCAGGCTGTTCTCCTTCCACCCATCCTTGCTTCATCATTCACCCAGCCATGCACCATACCATTTTCTTACCTTCCCAGCCACCTCGGGGACCAAGCAAACACATATCATTCTTCTTTGCCAGTCATCATTACATTTCTCGTGCTTCCACACTTACTTACACCCTTCTTTCGCTTTTCGTTCATCCCATCCATCAAGTTCACCTCAGATCGGATTGGGATTCTTCTCGCCAAAAACTTCACAGCTAAGTCGAAGTACATTTAGAGGAGGCTACTACCTGCTTTTTTTATAATACACCCGTGCAGAAAGCACACTCTGCAGTCTTCAATCTCAATGACTAAGGAATGTATAGCTTACCTCTGCCCGCCACCACCGTGTGAACCCTCACAGGCATGTCCTTTTCCGGCACTTGCACCGCCTCCTCCCCAGAGTTGTCCTCCTCGTCCAATGCCACCACCTCCGCGCTGGCCCCGTCTCCAGATGTTCCACCTACAAAGTACATTTAATAATGTTAGAATACACCACTCACTACTATATAATATTTGGTCTAGGAGGAAGAAAGAAATGTGAAAAAAAGTGTACAATTTAATAATTTTTGACTGTGTACTCTAGAGTAAAAATGTCCCTTTTTCCAGGGAAGGCTGTTGTCTTGCTGCACTTTTTGGCACAACTGATGAATGTTTGCTTTTTACTTTTTAACACGCACCACTTTTTCTCCTAACAGACAGAACCTTGACTTCTAAGAACACGAGCAGGATCAAGTTCAAACCAGGTGAGAGCTCGGCTCGACCACAAGAAATGTGTCCAATTAATCGTCAGCACTAAGCACTTTTCCATTTTCAGTTACACGTTCACTTTTATGACAAACTTGAATTTAATAAATGTGTTTACTTTTAATAAAGCTTTTAAACTTAAATAGACTCTGTGGTTTTTGGTCCTCCAGACTAGAGTGGATGAGCTAAAGGTTTTCGAATTTTTGCAAGCATGAGTCCGTGCCTCTGCCATCGGTGACTTTGGGAGCTAAATGACTCTGCCACACTATCTAGTCAGTAAGGAGATTGGGGGTTCAACTACAAAGTCTGTTATCACTGAGGTATGTGGAAAGTCTAACAGTTACAGCACCTATTATAATTGATAAGCTAAGCGATGCATTATTTAGTGTCCATAGTTCTGTTTGTGCAGATTTGTCCCTGCAACAGTAGTAGAATGGATTGTCCTATCCAAACCAAAAGTAAAGTAGTATCTTATTATTTCTTGGTGGTGGTCATTCACCTTTTTATTGTTGGCAATGGTCAAAGCATAAACATTTAGAATACTTGAAAAGACATTATGGACAATCCCAGAGGACTACACTCAGTGCATAGAGCTATTGCTGACTAGAATGGGAGTCCAATGGAAATGCCAAATGTGCAATCTTAGTTAGCTACACAGACAGACTAATAAGAATAATCTAGTAATACCACACGGAGTCATAGGGATAAGAATTTAGATCCTGTCTACAAGAAGATCAAAGACGATTTAGAAAAAATCGAATGAGGAACGCTAGGAAAAAATAAGTACTCTATATTAAAATTAAAACTTACTGGGGCCAGCAAAGGAGCCCTCGACTGCCCGGTCCTGGCCTGCATCGACAACAGCACCCTCCTCCTCCTCCTCCTGTGTCCTCCTCTTGCCCCTGGGGGAAGCTGATGTACAACATGAAAGAAAGAAAAACAGAAAACATGGATGATATTTATTTCTCAACCAAATCAAACATTTAAAAAAGAACTAACAAAGTAACAAAATATTTTTGCGAAATAGCAAATAGGGAACGACTCCACGGGATATATTATTGACCAATCTCATGTGGTCGACTACGTCATTACTTTAGTATTGCTTGATTTGCGGACCGTCGAATTGGAAACTACCCTATGTAACTCACTAAACAAAGTACTAAAAAGGTTTGCCTAGGATTGGCAGGCAGCAGTCCGCAGCACGCAAAGTGACAGCCAAAGTCCATCGTGATTGAAGATCAGCGACAACACTAAAGTTTCCTACTACATTCACCAGTCATTAAAATACTCAAACTATTAATCCACCACCACTATTTCTTCTTATCGCCATGTGTACAAAGGAAGGACTGGACTTGAGTCTGTAGGGGCTGATTTATAAGGCCCTTGCGGCTCTTTTGCTCCATTGTTGCGTGACTTTTGTGACGCAGCGACAGCACAAAAGAGGCGCAATGGTGCGGCGTATATTAACAACGTGACGCATCTGGGAGATGCATCACGTTGTAAAGCCCTGCGCCAATAGGGGTGTTCCGGCGCAAGGGAGGGCGTTCCTGCGCAGGAACGCATCCTAAAAGTGGCTGAGGGAAATCTACAAGATTTCAATCAGTCACTTTGAGGACAATGATGCGTGACTCAAACCCTGCGCCTGCTTGAAGCAGACGTACGGCTTGACGCAGCATTGGGGAGATAGGGCACCCCAGAGAATTGA
This sequence comes from Lissotriton vulgaris, assembly GCF_964263255.1. Taxonomy (NCBI): domain Eukaryota; kingdom Metazoa; phylum Chordata; class Amphibia; order Caudata; family Salamandridae; genus Lissotriton; species Lissotriton vulgaris. The sequence continues at coordinate 853,595,071 of NC_141695.1, forward strand.
TGGAGCTGCACCATCGTTGCGACGCAACTCCAGCAATGCGCCACCTTTACGGCACAGATGCGTAACGCTTTGGTGACGTTTTGGGCCCATGGCGCGCCGCATTGTAATACGGCGCACCATGGGTGATGGTGGCGTGACGCACAATTACTGGCGCATCCCTGCAACTTTGCAGGGATGCGCCGGTAATTAAAAATCTGAACCTTAGTGTGTAGCATTGCGCAGTTCTTTCAACTACACTCATACATAATTTCACAGGCCAATGAAATGAACACAAAATCTAAAACAAATAAGCATAGTAGCAACACTACTGAGAAGGAGAGCAGTGTACCTGAAATGCACAGAAGATTTTGAAATAAAATGTACCTACAATGTAATGAGCAGCATTATTGCTCTTGGTAAAAAACAAAAATTTGCAATATAATAACACAGCAGGAGAAAACATAGTAGTAAAGACATAGCTACTACTACTCACCAAGCCCGGGGATCTCAAGGCCAAGGAGGTCGAGCAGATCTCGCTCACGGGTCAGGACATCCGTCCAGCGGTGGGTGGCCTGGTTGTAGGTGCGCCAGACCCGAGAGTGGTGGTAAATGGCCTGGCACACCTTCTCCCACCGCTTCCGGCGCTCCCGGGCCCCGTACCCGGCACTGATCTTGCCGCCTCCCATGATGGTCCTGGGGAGGCGGCGCTGAACATAAAAAATGAGTTGGGCCACCTCCTCCGGGGTAAAGATCTCCCGTGGCATCACTAGCTCCCCCCTCAAATGCCCGCACGGGAGCCGGACACGGGGTGCGGGACCCTTCCCCTTCTCAGGATGCTTCCCGGCTCCCTTCACCATGGTCTGGGCGGAAAGGAATAAAGAAAATAGAATAGGGAAGAGAAGAAAAGAAAAGAGTTTACAAAAGTAGTTTAAAATTAACCAAAAGTAGCAGTAAACACAAAAATATAGGGCTAGAAAAATAGAGGGATAGATAATAAGTAAAATAGATTAAAAAAAACTTCAAACAAGCAAAGGATGGCAGAGATTGACAGAGGATACAAAGACCATGCCCAGAACCATAGCAATGAATGAGAAACAAGATGGCCGCGCCCGTTCACGACCGCGCGGGTAAGTTTGCGCGAGATTTTCCTTGCGAACACGCGCGAGACTGTACTGGCAAACCGCGGACTTTGCGAGATTACACTTCGCGCCCGGAAACGGAAATACGTCAGGCAAACAAGATGGCTGCGCCCTTGAACGACCGCGAGGGTAACTTCGCGTCTTGCGCTACGAGCGGCTCGCAAAAACGCACAAAACCTTGCCAACTAACACGCCGCAAAAAAAACAAATTGCATATTCGCACGAATTTGCGGCTTCCGAATCCGATCTTGCGCGTGTTCGCACCCCGCGAACCCCGCGAAATTGCAGAAAAACGAGTTTTTCAAAAGTGAAAGCACTCGGCAGGGGCAAGAGTTCAAACTCATCATTAGTAACAATTCCCGGTAGTGCTTCCTGACTGGGGCCCCTCCAGAATTCAGTTGCTAGTTGCAACAATTGTATGACCCTGCTCTGACCCTCACAGCAGGCTCATACAATAGCTACAAGTAGGCCACAAAGAAGGTCCTGGGGAAAAAAAATGCACTGCAACAGAAAGCAAAATTACAGATAAGGAAGCAGGTGCCAGACTGGAATTTTAAAACAGTGACACATTAATAAACTAACCCCAAATTAATTCATCTGAGTTGAAGCAGGGATGGTGTGCTTGCTTTTCCCCCCCATAATCTACAGTAATGATGAACCAGAGGGTGGCATTGATGTAACAGAGGGTTGCAGTGGTGAAACAGAGGGTGCTGGGAACCTGTGATGATGAACCAGACGTAGAAACAACATAATTCGCGACCGTTGCGCGACGAAATGTAAGTTCGCAATTGCGAACTGGTACGAAACCCTCGCGAACTGGCAGAAATCCTTGCGAACACAAAAAAAAAAAAAAATCCGCAAATTCGCAAGAATTCGCGGATTTTGCGGATTGCGAGTTCGCAAATCCGCAAATTCGCGAACGCGAGATCCGCAAAATTCGCCCATGCTTAATTGCCGCGCCTATCGGAGGTCGACAGAGACTTAATGGATGCACCACTCTCGGCGGATGAGATTGCTACTGCCATTCGTTCCGTTCGCTCTGGCAAGGCTATGGGTCCCAATGGTCTGCCCATTGTACTATACAAACTGCGTCCTGATAAAATGGCACCGTATCTTCGAGATATGTTCCTGGAGTCGCGAGACCTTGGCTCCCTTCCTTGCGATCAGTGTCTCGCTACGATCGTGGTTATCCACAAGGAGGGGAAGCCGCGGGATCGCTGTGCTTCCTATAGGCCCATCTCGCTCTTAAAGGCCGAACCCAAAATTCTAGCCAAATTGTTAGCTAACCGACTGATCAAGGTAATCAGTGACATGATCCACCCGGATCAGTCTGGTTTTATCCCGCATTGCAACACTGTACTTAACCTGCGGCGCTTACATGGCCTCCTCGCGAGGGCGGCGTCTCTTCATGAGCCAGCCATTTTGGCTCCCTTAGACGCCACGATGGCCTTTGACACAATAGAATGGCCGTTACTCTGGGCCTCCCTCGCGAAATTTGGTTTTGGTTCCGGGTTCATCGGGTGGGTGAAACTTTTGTACGAGAAACAGCTGGCTCAGGTGGTCGTTAATGGCCGAGTATCGGACTCTTTTACCCTTGGGAGGGGTACACGGCAGGGCTGCCCGTTGTCCCCCCTACTTTTTGCCCTTGCTCTGGAACCACTGGCTGCGACGGGAGCCTTCGATAAAGGGTATCCAGTGGACCCCGGATTTTGAGGATCGAGTATCGCTTTATGCAGACGATATCTTATTGTACCTCACATCCCCCCGAAAAGCGCTTAACGTGTTGTTTGACGTGCTTACTTTGTTCAGAAAGAACTCAGGTTTAGTCATCAATTGAACTAAATCCTGTGTTTACGTGCTTTCGGGTGGTCTCCCTCCTCTGCCTCGTAGATTTCCTATCCAGGTCTCGCAGACGGGATTCAAATACTTGGGGATCTCCATATCTTTGGAACCCGCCGTCCGCTACGAATGCAATCTGCTTCCCCCTCTTCAGAGGCTGAAACTTGACGTTATGCGCTGGCGTAGGCTGCCATTGTCACCGCTCGGGAGCGCAGCGCTTTTTAAAATGATTTCCCTGCCACAATTTTTGTACGCGCTCCAGAATACGTTCAATATTATTCCAGTGAGCTATTTTCGAGAGGTGGAGAGCTTACAGAGGCGGCTAGTTTGGGACGGACGTGCGCATATCGTCCTTGCTAAGCTAACGCTCCCCTGGTACGACGGAGGTATAGCGCTTCCGGATATCAGGCGGTATTATTGGGCCTCTCAGTTGAGTGCGATTAACCACGCAACGTACGCACCTGGCCCAAACCCGGCATTCGAGATGGACAAGTACCTGTTACCAGGAACAATAATAGGGCGCTCTATTCTAAGGTAGCAGGGAGGAAATTAACTGGACCTACCAAGATCGCTGTACGAGTCTGGCATGATGCGAATGTGGCTTTGGGTTGGAGAGATCGACTGACCCTTGCAACTCCTTTGTATGCATCTGAAAGATTGGGATGTCTCTGGAAAACGAAAGGTATTGAGAAATGGGACATGATTGGTATTAGCAGGGTGGGCGACCTCTGGGCCAAGGGCAAAATTAAGACCTTTGAGGTATTAAAGACAGAATACGAGTTGAGCGACAGAGAGTTTTTCAGATACGCACAGGCTCACCACGCTTTGACCTCTGTTTTCACTGTCGGCGTCGATATCCCTGAGTCCTCCCTGCTCGAGGATCGTGTGCTTGATGGTCATGTGCCCGATAGCACGATTTCATTAATATACAAGAAGTTGTTCAACAATCGGGCAGATCTACTTGTACGTCTTAGGGAGGTCTGGACTGGAGATGGTTTGGAACTGGACGATGAGGATTGGCAATCCGCGTTATCTTCTCCTAAGGAGGTGGCTATTCCTGCCCGTCTCTGCCTTGTTCAGCTTAAAGTCCTCCATCGTGTGTATGCTACTGGTCCGTGCTTGGTTCGTATGGGTTATTCCACTGATGGGTTATGTAAACGTGGCTGTGGAATGGTTGGAACCTTCCTTCATATAATTTGGGAGTGCCCGGAGGTGGTTGCATTCTGGAACCGTGTGCATGCAGCGATGGAGAGGGTCACGGGAGTTGTGTTACTGCCTGAAGCCAGGCGCTGCCTGTTGAATGTGTGGGAACCGAATGATTATAATGTTGCTCAGACCCAGTGGGCGACCCTTGGGAACATGATTGCCAAGAGAAACATCGCACAGTTGTGGGGTTCCCAGCGGCATCCCACGGTATTGGTATGGAAGGAAAGTATGGATTGGTGCATGTTTAGAGAAAAGACTGTATATGTGGCTAGGGGTAGACCTCGGAAATGGAATAAAATCTGGAACCAGTGGAATGCCTACCGTGGAAACATATGTACGCCCCCTTTCGTTGAGAGCCTAGATGTCTCCCTTTCCCCTTGATCTGACATTCCATGTATCCTTCACTTTATGTTACTATCGACCGGCTTCCCCGCTGACCCCCCGACTCTGTATTAGTTACATGCTGAATAACATTACACTCAGAATTTCTTCCTGTATGAACACATGTCCATGTATATTGTACTATTGCCTTGTGGATTGTTCTTTCTTTTTTCTTAATAATAATAAAAAAAAGGCATTAGACACTATCAACACAAATTATAAACATAAATACATGAAATACATTCATTTAACAGCCAATGTAGACAGAATAGAAAACATGATAAATAACATTCATATAGACACCATATATAAACACAAGGGGGGAGATGCCACCAAATACTACGTTTATGGGGCACCAGTCCTGATTTAATATATACAGACAAGCGGCAAACTCATAATTTCCATATGAATGTTATTTATCATGTTTTTTATTCTGCGGCAAACTCATAATTTCCATATGAATGTTATTTATCATGTTTTTTATTCTGTCTACATTGGCTGTTATATGAATGTATTTCATGTATTTATGTTTATAATTTGTGTTGATGGTGTCTAATGCCTTTGATAGTAGTGTCCCCTTTTTCACACATGGTTTGAATTGAAAAAACATTCAAAACTAAGTAAAAAATAATCAGAAAGAAAACGTCTCTCACTTAGGATTATTGGCTAGGTGAGTTGCAAAAAAACTTTAAATGTATGTACCTGTTTAAAATCAGTGGCAGACTTCTGTTTTGCAACTCAGCAAAGTGAAGGGATTGGGATAGGTTTTACACTTGCGTTAGTCCCTCAACAGTTGAACTTTTGCTGATTCGTACTCAGCATCTGACAAACAGCTGGCTGAATGAATATGACAAAACAATCCTAGTGTCTGACAACATTTCAGTCAGAAGGTGCAATGCTCTGAATTGTGATCTTGCCATCCACAAACAAAGATGATGATGAGAACTGTGATAATGATTGCATTGAATTGACAGAAATATGTACCCAGCCAAAACCAGATATACGGCATGTGCCACTTTAATTGGCTGTTCTAATTCGATTTGTAGATGGTTCTTTGAGAGCCCATTATAGAACATTGCATATGAAGTCTACGCCATGCCAAGTATAATGGACGCATCATACTTGTGTAACGTAACAGAGTTAATTGCATTCATGAGAGCATGCTGCTTAGCTGATGAATTTAGAGTCACAATCTACACTGATAATCAGTATGCTTTTGGAGTGGGCCAACTGTGGTCACAGAGGGTTTTTATGACATCATCTGGTTCCCCGATCTGTAATGTGGCATACATTTTTAGCAGTGGTGGCTGGTGGAATTTGAAAGTGGTGCACATAAGAGCAATGAATGAATTAAAATGTGAGCAAATCCAAAGCTTTTAAAAGGGGCGCAGGAAGGGAGCTCACCCAAGAAAATTTTACAAGTTATTACTTTGGTGCGATTTTTAGCACTATTTCTGTGAGAATTAGATAAAAAATGCAGTTCTTACAGTGGCTTCAGCCTGCCACCCTCCCTCTCGCTACCCCAGGCGTGATGTTACAGACAGAGCTGCTGACTTTGGAACTGGGGGACCAGGTTCAATTCGCACCACTGGAACGGATTCTGGGCAAATCACTTAAGGCCATATTCATCATTTTTTCACACAACACAGCAAGACACCTTGCTGCACTGTGCTGTGTGAAAAGGAGAGGGCAGGAATGTGCCATATCTACATAGATATGGCACATAAAGAAACACACAAGGTAGTGGTGGTCAAACTGTTGCACTTCAATGCAAAATTGTCGGATACAGGTACAGTCGGATATTAAGTCACATAGGTGTAACTATACACCAAAGGTCTGGTAGGTGCCACTCAGGGTAAGATACCCCATTAAAAAAAACGAGGGTGTGTGGAGGGTCAAGGGGAATATTTAGAGACCTGTATGCTACCTCCCCTATTACATGAACATAAGACATACAAAAGCAGACCAGGTCTAAAGGGGGTGTATGACTATACCAGTGACTACGGACCAGCTGGATGCGCATGTGTATCAGTGCCATTAGTAGTTATCGGAAGCAAACAGGCTAGAAAAATCCCATCAGACCACCCTTTATGATGGAGTATGCGTCACGTGGGACTTTCTGATCATACCATGTCACAACCAACCAATTAGTGTTAGTGTGAAAATGGATGTCAGCAATCTTATTCATAATGTTTGCCAAAGGAGTGGACTAGTGAAGTGCAGTGCTCAGGAAATGGTGAAGGATAAAATTAACTACGCAGGCTCTGACTAGGTGTGCATACCGAAGTCTGTGTGTCAAAAAATTTAAAAACACGCCTGGTGGAGGACTACTACTCCATGGCGCTGTGCAGTATGGTCGACATGTTTCAGCCTAAGGGGAATTGCCCCGGCTTTCTTCAGGACCTTGAGAAAAAATAGCTACTGCAACCAAACCCAAGTAATCCGTTGGGAAGGGATAACAATGACGTAACTGTTAGACAAATATATATCTACCAAGAATTTAGGCGTCCACTGGTGGGAGAAGATACTCTTCGGTGCCCCTGTGTCTAAGCCACTTCCGCTTGGCTTAGACACAGGGGCACCGACGGACAGAGCGGGGCCTCATTCTCCCGAGCGGTTGCCGGGTGAGGTGAGGTTTTCACCCACACAAGGCTGGGAAGAAGAGTATCTTCTCCCACCAGTGGACGCCTAAATTCTTGGTAGAGATGCTTTTGTATGTCTTAAGATACCCCATTACCTAGAGTATCGGTAATCACATGATACAAAGTGAATTGTACAATATATGCACAAATACCCCCGCACTCTTATCAATCATATTTACAATTTTACAAATAGGTTTTTAGAGCTAAATCAACACCAAGATGAGGAGTGAAGCTTTCTGTTACAGGAATCATGTATAGAGACAGATTTCGTTCATTTGTTACAAATGCTTATTCGCTAGTAAATATAAAAAAAGTATTTCTTCCTCGATAGCACCACAACCAAAGTTTAAACAGTCACAAAAGATGATTTCTGTGATGTATTCATAGTTCCACTTCTTAGTCAAGTAGAATGAGAAACAGCCAATGGTTCGGCGAAACGAGACGGGTTAAACTTGCTGGAACCGTTGCTACTACTCAACAGGGTCTTATCATAGAACTCAGAATACTGCAACTGAACTGTCCCCCGAATAGGATGGCAATTGTTATTCACTGAATGGTCTTCGCTATGATATTTCAGGGGCGTGGTCATCCAAATGTTTGAGGACTCTGACAACAGAGACTCTTTCGTTATTGTCTGATTTCACCAAGAATAACTTCTTCCAAACTACTTTTTCTTGGAGTGTATGTACACTTTGTTTCAACGCCAGCCAGTCTGACCAATCCTGACTGGGGCCCGTATATTTGCGGTGCTGGAAATAGATACGTAATTGGTATTTTGGTGCCCAGAATATAACAGGAGAGGCTGGGACCGATAGCAGTCGTTACAATCCGCCTTTATCGAGTTGCGAGCCAGGACCACAAACTCTTCGTTCTTTTGGGGATATCAGAGCCAAAGAAAATGGTATCAGGGCTTTGTGACAACACAATTGAAGCCTTGAGGAAGTTTTAGATATGGTACATTCCTTCTCTCTCCTTGCATTGGCGCACTTTAGGCTGCCTAGCGCCACCACAGGCATCTTCCATCATTCATGTTGCAGGCACGATCGTTTTTGCAATGGGAAGGGCACCTTTTTGTGCACATAAACAATCCTTTGTGGCTTTTTCTTCTTTTTACTTGTCTTACATAATGCAGCATATACAAAAAGAGACACAGACAAGGAGAAATAAAGATATTTTTCCTCATTACGCCTCCCCTGGGAATGCGTAGCATTTGTACCCATTCCTAGGTGTACCACTCATGGTAAATATAGGAATGCACCAAAATCCATGGGTGGGTGCTGGGAGCGCTCCAGCCGTGCAACGCCGCTCTGTCATGCGTTACTTCTGATTAACCAAGCATCACCTGGACATGCAAGGTGGTCTTGTGTGGATTGGTAAATTTCATCAAGTTTTTTCCTTACCCTTGCATTACCATGGGTGGCACTAGGGCAACACACATCTTTGAAGATTATATGCCCCTTAATCTCCCATGTGCATTTAAAAAAATGATTGTGACCTTATGTAATGTAATTCGTGCTCATGTAAAGTGTTTCAATATCTTTGGGTCAAGTTTGTGTTATATAAAAACTGCACAAAGAGGTTAAAAGCAAATAAAGATATTCATTTAGTGGCTGATTTTTCAAAGTGAAACCAGAATATCTGGATACATCATGGCTTTCCCACTTTAATTATGTGATATTAGGCAAGTATTTTACTTCACCAAAGCTCCATTTTCACATATGAAAACACTTTTAAATATCAAAGTACCAGTTGCACAATACCCTTATGTGTTTGATTTATTAGACTTATGTTCATCTATAATAATCTGGACCACATAAAGGATTTACAAGGTTGTTGTCTTGCCGCTTAGGTCACTAATAGTTAATGTTTAAAAATTATTACTTCTCAGTGCAGTGCAATAATGTGAGATATTGACGTAAAAGTTTTCACATGTTAAGGAAAACAGTTTGAAGACAAAATTATACTTGAAGAGACATCATCATATGTAACGTTGTATGCACTGCTGCTGCTACTAGAGAGAGAGAAAGAGAAGGAGATCAAATAGCAGGAAAGGAAGCGGGCAACTGGATATAGACACTGAGAAAATGATGGAAAGGGGGAAGGCAGGGAAAGTGAACCCGACCGTGAAGGAGAGTCAAGACAAGTCAAGACCACTTAACCTAACTGTCTTCTTGTCTAGTTGGTGTCGCAGACAGAGTAATAGCACACCAACATTCTGCACTGCTTTCTTTCAACAAGGCCAAGCTGCCAGCTCCTCTTTCTGGCTGGAATGCTCTAAACAGATACACATGGCTCAGAAATAAGCCCAGTATATCTTTTTAGAGCAGTGCTTAATTTGAGCCAGTGGTTTCTGGTGCACAGCACCGGTAATTCATTGTCAACACGAGCACTTGTGACAGCCAGACAATGCCACCTTGTGGCAGGCTAATTTATAGATGATCAAAACAACAGTTCATTATTAAATCGAAATACATTAAAAATTACTACCAGCTGCCAAAGCCATTCTTACAGCTCTTGGGGCCTGAAATAGTGCACTTTATCACACTTTTACGAGTGTGATGTTTAATTTAATTTAAAGGGGTTTGTAGAGCGCATAGTGACGCCTCACGGCGTGTCCCCGCGCTGTGGATAGAGCAAAGACTAAGGAGAGAGGAGTAACATTATGCCGTAAATAGATGGGTCTTTAGCCGCTTTCTGAAGAAGACCTCATTTGTCTCAAGCCTGATGTCCGTGGGAAGGAGGTTCCAGTGCCTGGATGTTTAGTAGTAGTGTTTTCACTATTATTAGCAGCATAGGTTGGTCAATGCGTGGAGCAAGCTGCAGTGAGTTCCTGTAAAGCGCCCTGGCACTTATTTTACAAACTAAACACTGGTGTAGAGCATAGAGCCATGAGTATAGCTTCATGGTCCAGTTGCAAAGGCTGCAACCCCGCCCCTTCTCAACTCATCACCCTGTGATGACTTGGGAAAGGGAGATGCGGTGAAAAGCAGATCTAAATAACTGACCAGCAGCCGCGGGAGTACAGGGCCGATACCGTACAAGCTAATGGCTACTTCAGAATGTGAATGTAATTGCATCATTTGTGGGCAGTCCCTGGGGATCCCCAAGTATTGAAGAACTGGGATGACAGCATGTTCACTGTTGCCAACTGGTGCATGTACCTAATTAAAACAGCCTGACTTCCATTTTCAAGAACAGACAAGCCAGTGTATGTAGGCATTGTAATGTAAATAGAATGTTAATTGCTTTTTGCAATAACCATCCATCCTTATCACATACGTTTGAAAGGGCGTAAAGTGTTAGAAGCAATAAAGCAACGTAAAGAGATTCCAGTAGCAAAGTGTGCTGCCCATAAAAGTGGAAATAACATGATTACTTTGGGTAATAGGTAAGCAGACAAATTTGCAAAATATTGTGCTCTTGAATCTGCTACAATCAATTCAAAGGGACAAGAATAGTGAAAAACTGAAAATTTAAATTGTTTCTTGTTGATTCTTGTCCAGATTTTGAGTTAGCTTAGGGAGGTCTGGGATGATGCACCAGAAAACGAAGAGAGGAAGTGGGAAACAGCCGGTTGTAGTAAATATCACAGTGAAGTTTTCATGATACCTGAGAATCAATATTTTACCAAACTAAAGGTCACTTGTCTAGGTGTAGGAAAGCGGGGTTCTGTTGCAGTAACTCCCCCACTTTTTGCCAGATTTCTGATGCACTTTGACTTTATGTGCCCTAGATCCCTGCCAATCAGGTTCCCAGGGCTTGTGTTCTTTCCCAAAACTGTACATTTGTACCCCCAATTGGCACATCCTTGGCCACATGTAAGTACCTTGTAAAAGGTACCATGGGTACCAAGTGCAGTGTGACCAGGGAAGGCCTCTAAGGGCTGCAGCACATGTTAGGCCACCCTTAGAGGTCCTGTACCTTACCACACACACAAAGCCATTGCAGGCTGCATGTTTTGGTGCAGAGGAAAGTGAAGAGTCGACATGGTACACATTGCTGTGTGCCATGCCTGTAATCCACTGCCTATAGTAAAGGTAAAGCAAAACCAAAGGGGACGATGGATGGAGTGTTGAACATTGCAAGCACTCACCCCCAGTCAACTGATCTGGGTTTAATCCATCATCATTCTTTAGCTCACTCTGTCACCCCAGTTCAGACATGGCCATATGCAAATCAGTCTAACCCTGTGCCTCATGGGAACAGCTCAGTCCGAACTGCCAAGCCATGTCTTTCCTGGACCGGAAACAAGTATCCTGGGACCGGTTTCTGGCTAATCAGCCGTCATCAGCCAGGCTAGCTTGAATCCAGTGGCAAAGTGAGCAAGAGACCCACATCTGGGCATACCCTGCCAACTTAGGGCGAACAAAGCAAAACCAAAATGGAGGATGGTCGGAATGTTGAACATTGCAATCACTCATCCCCAGTCAACTGATCTGGGTTTAATCCATCATCATTCTTTAGCTCACTCTGCCACCCCAGTTCAGACATGGCCAAATGCAAATCAGTCTCACCCTGGCAAAGTGAGTAAGGGACCCACGTCTGGGCACACCCTGCCATCTTAGGGCGAACAAAGCAATACCAACGAGGTTGCTTTATGGTATAGGTAAGACACCCCTCTAGCTGGGTGCACTATACACTGATGAGGGTACAATTGAATGAGCAATGTACCCCTACAATGTCTAAGTCCATTCTTAGACATTGTAATTGCAGTAAAGCCATAAAGAGTACATGGACGGGAGTTTGTCATTACGAACTCAACAGCACCATAATGGCTTTACTGAATTCTGGGAAGTTTGGTATCAAGCTTCTCAGCATAAAAAACCCACACTGACCCAGTGGGGGATTTATTATTCAATGCACTGATAGGGCATCTTGGAGATGCCCCCTGAAAAATTACCAGACTATGGTGGGTTCCCTGACTGGGACTCACCAGCCTGCAACCACAAGACATGTATCTGGAACCCTGGGGTGGGAGTCTTTGCTCCCTGGGCTCAGAAACCAAGCCTTTCCTGAGCAGAGGTGGTCATACCTCACCCAGGTCAGGAAGAGCCATCTGTGGCAGGTGAGCTTCAAAGGCCTGGCCGCCTTTGTAACGAGACTCCCAGCCTCTCCTGCTATAAGGAGCAGAACCCCCCCCCCCCTTCATGTCTCCTCTCCTTTTTGGCAGGAAGACAGGCGGGACAAACTAGAACAGCCCAAAAGGGGTGCCCACCTCTGCCAACCCCACCCCTCAGGTGGGGGAGACGAGGTGAAGCCCACTCTTCAGTGCCCGCCATCAGGCACTCTTGAATCAGGATTAGGGATTGTGCCAACCTCCCATGTGGGGTGAGCACACCAAGGGTGTAGTCACCCTAAGGTCAGTAGCCCATTGGCTACTGACCTTGAGAACCCTAAAACGCCCCAAAATACAGTATTTTGGGGGCAGCCCTAAACCAAGAAGACAGATTCCTGCAACCTATGAAGGAGAATGAAAAAAGACACCCAGCAGAGAAGAACTAACTTGGCCCCAGCCCTACCAGCCAATCTGCAGTTTCCAGAGATCCTGTGCCAAAAGTAGCCTTGTCCTGCAACCATCAACCTCCAGAACCCCTAGTAGGACTGACTACCTTTCATAAAGAGAAGATCACCTGTGAACATCAGCACTGTTAAAAAGAAACCCCCAAGACAGACGCAGAGCCTGCTGAGGACAAAGAAACCCAACGTCTAGAACCACCACTGCACCAGACTCCTACGGCCCTAGTCAGAGTGGCTCACCAGTCTCACCGAGGTCCCCCAGAACTCCAAAGTCCAAGTCCACCATGGGTTGACCCCTCCATGAAGTCGCCTGCAGCCTCTGCACGGAGACTCCTCCAACAGCGAGTGACCCGGTAAGGTGAAATCCAACTTCTAAAGGCACCCCTACATCCAGCGTCCTGGAGAAGAGAACCTGAGGTGCACCTACGTCACCAAGCACTCTAACTTACCTGCCAGCTGTTGGTTCCTCTCAGAAGACTTCTTGGATAGAGCCTGCAGCCAAAACCGGCAACTGCTATTAAAAACAATAGGCCTCAGTGGTGTCATGGCTCAGACCTTAGGCAGTCATTAAAGGATGAAAGAACTCCAATCAACCTACCCCCACCACTTTAGGGCTGGTTATAAGGTCTCCAGCTAGCCTTGCTGATCGCAGGGAATTTGACCCCTTCCTGCTTACCCTTCCCATTGCCAAGATATAGCTCGCAAATTGAAAAATCACCACATAAATTTAGAATACTTTGTAATGAACCTCTGGCAGCCTGGTCTTGAATCCAAATATAAAAATGCAATTAGTCACAGTGTTGTGAAGAGGAAATTCCAAGTCCTAACCTGGCATGCCAATACCCTTCACCAGATAACCCTAATGCCAGCCATGCCCTTGCCCTCAGCAGGAACACCATCCAACCCATGGAACACCATCCCTCCTCGGCACACCATAGCCCTCATCTCTGCTACATTCCAACAGCTCATGTGGACATGCTCTACCTCCACCACAACAGGCCTCTTTCACAGGCACACAAAAAACCTTGGAAATATTGTTGGGCCCCAAACCCTAAAGCAGCAGTGCTCACCTAGCCAGCACCTTCTGAAGCGAAAAGGAAATGCAATGAGTGCTGGTCATGACAAGTGACTATTATACCCTCGAAGTCAACCCCATACCCATTTTCACTACGCAATTGGCATTTAACAGGCTAGAAGAAGGTAACATGGCCAAATAGGCTTAACAAAATATTCTTGAGCCAAAAGAAGACCGTTCGACTACAGGGATGCTGCCCATAGAGCTTATTTCAGTCAGTTGGTCAGTACAGACCAGGGGAGATTTGTCCAGAGACCTGCTTGCTAAGTCAGGTGGCTCAGAGAGAGTCTAAGATTTGCACTTTTCAGGGTGTAAACGCGGACATCATGAGAGGAGATTTGAGGGCTGCAGACAAGCCAGGCTGAGCCAACAGGTTCTAGTGAAAGTGGGAAATTCCCTCAGGGATCTTGGTCGGATGCATGAGATGAAAAGGCAACCCAAGAAGAACCTGCTGCTTCTGAGGTATAAAAATGTGCGAGTTATGGACAATTATAAAAGGCCAACGATAGGACAGTGAAGGCATTGTGAGTGTGCCCTGGACCCTGATTTAAGCAAGTAAAATGGGACTCACCCCTTACCGAGGTGCTCAACTCTCGGAAGGACTAGCCGGAGACACTACTCCCATCTGGCCCTTAAGCCGACAGCACTTCGAATTCTGGGGCTAGTGGTTCTGGACAGCTCATTCTATGTATGGACCTATAAGTCTCGACATGCAAAATATAGCTAACTGCGAAAAACAGGATTGTCTGAAAGTATCACAAACAACATGGCGTCCTCTGCAGCTACTGAAGCCATTGCCTGGTTTTACTCCTCTGATTCTTCCAAGGTGGCGAAACTGTTGTGCAAGTTATGCTAATTGTCCCATGAAATGATCTGGCCTATGTTCTCCTGCCAGGTAACACTAGATCTGTAACTAAATTACTGTATGGGGATAATGAATCCAGAAAGAGCATCCTATCAGCTTTATTTGGGGCGCTCTCCCAGTTCTTTTACCCACTTCCTCATTTTCCCTTTAAAAGGCTTGAAGTACTCACACCTCTTCTGATAATCTGCACTCAGCCACTCTTTTTTATACTTTTTCTTTTGTCGTTTAATCAACTGTTCTATACAATTGGACTGCCTCCCACCAATATATGAATTGTCTAATCCACTTACTCATTCTCATAAACCTCATCCACTCATTCTCCTTAAACTACTCCAACTCACCCCCTATTCCATTCACTTGCCCATTTCAATTTCTTCTATTCATTCACCATCCCATGCCTTTATTAGTCTTGTTTAATTCCTATATTCAATTTCTCACTTGCTCATAAACTCAACTCACAAGTCTTAATATTCACTTAGCAGGAGGTACATGAACACTCAGCCAACTCTTCTGACATCTATGCACTTGCAGTGTATGCTCCTGACCCAAGCTTAGGGTACTGCAGGGAGATAGAGCTGGCGGCTGTGCTCGAGACAAACTTACTTGAAAAGCTAGAGATCCTTAGTGAGGGTCTCTAAAAGGACCTTATGAAAAGCATCCAATTAGCCATCTGAAAGAACAAGGTTTGAGCAAGGCACTGATGAGGTTCTGACTGTATGTCTAATGACAACGTAGTGCGGTATCTGGAGGAGCTCTTAGGAAAGGCATGGGGCACTTTCAGGTAGGTTTTCTACCATAAACAAATCTTACTACTTATTAAAGAAAGAGCTTGGTAATGGGTCCTTAAAACAGGCATATCATTATCCTTAAAGGGTGGATCCTAAACCAACCCCATTCCATTTTAGGTCTTGCCTAACATTGCAGCGCATGCGCTGCCCGCTTGGGAGAACTATTGTCGTTGGTTTTCTGGCTTCTTTGGAAGTGGGGTGGAAGCTCCACCCATGCTTTTAATTGGCGCACGTCATAAATGCTAGCTTTTCACTGCAAGTCAGGCTTGTTTGCTCCCTCCCGGTCTCCCCCTTGCCTCGTCCTCCCAGACTGAAGATTTTGCACGGCGTTACATGCTTTCATGTATATATTGCTTCCGGATTATCATCCACGCATACTTTAAGTGACAATAGCAGCAAAGCTGCATTTCTGGTACGTAATGGCCAGTGCACCCCTGGTCTGCATACACAGGTCTGCAGCCACGAAAACATAAAGGACTCAGGTCTCGAGGCACTAATTAAGTAAGGTGGCTCCACAAAATAAAAATAAATTTACATTGGCTTTTTGAGCAGAGAAACACTATTTGAGCAGAAGCGCTGAAATCATGATTTTAAACCACAAAATGTACACCAGCACTCAGAAGCCTCAAGTACAGTGACACTTGGGGAGCTCTGAACCCCACACCCTGTTAGTACATTTTCCCATCTCTACTAGCTTGTATGGGGGTTCCAGGGGGGTGGGGCACAGCCCGGGGTTGTACCAGATATTTAATTAGTACTTACACAATGAAATTTCATTTTAAACCACAGTTCTGACCTAAAGTCACGCATCAGATGGGGAACATTAATTAACTGTCGCCGTAAATTAATTAATTTTATCATTAGCATTTTCTTTTCTGCTTGAAGAGTATCTTGAAGTGTATCTACATGTAGCAAAGGCTGCGAATTTGTGATTCCATGCGAGCACAAGGCACTTTAGTTTTGTATGATTTTTGGTTAAAATTACATCCTTTGTTTAAAATTGATTCTGTTATTTTCACTGAGGTCACAATACTCCTCTAACACACCCGGCTCTCTGCTGGATTTGATCTTTCAAATAGCGCACACCACAGACTAAAACATCTCTTTGCACTTTACTAATAGGTGCAGTAGTTACTCACCTATAGGCCCTCATTACAAGTGGGGGACTCAATTCAGATCAATGGATCAGAATTACAAGTTGTCTGGTAATTGACACACTCAGATTTTCCCACTAATCCATTCCAGACAACTGCAGAAATTCACTGGCGGGGAATGGCCATCAAAAAGTCAAAACATGTGGAATGGGGTGTGTTAAATACTGATCACAAATGTTGTGCCACATTCACAAGTTGACAGAATAAGAGGTATTTCTCCCATGTAGTAAATGCCTCAACCAGCAGTACTGGTATTTATCGTGTGCGTAAAATTGTAATTCCAATTCCAATAACTAACTGATGCAAGACCTGTTGCATTGCAAATGCTTGTTTATAAAGAGAATGCTCAACACATTAAATCCATGTCCTGGCCTGCACGGCACACTCTGCTGATTACGAGACCAGCAGAGGAACTGTCAGAGATTAGGAACCTGTAGATTTAAAGAGGGAAAAATGAGGGCCATATGTGAGGCGCCACCACCGTCCAACAAGGAAGAGGTCAGGTCATTCCTAGGAATGGCCGAATATTATAGCAAATTTGTCCCTCACTTCGCGACAAAGACCCACCATATGAGGCAGTTAACATGGGAAAAGATGGTGTTCAGATGGACGGAGGAAGCCCGAGGAGAGTTCGAGAACATAAAGAGAGATGTGGTGCAAGTAATACCGTTGCAGGGATACGACCCTCAGGGGAGCACAATCCTCACCACAGATGCCAGCGACAAAGGACTGGGAGCAGTCCTGATGCAAGATAGGGGGCAAGGAGTGGTGGAGACGCTGAGTTTCGCATCCCGAGTGCTAAGTGAAACAGAAAAGAAATTCAGCATCATAGAAAAGGAGATGCTCGCTGTGGTGCGGGCTATGACCAGATACAGACAATTTCTATGGGGAACGAGATTCCAGTTAAAAAAACAGACCGCAAGCCTCTGGTAAAGGTGTGCTAGTGCCACTCCCAGGATTGCAAAAATGACGTTGAATCTCATAGAACATAGATATGATGTGGAATACTTCCCTGGAAACAGAAACAAGGTAGCAGATTACTTAAGCCGGGCAGCATGGATGGAAAAAGAAGAGGATCAGGACGCCATGGAAGAAATCGTAGCACTGATGGAGGATCATGAAAGGGACATCAGCAACCAAGAATGGGAGGAAGCCTACAGAGAAGACCAGGATCTACAGGAGGTAGTGAAATGCATAGTAAGTGGGTGGCCAGAGAAGAAACCTCTCAGTGGGTACCTGCGGAGGCACTATGAGGTGAGAGAAGAACTTTCGGTGGATGATCAGGGGGTGTTCATATACAGAGGAGACAAGGTGATACCGCCAAGAGGAATCATCCCCAGGCTACTCGCGCTACTACACGAAGGTCACTTGGGGATCGGAAAGACTAAGTTGAGAGCCAAGGAAGGGTACTGGTGGCCGAGCATGGACATACAAGCAGAACGCCATGTCAGGGAGTGTACCCAATGTCAACAAGCAGACAAGACTTTAAAACCACTGAGGCCAGCCTTGGGTGAATTCGACACTCCCACGAATCCGTGGGAAGAGCTATCTATTGACATTTTAGGTCCGATTCTTGACGGACAAGGAACACAGAAATATGTGTGTGTGCGAAGAAGAAATGGGCACTGAAACCGTGCTCAAATTCCTAACAGACACCTTCCTGAGGGAAGGGATCCCCAAACTTATACTGAGTGACAATGGTTCACAGTTCACTTCAGATAAGTGGGCCAAACTCATGGAAAGAAATGGCATAGTTTCGAAGCACACATCCATATACCACCCAGCGGGGAACAGACTGGTGGAACGGTTTAACCGGGTTAAGATGGGATCCATACAAGCAGCAATAATGAGAAACAAGGACTGGGGAAAAGAGATATGGCAAATGATATGGGCGTATCGAATCACCCCCACGAGCACGGGGTATAGCCCATTCCAGATATTGAGGGGCCGAGATCCATTCACGAAGGACAACAGGGCGTGGAAGGAGAAAACGGTAACCAGCAAATGGTCGCCAGCTGTAGTTCAAGCGAATTTGGAAAGGGCCCAAGCAGTGTACACACAACATTATAACTCTAGAAGGAACGTCAAAGACACTGGATTAGAAGAAGGAGAATGGGTGAGAGTCAAGTTGGGGGTGCTGCAGAGGAAGGGGGATAGCAAGTATAGTAGACCTCTCCAAGTCAAAGAGGTGTACGACAGGGCTGCCTTGCTGAGCGACGGGAACGCATGGTCCCAAGACCGAATGGCCAGATGCAACAAAATACTACAGTTGGACAGTGGTGATAAGGATCAGGAAGGAATGGAGAGAAGCGGAGTGGAGCATGAACTGTCCATGGAGGAAGGAGAGACTGATAAAAGGAACATGAGGGGCGAGTTAGGGGCGGAGAGATCGCCCAGCGGAGAGATGCCCCGGCAGGAACAGAGGTCACAGGAGAGCCCGAAGGCGGGAAGCAGCCAAGAAGGTAGAGAAGGCACCCTGGGGAGATCCAGTGGGAGAGAAGCAACCTCCAACCTGGTAAGGTGTACCAGAGGTGGGAGAGCTGTGATGAGGCCAGCCAGATTTCAGGACTATGATATGAGTGATGGACAGTGACTCTATAATGTTGTTAATGTATATAAAAGGGGGAGATATGTAGAGTTAGCGTTCTAGTGCTCGGATCGGCGTCATGACGTAACACGCCGACCCGCCATTTTGGTGAAGCGCGCGAAACCTTCAGTGCGGGTGCCGGAGCCAGGGAAGCAGCAGGCTCGGCGCTCTCTGTGCGGTTATAAGAAAAAACCTAATTACTTATACCAGACGTGGTCCTGTCATCTGTGGGGGCAGCAAATCCTCACAAGCCCGAGCACTTCAATGTTGGGACAAAGGCAAAGAAACCTGCAGCTTAGAAAAGGGCCAGATTGGAGCTTGGGATTCCGGGAGGGCAACCAGGAACCAACACTCCCCCTTACACATCTGTAGCACACGTCAGTACAAAAAGGATACCTATTTTACAAGTTGTAAGATAAATTCTGTGGTACAAGCAGTGGTGGCTCGCAGAGGGAGTGCTGTGAGGCGGTGGGCCAGGGCGGGGAAGGGGTGTAGTAGAGTCGGACATACGCCAGCAAAGGTGAACGTAAATAAATAAATACCTGCCGTCATATGTCCGACTCTACCTCCACCCCACCCTGCCCCTCCCCCGCCCACCTCACCACCCTGCAGCACTCTCTCTGCAAGCCGCCACTGGGTACACGTTAGTTTGTTTTAAATGTACAATAGAAACCGAATCAGGACAGTGCTTTCTGAGAGTGAATGGTATTACATTTACTTTAGATACATAAAGGTTGACTTGGAAAACCGGGTGCACATTGCACACAAGGGTTGAAGTAGCAATGGCTGAGGACACTGTTGCCTTGTTTTGCTCAAACAACTAAACATTCATGATGTACCACCAATGAGTCCAACAATCACCTAGAATGGCCCATCCGTGTTGTGTGTTCAGAAAAAACACAGATGTACAAATGGAGCTAAAAGAAATCGGTTTACATAATCAGTGATTCTACTGAAAATCTGCCATGGATTCAGCCCTCCCCTAACTACGATGGATAACATTAACCTAGAGGGCGTTTCCCCAAGAACTGGATTTCTGCAAGCCAAGGAAAATCAACAAGGTTTGCTGCTACTCTAGTGCCTTACTAAACCATATTCAGAGTTAATGGAAGTCACGCAGTAAAAATCTTCTGAATAGATAGTCTGACTGTCCTGTTTGCAGCACGAGAAAGCACTTTAACTACCCATAACGTGTCCTTCAAAGACCTTTAAAGCACAGCAACATGTTCAGGTTGATTTGAATGGATTTCACAGTGGTCTCGGTCAAAAAGTTCTATGTGCATTTCTATACTTGCCTGCAAGATGTACTGTTTGACGCAATACGGAGGGTGAAATTTCCAAGTTTGCATGCAGAGGAGTATATGAATGGTTGATGTATGGGCCAACAACTTTTTAATGTGAATGATATTTGATATGCATACTTGATTAATTCAGAGTGTCGAATAGAAGAACGGGTAATTTCAACAGAACCAACCAAAGAGGGTAAGAGAAGGAGAATTGCATTTGCCACTGCAGTGGGTTAAACACAAAAAATTAGATGAAGTGAGAGGTTCTGATGCGGGGCCATCAATTCTAATAAATAGAGCAACAGCAGGGATACGACATCCAAAATAGAACATCTCTGCTTCTTTAATTTACCCTACTTGCATATTCCCTACCACATCAGTGCAATTGCGGGCTGGGGCATAGAGCTTAGCAAACACAAGGAGATGATGGACAGAGCGCTGAAGCTTTTCAGACACTCACCCTAAGTCACAGATCTTGGTTGAATCCATCATCGTTCTTTAGCTCACTTCGCCACCTCAGTTCAGACTGAGCTCTATGCAAATCAGTCTTGACCCTATGCCTCATGGGAACAGTCAAGCCCTAATTACCAAGCCAGGTTTTCCCTAAACCGGAAACAAGATTTTTTTTTTGTTTTTGCATTTGTCACCCCGAGTGGGACGGGTATGCCCAGTCGTGGGTCCTGTGCTCTTCATGCCACTGGAGTCAAGGTATCCTGGCTGATGAGGGGTGAAACCCCAAAACCGATCCTAGGATGCTTCTTTCCAGTCCAGTGAGGACCTGGCCTGCCAGCTCGGGCTGGACTGTTCCCATTGGGTGCAGGGTCAACACTGATCTGCATAAGCTGGGCTCAAACTGGAATGGCACAGGGACCAAAAAACTATGGATTTAGGCCCAGATCTTTGTCCTGGGGTGAATGAATGACATTGTTCTACATTCTGTCCATCAATTTGCATGGGGCATAGAGTTTTCCAGTTTCCAACTGTTCCCAGTGTACTCCTCCACACCACATCTCCTGACTAGTTCCAGCGAGAAGGAATGATCACACAAATGACATGTATCTATAACACACGAATGCCATGCTGCTGTATAGCATTAAGAAGATGACTAGCACGCAAGGCAGGCATGCATCATCCGAGAAAGAGTGTAGAGTCGGGCATCAGGCTCAAGGCAGGATTGGTCACAGTAACACAGGTTAGACTTTCCACACTTGTGCGAGTTTGACCACTACTTCCTGGAGACGTTAAAGAATAATGCATATGGCACCTGATTTAATGAGCAGTCAAACTTCCTGAGGCAGGTCATAGAGCTGGTGAAAATCATCAATTTACAAAAACGCAATTTAGCAGCAGTCTGTACAGTTAAAAAATGGACCCTCGTAGCTCTGGGCACCACAGCGCAGTCTACATCTCTGATCGGTATAATCCTGGATGGTGGCCTGTCCTGTCCCCACAGAAATGCACCATCCATGCTCTAATCGGGGGGCTGTTTTTTATCCTGGAAACCTACATGCTGAAGTAGATACGCTGTCTGAACCTCCTTATATCGACGTACAAAATACGCGGTTTGGATACCGAGTCAAAGCAACCAGAAACAGACGCACGAATCACGCGGTCTGTACGCCAAGTGCACAACACTAAAAATGAAAAGTAAAGCCGGTGCGCTTTTTTTCATCTACTGACACATGATAACTACTTGTGCAAGTTGTCAACTTTGGCCCAAGGTGTTACTTAAAACATTTTAACTTTTGCTGCGCATCTGTGCTGGGCTATACAAAACAACATTTATACATTTTAGGACTCACTTTAAAACTAAATGCAACTAAATGCGACTAAGCCCAATCCAATATAACCGCTTTCCGTCTTCTTAATAAAAAGTGCTACGGAAAAGGGGAAGGTCTCTACCAATAAAATTCAGTGAGTTAAACGTGTGAAATTAGATTGATCCATCAAACTACAAGACAGTCAGCAGCGTACATTTGGCAGGGATTTTGAGCATCCAAACAGACTTAAATTAAACAGTATCACGATGGTACAGTCCTGATGAAGACACGGTCTTGGTGTCGAAACGCGTCGACAGGAAACCATCTAATTTTTACATATAACCTCTTTTGAAAGTGAAATCATATGTATTGATACAATGCCATTTTATTGAGTCTTATGAAAGGACCGATGAATTTTATTACTTTTTTTATCATGTTGCATTAAAATGCATTTTCTTAATTTGACCTAGTTGTTTATTATTGTTTGCCACTTACATTGTGCCAGTAATTTTCTTATGTGCCTGGGAGTGTTATTTTGCATATATTGTCTACCCTGTCCCAGGATTTTTATCCATATCAGGGGGTCCTTGTTCTAAACACAGCACCACAGCGCAGTCTACATCTCTGATCGGTATAATCCTGGATGGTGGCCTGTCCTGTCCCCACAGAAATGCACCATCCATGCTCTAATCGGGGGGGATGGAGGGGAGAGACGAAAAACACCTTAAAAGTGTGTCAACAAGGCCACGGGACTCATTTTAGGCCAGGGAAGCTGCTGTTGGTGTCCATCAGTAGTAGTAGTAGTAGTAACCTGAAGGAGCATGGAACCCATAGACAAAACCGGCATCGTCATGGGCAGCCGAGGAAATCATGAAAGGAGTGGATACCGTGAAAGGTGGTGCCTAGTTTGGCAATGTACGATCGATCACATATCTGCAGTGCGAGACAGTGGACCGGCCAGGGGGGAAGGGGCAGTGTGTATACCCCCACCACTCCCCACCCCCAAAGTCCCGCGCCTGAGACACACAAGATCTTCCATTGAATGGGGGAATGCACCTTGTACAGACATTGTATTAAATGTAGGGTGGATAGAAAGAAGGCTCCTCTTGAGGCTGCACCGCAGACCAGTAGATAGGGAAATCTTGACAGGCCACAGATCATACAGCAAGAAGGAGACAAGTGAACTCCGCACCATCACCATTTTCAATTATTTAGGAATTTTTACTTTCTAAGTAGCTGTCACCAGGGAAGAATATTCTCTTTGAAGCAGACTGAATCCTTTGAGTGCTACAATCTTGTTGGAAAGTAAAACTATTGTTAAAACACCTTTGATTCCTTTCAGTGGCTTCAGTAAAAAGAATAATAAAAAATGTAAATAATAAAGCGCTGGGGGTCCTAGTTAAGAGGTCACTGCAGTTTTCACCACCCATTGCTCCTGTGAGCTCTGCCAGTGACACTACTAGTACAACTTCTGTCATTACACATTTACAACTGAGTATTCCAGGCCCTCAAAGCTATAAGATTAGCTTGGACGGCAAATATCAATCATTTTTAATGCACATTGAATCAATAAATACCTGTTGTTGTGCTCGTCTGTTAATTAGACAACAAAACGCCACCATGTGACGGACTGTCACAAATACCGGTGTTGACAATTAAGTGCCGGTGCTGAGCACTGGAAACCACCCGCTCAAATTTAGCAGAGTGACTTTGAGTCTAGCGAGCAGCTCAGTTTCCTATGCACAGTGGGGAGATAACATCCGAGGCAAAGTACCAAACAATGGTGTGACCAAGTGACATGTCCAGTATACGCACATGGAGAGCGCGGAGGGCTATGAATAGCAGAGTCGTTTGCGTTTTAGCAACAGCCACCCTCTCAAAGCATAGATTCAAAGCCCACAAATGAGGCCTCTTCATTCAGGGTTCCTGGGACAAGCCCCAGAATGTAGTCGAGATACTTCTTCCCATTGGAGAAGAAAGTGGAAGCGCCACTTTGTGATCCAGGCAAGCCACGTGCCTTCCCTCCACCCCTCCCCCCTCCAAGCACTAGAAACAAGAATGCCCAACATCTGCCGAACAGCACTATTTTGAGTGGGTTTTCATTGAGAGACTCCCCTACTGAGACTGGTGGGAAACAATAAGCTATGCAAGGGGTCCCACTTTAACCCAAAGTCCGCCCTACCATCATTCAAACAAATTAGAAAAAAATAAAAAACTGTTTTATTTAATCATAACATCATTAACTGCCCTGGGGCAGCACAGACACAATTATATACAAAGTTCAGAGGCGATCTGGGGAGAGACCAGAATACCTTGTGCAAACAGATAAATTCCTAAAAAGAATCAGGCGAAAGAAGGGTCTTTCAATACTGAAGACTGTGTTGGTCACAGAAGAACCAGCAAGAGGCTGCAGGTTAGAAATAACTTCCTCCATAAAAGCATATCTTAAAGAACGTCTACCTTCCGGTGCACAAAAATCATTTTCCTTAACGGTACAGCCACAAAGAGAGGGTGAATGCACGGTTCTCACTGGCGACACCCGCATCAGGATACCCTCGGCCACCAGTCAGTATCCCACAGGCAGGGACCAGACAAGGAAATTAATAAAAAAACAGCAAAAAAAAATTTCTTCAAAAAGTGATTGGTCATTACAATAAGTCCTGCAAGGTGCCAGAAGAAGACCGATCTACTGTACTTGAAATCACACAATTACAAAAAAAAAAAAACACTTTTAAGCTTATAAAAATATTATTGCATCACTGGAGCTCTGCCCCCCAAAACTAAAAATATACTGGTTATAAAATAGCAGAGGAAACCTTTAAAAAGTGACATGCTATGATAATGTGAAATGCCAGAAGATAAACTCTTCATAATTCTGGAAGGTCAGACTGATGACTCCAGCCACTGTTGGCTGACCACAAGGGTTGTACCGAGTCCGAAGGGAAATGGTCAGTGTATGAATTGCACATCACCAAAATATAAGCCAACACATTTCCCTGGACTAGGAAATCTTACATGACAATACGTAACACATCATAAGTAGCAATCATGAATGGTATGGAGAAATTCCATGTTTGAGGGGTGGATGCAAACCCTGAAAACATGCACACAAAAGACAAAATCACAGGTCTGAGGTTCAGGAATGCTGTATGGATGTGCAATAATGCATCTGTGGGCATAAGCCCTTGAAGACATTCAAACCAGGCGCCAACAGTTCAGGTCATCTGGGAGCTTCACAGCCGGTCACCTTTGGGAAAGGAGAACTTGGAAAATAAGGATCTTCCTATGGTCCTTCATATGTTGAAACAACAAAAACCTCAGCACATCAGTCCTAAATCTCATAGCAGTGCACTTCAAAGTGCATGGTCCGTTCTACAAAGTTAGGTTCTAGCTGTAGATTACAAACACCTTGGGCTTCTCATCCGGGAATATTCCTGGAGCCTCCATGTTGTCCATGAGGCTGGTTTTGTCCTCCAGCTTGAAGTGTGTTGTATGCTTCTTGCCCTGAAGAGCCTGGTGCAGGCCCTTCCAGCTGATATCCAGGTCCTTGAAGGCATGGAGCAAAAAGACCCCCAAGATGATGGTGAGAAACCCACAGATGCAACCCACAATGTCAATCGCAGACATGGCAAGCCATTCTTTGAAGAGGATGATGGAGGTAGTGATGACCACGCTGGTGAAGAAGACGTAATAGATGGGGAAGACCAGTGAGGTATTGAAGACATCCAGTGACTTGTTGAGATAGTTCACCTGGGTGACCACAGACAGCACCAGTGCAGCAAGGAGGATCCAGGAAAGTGGGTGGCACCAGACCGCCTGCCCTGCCAGGAGCTCTTTTATGGCAATGCCCAGGCCCTTCACCGAAGAGACAGAGAAAGCACCGATAATGGAGCAAATGGCTATATAAATCAGGATATTGGTGCTGCCGTAGCGCGGTGAAAGATAAAAAATGAGGACCAAGCTAGCAACAAATAGAAGAGACACAAAGACTAGGAACCCTGGAAAAAGAGAAAAACATGGATTTAGAAAACATAAAAGGAGGCACACACATCAGATTATTCATTTAGCAAAACTGGGACCATCAAAGATTTGACCCAAGCCCTGAAGCAGCTTTTGCTGACGGAACAACTAACTCCCCCGCTAAAAGGTCACATATAATGTTGACCTGTAATGGTTGCATTCCAGTCCCAAAGAACAGTGTTCAGTTAACATGAAATGGTAATACGGCGTTCACCTATATCAGGCCCTAGGAGGATGCACTGGAAGAATCCCAGGAAGCGTTAACAAGGAGTCGCTGCACTCCACACTGATCTGCTGGGGTTTCAGCAGTCAAGGGCTTATCAGCAATAATCAAGTCACTCCACTAGGGGACAGCAGAATGAGGGCAGGTTCTGTAGTAAGAAGTTAGCAATGGAATCAGCAGCAAATAAGGTATGAATCCATTGAAGGGATTTCAGACCAAGTTATCCCTCCCTTTACACCAATCTCTGAGCAGAAAACGATTTCTCTAGTTCCATAGATTGTACAGGCGCCAGTCTTGGTCAGTAGGGTCGTTACTTAAGTATGACAAGCCTTAAAAGCACAGGATTGGACTATGGATACACCTCATTATTTTATACGCTCGAACTTCAGGTGGCAGAGGTAAACACAGGTCCTTTATCCATTGGGGTTGAGGGTGGTGGTGCGGTGTGATCTGCGTGTGTCTGATGCAAATCCACTCTGTGAGATGGGTCTCAATTACATTACATCCTTCAGGATTAAGTTTAGCACTATCCCAGATACATCATTTAAATGCAAAATAGGTCTGCCCCCAACATCAATATGCAGAAATGTAATTGAATTTGCAGGTCATCACCCTTCAGTAACAGTACATGCCTCATGCTGCAGACATCACTCGAGACTTGAAAGTATCTTTGAAACCTAGCCCACTTTCTCAGTCGATTGCAAACCACCTTTGAACGTTCCCCGACCATATTATTACATTTGACTGCACAATCAGTACACAAACAAAAACTAATTTTATATCTTGAAACCACTCTTCCAGGCTCACAATTGAGACCTGCGCATGCAATGTGTGATTTTCACTTGGTTGTCTGGAAACCATATTGTGCTTTACCACCCCCTTCCCACTCCTCCCCAAACAGACTCTTACAACGTCTACACTGCCCCCTATGCACAGTTTAATCCATGAAGCTATGTTTTTGTAAACCAGTTTCAGAAATAACACCAGGCCATGAGTGGTCTTGAAGGCTGGCAACTTTGATGGAAGATCTGCATATTGAAGCAGAGCATCCCCACTGTCAGGCACGCCAATTAGAATAGTATCCAGATTCTCAAGAAACCGCCCATCAGCATCCACAAGGCGAATTAACTGTGCTGCGAATTGTACACAACTGCTACATCAGAGGTGTAGCTGGATATCTTAGTTTTTACAAGGACTAGCCGCAGCAAGAGCACTGAGGGGGTTGAAGTAAGGAAAATGAAGGAAAGCAATAGGAATCAGCTAGTGTCTGTACTGGGAGACAGGCCTGACACAGCCTGGCAGCCCTAAGCGTTCAGGTTCTCTTGACAAAGCTAATGTTCCCCCATCCTCAGCTCCCGCCCTCACTCAGGGGACTCACTCCAGTCCAGATACAGAGGAAGCACTTTACGCCCTCCCACCCTTCCCCAAATGTCCTGTGTATATTACAGCGACACTCCCCATGTGCACTCACTCCACTCTAGTGCACTGAGACGCATGAGCTCACCTGGTTCCATGAGCTTGGATGACATGTCTGCCAAGGTGGTGACCTCTTCTTCCTCGGGGGCGTGGATCACCATCACGGTGCTGCCCAGGATGCTCAGCATGCAGCCCAGCTTCCCCAGAAGGTTCAGGCGCTCCCCCAGCAAGTAGGATGAGAGGACAGCACTGCAGAAGAGACAACAGTGAGCAGAGAGCCCAGGAGGTAGCAGTCGCAGTCTGCGTATCAATCAGGTACCACTATTTTATTTGTTTAAACAAACACTTTCCATTGGTTTTCAGTATATGAGAATGAGATTATTGCAATAGCAACACATTCCAGCTCTAAATTATGCACATTATATTCTCCCATCTCAACAGCTTCCTCCTGTTTTGTTTGGTCTTTACTACGTAATTTGCAGAGTGGTTATCGGGTTAACAAAGATCACAACTAAACTTAACAACCCCTAGTTTTCACTCACTATTGGAATTTGTGGAATGCCTGGCACATACTAGTGCAGTGTATGCATCCTTTACAGTCCCTGTGCCCAGCAATGTTAAAAACACTTGACATCCCTGCCACCGCATCTGCCCAGTCTAAGCCTACAGAGTAGGCCCGACAATTCCTCCATCTTGGAGGGGGTCAAATGTTCTACCCATCTTTGCTCTTTCAACCCCCAAGATGTCTACTGCAGTTGGCCTGCGCCATAATACAACTCAAAGTCCAGGTTGCAGAACCCTCCCTCAGACGTGGGCATCTGTAGTAAACAGTGCCACCCTCCCAGACATCCACACAGAGCCCAACAAGATTACCTTTAATTCTGAAAAGAATGATGGCTTAGAAAGATGGCAGACAGGATGTGAGCTCCCGGCTGGACTGCTCTAATCCTGTACTTTACTGACCCTGCACAGCGGCCATCGCAGTACCTTTGGCAGTGCGCAGCCTTCAGCGGGCCCCCCTCTGGCATATTGGGAGAACCCGAGGACAGCCTGCTGCGACCATTGCAGAGTTCACTGCCAACTTGGGCTGGGATGTAACTGCACCCATTCTGTGATGAGGCGGGCTGCTGTGGCGGACTACTCGCGGGCAGAACCAGCGTGTGAACCTGTTACGTGCCCCCAGGGGCGGCTCTAGGCTCATGGTGGCCCTGGGCAGGGAGAAAAGGTAGGGGGCCCCGGAAGAGGGGGTCAGGGCGGGGCGGAGCCCCCCGGAGCTCAGGAGGGAGGGGGGTGGGGAGTCAGAGTGTTAGGAAGTTGAACAGAGGCGGAGGCCGCCAAATCCCTGCCAGGGGCCGCCACGCAAATGTGTATCCATCCTCAGATTATTATTATATTAAGGATCTATATTGGCGTGGTGGCCCCTGGGGTTTGGTGGCCCTGTGCAGGTGCAGGTGCACAGCTTGCACATGTCTAAGGCCGGCCCTCCCCCCCCCACCCCCGCAGCTGGGAGAGACAGGGCGGCAAGTGCAGGTCCTTCCAGTGCTGGTGAGGCCTGGCCGTGCTGAACGGGGGCTGGGCACTGCTCCCGGCCATCACATGTTCCTGGAAGCAGAGAGTGGGGCTTAGACCAGTCTCTGAAGTTGGCACCCCCCAATATTGGCATTGTGGGGTTTCCGGGCCCACCAACTGAGCAACCTGGGTAAGGCCACACCGAAACCATTGAGGCTCAAGTATGGCCAGCCATTAGGGATTGTTCTGTGCTGGGAGAAGCCAAGGTGTGGTGCCCCGGACAGTGGATGACCAGCGGAGGGCAGCCTGCGCCAGAGGATCAGAGATCGGGAGGCTGGAGCCTCGCCTTGGATCAGGAGGGCTGCAGCGAGCCCAGTATTGCCCCTAACTTCGGACCCCCCAGGAGAGAAGTCGGTGGGTGGGGGTGGGGGGGGTGCGACAACGGGGATCACTGGCCTTGTGGCACAATCACAATGTGTGTGGCAGTGGGGCCTGCACTGGGCCGGGCCAGCAGACACTGGGGCCTCCTGACATTCTGGCTGTGGTGGGAGCAGGACAATTTTTTGCTATCTAGGAATTATGATGGCGCATTCTAGGGAAGAACCACCTGTGCCTCAACTCAGGGAGGGTGCTCAGCTCGTCGGTGACTTTCTGGAACACACGGTCACTCATGGTCAGAATAGCGATATCTAAATTGGCGGTTCTGCAGCGCTGTCTGAACACTACTGAGAACTCCCTGTGTTCGCTGCGCTTGAGTAGGTTCAGGCAGCTCGACTCCATCCTATCCTCATTTATTTGGACTGGAAAACGCAGCAGGGTGGCCCTGGCCGCACTGCGATGGAGCTCGTCGGAAGGGGGCTTGAAGGTGCTGCAAATGGGGTTCTATTACAATGCTTCCCTCATACAGCATGCGGTCTGCTGGCTAGAGGAAAGCAATAATTGGGAGAAGGGTCTGCTCGCTGACATGGTCGAGGGGCCGACCTCCCAGAGCTGTCAATGGAGGACTCCACAGCGCCAAACACCTTGCCATTTGTAGTCAAACAAA
Organism: Lissotriton vulgaris; assembly: GCF_964263255.1. Taxonomy (NCBI): domain Eukaryota; kingdom Metazoa; phylum Chordata; class Amphibia; order Caudata; family Salamandridae; genus Lissotriton; species Lissotriton vulgaris. The sequence continues at coordinate 853,625,502 of NC_141695.1, forward strand.
CCACCCATGTGTGGCGGAGGCCCGTGACGGTGGTTCTCTGGCGGGCACCTTTCCACTGGGAACTTCGTGTGGATTCTCATTTGGATTCCATGCATGGAGGAGAACAGGTCATCAGGCGTGGAGGGAGCGGGCTGTAAGTGGCTGGAGGACTTCTACCCCAACTAGCACTTCACCTAGTTCAAAGATGCCCAGGCTGCTTTGTACTGTGGCGAGACATTTTCTACCCCATGCCGGCCTGGCCGAACTGGCCCAGCAGACCTGGAATACATTCCTGCAAAACTGATGTTCCTCTGGCACTTTGGAGACCTTGTAGTAATGCAGGTCTGGGCACCGCCTGGTGCCCCTGCTTTACAGAGCGATGATGGTGGATGATACAAGTTACTCCTTACACGTCCGGGCCGCCTGGGATACCCATCTGGGCATTGCACTAGAGGATACAGGCTGGACTTGTGTCCGAGCCCATACCAAGATTATATCTAGCAACGCCCGATTTGGACTAATCCATTATAATTTCTCCATCACACTTATGACGCCCCTGATGCTTCATTGGCTGACTCGTACCTGGTCGGACGCGCTGCAGACTTTCTGGAGCAGACTTCCTGCACATGGCCTGGAGGCGTCCACAGGTGCAATATACTGTGTCCAACCAGGAGACGGACAAACTCAAACACGCCACATCCTTGTGGCGCACACTTACCCTGCACTTCTGGCTGCTGGGAAACATTAGCAGGTCTAAAGGACACAAGATGGCATACAAGTGTGTGCAGCTGCCTTTAGTGCTGGCCAGGCGTATGGTGGCTATCACATGGATGGGTCAACGAACAACACTGGCATAAAGATGTAGTGGAATTGACTATCTAGCAGAGGAAATTCAACTGAAAAATAACCGAAGAGATGTCAAGTTAGGAGGACATTTTAGCCACGAGGAGGGCCCTAGGAGAAATATTTATAGCGACCAATGACACATCCTCGAGTGGGATAGACATGGATACTAAAAAAATAGGTGTATGTGATCGGGGGGCATCAGGGGGCAACCGTGGCTAGATGATCGACCCGTCTGCTTAGAACTACCATATTCAATTTGGGTTGGTTCTCTCAGCTGCACACTGTATTCTGTGACTGTTTTTTGGCGCTGCACTGTTAAGTAAATAGAAAAATAAAGGTGAAAAAGAAACCTAAAAAGAATAGAGTGAGATTCATATGGGTTGGAGAGGGTCTAAAAATAGCATGGGTGTCAGAGTAAAGTCGCTGCTTTAGAAATAGTGATAGCCTTTCTATAACTGAAAGCTGCAGGCGTCCTCTCAAAGCTAACCCAATGCTCCTAGCTGCAATCTCAGGCCCTATATTTCCATCAGAGAGATCTGCTTCCCTGTGAGATATCCATACACCCAGATGTCGAACTGAGACTGTGCAATCTTAGCATGGTAGTTTCCCCTGCGACCCTTTCCCCTGTGTCCCAGGGTGCTGTGGGAAAACTATAGACTTATTCCGGTTCACCTGGAATCCTGAGGCCATGCAACGTTTCTCGGGCGCCCTTATTGGCTGCATCAACGCAGCACAAAGGTCAGACTGGCCTGTAGGGCAATCGGGCAGTGCCTAAGGGGCTGGGCAGATAGGTCATTGCTTGGGCTGTTTTCAATGTTTGTGGACCATTTTTTTCTGGTGGGCTACTTTTTACTGTCGATTTCCCTGATATTACCACAAACGTCGCCTGTAGCAAGCACAATTGCATGAAGTCTCCCATACCTTGCATAACACCTTTACAGCATGCCTTTACAAGTTCAAAACTGCCTTATTTTCAATGGTGAGACTTTTTTTTTTTTAGCTATCTATTTCGCTTATGGGGGTCCATTTTTACTTTGATGCCCGGGCCTATTTTTTGGCAGCTGTGGTTAAACCTGTGAGTCATTGAAATCTTCTCAAATGAACAGCGATTAACAATGCAGCTCTGTCCTCGAGGAAGAGGTGAACTGGCCCATATGGAAGAGGTAACCTCCTTGGTGGTCCGGTGCCTCGGACAGGTGCCAAACAGGACTATTAACTTAAGCTTTACAGCCTAGAATTAAGGCATCTAAGCCGCTCTGGTTCACACCTTCAGTCTTCCCGCTAGAACACTGGAGGCATATGCTAGCTTCAATGGCTTTCCTGCAGTGCTTAATTTGTAAAAAAAAACTTAAGTGGCAGGGCTATCGGCAGGAAGCCACTGTAGCTGGCACCACACATTACCCAACCTATGCTGTCCATGAGAGTAAAAACCCAACTACTGACCACAGATGCCTACAAGTGTGCCAATGAGGACTATTTTTGGCCCTTAAAGCTATAAGAATGGCTTGGGCAGCTGGTAATAGTACTTTTTTATGCATTTTGAATGAATGAATAATTAACTGTTGTTTTGGTCATCTATAAGTTAGTCTCCTACAAAGTGACGCTGTCACAAGGTCAGGTGTTGTCAATTAGGTGCCAGTGCTGAGCACCGAAAACCACTGGTTCAAATTAAGCATTGCTCTCCTGCAGAAGACAGCCCTTCTCCTGCCAACTCTGACTAGCACTGGATTCGGCTATTAGACCATTAACAGATGCCAGACGCAGGCCGGAAACCACTGGTTAAAATTAAGCACTGTTCTCCTGCAGAAGACAGCCCTTCTCCTGCAAACTCTGACTAGCACTGGATTCGGGTATTAGACCATTAACAGGGGCCAGATGCAGGTCCTCTGTGGACTCTGCTTCATGGACTCCCAAATTCTTTGGGGGAAAAGGGTGAGGTGGGATATCTTCGGCTTTGTCACTGTCCTTGTCCCACTACCAAAAACCAAATACACATTAAAGTCCATCCAGGTTCCAATTTCAGTCAACTTTTGCATTTAATTTTTAATGTTCAGTAATAAAATGATGTATTGCGCATTCCTTAAGGGATGTTCCTCCCTGAAGATGAAGTGCATGTCTAAGTGTGTAGATGGTGAGACAGTTACCTGATGAGGACGCTCAGGGCTCCTAGCGGGGTGACGACAGTCGCTGGTGCAAACGCGTAGGCAGCAAAGTTTGCCACTTCCCCGCCTCCCACTGTGGAAAATGAGGAACACAAACCGAAGACAGAAACCAGTTATCTTCCTTGCCGTCAGAACATTAGTGGCGAAGACTACAGATATGGAGAAGTGTGGCTCAATGATGGAGAAGTGTGGCTCAATGGTTAGAGTGGCAGACCCTGATGCAGAGGTCTAGCCCGGGACCAGGGTTCAATTCCCCGCCTCGGCGGGTCTTGGGCTCAAAATTCCACAGACCAGATAATTCTCGCCTCGTGCCTATTCCAATCATGGAGTCCCACTCTGCAACTCTGGGCAATAGCTTGCTTAATCTCCATAACGGCCCCCACAACGCTAAGGATGCCTGGCCTCCAACTTGGGGGTGCCCAGGAGTGGACGCCTCACAGGGAAAGCCAGGATGTGTTCCACAGCGGTATTCGTACAAGCGCCTTGAGACCCTTGCGGGTGAGTAGTGCGCTATACAAGTATCAATTTATTATTATTATTATTATTATTATAGGCTCTTGTGGAACAGCCACAACAGAATCAGTACTCTCAGTGCACGTTATGTTTGTGGGAGCGAGGTTAGGGGAGAGGAGGGCACAGAAAGGGGAGCAGGGAGTGGAGACAATAGTGGAGACATAACTGTCTCTCACATACATGCCAACTTACTTGTTAACAGGCCGGCCCACCACATCCAGTCCTTCAGATAGCCGTGTCCACCATCGCCTGTAGAAAGAGAGTAGATGGTTAGCACGTGTTGTGAGAGCCTGTAGCGCGCACAACAGCTGGCGTCCATCAGCGAATAGAGGCACACAACCCAATTCTCTACAGGAAGAGTTATTTTTTTTTTTATTCTTTTTATTGTTGCATCAGAAGTATCACAAATGAAAAAATTAGCATACGGTAGGGCGTCAACATTCCGCCTTATCCGTTAGTTGCGCAACTTTTCTTATTTCTGGATTCCACAAGCATCATTAGATCACTTAGCTCTTTAATTTAAAACATAACGAGAACAATAATAAAATAAAACAATCCCCCAAACAGCAGCTTACCTACCCACCTCTTCCCCCTCCCCCCTGGACCACCCCACTCCCTCTATGTAGCCTTTACCCACCTAGCATACATGGTCTGAGCATTCACGTATGTACATGGCCTACAACTATCACTGTCGTACGTCCTGCCGCGTCAGGGACTCCCCCGACCTCCTACTCATCGTCCTCACGCCTCATTCCAGTCCATGGTATTGTCTCCACTTTGCCCACACTCTCCGAAACCTTTTTGGGCAACCCCTGGCTTTGTAGGTCACTCTTTCTGCCGCCATGTACAGATCTAGTCCCCTCCTCCATTCCTCTAAATCTGGCCTGTCGGGTGCCCCCCAGTATCATGCAATATCCCTTTTCGCTACCAATTAAGCCAGTACCAGAAAGATGATCAAAGGGCGGGTCAGGTCTACTTCTGTCGTCATGGCCAGTAGCGCCAATCTAGGGTCGCGCGGTAGGTTCACACCCAGTACTTCATCCAATTCCATGAATACACCCTCCCAGTATTCTTGAGTGACTTCGCAACCCCAAAGTGTGTGGAAAAAAATCGCCATTCTGCTGGTGGCACCTAAGGCACGCTGTATCAGCTATCCTCCCCATTTTAAAAAGGCGCACCCTGTCGAAATAGGATCTGCGTAGCACCTTGAATTGTATGAGTCGAAGCCTCGACTTAATTGCTACCTCGCGTGGGTGCATGAGAATCCCCCCCCCCCCCCCCTCCCCCCTCCCCACGTCTGCCTCCCATTTGTCCAGTAGGTCCTGTAAGTCCCCTAACATATTGTTGGTCAAAGTTTTGTACGTGAGGGATATCGTCCCACCCAGTATCTGTTCCTGCAGTAGTTTACCTTCCAGTGGTGCGTATTCTGGGATGTCAATGAGTGATGTTTTGCGCCCTCCATGCGTGTCTCAGCTGTGCATATTTGTAGTACTGGGTGGAGTGCAAGCCAAATTCTTCCCGAAGCGCCTGAAAGGTTTTCAGTTCCCCCCTCGCAATCACGTCTCCTATTGTAGAAATACCGATATCATCCCATCGTCTGAAGCCTCTTAGTTTGTTGAGTTCTCCCAACCACGTGCAGCACCATAACGGTGTCTGTCGGGTGGGCCGCTTGTCCCATCCCATTCGTTTCGTCGCCTTATACCATGCCATCAGCGTTATCTTCGTGGCCGGCAGGAACTGCTTCCCCACCGTCCCTCCATAGAGGTAGTGCAGTATGGTTTTGTTTGCCCACTTAGACCGTTCTAGTGCGTAGGTAGGGTGATCGGCTGCCGCATGTAACCACTCATTAATCGGGGCGAGGTGTTCCGCCCAATAGTATGCCTCCAAGTTGGGAAGAGAAATCCCTCCACTGTATTGGTGGCGCTGTAGTGTGGATAGAGAGTCTCTCGGCTGTTTCCCCAAGTACAGGAACGCCCTCAAATCCGCATGGATTTTAGTCAAAGTCTTGGCTGGCAGCGGATAGTATTCGTTTTGAAGTGCATAAAGGAACTTCGGTAGTAGGACCATTTTATAGAGTGCTGCGCGACCTAGCAAAGTGAGCGGGAGCTGTCTCCACCTATCCATCTCAGCCGTAGCACCTACCATGACTCGGGCCACGTTGTTGGTGAAGGAGAGTTCCCTGTCCAGGGTTATATATATACCTAGGTATTGAAAGCCCTCCTTTGTATGAATGAGTAGCCCTGGCAGGCACTCCCTCCGTTCCATGCCTTGCGGGTCGTAGAGGACTGATTTGTGCCAGTTTATAGTGTGGCCTGCCCTTGCACCGAAGCCCGCCAGTTCTCTAAACAGTTCCGGGATTGTCGTGTCTGGGTCAGTTACAAACAACAGGACATCATCGGCATATAGGGATATTTTCTCCTGTGTGGCATCCGAGTCTCCCCAGTTGAAGCCCCTGATCCCCTGGTTCTGTCCAATCCGTATCGCCAATATATCTATTGTGAGGGTAAAGAGAAGGGGGGACAGTGGGCAACCCTGGCGCGTTCCCCTATTGATTGGAAATTCGCGGGACAGCCTCCCGTTAACTCGTACTTGTGCCCTCGGGGCTGAGTATAGGAGTTGAACCCACTTTAAAAACTTGGGGCCAAACCCAAAGCGCTGGAGGGTCTCCATCCGGAAAGGCCAATGGACTGCGTCGAAAGGCCTTCTCCGCGTCCAGGGAGAGGAACCAGTGTGGTTCACTCCGCCCTCGGACCTCCTGCAGCCAATTATGAGTACGGCGGAGGTTTAATTTGGTCGCCCTATCCGGGAGGAAACCGGACTGGTCCATATGCACCAGATCTGCAATGATCTGTCGCAGACGTTTAGCCAGGACAGTGGCCAAGATCTTTGTCTCCATATTGAGGAGGGAAATGGGGCGGTAGGAGGCACAATCGTCCCTGGGCTTTCCCTCCTTGTAAATCGGGACCATAGTGGCTAAGGCGAGGTCTGGCGGTAGACACTCTGCCTGGTATGCCTCTACGAATAAAGCTTTCATGTGTCGTTGTAACAGGTCAGCCGTCCGCTTGAAGAATTCTGCCGGGAAGCCATTTGGTCCCGGTGTCTTCCCCGGTTTCAGCGATGCTATGGCCTCTGATATTTCCTCCAGTGTCACCTCCGCCTCCAAGGCTGTGCTGGCCTCAGGGGACAGAGTCGGCACCTCCATATCGCTCATGTAGTGTAGCGCCTCCTCCCTGTCACCCAAATCCCTGGCCCTATAGAAGTTCTCATAATATGTCGCGAAGGCATCCGCTATGGCCTGATCCGTGTACGCCCGTCTGTTCCCCGCTAACGTAATCTGACCCACCCACCTTGCCGCTCTTTCTTTCCTGCTCAACCATGCCAAGAGTTTGCCGGACTGGTCACCCACGTCATATAGTCGGTGGAGTGTCGCCAACGCTTGAGTACGTGCCTCGTCAGTGACTATTTCCCTGTAGTGTCTCTGAGTGTCTAACAGTTTCCTAAGGAGTGCCTCTCCCTTTCGCTGGTGGTATTCTGCTTCTAGGGCTAAGATAGACACCTCTTCACTGGCTATTTTGTCCTGTTGCTTCTGCCTGACATCTCCCAGCCTACTTTGTATGCGATCCCTCAGGACCGGTTTCATTGCCTCCCAAAGGGCCAAAGGGTCACCCGAGTCCACCGTACCCTCATTCTCCTCAGCCATGTACACCCTTATGTCCTCTCGGAGGCCCCATAGTATTTCCGGTGTTTGGAGGTCCCAGGCCGCTAGTCGCTATTTCTGCCTTCCTCTCTCCTCTCTCCCGCCCCAACTGCGCATACAGCGGGGAGTGATCTGAAATTCCCCTTGCTTTGTAGTCTGCTAAATCACTTGCTGAAACATCCTACCTGGATATAAAGATATAATCTAGCCTAGAGAAGACCTTGTGGGCCCCCGAGTAAAAGGAGTAGGCCTCCTGCGTAGGATGAAGCCACCTCCAGACATCGGTGAGGCAGATGATGTTCATTTGCCGCGCTGGGGCTGAAGTGGACCCTATTGCATGTGGTGTCCCCGACCGATCCTGTGAAGCGCACATTACGTCATTAAAGTCACCCCCCACTATTTGTATTGTGTCGGCTGTGTCCATGAGTATAGCGGTGATTGCCTTGAGTGTGCGTGTCTGTAACTTGGGCGGGGCATATACTGCTAGGATCGTGTACCTGCGCCGCTTCCAGACCCCCTGGACTCCCGCGTTCCAGCACCTCAACAAATTACACACAAAGATAAAGAAATGAACAATTTGAATTAACCAATAAAGACCAGCGATTACTCGCTTCGTAAGTAGTGCAATTTAACCAATTAGAAATATTTCGAATTTGAAAAGGGAGAAACGGATTTTGCCCCACTTCAAAGCCACAGAGCTCAGCAATAATCCTGATTGGCCATGGCTGGACTGGTGGAAAAAGAAACGGTGACGAGCTTTGATAATGCCCCACATTTTAGTAAGAGAGTAAAACAGTCGAGTCCCACATTGTTCATGAGAGTAACGAGGGGCATAAAAGGCAGAGAAGGGTTAGAGAGACCTAAAAGTCTGGTACATGTGGAGTATGAGGAAACCAACACTAGATGGTGCTAAATAACAAAGAAAGCCAACATACACGCAGTTTCTAGATAAATGCGGAAAGCTGCCACTGCAAAATAATATTTTGCCAGGCGCGCCAAAAATCCTTGCACCGATTCTGGAGTGGTTCTCTCCCTCAAGCATGGTTTCAATATAAAAATGAGGTCACACGATTCATTTTACAGCACAATTTTCAAAATATATTGGCTAATAAGCGAAACGTTTTACAGCAGACACAACTAAACTTGTAACATTTTCCAGTTCTTGTGTTTGGTACAGTTGCTGCCAGCATCCTTTCAAAGAAACACCACATCACATATGTATGTATAAGAAAGTCGTGTACTTTTCTTGCAAAATTACTTTGGGACTGCGCCCACAACCGAGCCACTACCATGGCCACGAACGCCTTAGAGTAGCAGACTGCCATCAACCCCACTGGCCCATATGGCTAGTTATACCCCTAATGGGGGCTTCCATTATCAGGGGGGTTAAACTATGCGGAAGGCCTCGTCAAGAATTCAGCTTTGAAGGCATTTGTCCACTCCAAGCTTTTTGAAGTCAAAGCCAAAGCCATCCTAATAACAGAGGGTGGGTGAGATTTTGGGGTGGAGGGTATAGAAGAGCTTCACGCACACAGTAACATTAACTGACTTGACTGCTGAGTCTCCTGACCTTTCAAACTGTTGGTGCTAAAAGTTTTTTTCTTTGGAGTTTTATTTCGCCCGAAGTCGACTTGGGTGGTACAGAGCACCAACTGCGTTACACAGGGACACATTTCATTGTAAGGCACAAGGAGATTAAGTAATTTGCCCAAAAACACAGGATGTTGAGTGCTCCTGCCAAGACTTGAACAATTGGCAGATTGAATTTACTTTTAAGTCCCTAGTAAAGTGGTAACCCATGTACACAGGGTCTCGAAAATTAAATCCTACAGCCCTTATTGTGCCACGCACATAAGAAGGCCTTTAATAATTTCTAAGGCCTGCTATTGCAGCCTGGGTGTGCTGTTTTAAACTTTCATTTCGACTTGGTTAAATAAGCCTTTTGCCAGGCCCAAACCTTCCTTTTTAATAAATGAGTCAACCATTGGAAAGGCTCGAAAACATCCCACAGAGCAGGGTGCAACGTATTTAAAAAGAAGGACATGCAATTTTATGTTTTACATATCCTGGTAGTGATACACAACTGCAAGGCCTAACATTGGAATTACCTTATTACATTTAATAAGCTGTAACTTCCAAATGGGAAAAGGTAAACAGTTCTTGTTTGGTGTCTTTGGAGGTGTAATGAAAAATCTTCTCTTATGATAAAGTTAGATTTTAAATTGCGGTTTTATAAATGCGACTTGTAGAAAATGTTCCTGCCTTAACCATTTACTTCCTGTAGGCTATCTATGAGTCACATGCCTGGGTGTAGTTGGCAGTTGGGCTTTACAAATTCCTCCTAGACACAAGAGATCCTAGGTGGGCCATCTCTGGCAGGATGGGAGGGTGTAGCTTGGCACAGCTCTGCTTCAAATTGAATTAGCGGTGTCCTGTCTTCAAACAAAAAAAATTACATACCCCCTTTAGTTAGTTTGGAGCCAGGGCAGGAGAGGAAGGAAACCATTGAACTTCGAAGTGAAACCTCCAGAATCTTGTTCCACTTCAAAAGGAGGTGCCAGGTATAAATATCGGACCTCGGACACCAACTCTTCAGTACACTTCTGTACATGTGGAAGATTGACAGGAAGAAAGACTACTGTGCTGCTGAAAGTGCAGCTACTCTGCTAACCTCAAGGATTGCTGCCTGCCTCACTGACCTGCTGTCCTCTTGCCTGGATGAGAAGGACTGAAGCTGTAACCTGAACCAAGGACCACCAGAGTGACTCCAAGAGCTAATTTCTTGCAATCAGCACCTGGACTCTGCTAAGTGTGAGTCCTGCCAAGCGAGGCCACCACAGTAAATGTAAATGTAAATGTATAGGTATTTATATAGCGCAAATCACCAACTGGTCTCTAAGCGCTTGCTTAGGGAACCCGTCCTGGTATTCCCCTGTGAGATAACCCCGGCAGGGTATCCGCAAGGTGAAAGCCAGGCATCCCTCCGCGAGGGGCCGTTGTGGAGATTAAGCAAGCTATTGCCCAGAGTCGCAGAGTGTGAACCCGTGAATCGAGTAGTCACCGGAGCGAGAATTGTCGAGTCCATGGACATTTTAGGACTCAAGACCACACCGAGCCGGGAATTGAACCCTGGTCCCGGGCTGACCTCTGCTTCCAGGTCTGCCTCCTCTAACCAGTGAGCCACACTTTTCCACGGTCCTGGGCCTTTGAAAGTGGGCCTGAAGGTGATCTGCCAGCCCATCTGTGGATCCAGCAGAACAATAACATTCAGAATTATGACAACTGCGTTTGGCAGAGGAAATGACTTCATAATAATTCATATAAGCTCCATGCTACAGGAAAGACCATAAGGAGCACAATAGAACATAGTCTGTAACATTTACAAACAGGACACCATCTGCTAACTAGATCGCATACATTTATTACAAACAATGAAGGTCACATTCAAGGCTCTCAGTACACAGGCAGTGGTGGCTCCTCCATTATGGCAGAGAAGGGTCACCCACCTGTAAACACAAAAAATAATAAAACTATTTTTTTATTTTTTTTAAATTCCCCAGGAGCAAAGTCTTAGGGGCGGGGCCATGAGGACGACAGCACTGAAGGAGTGGTGGGCACTGCTGCAAGTGCGCATATCTGTTTGGCCGGACGTCTTCGGACGGCCAAACCGTCATGCACACGGAGATCTCTCCAAGCAATTGCATGGTGGAAAGAACGGCAGGCACAGGTTTCCAGTCGCAGTGGGAAAGCAAAACCAACTCTGGGGCTTCACTCATGCTGGGTAATAGTATTACTAGCATGAGAGCAGCATCTGGATTGAGAGCAGGAGGAGTCTGGGAGCCTGTGCAGTAGCAGCAGAAGAGCACCGAGCTGACAAAGCGGCAGGTAAGTGCTTTACTGTGCCATGCCAACACTTTATCCAATAGCAAACGCTGCCATACACAGGCAGGGACGGAGATCTGCTGCATGCAGAGTGCACTGATATGAATATTGGAAACATGAGTAGGCAGGTAGGTCCAGTATGGTTAAATTAAGTTAAAGTTTATGCACACAGTTTCAATGGGTCGCATTAATTTCAGTTTAGTACTGCAGACATATTTTGGAATTCTCCCCTACGCTACTTGGCTTGGATGTGCAGAGTAAACTCTCCATATACACTGGTAATGCCACTGAGGGGCCCATCAGCACTGCATGGATAGCTTTGGATAGGGGACCTCTGCCTCTAGGACTGGTGAAGTTCATGTTTCTGCAAAGTCGCCTCATCCTCTTTAGCCGGAAGTTAGTGATTTGTTAGTTCCAATTCTCTTGCCAGAAAAGCTCAGGCTTGATCCGCATTAGCTACTGGTTAGGAATGCTGGAGAGAAAAAAAAGATACCAATTTTAGACAACTGATTGTCTGTGCTCGGATACCGTCTGTTTGTAAACAGAAATGTATGAGCCGAAACACAACTTGACCTGTACCGATACAAGGCCACGAGCATGAATATGGACAGTCACACGAGAAGCAGCACTGATATGCCAGCCTGGGTGAACCACAGCTCAGCCACTGCCCCCTCTACCCCCCCTCCCCCTCCCCCCCTTGATACTCGCAGGTGTAGGGGACGAGGGTGGGGGCAAAGGGGAGGAGAAGTAGTAAACGAGGATTTAGCAAAAGTCGCACGGAGGTCCAAAAACGCCATACAAGCCTTGGCTGACCAGTGCCGTCTCCCTCACCCATGCACAAGCCACGGGAGGGCAGGCAGCAGCGGCACCAGCCCACCCAGCCTCAGAAAGGATTTCCGAAAAGCGAGGAAGCTCCGAGAACATTGCAGGCCTCCGTGTGCCTACGTGTCCCGCCTCCCCTTTCTCTTGCTTTAAGTGCCCTCGCCCTGGACTGGCTAGGAGCGATGTAGGGCATGTAACCTCAGAGTAGGGGTTCTCTGCTACTTCTGATTAGCACCCTACAAACAAGGCAGCCGCTTACAATTGCATCCTACTGGGGAGTCCCAAAGAGGGAAGTACCAAAGAGGCAAGTACCCCTGAGGTTGCTGAACTGTAACTTTATTTCAGGATGGCTCATTTTAAAGCGACGACGCCTTCACAGGAGGGTGTCCGCCCGCGTCTTCTCTCGGAATCACTGGAGCCAACGCGTGTCTGTGTACACACCTGCACTTGGTATGCGCTTAGGCTCCGTGATGAGGTCAGTGATGTGCGAAGGACAAAGCAGATAGTTCCTTGTTCAGAAAAACCACCGAGAGCAACAGGCAAGGCCAGCAATTGGGAGACAATGGACATGTTTACAGGTGAGGTCACCGCGGAGGTCAGGTTACCTAGGTTATGAAATCCAAACGAACAAGCTAAGTAAGTTCTGGCACGGCAGCGAGGGCTCATTTCAGACCGGATGTGTGCATCCAAGCAGGAACCAGCAGTCCACTGGGCATGCAGTTCTCAGCAGCAGCTCAGTGATTGACAAAGACGAGTGTTCCCTGGACCAGTGGATCACAGGGAGGAAGGGTGTGCGGTTTCACCAAGACCCTGTGGTGCAAAGGCTGGAGAGGTCCTAGTGGTTATCACAAGGCAGCAGTGGCCAATGTTTCATAGGATGCGGCATGGGTACCAACAAGCGCCAGTGATGCACAGCTTCTAAGAAGGTATATCAAGAAGGGACTATGCGTGAGAGCTGTGCGGCTATCAATGACCAGGGTTCCTGAGGATGCAAAGTTCCAACAAGAGCCCAGTATACAACAATATGCACAGGCTCAAATAATGCTAATATTCTTCAGAACATACATGTGCTATGTACTTTTTGTAGCATACACGAGATCCAGCAGGGTCCCCTAGAAGAAATGAATTCATGACGAGTAATTGTTGTTCACACGCCCCTGCGAGTCTTACCTGCTCTGGTGCTTCCATGCTCCACCAGTCTCAGCAGACCCTTTTTCTTCAGGATGACACTACTGCCGATGAGTAAGCTGGACAAGATGGCCAGTCCCAGGCCAATGAAGAAGTCATAGTTCCTTGACAAACCATTAGCCCAAGTAGTGCCAATTGTCACATTCCCATAGATGGTGATGGGCCATTCATTTCCCCCAACAATTCGGCAGACCACTGGCCCGGATGGACAGGGCAGGGCAACCAGAGTACCTAAAATGTTGAGAAAATACCACAATGTCAAATAGAAGAACAGACCTAGAAAGAGAAGCACCGTACAACAAAACTTGGAACTTGTGCCACAAAAAAAGCTGTAATCTCAGACTGCATAAAAATATTGCATTTTGCTGGTCATTGTTTTAAGAGCAGGGTATAGTATTGTTCAAGCAACAGATCTGACGAGGGATAGCAGAAAGGTATCAAAGGCCATACAGAGAGCCGCTGTCCTCTTGCATTGTCTGGAAGCTGCACTCAATTCAAGCTTTGCTCCAAAAGTGTCTAAAACGGTTACAATGCCGAAAATCCTGCCTCTTCAACAGCACATATCCCTGAAGTATTCTTAGAGTGTACTGGATCTAGCAAGCCCTCAAAACACCTCTGCCCCACTGTACCAAAGCTGTGGTGGCACAATATAAATGTAAGAGCAAGGCCAAGACTGGGTTATGCCCCATTCCATTGGAAAATGGCCGAATAGTCCTGTCAGATCAACCCAAGGCCCTTTCTTCTTCTTAGCCAAACTCGGTGAATAAGAGTTTAGCGTTGCCACAAATCTTCTGTGTGCTTGTGGAAAATCATTTGGCCTTACCATAACCCATTACTCCAGCCCTTCAAAATTTGAACCAATAGAGAGAAATGGAACTTTGGGGCACGCAAATATGATCGGGGGAAGAGGAGAAATGGAGGCAGCAATTATCCAACTTCCACCATCCTACCCAAGTCGTCTTCTCAGCACCGAGAAGACATTACAGCAGAGAGCATCTTTCTCACTGCACTAACTTGCATCTCAGGTGGCACGGACTCCAGTCTACTATTGAAATAGTGTAGTTACTCTAGTTTGGAACTTTCAAAAAACAAAAAAACACAAACACACCTTTAACTGCATCTCAACTCTCGAAGATTACAATTGGACCTCACCATTTAGACCAAGTTGCCATTCGGAGCTACCATTTAGAAAGCTGGGAGCATGCACTTGCAGCCAGAACTACATTGTGCTTAATCTATAAAAAAGATATGTGCAGGGGCCAAACGTTTAGAACCCACTGCTAGTGCTGCTGAAATAGGATTCCAACTCCCTACATTTCCCGCCACCTTCTCTCCCTCTTACTGGTTATTTTCCATTCCTGTTATTTCCCTCGTCACTGTTTTTCTAATTTTCATTTATGGCTTTTATCTCACTTTTCTGCCTCTCTTGCGTGCTGTGTGGTAAAGCCCGATTATGAAAAATGTAATTCCAATGCCAACCACCTACACCCAGAGGCAGAAATTAAGCACTCAAACGGTCAATCCAGAGGCCTGTGGACTACTCATACCAAAAAACACACCCTTGGTTACAATGCAAGACAGGCACACACTGCTTCAAACGTATATTATTATTATTTATTTTTAGGAAAGCTGTAGTTAGATTTACCAAATCTGCTTCACCTCACTTCTGTTGGTGAAAAAATGCATTTAGATGGCCGAGGGGAAAAAAAGGCTCCCATCTCACTCATGAGGCTAAGAAGGAAATCACGCCTTGCAAATCAAGACACAAGGTGCCATCATCACTAGTGAAGTATTTGTCCCAAGGCAGTAATATGCAGATCCTCATGGATGCAGTTTGAGGCCGGGCGCATAAGGACTCTATGAACTCACTAAGTAAATCGAGTCATACTTGTTAACATTCAATACCCAAAGAAAAGAGGTAGCAGTATCAAGTTTCAAAACGACAAGAATGAGGTCACTGGAAATGACATTCCACAATCTCTGTCATGATGACATCACAGGAAATTACTTCACATGCCATTGGACCTGAATCAGAGAAAAGAGCCTGGTGGCTTCGGACCTAGCTGGAATCACGAGAAAGATATGTCAACAAATAAATGACTGACCTTTGCACGCTGTGATGCACTTTCAAATTATTTATATCTTTTCATCAGCAAACACCTGCAGAGGGCAGTGATGTAATCCACTGACTAACAGCAGGTGAGGCGTGCATTTCATACAGCTACACGACCAGAAGACTTTTTGGTAATATATTCCTGCAGAGCAAGCTGGGGTTAACATATTAACAGTTCCATCTGCAGCTTCCCCTAAAGCAGGAGGGGGGCTCCGAGGCATCCATGGCTCTAGTTTTCCTGAAAAAGCATTCTGGAAAGTTGCTGAAAATCAGTAGGACAGAAAAGTAGGTCTAGTGAGATAGACAAAGCCACTTCATGCACGACCCCAACTATAAGAACCATGGGCTACACCCAACGCAACAAGAATATAGTAGTATACACACACCACCACACACATTTAACCATTAAATGAACTGCGCCTACACAGGTGTAGTGCATGCAGTGCACAGCAACTGCACCCAGGGCCTGACCCTGCTATCTTCTGCTAGGGGCGTTGAATCAGACACAGTAGACTTGACAAGCTTCGGGGTCTGACCCGAGACCCAACGTTGATTAGCACAGACAAGGGTCCATTTACCCCTGGGCATCTGCCCCAGTGGACAGGACCCAGTCGGCTCTGGAAAGGAAGCGCTCGGGTAGAGGGACCCTCCACATGGTTAAAACACACAAAGCGGACATCAGAGGGAGCCAGAAAAGAGTTACCGCATTTCAGGAGTCCAACTGACGGCTTCCCTTGAATTTTTGTTTTGTGGTTAATGTTCTAAGAAAGTGCTGATAGAGATCAGGAACGCTGTGCTTTGGCACTAGCACACAAATTGCAACAGGCAAATACATGTGAGGACAAGCTGCTGAGGGAAGTTGTACTTCCTCCATGTAAAGCACCTTTTCTTTTGTCTTTGTAATTGCATTTATATAGCGCCTACTTCCCCGATGAGGAGTCAAAGCGCTTTTCAGACGAGTGGACTTGACATGGCCATATTCAGAACTGTGCTCCACTGTGGCCACAGGCCCCAAACCTGCTTGAATCTCCAACTGGTCACATGCGTTAGGAGAGTAATGCTAAAACCAAACCAACCAGGAGGCCTGCAACAGAGGGATTGGCTGTTGGGTACCGCCAGAGTTTCCAAGGACCTTTACGACCAGAGGGAGTCAGCAGCAGTCACATGCTTGAGGCGTGGATGACCACCTCTGCCACTTGCCACTTCTGGCCCTTGAAGGAGACGACAGCTTCCTCCTTCATCCGCAGCCCCCACTAGTGGCTCACAGCGCCCTCAGCACCAGAGTTACTATCATAGTGGTACAAAAGGGGGTGGTGATGGACGGAGCATCTGAACTAATCAAACACTCACACCCAGTCAGCAGATCTGGGTTTAATTCATCACCGTTCTTTAGCCCACTCTGCCACCCCAGTTGAGACATGGCCGTATGCAAATCAGTCTGACCCTGTGCCTCATGGGAGCAGTCCAGCCCGAACTGCCAAGCCATGCCTTCCCTGGACCGGAAACAAGCTTCCGAGGACCTGTTTCTGGCATTTCAGCCGTCTTCAGCCCAGCTTGCTTGAATCCAGTGGCAAAGTGAGCAAGGGACTCACGTCTGAGCATACCCTGCCAACTTATGGCGAACAAAGTGGTACAAAAGGTGGTGGTGATGGACGGAGCATCTGAACCAATCAAACACTCACACCCATCCATAAGAACACCATCAGAATCAAGACCAGCTCCGATGATAATCTTGCAACTGCCGAACATCTCCACTTTCAGATCCACACCGACCCTAGGACGACACTTAGAGGCACCCTTATCTACAGGCCTCCAAGTACCCGCAGGCAATTCAGCGACGACATCACCGACTTAGCCAGCCCACATGCCTTCGCCTCCGAGAACTACATTCTTTTAGGAGACTTCAACTACCACCTTGAAAACAAACACGACAGCAACACCACCAGCCTTCTGGACAACCTAGCCAATCTCGGACTCAAACAACTTGTTGACACCCCCACCCATTTAGCCAGACACACGCTCGACCCTATCTTCACCTCCAGCAAGCACATCTCCTTCGATCGCACCACATCTCTACACTGGACGGACCACAGCTGTGTTCACTTCACAACCTATTCCTCGAAGAAACTGGAACAAAATCACCTCCGACCAACTCGTCACATCACTCAACCAAAACCCTCCCACCCTCTCATCGGACCCAAACCAAGCGGCCACCAATCTCAAGCAATGGATCACCCACAGTGCTGACGAATTAGCACCCCTGAAAAAACACCAGATCAAATCAGCCAGCCAAAAGGCTCCCTGGTTCAATGATGACCTTAAAAAATCCAAGAAGCTATGCCGCACCCTGGAGAAAACATGGAGAAAAAACCCAACCACCGATAACATGTCCACCCTCAAGGCAGCCACCCGCAAACACCACCAACTGATTCGATCCACCAAGAAATCAGCATTCAAGGATCATCTCGACAACAACACTCACAACAGCAAGGAACTTTTCAACATCGTCAAAGAATTCACCAACCCCACCGCAGCATCTAACGACATAACTCCCTCCCAAGACCTCTGCGATGCGTTATCCTCCTTCTTCTACAACAAAATTGCCGACATCCACAACAGCTTCAAGAATACTCCCAGCGTTCAACCCTTCCCACCCCCCTCAGTTCCTACTCCGCCAACTAACAACCTTACCGCCTGGAACCCAATCACCACTGAAGACACCATCCGCCTAATGAACTCCATCCACTCTAGCTCACCAACTGACCCCTGCCCCCACCACATGTTCAACAAAGCGGACTCCATCATCGCACCCCACCTCCGTGATATCATCAACTGCTCGTTCAACTCTGCCACCTTTCCAGAAAGCTGGAAACACGCCGAACTCAGCGCCCTTCTGAAGAAACCGACAGCAGACCCCTCTGAACTTAAAAACTACCGACCCATATCCCTCCTCCCATTCCCGGCCAAAGTCATCGAGAAAGCCGTCAACAAGCAGCTCGCCGCCTTCCTTGAATCCAACAACTCCCTCGATCCATCTCAATCTGGGTTTCGAGCCAAACACAGTACCGAAACCGCCCTCATTGCAGCGACTGACGACATCCGAACACTACTGGACAACGGTGAAACAGTGGCCCTCATACTACTCGACCTCTCCGCCGCTTTCGACACAGTCTGCCACAGCACCCTTATACAATGCCTCAGCAACATCGGAATACAAGGAAAAGCCTTGGACTGGATCACCTCATTCCTCGCTGGGAGAACTCAAAGAGTCCGACTTCCCCCATTCAACTCTAAGGCCACTGAAGTCATCTGTGGTGTACCACAAGGATCCTCACTCAGTCCCACCCTCTTTAACGTCTACATGAGTCCACTCGCCTCCATAGCGCGTCAACACAACCTTAACATCATCTCTTACGCCGACGACACCCGGTTAATCCTTTCCCTAACCAAAGACCCTAACACCGCCAAAACCAATCTTCACGAAGGCATGAAGGAAGTAGCCGAATGGATGAATCATAGCCGCCTAAAACTCAACTCAGACAAAACGGAGGTGCTCATCCTAGGATCTTCCCCCTCTGCCTGGGACGACTCTTGGTGGCCCTCCGCTCTGGGCACAGCACCCACACCCGCAGACCATGCACGTAACCATGGCTTCATCCTAGACTCCTCTCTCTCGATGTCCAGACAAGTCAACGCGGTCTCATCCTCCTGCTTCAACGTACTTCGCATTCTTAAAAAGATCTTCAGTTGGATCCCCCTCGAGACAAGAAAGACTGTCACCCACGCACTGGTCACGAGTAGACTGGATTATGGTAACACTATAAGCCGGAATCACAGCAAAATTACAGAAAAAACTTAAACGAATCCAAAACGCATCAGCGAGACTTATATTAGACATCCCTCGCCAAGATCACATCACCGGACACCTAAAAGACCTTCACTGGCTTCCCGTCAACAAAAGAATTACATTCCGCCTTCTCACCCATGCACACAAGGCCCTCTACAATCTAGGACCCGAATGCCTCAACACTCGACTGTCCTTCCACAAACCCACCCGCCAACTAAGATCTTCCAATCAAGCCCTCGCCGCTGTCCCGCGCATCCGAAAATCAACCATGGGTGGCAGATCCTTCTCCTTCCTTGCTTCCAAGACCTGGAACTCGCTCCCCACTCACCTCCGCCTTACTCAGAACCACTTCTCCTTCAGAAAAGAACTTAAAACCTGGCTATTCGACAGATAATGAACCCCTTACCCAAGCGCCTTGAGACCCTCTGGGTGAGCAGTGCGCTATACAAATACCAGAACTTGAACTTGAACCCAGTCAACAGATCTAGGAAAGACATGGCTTGGCAGTTCGGGCTGGACTGTTCCCATGAGGCACAGGGTCAAGGCTGATTTGCATATGGCCATGTCTGAACTGGGGTGATGTGGAGTGCATAAAAACAATGGATTTAGGCCCAGATCTCGGTACTGGGGTGAATGTATGACATTGTTCTGCATTCTGTCCATCAACTGTGGTTTTTGCAGAGTTACTATCATGACACTGGAACAAAGCTAGACATATCCTGTTGGCCACAACAGGAGCAAACAGTGCACGGATGCTGGGCATTAACCTTCTGTACTGCCCTCAGTCTACATGCGTGGCCTTTGGGCACAGCACATTAGCCCAGTTACACAACTGGAAAGGATCAGATTGTCCCCATAGGCTCTTACATTCCAACTTTTCTTCAATTTTGACAGGGTCCATCATTTTTTTTGTTTGAATTTTCGACTTCATTCACAAGAAGAAAAAGAACAAGCATTTACAATGCAATGGTCTCGGCATTGTTAAAGTTAGAGCTATTGGTATTGCTCATGACATTTTTTATTTATGTTATTGTTTTTAAAACATACAAATAAATGGCATTGTCATTTACAATGCCAATAGCTTAATCTCTCGCAAATGCGAGACCTATTGCATTTGCACCCATAAACAGAGCCACACACAAAGCCACACACACACAGAGCCACCCACAGTCATTCACATAGAGCCACACACACACACAGAGCCACCCTCACACAGACAGAGCCACCCTCACACAGACAGAGCCACCCTCACACAGACAGAGCCACCCTCACACACACAGCCACACAGAGGCAAGAAAAAAAACGAACAGCAGCAGGGAACAGAGGCAAGAAATAACAAGGGCAGCTCCCCCCAGATACAGAAACTTATTCCCAGGTGCTTTGAGAGTTTGCAACCGCCTGCCCCACCTACAGGCCAAATTGACCTAAAAAAACAGGCAGACTCATCCCAAGGAGGATGGAAGCAAAAGAAACTAGGAGTGAGGGATGCAGAATGAAGACCAAGGAGTGAGGGATGCGGAATGAGGAACTAGGAGTGAGGGATGCGGAATGAGGAACTAGGAGTGAGGGATGCGGAATGAGGAACTAGGAGTGAGGGATGCGGAATGAGGAACTAGGAGTGAGGGATGCGGAATGAGGACCTAAGAGTGAGGGATGCGGAATGAGGACCTAGGAGTGAGGGATGCGGAATGAGGACCTAAGAGTGAGGGATGCGGAATGAGGACCTAAGAGTGAGGGATGCGGAATGAGGACCTAGGAGTGAGGGATGCGGAATGAGGACCCAAGAGTGAGGGATGCGGAATGAGGACCCAAGAGTGAGGGATGCGGAATGAGGACCCAAGAGTGAGGGATGCGGAATGAGGACCTAAGAGTGAGGGATGCGGAATGAGGAACTAAGAGGGAGGGATGCGGAATGAGGAACTAAGAGTGAGGGATGCGGAATGAGGACCAAATAATGAGGGAAGTGGAATGAAGACCAAGGAATGAGGGATGCGGAATGAGGAACTAGGAGTGAGGGATGTGGAATGAAGACCAAGGAGTGAGGGATGCGGAATGAGGAACTAGGAGTGAGGGATGCGGAATGAGGAACTAGGAGTGAAGGATGCGGAATGAGGACCAAAGAATGAGGGAAGTGGAATGAAGAACCAGAAGTGAGGGATGCGGAATGAGGAACTAGGAGTGAGGGATGTTGAATGAAGATCAAGGAGTGAGGGATGCGGAATGAGGAACTAGGAGTGAGGGATGCAGAATGAGGACCTAAGAGTGAGGGATGCGGAATGAGGACCTAAGAGTGAGGGATGCGGAATGAGGACCTAAGAGTGAGGGATGCGGAATGAGGACCTAAGAGTGAGGGATGCGGAATGAGGAACTAGGAGTGAGGGATGCAGAATGAGGACCAAATAATGAGGGAAGTGGAATGAAGACCAAGGAATGAGGGATGCGGAATGAGGAACTAGGAGTGAGGGATGTGGAATGAAGACCAAGGAGTGAGGGATGCGGAATGAGGGACTAGGAGTGAGGGATGCGGAATGAGGAACTAGGAGTGAAGGATGCGGAATGAGGACCAAAGAATGAGGGAAGTGGAATGAAGAACCAGAAGTGAGGGATGCGGAATGAGGAACTAGGAGTGAGGGATGTTGAATGAAGATCAAGGAGTGAGGGATGCGGAATGAGGAACTAGGAGTGAGGGATGCGGAATGAGGAACTAGGAGTGAGGGATGCGGAATGAGGAACTAGGAGTGAGGGATGCGGAATGAGGACCAAAGAATGAGGGAAGTGGAATGAAGAACCAGAAGTGAGGGATGCGGAATGAAGAACTAGGAGGGAGGGATGTGGAATGAAGACCAAGGAATGAGGGATGCGGAATGAGGAACTAGGAGTGAGGGATGCGGATTGAGGAACCAGAAGTGAGGGATTCGGAATGAGGACCAAAGAATGATGGATGTGGAATGAGGAACTAGGAGTGAGGGATGCGGATTGAGGAACCAGAAGTGAGGGATTCGGAATGAGGACCAAAGAATGATGGATGTGGAATGAGGAACTAGGAGTGAGGGATGCGGATTGAAGAACCAGAAGTGAGGGATGCGGAATGAGGAACTAGGAGTGAGGGATGCGGAATGAGGACCAAGGAATGGGAGATGCAGAATGAGGAACTAGGAGTGAGGGATGCAGAATGAAGAAATGCTGGCATTGATGCTGTGCCTACATGGGCTCTTCTGGCATGACATGAAGCGGGGGACAGACAGAGGACCCGCTGAATCTCAGTGACCTTTGCATGCACAAGGTGTAATTTCCGCCTTGTGTGTCACTCCCCCTTTTGTAAACATTTGCCCTGGAGGGAGTGCCTCGAGTTTAAATCTGATGGAAGACACTACTCTCTGCCCTTGGTGACGTGGCATATTTCTTTAGTGTTGCGCTAACACCGCATTTAAAAATAAAATTAGTAAGTACAACGCTGCACAATTCTCTCCCGATTGCTCGGCGCAGCACCCAGTATTTTCATGCAGCGCTACGTTGCATGGTATTTTTAATAACTGTGGGACTTTTTCAGGGTGTGGAGACAAGGAAATGGCTGAATTGAGCTGAAAAAGCAGAACTTAATAAAACGGAATAAAATTGTGATGAATCGCGTCTCCTCAATGTCTTTGACTTATTTACTGCCAGTAGAGCGGGATTACTTGGGCCTTATTTGGAGAGATGTGTGATGTGACGTGTAATCGGATTACCGTATATATTACCGTATATACACACACCGAGCACGCATCTGGAGCCCTTTGCAGGCCTCTGGTATCCACTGCTTCCTGCTCGGCAATTGCCCTAAGAAATAACACTCAATTTAATGGAAGAGAATTAACTCACCTTAAAAGAGGAAAGGCTAAATTAGTTTTGTGAAAATTCAATTTGTTATCCACAGATAAAAGTAGATGTCAGCAGCAAACGTTCATTTTAACATAAAATGTGAACGGATTTGCTGGAAGGTAAATTCTAAACATAATTTTGCTGCGTTCTTTTTTATCGTACATCGCAACAAAATAAGGTTATTGAAGCATCTTTTTATAGACAGTTTTTTTTTTTTTGCAAAGAAAATGCAGGGCACAACTCTTAGTCCTATGACCTATGCTATCCGTTAATTGTATCATATATGCAACGTTTTGGTGGGTCGCTAGGAGAGAAACTTGTAATCTTTTCCTCAAAACCACTATAAAAAAAAAAAAAATCAAAACATGTCGAATTAGCCAGGCACAGTTATCGGTGAATTGAGTGATTTGGCAAAATCTGCAGTAAAATAACCCTTATGACAGTGACATCACTTTGTAAAGAGTAAATTTGAAGAATGCTTTAAAAAAAAAATAATATGTAGAGCGAACTCAGTCCAAGGGCATTGGAGCGTTTTTGCATGAGCACCAATTATTTTGCTTGTAGATTAGGTGAGTTGCCCAGAATCACAGGCGGTTGAGTCGACGCCGAGACTCGAAGCTCCCAAGTCTGCAGCTGTGGCTATAAGACATTCCCTATGTCTAGGGAGACTCCTGGTGCGAGACTTGGGGAGGCTGGCGTCTTTGAGGGAAACAATGGGCTCTCTGGGGTGATCGGGGAAACCATGCGATGTAGGGGTTGTTTATTACCAGGGCTGCCTAGTCTTGATTCCCCCTCAGGCCTCTTTCTTCCATATCCTAGCTTTTCTCTTTTCATCTGACCATTGCCGGTTCTTTTCCATTCGCATTCTCCCTCTGTATTTGCCTCACCAACATTCAAAGGATAGACTGCTCAGCAGGCCCCGCTGGGTGTCAAGCCATTGCACTGTGCTGAATACAGGTGTCTGCGGCACATGCATTCGCCCACTGAGCAGTCCTACCCAGGCACAGCTTTGTAACCGCTAAACCTTGAGGTGATTGTCTGTGCGGGGGCAGAGGGGGGCGTTCGTGAAACGGCATCTGAGGTTCATTTGCATAATGTTTGCGTCCTAACTTCAGATTACAGCGTTAGCCATTTATTTCCAGACGGTGGTGGGTCGCTAAGAGAAATTGTAATCCAATGAGTTTTTTCCTCAAAACCATGATTTAAACTAGAAGAAAGCTCTTGAACCTGAACAGCCCAAGTAGAATATGCCACAATCGCACACCTTCACTGTTAACAAAAAAACGCATGCAGCACCCTGGATTATATAAGTCTTTTCTGACTTCAGACTCGAGTGCAAGGGAAGGCAGGGAAGGCCTTATTTTATGCGGCAGCGTTAACTAAACAAGCGCTGGCAAAGTTCCTTGCCGAAAACGTGCAGGCGAGGTGCGACACGGCAGGACGGAAGGAAGAGAGGGGAGGGGGAGGAGAAATGCGACACGGCGGGAGGGGGCGGGCAGGGGAGGGAGCTGTAGCATGTCTGTTTTTGCATTTTTATATAGCTCGAAATCAACCTTAGGATATCAGTGCTTTACATGAGCAATAGTTGCATTACAGATGGACACATTCATTGTTAGGCACGGGGAGAGTGTGATTTGCCCGGAATCACAGTATGTTTGAGCCTCCGGACAGACTCAAGGCTGGGTCCCTGGCTCAAAGTGCACCACTCTAGCCGTTAAACCACATCCTTTCCCTTCTCCCATTCACGAAGAGTGGCAACGAGGTTTCGGCATCTGTTCTGCCCATTGTAAATAAAAATGAAACGTGAATGCCGTGTGTGTGAAAAAGAAAAAAAATGCTGTCACGCAGCATGTTTGTTTAGGAGATTAGACAAAGTAATTTCGGTTCTGCTTGTTATCACAAGAACTGCCATACGCCATTCAGCTACAAGCAATGCGCTCGCGTGTTTATGGGTAATTCCTTCCACCTGAAAAGGAGCGTTTTTCAAAGCACAGCAAGGGGGTGTTCGCCATGACCCCTCATCAGTATGAACGCTGTACTCTTCAATACGTTTTATTTGGTAGCTGAAACCATGCACCTTATTGCTGCTCTACTATAAACAAAAATCACACTTTGATACTAATATACACCTGGGGTATACTTAGACGTGGTCTATTGTGTAAAACTAAACAAGCTCACACACAGAGCGTCCCGTATGCCACCCATAACCGTCAAAGTACCTTTTTTACACACACAAGCAAAACATGTTTTCAAACATGGAAATAAATATAAGTAAACTCAACCACGACTATAAAAGACTTCTAGACAGACAACCTGTTGGCCTTCAGTAAGCCAGATGACTCACTGAGTTGACCCGACATCCGAGTGTGACCTCTACCAATTCTGAATATTCGTAGGGAAGGCTCAGCCTTTCATCCTTTAGAGGGTGATAAACTGGTTGCTATTGAGCTGGTAATAGGAACATCGGGTTATAAGGCTGCAATTGGTGTGATGCAGAAATGTACTTCTAATAACTTGTCCCACCCGTAGAGTTTTATTCACAGTAAATTACACCTCGTTCACTCCTGAAGCAGAGAGAGGCTTAAAGCTTCTGCAATCAGTAAACAATGGAGTGATTTTCACATATCAAGGCCTCTGCTGTGAAGGGCGTCGGGAATTGTAGTCCTTCTTTTGCTAGTTATCGCACGCAGAAACTGATGGGAAATACAAGTTCCGGGTGCCCTGGGACATTGCCTAGGAGACGTGGGTGCAGGCTTCCTGTGGAGCCTGGGGGGGAGAGAAGATGAACATTTGAAGCAACTGGACAGGGGAGGAGAGTTCAGGCAAGGCGGAGGAGGTGAGCCCGGGAGACGACTCATGAAGGTACCAGATAATCTTTTTGGAGGGAGGTGGACATTTAAGGGCCGTATCACGGAGGCGGAGCGTTACCGAAGGGTGTGAAGGGAGGGTGGTGTTATTAGGTAGGGTCTCTATAGGGGCGTGGAGGTGCTGAAGTAGTGGAATGTTAACAAGTCGGATGGGGGTGGGGGAGAAGGGTAGTGAGCGAGTGGGAGGGAAGCGCTGGTGAAGCGTCGTGCTTCAAGAGCCTGGTGAGAGGTGCGACACGACGGAAGGAAGAGGGGGGAGGAGAAATGCGACACGGCGGGAGGGGGCGGAGGGGTAAACAAAGACGGACGTGCACGCGCCCGTGAGTTTTAAGGTCAATGCGCATGCGCATAAGCTTAATGCGCATGCGCATTGACCTTAAAACTCACGGGCACTGCAAGGAATCGCCACGATTCCTTGCAGTGCAGATAAAGTGTGGATAACTCGCAATAGTCTCGCTTTGCTCGATGCGCATGCGCATCGGCAACAGGCGAGACCTAAAAAAATCAGGTTTTGGGAAAACTGATTTTAAAGAATGTATTACATACATTATATAATGTATTTAACACATAAAACACGTCGAATTAGCCAGGTACCCTGTTATCAGTGAATTGAGTGATTTCGCAAAATGTTCAGTAAAATAACCCTTAATACAGTGACATCATTTTGGGACGAGTACATTTGAAGATTTTTTTTGTTGTTGTTGCATTTTTATGTAGAGCGAACTCAGTCCAAGGGCTTTGGAGCGTTTTAGATGAGCACCAATTGTTCTGCTTCTATGCAAAAGGAGATTAGGTGAGTTTCCCAGAATCACAGGATCTTGAGTCGAGGCCGAGACTCGAAGCTCCCAAGTCTGTAGCTGTGGCTATAAGACATTCCCTATTTTTAGGGAGACGCCTGGTGCGAGACTTGGGGAGGCTGGAGGTTTTCTGAGGGAGACAGGGGGCTCTCTGGTGAGATCGGGGCTCCCTGCGAGACATCTCGGGCGGGGGAAGCCACTCTACCTGAGCCAGGGGTGCGTTTTTATCACGGCACAAGTCGTAAAACAAGCTGCCTTCCACCGCATCCTAGATTAAGAACGGCGAGGTGAGGGGGGGGGGTATGGGGGAGTGCAGACAGCGGTGACGCCAGCCCCCCCATTTCGCAAAATGTGCAGTAAAATAACCCTTATTACAGTGACATAATTTTGTGACGAGTACATTTGAAGAATTTATTTGATTTTTTTTTGCATTTTTATGTAGAGCGAACTCAGTCCAAGGGCATTGGAGCGTTTTGGATGAGCACCAATTGTTTTGCTTCTATGCACGAGATTAGGTGAGTTGCCCAGAATCACAGGATCTCTTAGTCGACGCCAAGACTCAAAGCTCCCAAGTCTGCAGCTGTGGCTATAAGACATTCCCTATTTTTAGGGAGACGCCCGGTGCGAGACTTGGGGAGGCTGGAGGTTTTCTGAGGGAGACAGGGGGCTCTCTGGGGAGATCGGGGCTTCCTGCAAGACATCTCGAGGTGGGGGGAAGCCACTCTACCTGAGCCAGGGGTGTATTTTTATCACGGCACAAGTCATAAAACAAGCTGCCTGCCACCGCATCCTAGATTAAGAACTGCGAGGAGGGGGGGGGGTCCGAGGGGGGAGTGCAGACAGCGGTGATGCCAGCCCCCCCTCACCAAATGACGGGCGTTTCTCCGAGCCATTTGTGAATGACCTCGGAGAAACATTGTGGTGTGGGGCGCTCCTCTCTTGCTTTACGATCTCGAAAGGCAAGAGAGGAGCGCTCCATACCACCAGGTTTCTCCGAGGTCATTCACAAATGGCTTGGAGAAACCCCCATAATTTTCTGGATTGAAGGGCGTGTTTAGGTCAGACAGGGACCTCGGCTAGAGGGAGGGTGTAACGCCCATCACTAGAAAAGGGGCAGGGCTTAAAAAAAAAAAAAAAGAGAAAAACGCCCCCGAATCGTGTCAAGGCAGGGCCTGAACTGAGTGACGCTCCTCTCGTCCAATGGCTGGCCAGCATTTACGAGGCCAGCCAATGGAGAAGAGGGGCGTGTTCAAGCCCCCATACTACACAACATAAAATTTCGGCTCCGCCCACTGCTTACGCAGTGCGACGGTAGCCTCAACCTAAAAACATTCTCCCCAATGCAACCTGAAGTAAAACCATTAACTCCTCGCTATCGGTCACTCCTGTAGCCTCCAAAATGCCCAAAACGTATGCCCTCACCTGATACCAAAGTGTAATCAGTCTCCAACTTCTAATTCCATTCATTCGTCGAATTAAAGAATACATAGCCATTTTGCAAAACTAAGTTCTGCATTTCTAAATTCACCTCAAGATCACCTCGAAAAGGCGTCTTACAAAAGTTTAAATATTCGGTCAAGTCACAAAATAAAATGAAAACGAATGTCAAATTGATCTCTGGGGTATATCACTCTGCGCACAAGATGAACAGGCCACAGCCAACTAGTGGGGGCACAGAATGCTTTGACATCACTGCATACATTTCCCTTCATCACCATCCAATCCTGAGCGCCAGCAAAAATATATAAGACACAGGCCAATCTAAATCCATGGCTGTCAAGTTCTAATCACCAGGTTTAGAGCTTCCCTTGCCCTCACCCGAGATGCACCCAGAGAAGGTTTCCTGACCCACAATCATTAGGTTATATGAGAGTTGAACGTTCCTTCCTCACCTTTCCCAAAATGCGCCTCCAGTTGCTCTGCTGTAAAGAACACCAGAGTTATCTAGGTCCCATCACAAAGTAATGAAGGTAGACACATTTCCTCTGTCCACCATTTCGTCCCCTAAGGTAGGCATGGTTAACAAACACTGAAATGGCCCTGTGGGAATAGTCTATGCAGACATAGAAAGGCATGTTCTTTACTCTAGTGCCAGTCAGACTATTTACGCAAAGTGAAATTACCCTCCCCCGCCCTTCCAAAAAAATACAGAGGACATTGACTATTACAAACCAAGTTCTAGAATATTTGGAAAAAGTTTAGCACTGCACAAATGTTGTAAATTAGTATCTAAATGGTGCAATTTCGTTACACATTCCAATTACGGATCCTGCCTTGAGAGTGCTGCTGAAAGCAAAAAACTTAAACACCCGAGATATGTGCCAGGCCAGAAAATTGCAGCAACAACAAATGGACAGAATGCTGAATGAATCAAACATTCGCCCCAGTCAAGAGATCGGAGTTAAACCCACTGTTCTTTTGCTCACTATGTCACCCCAGTTTGGACCCAGATATATGCAAATCAGTCTTGACTCTGCTTCACATGGGAACAGTCCAGCCTGAACTGCCAAGCTGGTTTCTCCCTATGCAGGAAACAAGCATCCTGGGACCGGTTTTAGGGTAACACCCCTCATCAAGTAGGCTAGCTTGAATCAAGTGGCACAGCAAGCAAGGGACCCACTTCTGGGCATACCCATCCCACTTTCAGTATGCCTGAACTCAGAATATACAAATGTACCTTTTAGTAAAGATGATTTTTATATTGTGTGTTTGGAAATACAATTTTTTTTAAGTGGGTATTTTCGTGCTTAGCAATCCTGTGTGCCTCTGCTCGTTTGTGGATGGACTGTCTGGCTTTGGAGTGACAGGCGCTGGGGATGTGCATTCACTGTAGACTTAGACAGCCACTGGGAGGGTTGAGGTGTGTCCTGTCTTTCCTGGATGATTCAGGGCTGGGCTGAAGAGACCTGGGATGCATTTAGAGTGGGGGGTGGAGGGGGAGGAGATTTCCCTTCACCTGAATAGGCCTGGTCTGCCTTACACAATGCGGTCTCCACCTCCTGCCAGGAATCTAGACCAGAGAGGGTACAACTGGTTTGGACTGAACACAGAGTCTTTCTGCCAAGAGAGAAAGAAATGCTGTATAAATATTGGGGCCTAGAACTTTAAAATACTTCTGGACTCAAGAAGAACCTCTGCCAAGGAGAAGAGCTGGGAAAGCTGGAGAAGTACTGCCCTTTTGCTGTGTGCTGCCTCTGGTTGGCCTGCAGTAGCCATTTCTGCAAAGGAGAGGACAAAGACTTTGCTGTGTATCCTGCTTGAAAAAGATCTCCAAGGGCGTGAAGTAGAGCTTGCCTCCTGTTCTGAATTCTCAGGAACACAAAGACTTAATTTCCTCTGCCCTCCTGCACCTGGAACTGCTTTTTCAGCTGCCACAGAGGGAAATTGCAACACAGACATCAATGAGCAATGCCACGACCTGCAACGAAGCTGTGGGCACCGCCTGTGAAGTGCAAGACACACCGCCCTGACTTGCACCGTAAACCAGACGCTGCACCGTATTGACTCAGACGCCACCACAGAGGCCGCTGTCTACACTGGAGCAGAGGACACAGCTCGTGAAACCCATGCAGCCCCACCCCGACTCGCACTGCAGTCCCCGTCCACACCGGTGCTTAATCATCACGGAGCCGATACTGGACATGGGTGACTTCCTGAATGCATGGACTCCGCACTGTCGTAAGGAATCGACGCCTCACCGCCACCTCCCCGGCAACAGTGAGGCACCGACACCTCACCTCCCCGAAAACAGTAAGATAAAGATGTCTCACCACCCTTGCATCGCAGTAAGGAACCTACGCATCACCTCCCCTTGGGTCGGAAGGAACCGACACCACCCTGCGCCAACAAAGCACCACTTGCCAATACAGTGCACCATCTTTACTTTCATCGTTTGCCAAGGTACTGTTCTTTGGGGTTTGTGTGACTGTGCACCTCGCCGCCTGCACCGCACTTTCGAGTTTTTATTGGTCAGAACGTCATAATTGCTCCAGGTGGAGTTGTGTTGCTACAAGCTTTACTTGTGTGAAAAAACTATTTTTGAGGATATCTTGGTATATGTATTGTGGATTTGTGTTGTTTGTCTTGTTTGGTTTTGATAAAGATTACTTTTTTTTCTAAACTGGTATGGTGTCCATTTGTAGTGTTTTCACTATATTACTGCATGTGTGCACAAATGCTTTGCACACAGCCTCCGAGATAAGCCTGTCTGCTCACGCAAAGCTACCAAGGGGGTGAGCAGGGGTTGTCCAAGGGTATGCTCACGCAAAGCTACCAAGGGGGTGAGCAGGGGTTGTCCAAGGGTATAACTCCCTTACCCTGAATAGAAGCAAGGTTGCAAACCATTACCAACTAGAGACAACCCTATTTAACAATCACGAGCAGCATGCACAAGTAACAAGCTGTATAAGAAAGTAATTCATGTAAGAAAGAAGTCATAGGCCACAAGGTTTGCAAGCAACACAGTTAAATACCTGACACCCCCTTTCATGCATTAACACAGACCACTCATTCAGCCAACTCCGTGGATGAGCCTATATTTACATCCAAAAGCTTTTAACCAGAGGGTCAGTATACTGCAAGGGTTAGCACCACACTACTGAACGCCTTTCATTCAAGCATATAGAGGAACCTCAAATAGTAGAGCGGATAGGAAAGAGTCACACCTCATGTCTTGAGACTGCCTGAAAATGGAGTAAAATGTTCAGACTACTCAAAACCTGGTCTGTTACTGCCTCTACCATCCTAGTGATCTTGGATTACAATCAGTTTTAGACCAAACGACATGGTCCCACCTAAGAGGCAAGATGGCTGCCGTTGAAACTTAGATAAAGCAAACTTCAATATGAAAGTGTTTTCAAAGTACCAAGAGAACAAGGAAGCATACTTTGAGAGGACATTCCCCATACGTATCGCAGAAGATGTGGACAAATATTAGAACTGCAAGCAGAGACGTTTTAAGGCAGTGGCAAAGTGGCCAATTGCCCAAGGCCCTCACTTTCCAAGGGCCTCCCTGGGAAACTGAACTCTGTCTATTGGACTATCCGTGTATACTGTTCTCTCTCCAAACCCGTGTCTCTGACATGGTCTCTTCACTGCATTGTATTGTATCTTTGCATTTTCTGGTGTCACAGGAAAGACATATTCCAACTCGTAACCTTTAACTTATAATTTAGTACAGTTTAGCTTCAGGGACTGAGATAACAAGAAACGTGTAATAAAGTACAAATGTATACTTACAGGAGCACTCACAATGCGTCTTCCCTGGGGCCCCAAAGATCCTTAAAACGACACCAACTGCAAGGCTGAAAGTGCCAGCTAAATGCATCTGACCGCGTCCCAGCCATTTCTATTTTGATGTTCTCATTTTATTTGGTTTGACCATCACCAAGGACCGCAGAAGGAGTTGAACTGAACTTGGCTTATGTCCACCTTTCCAACAAGAGTACTCATTTAGTTACCTGCAAGGGAAGGCACCTAGTCTTGGGGATCTTCCTAGTTTTGGGAAGGCGGAGCAGCTTGGTCTGCTATGTCCAAGGTCCAGGACCTACTGACCATCCTTTGCAGATTTAGTAACCAGACAATGCTTAGTTTGAAAATAAACAAGTGCAATAGCCTATGGTATTGCTCCGGAGGCCACTGCATGTTACACTACTGGCGAACATGCCATCACTGCCCTATGCCAGTATAAACACTCCCTCCCAAATATCACACTGCTATCAATTTGACAGTTTGGACAATTCCAGGCCACGCTTAGCAGTAAATAATGGCCTGGGCGCTCGTAAGTGCTGGAGTTAACAATTAAGTGTTGGTGTACTACTGGTACAAATTAAGGAATGATATTCCGTTAAAGGTGGGGGATTGCATGAAATCAACTCCAAGTGCTCTCTGATTGTAGGGTACAAGCACATGTGTGTCAAATGTGTTGTCCGAAAGGCAGCTAACACCAGTCACATGTTCCAATGGTTATAAAAAATAAAATGAACTTGGGTGGCAGATTTTAGCTCATGGTTTGATGCCACAAGAGTCAAGATTTTAGTTCAGTCACAAACAACTATTCAAATTCTAAATAAGATGAGGGGTCTATATCCACTGTAACCCAGGCTACCAGGTGTGGTAGTCTCCCAAAATATCACAAAGAAAATGTTGATATGCTATAATATTGTAGCATAAATATGGAGTATCTAAAGGTTTACTATTTTTAACTACAAATAGGGACCCTGATATATTGCCTACTGTTTACCGCCAGTAGGTAGTTATTCTTAGGACCTAGTTTCCATATGAAAGCTTTTTTTTTTTTAACACACCAATACCTTTGGCGGCAGCTGATGAATTTTCACTAAAGTTTCCCCCCCAAAAACATGCCCCGGTGATTCTTGATGTACATGGACATTTTTAGAATGAATTGTCAAGCGGGGGCAGAGAAAAAAAAAAGGGGGGGGGGATTAAAAAAAAAAAAGTGTTTTTCCAATGTTAATTTCCACCGAAATTTTTTAGACACTACTGCAGCCCGAACCGCTGGAAGGAGTTACACACAGTTTGCCAAAAAGGTAGCTCTTGGCCCAGAAACAACCCTATTTGTTGTTATTTGGTGTACATTTTTTCAGCAGTTTGAGAAATTAAAAAACAAAAACACAAAAAAACACGTATTTATAGGCATGCAGATCCTACGAGTCCCATGCTGAAATGATTAGCTGCCTGCACTTCAACCAGGAAGTGTTGATCGCCACCTTGGCTTTTAAGAAAAGCCAAGATAGCTTTTCTAAACAAAAACAAAAAAAAGCACAAATACAAGAAGGGGGCAAAAGAGCATTTTTGCAAAAACAATTTCAGCGGGAGTCACGCTGGATCTGCGGCTTCTGCCCAAAAAAAATAAAAGCACATGCTCCTGTCCTTCTCCACAAATTAGCCCCTGGGCGGGTTATGTGCCTGGAGCATGCGAGTGCATAAAAAATGTAAAGGAGTGGGGGGGGGGGGCGCACAGGGCCCTCCTCCTAAGGATGATTGAGCCCCAGGGTCCACCACAAAGGAAAGATTAATGGGGGGGAAACAATGACCCCCATGGTTTCCAGAGGACCACCACCTCCCCGGGGCGGAATAAAACCCACAAGTAAATCCCCCACAGCGGTATTAGTGAGACGTTAGAGGCCACACACCCTTTCTCAAACAC
Organism: Lissotriton vulgaris; assembly: GCF_964263255.1. Taxonomy (NCBI): domain Eukaryota; kingdom Metazoa; phylum Chordata; class Amphibia; order Caudata; family Salamandridae; genus Lissotriton; species Lissotriton vulgaris. The sequence continues at coordinate 853,659,241 of NC_141695.1, forward strand.
TCTGCAAAGGGAACTCCTGGTGCACTACTGGTTGGGGTATGAAGTTAGGGGTGAGTGCACCGGTAAACTCTGCTCTGCCGGTAGTCAGTGAACTTTTTGCTGAACTCTGTGTTCCAAGCAGAGTGTGAAGCGGCAAAACTCTGCTGGTAGAGCCAAGATTACCGCACACCCCTATCTGAACCTCACATGCCCACTTGGAACCCCACTCATACTCTCTCATACCCAATGACAAACCTACCCAGACACTCAAACCCACTGAGACACCCATGCACTCCCTCACACTTCGTGTCAAAGGTTAGTGGTTACAATTGGTTTTTTTTATTTCCTATCACAAATTCACTTAAAAATCAAAAAGGTTACAGGGATGTTGTAGTTAGGCTCAGATTTCACGCTTATAAAACCAGTGAAATTCAGCAGGTATAGTTAGCCAACCTAACTACTAATCACACCCCGCAATGCAATGCTTAGGAGCTCACATATTACATCACTCATGACATGGTCAGTGGCATTACTGATTACATCATCCACAGGATCACTCACACCCCCATACAACCTCTCAGACACCCACTCACACACCCATACAAATGCTTACACAACCACTCACTTATCCAGAGAGCCACTCACTCAGAGTCTGATCATACAACCAGTCACTCACTCATACAGCAATGCACTAACCCATACAGATACGGACACACTCCGTTAATAACCTATACAGCCACTCACACAGCCCCTCATAGCTGCTCACTCACCCTTACGACCACTCACACAACCACCTACATACCCATTTACACATCCATACAGCCACTCTCACCTATGCAGCCAATCCCACTCACTCTTTCATACAGGCACTCAAACACCAATTCACTTAACCAAACACTCATTCAGCCACTTACACACCCAATCATTCACTCATACACCCATTTAGACACCCACCCACACAGCCACTGACACACACACTCACCAATACAACAACTGTCACCCACACAGCCACTCAGACACCCATAGAGCCACTCACACACCTGTACAGCAACGTAGACACCCACTCACACAATGTCACAGATAACTTTTTTTAGCATAGTTTATCACTCAGTGGTACACAAAGTATACTCATTCAACTTTCATGGTACCTTAGTATATAAGGTAAACAAATCTTTTAGAAAACATTCACAATCAATTGAGGAGGTCATCATTGATGTCATTTGAGATGGCAGTGATGTCACTGACCATGTCATGAGTGATGTAATATGTGAAATCATGAGTAGTGCATTGCGGGGTGTGAGTTATAGTTTGCTCAGATAACTATAACTTCTGAATTTCACCGGTTTTGTACAAGTGAAATCTGAGTCCAAATATAATGTCCCTGTAAACTTAGTTTTTTTAGTGAGAATTTATTTGTATAAAAAACAAATATATATACATACATATATACATACACACACACACACGTAATAAATGTATATTTACTCAAGTTACATGGATGTGGAATAGTCAACCTATACTCCGAAACATGATATTTTTTTCAGAACAAAATTTTTTATTCAAGTACTGACATAACACAAAATGAAGGGACATCGTCCCGCATCACAACGCAGGACCAATGAGCTTAAGCATAAAAAGGGTATGCATTCAGTACAAGCAGTATTGTATTAATTACCCGACCCCCCCAACCCCCATCCCCCCACCCCCCCCCCCGGCCCCACCCCGTCCCCTACACAGTGTCCGTTAATCTCAAGGCATAAAGCATGATAGTACCAAGTGTGTGCACTCCCTGTCGCCCAGGGTACAGCTGTTAAAGATCCTCTCCAGTGTCCTGGGCCATCAGTGGTTCCAGCCACAGTCCCCTGTAATCCGCCCATCTTTTCCATATCTTAAAATGTTTCCGGGGGCATCCCCTGGCCTCAAAGATCGGGCGCTCCAGTCCCATGCAAAAGTCCAACCCTCGTCTCCAAATTTCCAATAAGGGGGCCCTGGGGTCCTTCCAGGCCCTGGCTATATCCCGCTTAGCCACAGTAAGGCCTAAGACCAGTAGGTGACGCTTGTAAATGTTACCTCCCACCTGTTCCATAACATGTAGCAAGCCGAGTTGCGGTGATCGGGGAAGGCCCCAGCCCAGAACCTCAGCCAAGCAGTCCCAGACACCCATCCAGTATCTGGCCAGGTTCGCACACGACCACACAGTATGGACAAACGTCCCAACCTCCCGTCCACACCTCAAGCACTCAGGGGAGGCAATCAAACCTGCTTTCCACAGCCGCTCTCTGGTAAAGTAGGCCCTATGTAAGTATTTAAACTGAATAAAGCGGAGGCACATCGCAATGGCCGCCCCCCTAGGGGCCTCCAGGGCCTCCCTCCAGTCCTCCTCTTCGAGAGCTCCAATATCTCTCTCCCATGCAGCACGCAGTCCATCCAGTGAGGAGGAGCAGTGTGTGACCAGGGTCTGGAATATATTGGAAATTTTCTTTTCCTCCAGTTCCCCCATAAACACCTTGGCCTCCAGGGGGCTAAACTCGGGCAGAGATTCCAAGCCCACCAGAGAGGGAGATAGTGCATGACGCAGCTGCAGATATTTAAAGAATTGGGTTTTGGGCATGGCATATTCCTCCCTCAACATCTGGAAAGACTTAAGGGTGGTGCCCCTCATGACGTGGCCGAGTGTGGAGATGCCAATATCGTCCCAGCCCTTGAATCCCTGCAGGGATGCCAGCGCCGGGAGACGTCCGTTCTGCCACAGCGGGGTCTCCCTCGTCAATTTGTTCCACCACCCCGAGCGGCGCAAGGCTGCGCGCCACACCCGGAAGACCACCTGAGTGACCATGGGGAGCCGTTTCCTGATAACCGCCGAATAAAGAATGGTGTGGATTGTGTCCGGGTCCATCAAGTACCGTTCCAGGGCGTAGGTCGGGTCACCCCGATCCCCATACCACCAGTCGTTAAGCACCAGCAGGTGTGCCGCCTGATAGTAAGATAAAATGTCCGAGGTGGCCAGGCCCCCGCAGTACATAGAGAGGAAGCAGGTGCGGAGAGCTACTCTCGCCACTCCCCCGGCCCAAAGGAACTGACTCAGTGCGGCGTTCACCTGACGAAACCACTGCGGTGCTATAGGGTATGGGTTGTTCTGCATCTGGTATAGAAGGCGCGGCAGGGCCACCATTTTAAAGATCGCCGAGCGGCCATATATATTCAGTGGCATTCTGGACCAGGTTCTTATGTCCGAACGCACTCTGTCCCACACGGGCACCACATTGCGCTCCCATGCCACGTCCGGAGCATCCGTAAGAAAGACGCCCAGGTACTTGAGGCCACCCGGCGCGCTCTGTAACATCGAGGCCCAAGCGCCCAGCTCTTCGCCGCCGCCAAGCACCCACAGCTTGGATTTCCGCACATTCAGATGCAATCCTGTAACCTCCCCGAAAATTCTCATTATCTCCAGGACCCTGGGTCCGGACCTATTAAGGGCCGTGAGGAAGAATAGGACATCATCGGCGTATAGCGCAATACGGTCGGAGGGGCCCATTTCCCACTCCAGCCCCCAGAGTTGTGCGTCCATCCTCACCCACACCGCCAGAGGTTCCATGGCCAGGGCGAACATCATGATATTTTGATTACAATATTTATGTACATTAATATTCTGCCCACAATTTTCTGAGATAGAGTTCCCATTTTGAAAATTAAGCTAGATAAAAGTTTACACCTCTTCCCAGTCCTAGAGAGAGACACCTAACTTTAACAGAAGAAAAATGGCACAACTGTTTACAATGGTACTTGTCACACTGGTACATGACCTTGGATATGGACATGAATCACGAGATTCCATCCCCCGGCACAACACAAATTAAGACAGACAAAGGCAAAGACTGAAATTATAGTAATTAAGTTAGAGATTACTTTCCTAGACACCATAAGAATGCTCAATGCATGTATTTTTTGTGGGATGGTGCAATTCAGGAGTGGTGCAAATTACTATGACCGGAACTTGTCAGATACATCAACAAAAAGCATAGCCAGACCAAATCAAGCTTTATTCAGTACATTAAAAATGTCCATAAAAGCATACTATAATATAGAAAGCCATACATCAAACACTAAAATACATTTATGTACAATTATTCCCAAAAAGTTTATTAAAAAAGGCATTTATAACCTAATTTTTACATTAAAAAGATACAACTTAACAAAATGTGATCTATTCAGTTTCGTAATTAACATTTTCCAAATAGGCAAGAACCTTACTTTGTTTAATGGCCGACATTATAAAGCAAATTAACGCATTACAAGTGGATACATTTTTTTCAAGTTTCGGATTTGATTAAAAGCAGTTTTAAAATAATACAAACTGTTAGCAATAAAAAAGGGGCATAAAAATGCTTTTCTAATGTCTATACAAATTCCAAAAAAGTAGAAAATGGAGAGTAGTCTGAAAAGATCTACCATCACACGGGCATTTTGGTAAATTTGCACTCCACTTACCCATCTTTGGGAATGCAAACTGATAGTGGAGCGTATTCAGTCGTAGTCTAGTTAAATAAAATCTGTGTTGTGTATTAGTTAGAAAAATAAGATAAGGCTGAATGCCCAATAATAAGGGTCCTTCAAGATAGAAGGTTATACATGATTTTGTGCTCGGGACAACACCCCTTGATGAAGCCCTGGCGTTAGAAAGCCTATTTTTTAGTTATTTTTTTACTAACATTTTCGATATCCTCAGGGGTCTTGAAATTTGTGGCCAAATTACATTCATTTAAAAGACCACAAATATGATTTAACCATGTTATTTTATTACAATAATCCTGGATGAGACAATCCAAGATAATATCCCTCGTAAAATGTGTCTCCTCCCTAGTCCAGACCTACTCTAGATGCCACAGGGTTAAAGCGGCTGTACTAATCAAGTCATTTACATATGTTGTATCAGTCTCAGTATGTAATATAATAGTGGCAGTAGAGGTTGGTACTGATAACAATATTCGTAAAAAAAAAAATTCCAGAGTTTGTAACTGTGAGGTATCTGCCATAGCCCACAGGGCTCCTCCGTAACAAGCCCCGGTAATACACTTCGACCCATATAATTTAAACATTTCCCATACTGGTTTTCTACAATTTTTTTGTGAAAATCTAAATATGGCTTCAAAAGATTTCACAAATTTCAATTTACATAAATTAATGTGGGAATTCCATGTACCCTTACTATTAAAAAGCATACCCAAAATACGAAAAGGTATAAGTCCTCTCAATAGCTACACCATCGATATGTGTTCTATTCCTAGTTTTCCTTTTCCCACATAACAGGACTAAAGTTTTACTCAAATTAATGTTTTTCCGCCATGAAGGTGGCAAAGTTATCCATCGACAATTGTAGGCTGTTTGCTGACCAAGAAATTAGGACTGCATTGTCGGCATACAATAATACCGGGGTAACCCGCTCACCAACTTTAGGGGCATCAGCTCTTAAATTCTGTAATAACGAGTCAACACCATTATTATAAAGTGAGAATAAAAGAGAGGCATGGGTACAGCCTTGTCTATTCCCACGGATAATACTAGAGTGCTTTGTGCAATCCCCATTTTCCCCGAAATTTATCTGAGGTCATGTGAGCATAAATTTGCGATAAAAAGCTGATAATATCCTGTGGGGCACCCATCCCTTCAAGCATTTGCCATAACTTGGGAAGATTTACCAAATTAAAAGAACTCAATAAATCAACAAAACAAAGGTGAAGGAAGCCATCCCTAGCAAAGGTGTATGTTCTAACAGCCGTTTGAGATTAATGCACTGCTCAATTGTTCCAATACCCCTTCTAAAACAATACTGGGCTACTTTCAAGACATTTTTTTCGATTACCCAGCGTTCCAATCTGGCCAACATCATTTTGCCCATTACCTTTGATGTCGAGTCTAGAAGGGATATTGGTTGATAGCAGCTTGCGCTGCCTCTATCACCTTTTTTGAATATGGGGACTATCACACTTTCTGCCCAGGTTGCAGGTATCACCCCATTAATGGTTGCATTAAGAAATGTATGTAGGATTGATATCCAAAAATTCATGTTATGCTTAAAGACATCGATTGGCACCCCATCCGGGCTGGACGCTTTTTCGCTGGCACTATTCGTGAGTGCGATTTTAATTTCCCCATGGGAAATATTTTCTAGTTTTGGTTCTTTAATGAAATAATACTACTATTATCAACTAACATAGCCAGACCAGTTGGACAGTGGAGATCCCCCTGGGCATCTCCAACTGTTAGATGATTAAAGACTTGGTGACAGAAAAACCCTTGCTGCTAAATGTCTAGTAGGGAAGGAGGGGAATAAAAAATAAAAAATAAATTTATAATATATATATATATATATATATATATATATATTATATCCAAAATTCTCCGCAATTATGAAGAAATGTGTGACACCCAGAGCTTCTGTAACAGCATTTATTCAAGCAGAAGAAAAAGTCTCACGACGAGTTTCACCACTTAAGGCTTGATCACGCTCGTCACATATGTGTTGGCAGCCATATTTAAACCCACAACACCCGTGTGCATAGAATATAATGCGCAAAGCGGCAGACATGTTATAACGCACTGAACATGCTAGAAATACATCCAAAACATTGTTGCTAGATCGGTGACATAATTAAATACATTTCATAACCGTCATTGTTACAATTTTATGTGCGAAACGCATTTTTTACGTGACTTAGTGAATTAAACATTTCATACAAAATTAATCTTAATATGTCACATAAAGCATGTTCGTCATGATAATATAAATATTTAGAACTCAGGCCTCGATTATACCACAGTAAACATACATTTACTCTCGCTTCAATGATAAATGCTATCTCAATTGTGATTGGCCGTTGTTATAAGAGCACTGTTGTGATTGGATACGTGGTTACTATGGAGAAAATACACAAATGTATGCGTGTCTCATTTTCTCCGTTTATCGATACTCCCAAATACATTATATATTGGGCCTAATGAAAGCGGTTCTGTGTTACATTGTCTCTGTTGCCCCAGTGGGCTTGGGACGTGTATGTACCCGGTCTCACAATCGGCCTTCACCATAGCGCCACCTCCCGTTGAAGTTTCTATGATGGATTCAGCTAAAAATATTTTTATAGCATTTCGCAATTAATATTGCGATACCCAATATATGCAAAACATATAGTCTTTTCAGACATCATCAAGAATTGACAAATAAAGCCCCAGTGGGCTGGTACAATTGTGAATTATACCTTTGAAGTATAATTCACAATTGTACCAGCCCACGTATCCAATCACAACAGTGCTCTTATAACAACGGCCAATCACAATTGAGATAGCATTTATCATTGAAGCGAGAGTAAATGTATGTTTACTATGGTATAATCGAGGCCTGAGTTCTAAATATTTATATTATCATGACTAACATGCTTTATGTGACATATTAAGATTAATTTTGTATGAAATGTTTAATTCACTAAGTCACGTAAAAAATGCGTTTCGCACATAAAATTGTAACAATGACGGTTATGAAATGTATTTAATTATGTCACCGATCTAGCAACAATGTTTTGGATGTATTTCTAGCATGTTCAGTACGTTATAACATGTCTGCCGCTTTGTGCATTATATTCTATGCACACGGGTGTTGTGGGTTTAAATATGGCTGCCAACACATATGTGACGAGCGTGATCAAGCCTTAAGTGGTGAAACGCGTCGTGAGACTTTTTCTTCTGCTTGAATAAATGCCGTTACAGAAGCTCTGGGTGTCCCACATTTCTTCATAATTGCGGAGAATTTTGGATATAATTTACGTGCCTGCTGGTGGCCTAGTGGGACCGCCCATCGACAGCCGAACTTGTTTAGCGGCGCTTGTGGAGAGTATATATATATATATATATATATATATATATATATATATATATATATATATATATATATATATATATATATATATATATATATATATATATATATATATATATATATATATATATATCGTGTCTGGAGGTGTTCTTGTAAAACCCAATAAAATTTGGGATTCATAACATTCCTGTGAGTGATTTTGCATTTCAGTGGAGCTTTGGATTTCTGGATCCGCACGGCGTCTGTCACCGCGCTTTAAAGCATCCGATCGCGAGTGTAAGGGAAAGTGAATGACGGATAACGGAGCAGAATATATATATATATATATATATATATATATATATATATATATATATATATATATATTCTCTTTATTTTCGACAAACGCGTTTCAGCTACAAGCCTTCGTCAGTGTCCGACGGACACGGACGAAAGCTTGTAGCGGAAACGAGTTTGACGAAAATAAAGAGAATTATGCTGTATCCCTTCTGTGAGTGCGGTAATTATTAAATGGAATTTTGAGAGTTGGAGTGTTCATATTTAGCAGCTGTCCACTACCGCAAACTGAACCCGCCAAGGAGTGATCCGTGAAGAGTGGAGCTGGAGCTGGAGCAGAAATATAATATATTATATATACATATATTTCAAAAGCAAGCGTCCCTTGGTTGAGGAGGAGCGGCCAGTCAGCTGGTGCAGGCGACGAGTCGAGGACAAGACTCGTGTTTTATTAACTAGCAATTCAGAAAATACACCGCACTCTTCTCGGATGATTAAAGCAGTTTAATCCAGCTCAAAAAAACTTCCTTCACCTACGCGTTTCGAACAATAAATGTTCCTGATCACGGTAGTAACAAGTCCGTTTTCACTTTGTTATTTATACCCTCCTTCCCTCTTTGACAGTTAGGATGCATTGTGGGGGGGTAGTTTGTACTAGGCTTAGTTAAAACCATTTATCATTTTCCTTACATATTTTCAAGCCACAAGTTTATAATTACTTGACATTCTATTAAGAAGCCTGAATTTGGCTTTTTGGGTGGTGGTGGGCTGAGTGCCCTATTTGTTAAAGGAATTTCTTTTAATTCCTCAAAAAAATATATATAAGCAAAATGCATATCTTGCAAGGCGTGTATGATTGGGAAGAATCTAAAATCTCTGAATGATCCCAAAGGACAACCATTTGAAATCAAAAATAAAATAACCTGTGAATCTCATTATGTTGTCTATTTACTGGAATGTGACGGTGGCAAACGGTACATTGGATCCACCATATGTGCTCTCAAAAAATGGATGTTGGAGCACATCAGAGCGATACAAAACAAAGATCAAACATATGCTATGGCCAAACATCTGAGGACTCACAAAAACAAAACTTGGCAAAATGTTAGATATTCAGGAACCGCAATGGTGCCAGAAAATGAAAGAGGAGGGAATCGCTTACAAAAACTAAGACGTTTGGAATCAAAATTGATAATAAGATTAAAAACTAAGGTCCCCGATCGGTCTGAACGGGGACGAAGAACTGTATGTACATTTATAAAGAGACTATGATACCTAAAAAAAAGACATTGTAAATATAAATCTTGATTATGCCTTCCTATCATATCTCCTATTTCTAACACACTCCAGTGTTATAATCCACAATGTGCCAAGATGGGAGAAAATACTAAGTCTCCAAAATTGAGAATGAATTGCATATGAAATATTTGAAATATGACAATAAGACTTCTTTGCTTTTGCAATGCATATTTGCCTGTTCTTCGGAATACATTTTAGACTGAACTTGTATTGAATTAAGGGTCAAAATTGAGAAATAGTACGTAATATCAATGTCTATCGTAATGATTGCCTGAAATTTGAATTGTGCATGTTTTTATCAATTTCCCATACTAAGACACAAGCCACAGAAAGACATCCGTGATAAGCACTAAGCTATCACATATATACATGCTTATATATATATTTTTTTTTTTGAGGAATTAAAAGAAATTCCTTTAACAAATAGGGCACTCAGCCCACCACCACCCAAAAAGCCAAATTCAGGCTTCTTAATATAATGTCAAGTAATTATAAACTTGTGGCTTGAAAATATGTAAGGAAAATGATAAATGGTTTTAACTAAGCCTAGTACAAACTACCCCCCCACAATGCATCCTAACTGTCAAAGTGGGAAGGAGGGTATAAATAACAGAAAGTGAAAACGGAATTGTTACTACCGTGATCAGGAACATTTATTGTTCGAAACGTGTAGGCGAAGGAAGTTTTTCTGAGCTGGATTAAACTGCTTTAATCATCCGAGAAGATTGCGGTGTATTTTCTGAATTGATATATATATATACACACACACACACGTGATCAAGGGAGGGATCTCACGAAACGCATCATGGCGGCATTGGCGAAAATAAAATAATGCACCGAGAAAAATTTGGGTCCACGCTGGTCTGTTCGAGTCTTCTGAAATTGAACGTGGTGAGGCGAGTTTTGGGGATAGGTTATATATATATATATATATATATTATATATATATATACATATATACACACACATATCCAATGCAGACCACCCCTTGCAGAAGAGATCAGAGGACACAGCGGGGACTTTTTCGGAAAGTTCTCTTTATTTGGAGAGTGCGGGGCATAATGCATTTCAGCGTTTAGGTATGCCTTCTTCAGATGCCCTTCACAAAACAAGGATTTCACTTTCACCACCCTTTTGAACTGCTAAGGTTCTCCCCCTGGGCGGGAAGCCAGGTGGCTCCTCCGGATTACTTGCAGCTGCCGTCAGGTGAGTAAAGACTACAGAGATATAGATATATATATATATATATATATATATATATATATATATATATATATATCCAAAACAAAGAGCAGGGTCCTGCTGGGATTCTTTCTCCCGAGCCAGGTGGCGCATACAGATCGGCGGACCACAGAAGCCGATTTCCATAAAATCCAGGGATTGCTTCAAAGCAACAAATTGCGCACTCAGGAATCCAAAGTTAGCACAGAAAGGTTTATTTCCAGATCACACGCTACGCGTTTCGACACGAATGTCCCTGGAATATATATATATATATATATATATATATATATATATATATATATATATATATATATACACACACATACATACATACACACACATACATATAGATATTATATATATATTTTTTTTTCATTCACTTAAAAAAACCATAGGTTTCAGGCCTTATATAGTTAGGAATTAGAATTTTAAAAAAACATTGAAATTGCTCCTATATAGTTAGTTGTACTAACTATATTTCACGCACCCGCAATCCACTGCTGATGATCTCACATATTACATCATTCATGACATGGTCAGTGACATCACTGATGACATCTCAAATGACATCACTGATGACATCATCCAGTGACTGTTTCTGTAAAGTTTAAATATGTTTTACATATTGAAGAATGAGTGGATGTATAAGTGTCTGGATGAAGGATTTAGTAGGTGCGTGACTGACTGTATGAGTGAGTGATTAAATGCGTCTTACTAAACGCATGGGTTAGTTACTAAACTGTCTGAATGTGTGCATCAGTATATCTGTTGTTGTGTAAGCTGCTGCATGTGTTGACCAGTAGCTATATGAATGGCTATATGGGTTATTGATTGGTTGCCCAAGTATTTGAATGGGAGACTGAGTGTGTGTGTGTGGGTGGGTGGCTGGGAGGTGTGTGACTGGCATAGATGTGTGAACAGTTGATTCACTAGGTGTATGAGTTCAAGAGTGCATGTGGAAACAGCTATATGGGCTGTTGACTGTGTGCATGGGTGTGTTGGTGAGTGAATGGATATCTCAGTGCTACATGTCCAAGTAAGTACATATGTAAAACACAGTGCATGTGAGAGTTGGCATATATAAATGACTATACATGAGAGCCAGTGAATGTGCGAGTGGTTGTATGGATCTCTGTACTTGTATCAGTGATTGTATAAGAGAGTAAGTATGTGTTAGTATAGGTTTGAATAAGTAAGGTGTTGTGTGCATAACTGTATAGTTGAGGAAATGGAAGTGTGATTGATTCTTTGCATGACTGACTAGGTGTGTGAGTAACTCCATGGATGAGTGGCAGTGTGTGAGTGTCTGTATAGGTGTATGAGTGCATATGATAGTGTTGTATTGATGAGTGACTGTATGTATGAGTGATTCTATGGGTGAATGAGTGAATGTGTGTGTAGACCTAGGAATCTGAGTGTGTATGTAGTAACTGGTATTGGTGTGTCAATGGTTTCAAGAATGGTAGTCTGTATTTAACACTGGGTGTATCAAAGGTTATATTAGAGTGTGAGGAGGTGCATCGTATTATCACATGAATGATATATCATCAGTGATGTGATCAGGGATGTCAAATGAGATGTCATCAGTGATGTCACTGACCATGTGATGAATGATGTAATATGTGACATCATCAGCAGTGGATTGCGGGTGCGCGAAATATAGTTAGTACAACTAACTATATAGGAGCAATTTCAATGGTTTTTTAAATGCTAATTCCTAACTATATAAGGCCTGAAACCTATGGTTTTTTAAGTGAATTTGCAAGGTTTTTAAAATGCTAATTCCCAACTATATAAGGCCTGAAATCTATGGTTTTTTAAGTGAATTTGCAAGGTTTTTTAAATGCTAATTCCTAACTATATAAGGCCTGAAACCTATGGTTTTTTAAATGAATTTGCAAGGTTTTTTTAAATGCTAATTCCTAAATACATAAGGCTTGAAACCTATGCTTTTTTCAGTGAATTTGCCATTTTTTTTAAATGCGAATTCCTTTTTTTTATAACAATTCTTTATTGAAAATGTTTGATCATTCTTTCCCACCCAATTATAAAAACAAGCCCATGCAAACAGGCAATGAATATAAACAGAAATATTTTAGATTAGATTAAACGTTATGCAAATAATAAGCGAGACACACAACAGATAAGTGCATAACCATACAAAGAATATCCTTTCATATACACGCAATTAATCAGCATTACGAGTCTGATCTCTCGATCCATTGTGTAACGGGATACCGTATTTCTAACCCTTTTGTTTTCTTTTTAAGGCCCTTATGTTTGTATATAGCTATTTCCAGGCTACAGGTAGCAGGGAATCGTGCCCGCCATTGCTGGAATGTAGGCGGGTACAGGTCCAACCATGCAGATGTTAAGCAGATTCTAAGTACCGCCATTGAGATAAACAGTAATCCCTGCATATTGGCGGATCTAACGTTCCTATACACCCCCAGTATAATTTCCGCAGTGGTGATCACAATATTACTCTCAAATATTCCTGACAGAAACGTTGATATATCTTGTCTGATAGTATTTAGGGTTTGACATGTAGCTAACATGTGTACCAAATCTGCTTCGGGCTGAGCACATCGAGGACATAGTGTGCTTTTACCGGTACTCCATTTGGATATTCTAGCTGGTGTATAATAAAGTTGAAAAACGTCTTGTAAAATTGGGCTTGACGTTTGGTTGACATTAATAAGCAATTTGATTTTTCTAGAGCATTTCGCGTAAGAGGTTCTGTCAATTCTAATTTGTTTTGCCAATAATGGATATGCTTGTCTAAATCATCTGGGAGACTTGCAACTAAATCTTTATAAATTTCACCAATTTTAACACTATTAGTGCGCACCACTGTTTCGATTTCTGGAATTTTATTCATGGCCCTACTGCCAGCCCCCTTTTTAGCAATAAAATCCCTAACTTGCAAATATTTAAAAAAGTCACGCGATTCTAACCCAAATTTAGTTTTTAGGGATTCGAATGAGCAAAAGCCCGTACTGTCATTTAGCGAACCAATCTGTGTGATTCCCGATCTTACCCATCGTGTCATACAATAATCTGTAAAGATCTCAGGGAGATTAGAATTTCTAACCAGGGTGGTATAGTGGGAGAACCTACCGAGTCCCAACAGTCATAGGTTAACCTCCACAAATGATCACTTGTCTCTTTACATAGAAGGAGTTCCTGTGGGGTTGGGACTAACATATCTATATTGGGCTCTTGCCTGGGGGTTAAGAGAGCTCTACTGTATTTAAGGATGGTTGCCCACCAATAGATTTTAAGGTTGGGAAGCGCCAGACCCCCCTCTTTCCCTTGGTAGGATAATATATTTTTGAGCTCTACGTGTTCTTCCATATACCCAGATAAAACGAGAATATATTATCCATTTCTTCAAATATTGATGGGTCGAAATTTAAACAGATGGTCCGAAAAAAGTACAGAAATTTCGGAAAGAATAGCATTTTAATAAGATTACATCTTCCTATGATAGATAAATATAAGTTATGCAGGCTATTTAAACTTTTCTCAGTCTTTTTAAGAAGTGGATTCAAATTGAGACTTACTAAATTGTTTAGATTGGAGGTGATATTGACACCAAGATATAATGCATTCTCTACCACCCTGTCATCAGAAAAATTGATTTGACTATTGATTACAATCTGGGTTTTGGTTTCGTTCAATTTATAACCTGATATTTCGCCAAACTTTTTCGCTGCTTCTTCCATTTGTTTTAGTGTTTCCTCTGGAACAGCGGTGACTATTGCAATGTCATCTGCAAAAGCCAAGGTCTTTGTTTCACCATTGGCTGTTTTCCTGGGTTGTATTAAGTGGTTTGATTCTAGCCTTGAAATAATATGCTAATTGCTAACTATATCAGGCGTGAAACCTATATTTTTTTTCAAGACATTTCAAAGGTTTTGTAAATGCTAATTCTATTAGCGGATAACGTTTATATATGTTATTATCCTTCTGGGACCACCTGATCAGCCATCTTGTTTCTCAGGAGAAGTGAGGCACAAGAGAGCACAAAACAAGAATGGAAAACACGAAAAGGGGGCAGGGTTGAGACCCCCTGACCCTCTAGCCCAGCGGTCTTCAATCTGTGGGGCGCGACCCCCAGGGGGGTCGTGGAGTCCTGGGAAGGGGGTCGCAGATTCTGCAGAGTGCAGTTCCTGGCATTGGGCTGAGGGTGCTCACGGCGGAGCCGAGGTGTGAAAAACATCAACGCCCCATTAACAAGTAAAAGGTCTTTTAAAGACCTTTCAAGTACTTGTGTGTGACTGTGTGTGTGTGTCCCTGAAGCTGTTACAGCTGGGCTCACATACACGAGCTGGGAGGAGGGGGGAGGGGGGGGGCTGGGGGAGTTGCGTTAGCGATGTTGCGCACCTGGAGCTGTGGGTCCCGTGACACGTCCCCTGCCCCCAGCAGGGTGGCACAGAGACGCCCTCCCATGAGTGGGAAAGAAAAAGGAAGACGACGCAGAGAGATACTGACCCCCCCCCCCCCCCCCCCCATGAGAAAGGCACAGAAAAGGTGGGTGGATGAATGATGAGTGGATGGATGGATGAAAGGCTGAAGGATGGATGGATGTGTGAAAAGGTGGGTGGATGAATGATGAGTGGATGGATGAATGAAAGGGTGGATGGATGGATGTATGGATGTAAGGATGAAAGGGTGGATGGATGAAAGGGTGGATGGATGAAGGATAGATTGGTGAAGGATAGATGTATGGATGGAAGAATGAAAGGGTGGACGGAAGGATGGATTGATGAAAGGGTGGATGATGAATGATGGATGGATGTGTAAAAAGATGAGTGGATGAATGAAGGGTGGATGGATGAATGATGGATGTATGGATGGAAGGATGAAAGGGTGGATGGATGAAGGATAGATTGGTAAAGGATAGATGGATGGATGGAAGAATGAAAGGGTGGACGGATGAAGGATGGATGGATGAAAGGGTGGATGGATGAATGAATGATGGATGGATGGATATGTAAAAAGATGGGTGGATGAATGATGGGTGAATGGATGGATGAAAGGGTGGATGGATGAATGATGGATGTATGGATGGAAGGTTGAAAGGGTGGATGGATGAAGGATGAATGTATGGATGGGAGGATGAAAGGGTGGATGGATGAAGGATGGATGTATGTATGGATGTGAGGATGAAAGGGTGGATGGATGAAAGGGTGGATGTATGTATGGATGGGAGGATGAAAGGGTGGATGGATGTATGGATGGATAAAAGGCTGCATGGATGAATGATGTATCGATGGATGTGTGAAAAGGTGGGGGGATGAATGATGGGTGGACGGATGAAAGGGTGGGTGGATGGATGTATGGATGTAAGGATGAAGGATAGATTGGTGAAGGATAGATGTATGGATGGAAGAATGAATGGGTGGACGGAAGGATGGATGGATGGATGAAAGGGTGGATGGATGAATGATGGATGGATGTGTAAAAAGATGGGTGGATGAATGAAGGGTGAATGGATGGATGAAAGGGTGGATGGATGAATGATGGATGTATGGATGGAAGGATGAAAGGGTGGATGGATGTATGGATGGATAAAAGGCTGCATGGATGAATGATGTATCGATGGATGTGTGAAAAGGTGGGGGGATGAATGATGGGTGGACGGATGAAAGGGTGGGTGGATGGATGTATGGATGTAAGGATGAAAGGGTGGATGGATGAAGGATAGATTGGTGAAGGATAGATGTATGGATGGAAGAATGAAAGGGTGGACGGATGAAGGATGGATGGATGAAAGGGTGGATGGATGAATGATGGATGGATGGATATGTAAAAAGATGGGTGGATGAATGATGGGTGAATGGATGGATGAAAGGGTGGATGGATGAATGATGGATGTATGGATGGAAGGATGAAAGGGTGGATGGATGAAGGATGGATGTATGGATGGGAGGATGAAAGGGTGGATGGATGAAGGATGTATGTATGGATGGGAGGATGAAAGGCTGCATGGATGAATGATGTATCGATGGATGTGTGAAAAGGTGGGGGGATGAATGATAGGTGGACGGATGAAAGGGTGGGTGGATGGATGTATGGATGGGAGGATGAAAGGGTGGATGGATGAAGGATGGATTTATGGATGGGAGGATGAAAGGGTGGATGGATGAAGGATGGATGAAAGGGTGGATGGATGAATGATGGATGGATGAATGTGTGAAAAGGTGGGGGGATGAATGATGGGTAGATGGATGGATGAAAGGTTGGGTGGATTGATGGATGAAAGGGTGGATAGGTGAAGGATGGATGTATGGATGGGAGGATGAAAGGGTGGGTGGATGAAGGGTGGGTGGATGAAGGATGGGAAGATGAAAGGGTGGATGGATGTATGAATGGATAAAAGTTTACATGGATGAATGATGGATGGATGTGTGAAAAGGTGGGTGGATGAATGATGGGTGGATGGAAGGAAGGGTGGATGGGTAAAGGATGGATGTATGGATGGAAAAATGAAAGGGTGGATGGATGAAGGATGGATGTATGGATGGAAGGATGAAAGGGTGGATGGATGGATGTGTGAAAGTGTGGGTGGATGAATGATGGAGGGATGTGTTGAGGTCTAACAGGCGCATTTATGGTTGTCAAAAGTTGATAATGAGGAGTACCAGTTTCTAGAAACTTTTGTCGGAAGGGGGTCCTTACGCCTAAAAAGGTTTTACAAGGGGGTCTCGGCATCAAAAAGTTTGAAGACCTCTGCTCTAGCCCTTCTCAGGGGGTCCCAGAAGGGCCACCAAGTGCAAAAATGTTTTTTTTTAAAATCACGGGATACGCGTACTGTACGCGTATGGTGCGCGTACTCCACGATTTTTTTGATTTTTTTTGCCCTTGAGGGTCCTTTTGGGACCCCCTGAGAAGGGCTAGAGTGTTGGGGGGGTCTCTACCCTGCCCCCTTTTCGTGTTTTCCCACTCTTGTTTTGGGCTCTCTTGTGCCTCAGTTCTCCTGAAAAAGAAGATGGTGGCCAACACTTCCTGGTTTGGACAGTTTGAAATGTTGACAGTCGACTGCCAGCCAATCAGAAATTCGCTCGCGCACGTAAGGGTACGCGCACGCAAGGGTACGCACGCGTACGGTGCGCGCATATAGATATATAATTTGCTCAACAACTACTGGAGGGATTTTCACCAAATATAGCAAAGGCACATCTGCATACCAGGCCCTACCATTTTGCCAAGTTTGGTGTAATTCCATTCAGGTCCCTATGGAAATTAACATGGTGAAAACACGTTTTGGGACCCCCCTTTCGGCCCCCGTTTGACGAATCCCCCCAAAACTTTCAGGGAAGGAGCGGAGCGGAGCTGGCCAAAATTCTGGAAAATTACACACAGATTCCTCAGTCGGCGCCAAGGTTATTCCCAATAGAATGTTGAGCGCATATAGATATATAATTTGCACAAATTCAATTTTCTCAACAACTACTGGAGGGATTTTCACCAAATATAGAAAAAGCACTACTGCCTACCTGTCCCTACCATTTTGCCAAGTTTGGTGTAATTCCGTTCAGCTGTGGGGCTGTAGCCGTGTCTAAAGTTCCCATAGAAAATGCCATTTTAAAAATTTCAAATTCAAATTCTCAAGAACTACTGGAGGGATTTACACCAAACATACAAAAGGCACTGTTGCATACCAGTCTCTCACATTTTGCCAAATCTGGTGTAATGCCGTTCGAGCTGTAGCCTTGTCAGAATGTCCCTATGGAAATTAACATAGGGAAAACATGTTTAGGACCCCCCTTTTTTCTAAGCCCCCGCTTGACAAATCCCCCCAAAACTTTCAGGAGCGGAGCGCAGCAAGGCAAATTTAAAGAAAATTACAGGCAGATCCCTCAATCTGCGCCACAGTTATTCCCAATAGAATGTTCGGAATTTCCTATGGTAACTAGGTCCTAACTATATATATATATATATACCTACTGGCGACCGCCAGTAGGATGGATGGATGGATGGAGATTATATATATATATATATATATATATATATATATATATATATATATATATATATATATATATATATATATATATATATATATATATATATATATTCTTTGCACGAAAATAAATGAATTAAGGCAAGGTTGTTGTGCGACTCGCTTCATCTCTCGAGGGGGATGTGTTTTTTGAATAGATGTCGGCTTGGTTCTGCCGAGGAGGAATACGCACAGCCTAAAGAAGCGCCAGGCAGCCCCGCACTAGAACCAAACTGCTGGAACTGCCATACGGACTAGGGGCTTGCGGTGCTCGCCGGGGACTGGACTCCGGTTTCAGGCTCTCAGCCTGTCATAAAAGTTTGGCGGACTATGAGGGAACCTGCATTTCAATCGTGGCAGATGATAAAAGGGTTGTACCACAAAGGGACTCAAAATGCTCCACCCACTGGAGGGTTTGAATTGTGTTCAGATGCTGGCAAACCACAGGAGGCATAATGCACATCAAAGAGGAAGTGATTCCAAAATGGACGGAGCCACAGGACGTATAAAAACTATGAAAACTCACCTGTGGTAAACCACCAACTGAATTGGGGCAGACACACCTTTGAGGAAGTTTCCTGGAGAAACGAAACATGTTAGGAAAGATGTCGGGTCCCGTTTCTCTGCACGAAAATAAATGAATTAAGGCAAGGTTGTTGTGCGACTCGCTTCATCTCTCGAGGGGGATGTGTTTTTTGAATATATATATATATATATATATATATATATATATATATATATATATACATATACACATATACATACATATATATACACATACACACACATACATATATACCTTCACTTCTCCCAGTATTAGCGTAGAAGTACGCAGCCTTGTGCTGTTCTTTCAAATCTTTCATACGCGTTTCGAGTGCTCGCGCACTCTTATTCACTGATAATTTGTTTGTTGGCACGCAGCCATTTTTAAAATCAGATCACACGTGAAGCAATTGAAACTACAGATTGAGTGCATTCAAAGACAGACTCGCAGTTTTTACATAGATTTTCACCATGACTGTTTGTTTTGCGCAATATCATATAACCGCATTGTTCCGCAGTAAACCATTTTTACCTTACGGACTTCTCTTTCAACAACACAGTGTGTCTAGGCAATATTGCTGATGTCTCTTGTAAACAGATAATTTACAATCGATCCATAAATTTCCTAATACTGCCCAAGTGGGCGCGCATCACCATGTCATATTAAACATTCCCGGCATATTAAAATGATCATTATTGCTATTTTACATTCTCAATACACACATATACATATACATGAATCCATTGAATTATGGGCCCAAAGTACTAAACACTTATGCACTCGCAAGAACTGCAATTACAAAATCACAAAATGTACAACTGCAACAGGAGTTACGTACAATGTACTAAACCCATTTTCTGAGTCTCAAAAAAATAGTATGAAATGGATATTCCTTCCTAATTGGAAGTCATGATGGTATGTATTAATTGTGGGTGTAAACCATTCATCAGTTACTGACACTTCAAACGAGGTGGTAACTTACTTGAACACGCATTTGCATAGCAATAGGTCTCGCATGTACGAGAGTTTGAGCCATTGGCAATGCAATAGCCTAAACTCTTGTAAATGTAAGACCTATTGCATTGCAAATATTTGTTTACTAGTACCCATGCGGCGCTTTCACATTCATGGAGACCACCACTTTCTTTAGACAAGCGTAGCAGACAAAGTGAAACAGCGGCATGGGGCGCTTGGACCAAAACAAAAGCATCTGTTTGACAAACAGATTTTTTTTTGTAAAAGTGCGCATGTTGCACTTTCACTTTAATAGCGGCTGTGCAGCTTTCTTTAGATGCAGCTTGTCTAAAGATAGGGGTGCAGCTTCCGTAAATGTGAAAGTGCTGCATGGGCGCTAGTAAATAAACAAAAATAAATAAATGAGTGCAGCCGCTGCCCTTAAAGCGAACTGAGCTGCTAAAATAAATAAATAAACAAACAAACGCGGCCCCTATAGTTAAAATCGGACCGCCATTAGGAAATAAAATAAAAGTGAACGGCGTGCTGCGACGTAGTGGGTGGAATAGGGGCAAATCATTAAACAAGATAGTGCTCACAGCCAAGATAAAGATGACCGTGTAACTAGACAAGTAAAAGGTCCAGCCGTTATGGGAGGTAACAAATGCAAACAAAGCGGTACCAAGGAGGGACTAACATACCTAATAACGAATTGGAAGGCAGCATTTACTTAGGAAAATGACAAGCACATCAAAAATATGGGCGGAGAGTGGGCTGGCTTCAAGTCCATACTCCAATACAGCATGCCTTGCAGAAGGGGGATTTGGGTGGGCAGCCGAGACGCGAGGTCTGCCCCCCGGGCAGATATGGGAGGGGGAAGGCGGCGAACAGGGAGCAGTCATTTTGTCGCTTTGGGCTGCCTGGGGATAGCCCAAAGGCAGCCCAATCGTGAGGTAGGCAGCCCAACCATATATAGTGGGGGTCCGCTTTTTCCCAGCCACCATTTTAGGTATTGAAACCTGGTGGCTGGGAGCGGCAGTTAGTTTTGGGAGTTTGTCGACGAGTGAATTTGGCGGTTGGCAGGTTGTGGTGTTAGTGAAAAAGGTTGTCAGCTTACCAATGGCGGTTTCAGAAGACGTCAGAGTGTTGGAGGCCATCCGCCTGCTGAGCGAGGTGGGGTGGATGGACCTCTTAGTAGGGCCACAGGTGGCGCGTCCGGTGCGGCGGGCCTCCTTTGGCGTGGCGGTGGCAGTGCTGGCATGCTCGCCGCCGCGGAAGGCAGCACGGCTGCAGGCGAGTCCCCAGGGCCACGCCGATCCCAGGAGCGCGGCCCGGTTGACGAGGGAGGATGGTCTGGGGGATGGGGGGGGGGGGGAGCGGGCAAGGCGCGCTACCAGGGGCGCCTCGCCGCGCATCTCTCGAGTGTTTCGGGGCAGGGAAGGGAGCGAAGGAGCAGGGGAGGGGCGGGGGGGGGGGGAGAAGCCGTGGGAGCAAGGTCTGGTCGGGGTGGGGGGATGAGCACAGTAGGGGGACAGGCCCTGAGGAGTCGGATGGAAAGCCCCTTGCCTGCTTGGCAGGGGGCCAAGGAGGCAAAGGGGAGGGGCAGGAGCACAGGCAAGAGTGGTGCAAGGGGGGGCGTGGGGAGGGGGGGTTGGCCTTAGGAGAGCGGGAAGGAGGGGTGGCAGAGCTGGAGGAGGAGCAGGGGCAGGTGGGGAAGGGGGGTCTCCCCGCTACTGATTGAGTCAGAGGTCAGTGACAGGGAGTGGGAGGGTTTGGATGTGTTCACGTCATGGGAGGAGGGGTTGCGAGAGGCGCGAACAGCGGATGAGGTTGAGGGCGGAGCAGGGGGAGGACAAGGCGGGTCGGTCAGGGCGGGGGGGTGGGGGTTGGGTCGGTCGGGGTGGCGGCAGGGAGTTGGGCGAGTCGGGCTGGGGGTAGGATTGGCGGTGTACGGGGGTAGGGGGGCTTAATTGGAGTGAGGATAAGGACGAGGGTGGGGCGGGGGGTGGCTGGGGGGAGGGGGATCGGGTGGGCGGGGGATCCGGCACACCAGCAGTACCTTTTTTCTTGCAGGGGGAAGGCCGGCGTGGGGGAGCGGACTTGGTAAGGCTTGGGGCGGCCCAGCGACACCAAGGAGAAGGGAGGGCGGATCTTCCTGCGGCGAGCCTGGGGTTTACGAGGGATCACGGCGCGGCTGGCTCACAAAGGCCCCTGGCGGGCTCGCTGGCCCCCACACCCACAGGGCCCCAGTGGCTTGGGGAGCAATGGAGATCCTGCAGCACCGGCACAGAGGACTGCTATATTTTGAGTGGAGAGAGAGGCGGAATGTGGGCCTCTGGCAGGGTTCAGTCGGCGGCGCCGCCGCTGGCGATATATGTGGGGAGGAGTGGAGTTGACTGAAGGAGATGAGGAGAGTCTGGAGGAAGTGGAATTGAGGGATGGTCTGGGTGGACGGGGGTACGGTAATGGTGTCAGTTCTTTTTTGCAGGTGTCATGGGGCCTGGGTGCTGCAGCGGCCCAGACACAGGTCGGTGCCGGAAAGGAGAGGCGAGGGGATACTTTGGTCACAGGTAAAGGCAAGGCTGCGCCGCGAATGGTGTCAGTAGGGGTGGGGGACCGGCTATGCAAAGGAAGGTATGTGGTGGATCGGGGTGTGGGGCCGGATGAGAACGCGCTGGCGCCTGGAGGAAGGCTGCAGGGGGTGCTGGGGGTGTGGGCTCAGAGGGCGGTCCGACGGCAGGCAAGGTAGCGCAGCCGGAGTACGAAGGGGGCGCAGGCAGCGTGGCTGTGGGGGAGAATGGCACGGCGAAGCCAGATAGCAAGGAGATGAGGTTTAAGCGGCTCCCGTACATGGGGGTCACGAAGCCGCTGGGGCAGCATTTAATGGCGTCTACTAAGGAAAACATCTGGAAGGGAGAGTATGTGGAATTGTTGAAGTTGTTGCACCGCGAGGTTCGGTCGAAGGAAGGGTCAAAGGAAGAGGAGTATGAGCTGCAGAAGCGCCCGAGGGTGGCGCTGACAATCGAAAACTGGATGGCGGCATTTTTGATATTCGCTAGTGTGTATTGTGAAAAATTCCCGGATAGATCGGTGTCCCTGTTTAAATACATGGACGTCATCCAGAAGGCGCAGATCACAGGGGGGGAGGAGGGGGGGGTTTGCGTTCGCGCAGTATGACGAGGAGTTCAGGGCGAGGATGGCATGGGACCCCGAGGCGAAGTGGGGCGAGCTGGACTGCGATCTCTGGCAGCACACAATGGAGTTGGCGGGATCGGGCAAGACCATTTTTACCGCCAGCGGCCTCCCGATCATCTATCAGCCCTTTCAAGGTCGCCCCACCCGAGGGGGGGGGGGGTGGGAGCCGGAGCTAAGAGCCAGCAGACCGGAACCGTGGGTCCCTGCTGGAACTTCAACAAGGGGGCATGCGCCAGAGAGCATTGTCGTTTTTGACATGAGTGCTCCGGGTGCGGCAAGTATGGGCACACAGTGCTCCGCTGTTGGGGCCCTACAGGGCAAAAACATGGGGCTCCGCAGGCGTCAGCTGGAGCAGTGCACCCTGGGACCAGTCAACCGTCAGGCAGCGGTCGAGGGGGGAAAGGGCCTGGGCCAAATGGCTCGTACGCCGGTTAGGTTGGACCGGTTGACAGTGGCCCTGCGCAATTACCCGGATGCGGGGGCTGCGGATCGGTTGCGGTCTGGGTTTCGGAACGGTTTTTGGTTGGGATACGAGGGGCCCCAGCGGCGGCAGTGGGCGGACATCTTGCGGTCGGCTCGGGAGCACCCGGAAGTGGTGCAGAGTAAGCTGGACAAGGAGGTGCAGGAAGGCTGCATGGCGGGTCCTTTTGTACATTGGCCGATGGATGAATTGATAGTGTCCCCCATAGGCGTGGTACTCAAGAAGGAGGTGGGGTAGTTCACCTCAAACAGCATTTGTCGTGGCCGGACGGCGGATCGGTAAACGATTATATCGATGAGAGTGAGGCCACGTGGCATACTCCTCGGTTGAGGCGGCCATGGCTTTGGTGATGGCAGAGGGACCGGGCGCGGTCATGGCCAAGTGTGACATCAAGTTGGCTTTACGGTTGCTGCTGGTTCACCCAGATGACTGGGGCCTTCTGGGGATCCAGTGTCACGGCCGCTGGTATGTGGACAAGGTGTTGCCGATGGCCCGTTTGATATCCTGTGCACTTTTTGAATGTTTTAGTACATTCCTGCAGTGGTTTTTTACGGAACGCACAGGTCACCAAGGAGTTACGCACTACCTGGATGACTTTTTCTTGGTCAGGCCCCGCACTCCACGAACTGCCAGGTGGCCCTGGACAGGTTTCATGAGATCATGGAGGACCTTGGGGTGCCATTGGCACCAGAGAAGACAGTGGGGCCAGGCACGGCGCTGTCATTCTTGGGTATTGAGCTTGACTCTAGGTTGATGGAGGCCCGGTTGCCGGCGGACAAGCAGCAGCAGATGCTGGGGCTACTGGAGGTGATGGCGGCCAGACATAAGGTGACAGTGTTGGAAGTGCAGGTGTTGTTGGGACATCTCAACTTTGCATGCAGGGTGGTATGCGTTAGGCAGACATTTTGTAGGAGGTTGGGCCGCGCATGGGCCGGGCAGAGGCCCCCGCACCATCATGTGCACGTGTCGGCGGGTGTTCGGGAGGATTTGCGGATGTGGCGGTTTGCTTGAACCAGTTCAACAGAGTGCCCTTACAGCGGGATGAGGACTTTGTTTGGGATGCGCAGATCTTCTCGGACGTGGCGGGCAGCGAGGGGTTTGGCCTCTACTGGAACGGGAAGTGGTGTGCAGAGAGGTGGCCCCCCAAGTGGCTAGGGGGCGGGAGGAGCATTGCCTTCTTGGAGGTTTTTCCTTTGGTGGTGGCGATCTGGCTGTGGGGCGAGGGGCTGGCCCACCGGAGGGTGACTTTCAATGTGGACAACATGGCCGTGGTACAAGTGGTGAATCGCCAGTCTGCCAGGGATGAGCAAGTGCTGAAGTTGTTGAGAGTGTTTGTGTTGGGCTGTTTGCGCCATGACATTGCTTTTCGCGCGGTGCATGTCCCAGGAATTGACAATGACATTGCGGACGCTCTGTCTCGTTCGCAGTGGGGGAGATTCCGTGGGTTAGCCGAGGACGTGGAGCGGGACCCGACACCAATGCCGGCGCGGATGTGGCACATCGGCAACACCGGATGTTGCAGCTGGTTCTAGGATCCTTGGCAGCGTCAACCAGAACAGCGTATGTGGCAGCCTGGGGTGAGATTGTGGCGGCAGGGGCGCGTTGGCGGCCGCCGGGCAGGGACAGGCAGGAGGATGTGTTGCAGTTCATGCTGTCCCTGATAGGCAGGGGTCTGTCGAGAGTGACCATAGCGGGTAAGCTGGCTGGAATCGCTTTCATGGGGAAGAGGTTTTGGGGATACGCCCCGTCCACAGGTGAGCTCTGGACTAGGATGTTGGAGGGTTGGGCTCGGGAGTGTGGGCGAGAGGGGGGGGGGGTGGTGCGGCGGCCGGTGATGCTGCCGCGAGTGTGCAGGGACGGAAGTGAGGCGTGCCTTTTCTCGACCCTGATGGTGTAGATGTTTGCAGGGGCATTTCGGGTGTCGGAGCTGTTGAGTTCTAGGGCTGGCCGGGGTTTGATGTGGTCGGAAGTGAAAGTGGAGCAGACGGAGGTGCGCCTTTGGCTGCGTAAGTCCAAGACTGATCAGCGGGGTGTCGGGCGTGGGTGGTCCTGCATAGGGTGGAGGAAGGAGGGGAGTGCCCGGTGCAATGGGGAAGGAAATGGAGTGGTGAACGGAGGGCGAGTGGTTTGGTGTTTCAGCACGTGAATGGAAAGGGGCAACGGAGTCACAGCTGTTGGGAGTGTTGCGGAAGACATTGGCCAGACTGGGGGTGGAGGGAAGTCATTTTGGCACACACTCTTTCCGGATCGGGCGGCGTCGGAGGCACATCGAGGGGGGTGTGGGCAGGGGGCCATTATGCTCTTGGGGAGGTGGTCCTCCAATTGTTATCTGCGGTATATGCGCAGCACAGACTTAGCAGGAGCGAGTGAGGTGAGGTTGGGGGGACACTTTTGATTGACATTTGTTTCTCATTTCAGGTTCGGTGGCGGGTCCCATGGCCCGGGACATGTTGGTTTGGATTGTGGGCCATTCCTTTGTGAAGAGGGCGAAGTTACAGGCCCAAGATAGTTATTTTGGGGACAGCCTGGGTTTCAATCCGGCTTTGTTTCAGGTGGTTTGATCAGGGAGGGGGGCCATGAGATGGAAGGAATTGATTGTGACGTTAAACGGTTTGGTGCAAGGGGGGCGTTGCCCGGACGTGTTGGTCCTCCACCGGGGGGAGAACAATATGGTGCAGGAGTTGGGTCTGGTATTGATGAGAGCTATGCAGAGGGATTTAGCTGAGCTGCGGAGGAGCTGGGCAGGTTGCACGGTGGTATGGACAGAGTTGGTACTGCGTAGAGTGTGGAGGGGGCAGTGAAGCCGCAGGCAGTGGACAAGGCAAGGCGGAAATTGAATGTGAAGATGGTGCGTTTGTCGGCATTTGGGCTTTTCGCGCATATGGCACAGGGACATCAAGTACGATGCGCCTGAGATGTTCAGGGGGGGCGGGGTCCACCTCTCCCGCATGGGAATGGATTTATATCTGTTAGAGCTTTGGGAAGTGTTGTCTAGTTTGTTGGGGGTTCGCCAGGAGTAGGGGGGGGGGAAATCGCAGTGGACGGTCAGTTCTGCACGGGGGGTGAGGGAGCAAGGAAAGGGGGGGTGAGGCGGTGTAATCACCTAACCCCACTTTCCCTGGGTGGCGGAGTTGTTTTGATGTTGGCCAAGTTTGGCTGGAGTTCGGTTTTTTATAGTTATGTTTGGGGAGTTGGGGAAGGGGAGCAGGAAAAGGGTAAACAGTTTTGAAGTTACATTAGAGCATGGGTACTCACAAACTTTCTCTCAGGGGCCTAATTTACAGTGTGGTTTGTGTCCGAGGGCCGCATCGGTGGGGGGTGGGGGTCATTGGAGAAGGGGGCGGGGCTAGAGCAAAAAAAACCTGTGACCATGAGGTTGATCACAGGTCCCTGCAGCGGACGCCTTCGTCCACTGAGCCACCAGACCCAGCATACACACATCTCTCTCTCTCTCTCTCTCTCTCTCTCTCTCTCCCTCCATCTCTTTCTCCCTCTCCCTCTGTCTCACTCACTCTGACTGTCTCACTCTCTTTCTCTCTGTCTCCCTCTCCGTTTTCTTCTCCCTCACTTTATTTCCCTCTTCCTCACTCTATTTCCCTCTTCCTCACTCTATTTCCCTCTCCCCCACTCTATTTACCTCTCTCTCTCCTTCCCACTCCCTCCTTCCTTCCTTCCTTCCTTCTGTCGCCCTCTCTCTCCTTCCCTCTCCCTCCTTCCTACCTTCTGTCGCCCTCTCTCTCCTTCCCTCTCCCTCATTCCCTCTGTCTCCCTCTCTCTCTCTCCTCCCTCGTTCCATTTCCCTCTCCCTCACTCCATTTCCCTCTCCCTCACTCCATTTCCCTCTCCCTCACTCCATTTCCCTCTCCCTCACTCCATTTCCCTCTCCCTCCATTTCCCTCTCCCTCCTTCCCCCTCTTTTACCTTCCCCCTCCCTCATTCCCTCTGCCTCCCTCTCTCTGCTTCCCTCTCCCTCTCTCTGAGGTCTCCCTCTCTCTCCTGAGGTCTCCCTCACTCTAAGTTCTCCTTCTCTCTCCTTGCCTCCCCCTCACTCTGAGCCCTCCCTCTCTCTGAGGTCTCCCTCTCTCTCCTTCCCTCTCCCTCACTCTGAGGTCCCCCTCCCTCTGTCTCCCTCACTCTGAGATCTCCCTCTCTCTCGTTCCCTCCCCCTCACTCTGAAGTCTCCCTCTCTGAGGTCTCCCTCGCTCTCCCTCCCTCCCTCTTTCCCTCGCTCTCCCTCCCTCCCTCACGCTCCTGCCCCGCTCCCTCTCTTGCTCTCCGTCCCTCCCTCGCTCTCCCTCCCTTGCTCCCTCGCTCTCCCTCGCTTGCTCTCCGTCCCTCATGCTCCCTCCCGCTCCCTCGCTCTCCCTCCCTCGCGCTCCCTCTACCTCCCTCCCTCGCGCTCCCTCTACCTCCCTCCCTCCCTCGCGTTCCCTCTACCTCCCTCCCTCACGCTCCCTCTACCTCCCTCCCTCAACCTCACGCTCCCTCTACCTCCCTCCCTCAACCTCCCTCCCTCGCTCTCCCTCTACCTCCCTCCCTCGCTCTCCCTCTACCTCCCTCCCTCGCTCTCCCTCCCTCGCTCTCCCTCCCTCTCGCTCTCCCTAACCATCTCTCCGTCGCTCTCCCTGCCTAGCGCTCCCTCTCCCTCCAGCCCTCGCTCTCCCTCACTTGCTCTCCCTCGCTCTCCCTCCCTCCCTTGCACTCCCTCCCTCGCTCTCCCTCCCTCACGCTCCCTCCCTCCCTCACTCTCCCTCCCTTGCTCTCCCTCCCTCTCGCTTGCTCTCCCTCCCTCTCTCTCCCTCGCTCTCCCTCATTCCTTCTCCCTCCCTCACGCTCCCTCCCTCCCTCTCCCTCGCTTGCTCTCCCTCGCTCTCCCTCCTCACTCTGCCTGTGTGTGCTCGGGCTGTGACAGCTTCCAGGCGCACACACACTGCCGCACCCAAGCTCTTCACAGGTCTTTAAAAGACCATTTGTATGTTAATGAGGCTTTGTTCACCTCTCAGTGCCCCTGTAGCCCCACTCCGATTATGGCCGGAATCACCCGGCCCCCACAGAGCAGCAGAGTCTGAGTCGCGCTCTGGCTGCACACATCTTTAAAACATTTTTTTTAAACTCGGGTACAATGTCTGCAAGGTCCGCGGGCCGCCAGGGAAGGCTTGCCGGGCCGCCAACGGCACGCGGGCCGTGCTATGAGTACCCCTGCATTAGAGGGTACTTGGTTACAGTTGCAAGAAGACAGATAGGTCTGTAGGTCTTGGCAGGTTTTGGAGTTAGGATGTAGGGGAGAAAATTGGATACTAAGAGGATGTAATTGAATTTTATATTGCAGGGTGGGGGGATGTTATCATGTGGGGATCGTAGGGATGGGGGAGAGAAAAACCTAAGGGGTCAGGTAACTCGATGTTTAGTGAGGTTTTAGTTTTGTGAGGCAGTTGCCAGTTTAATGAATGTGATGTGCACTGGTTTCAAATAAAGTGGCCTTTTACACACACAAAATGGTAGTCTGTCTTGATTGTCCCCCTTCTTCCCTCCCAAGGGGGATTTGGGGGGCAGCCGAGCCACGAGGTCTGCCCACCGGGTAGATTTGGGAGGGGAAAGGGGGCGAACAGGGAGCTGCCATTTTGTCACTTTGGGCTGCCTGGGGATAGCCCAAAGGCAGCCCAATCGTGAGGTAGGCAGCCCAACCATATATAGTGGGGGGTCCGCTTTTTCCCAGCCACCATTTAAGGTATTGAAACCTGGTGGCTGGGAGCGGCAGTTAGTTTTGGCCCGCCCACCAACCTTGGGGTTTTTGGGTCGAGGGAGGTTTTTTAATTAAGGATAATTTGGTCAGGGAGGCGGTGTTTGGGACAGGTGCACAGGGGGGCATTTGATGTAGCTTGTCGCTTGGAACAGGTGCTGGCGGAGTTGTTTTGATGTTGACCAAGTTTAGCTGGAGTTTGGTTCTTTATCGTTATGTTTGGGGAGTTGGGGAGCGGGGAAAGGGTAAACAGTTTTGGAGTTACATTAGAGGGTACTTAGTTACAGTTGCAAGAAGGCAGATAGGTCTGTAGGTCTTGGCAGGTTTTGGAGTTAGGATGTAGGGGAGAAAATTGGATACTATGGAGGATGTAATTGAATTGTATATTGCAGGGTGGGGGGGATGTTATCATGTGGGGATCGTAGGGGTGGGGGTGAGAAAAATCTAAGGGGTCAGGTAACTATGTTTAGTGAGGTTTTAGTTTTGTGAGGCGGTTGCCAGTTTAATGAATGTGATGTGCACCTGTTTCAAATAAAGCAGCCTTTTACACACACAAAATGGTAGTCAGTCTTGATTGCCCCCCTTCTTCACTCCCAAGCGAATCCGCTGCTCAGGCTCGGCCTAAAAAGGGAAAGGCATTCGTAACCGTGTGACACCTTCTCCCTCTATGAATCTCGGTGGGTGTTTGGCAACTGAAAACTTTTTTGGGTGGTTTTTAAAGCTGCACTAGTTCATTTAAGGAACACAGGTTGCATGAATTGTAAAAACTCGTTTTCCGTTTGGGAATGCAAATACAGGGAGAGTGGTCTGCTTTTCCTTGCCAGTCCCCATGAGGCAGACTGTTCAGCCGTCCTCTGTGACTGGAGAGTTTGTGATCAATTAGTACATAGGTTGCAAAAAGCTGGTGCACCGTTTGTGACCACTTTTTGGTCTGTTTGTTTGCTACATATGTACTATGTGAGACTTTTTATTAGTAATAAGCATTTGGCTGGACCCGTGAAATATCAGACATGGGGACTTCCAAACATTCTGGTGTCTTCCGAAGAGCACAGCTTGCCACCACACCCTTCACTGGAACCTGGACTTTATGAGAAGGGACGGTTTTTATTGAGAACATAGAGCCAACATCATTAGTGCTCAAACTTTAAGCGTTCATCACGGACACGCAGCCGCCTGGCTCCTCCAAACCCATCGCACCATACGGGGCGACCATGAAAGGGCACCTACACCTTCACGTCTGCCCAAATGTACCCCAGCGTTATCATGCAGGCTGGTTTGCTGACTTTCTGTAATTGACATTGCAACACGTGGGCATTCCGGACTGGACTGCAACGCCCTGTGCAATGAAAGCGGATTAGAGACACCCATGGCCTGCTCACGGCCCCGGCACGCACGCGCGCTTGGCACAGGCTTTTTAGGGAGATTGGGGAAAAGTGCAGTTCGTGGTACATCGAAACTCACGTAGATTGAGAGATAGAGGGAGTGACGCGATAACATCCCGCGGCTGCAGTAATGGAAACCAGCCCAGAAAGCAAACAATCCCCTGACATGGCTTTAGCTTAGCAGCACCCTCTCTCAACCCGATACTCGAAGTGCGCTGTGTATGGGAGCTCACCCTGGTTACAGAGGGGAGAAATGCCGCGCGTCCAGGGGAGTTTCACCCGGTGGACAATGACTGAGCCGTGGCCCTTTAAGGAACCCTGCAATTATCTCTGGACCATCTCATCCTCGGCCTATAATTAAAAGCGGTGACCTACGTTTCCTGCCTACCACGGGTGTAAACAAACCGGGGGAGAGAGTCATTCAATCACTGCGTTTATAAATGAGGAAGTGGTGACCGTGGCCCGATACTATTCAAATCTCACACCTCTGAGAGGACTCTTAAAGTGACAACTCGTGCACTAACATAAGGTAAACACGTGACGTTTTGCTTGCTAGAATGTTGTAGGGCAGGAGTAGGAAGAACATCCTTCTCTAGCCCTGGATAGTTTAGGTGTGGCATATCGACAACTTCACTGTCGTACGAGTGTAATCTAATAATAAAAATCCCATACAAACGAAACGGGTTTGGGGCGAGTCCTTTTTATCCATTAATCTGCGCAAATGACAGACATTTTGCTTATGTCCACCAAAGGATGAGGCAGGTGTCAATGAGTCAGCCCGGTTCAATCACTGGCGCCATACGAGGGACGGCATTTTTCCCCGATCACATTATATTGCAATTGCATTTAATTTACACGTACTACTCCCGAGTCCTGATGAGGTGTGAAGTGCTGTACAGCGGCTGCTTCGGAGCCCATTGGGCGGCTCCTCCATTAGGGCAGTGGAACCCACTGCGAGAAAGCATAAGGATATGCCTGGCTGGGTCGGGGAGGAGTGGCTTGCCCAATGCTGTGAGCCCTAGGGTGAGCAACTGGCATAGGTGCAAATTCAGGACGGCGAGTGTAAAAATTCAGGACAAAGGGTCAAAATTCAGGTCAAAAGGTCAAAATTCAGGACAAAACTTCGGGACAAAAGGTAAGTTTTACAGATACGTCAGAGGTGGTTGCGCAATACTATATATGTAAGTAAATAGACAACCATCTAAGTACAAGTCAAAATAGGTTAATATTAGGTTGAGACAATCGTGCACTTCACGGTTTTTCAGTATGGCTGCAGCTTGCAGCTTTAGATAATTCAAAATTCGCATCTCGCTACAGCAGGTACATTAATCAATAGACAATGGTGAACAACACCTGAATATAAGTGAAGCCGCTTTTATTGTCGATTGAAAACTACTGGATATATAAGGAACTTTGCAGTGCCAGCCCCCAGTAATAAAACCGCTTCCTCACCCCCCCCCCCCCTTTCTAGCCTCCCAGGGAAACACCCAATGCCCGGTCCGGCCAGTCCTGCCTTGCTATCACCCTTCAATGGTGCCCCTCATCTTCACTTAGACCGTCTCTCATGTGTATTTAATTTCTCTTATAGCGTTACTCATCCCAATTATGTAGGGCAGGGTGTCGGAGTGCGTTACATCACACACATTATATAGAGACAATGACTCACATTAACGTGAAAGTCAATGTATAGGAAATACTACTTAAGATAATGGGTGCTACAAGGTGTAATCATTCTTTTATCTGTTATTCAGTCTTTCACCATTCATTCTGTCCTTTCATCTATGTGCCCATTTATATCCAAACATATTCAACCATTTGCAAACCTATCCACCATATATCCTTCCAGCCATCCATCATTACACTCATCCATCCCTCCATCCACCCTTTCAGTCATCCATCCATTATTCATCTATCCACCCTTTCACCCCATCCATCCGTACAGTCATCCATCCACTCTTCCCTCACCCATCCATTCACTCATCCATCCAGCCATTTACCCTTTCACCCATCCAGCCATTCATTCATTTACTCATCCATCCACCCAGTCACTTATCCTTCCACCCATTCATCCTTTCAGTCATTCATCCTCCCTTTCTCTCTCCACCCCCCTTTCACTTATCCATCCATCATCCACCCATCCATCTACTCATCCATTCATTTATTCCATCCATTGATCCTATTGCTCATCCATCCTTTCACTCATCCATCCGTTCTCACATCCATCCACCCTTTTAACTTCTTCACTCTTCTATTCATCATTTTGTACATCTACCTATTTCACTCATCCATCCATTCACTATTTCACTTATCAATTCAATCCATCCATCCTTTCACTCATCTACCCACATGTTCACTCGCCCATCATCTAAGCTTTCACTCATCCATCCATCCTTTCATACACCCATCCACCCATTTACCCATCCATCTACCCTTCCACCCATACATCCATCTATTTACCTTTTCCCTCATCCATACTTCCACTCATCCATCCATCCTTTCTTTTATCCATCCATTCACCCTTTCATTCATCCATTCAACCTTTCAGTCATCCATCCAGCCATTCACACATTCCTTCACTTATTTACTCACCCACCTTTTCACATTATGAGCCGAGCCTTTGTCTACAGAGTTGCAGACAGAATAGGCCCATGAAGAACTTCATCCTTGCTGTAGTTCCTAAAGCAAAGGATGGGATGGGGGAAAGTTCACTATGCCCCTGCACATAGGCAGTCTGAAAACGTAGAAGTCATGAGTCACACATGATGCACAGTGCCAGGATGTGAGGTGACTGTGACATGGTGTTGTTTCCAGGGCTTGAAGTGGTATAAAAAAACTGGGGGGGGGGGGGGGGTATCTTCAAAGGGGGTGTTCGATGTAATTAAGGGTGTAGTTTAAAACACCTATCCTAAAAATCAGCGCTAGCGTAGTGTTCCGCCTGACTGGTATTATGTTGTTTCTGTCATTGCATCCGGATATATAATACAGCAAGTATCATTACACCAACAAAAACCAGGACTATTGGCTTTGCCAATGGTTGATAGTTGCTTAAAATAAAAAAAAAGCAGCAACCATGGCTTTGTTGGATATAATATTGAACATACTTCAGTTAAAAAAATGATGACAGTGAAATAACGATAACCCGTTCTTTTTAAGTTATTTTACAGGCTTCTTTATATAAACTGTTTTCTTACGTTGCTAAAGTTGCAGCATTAGCATTTTGCCTTTTATTTTACAGAACGCCCTGCTGTACACCTGAGGAGGCCGCCATATGATTTACCAGCCCAGACTGCCCCATTGACATTCGGTATGTGGCAATCATCAGCCCCATACAGAATAACAATGGGCGGGTGGGGCTGCTCTTTTGCTCAAGGAGAAGCGCGAGGCGCCCCACCAGGAAGGTGAGGCCTCTCACAGGGGAGCAGTGCTGCTCCCTGTGATGGCCAAAATTACGGACAAACTAGTCATGCACACTGACTTTTCTCTATGTAGACCGCCTGCAGCCTACATAGAGAACATGGCCTCCCCGACGGTGCCTGGCTGGGTGCAATCCCCACCAATCACAATGCTGCCTTTACATCATTGTGATTGGCTTATGGGAGAGGAGGCTGCCTGCTTCCTCTTCAGCAGGAGAGCAGGAAAATGGGACCCTGCCAGAAGCCGCAACGTTGCGGGACCCAGGAAGGTACGTTTAAATAAAGGTTTCAATTAAACACCCCCCCGCTAACCTGTGCGCCTCCCCACCCGTGAGTCCTGCCGGCTGCAACTGCATATACATATGCACCTAAAAACATGTATGTGCAGCAGAGCTAGAGGAGCAAGCTAAGCAATTTTCACGTTTTACTTTTTTTTTCTCTTTGAAAGCATGTGCTCATCATCTTTAGATGGCAAGACTTAAACCATACTCTTTTAAATACATATTCGCAAAAATTAATAACACTGCACGCTTGCAGAGGCCACACCTCTTGACTTTGACAATGCTTGTTCGTTCATCTAACAGGTCTATAAAAATAATGCCATATGCACTAGTTACTGGTTGCAAAATACTAGTTGCGATCAGTATTTTTTGAGATCAGTAAAGAATTTTAGGAAATAAAATATGTACTAATAAGTCTGTTCTTAAAATTCCAAACTATAGTCGGTAAGAATCTGACCTACTGCATGCATATTAATGAGGTACATCACAAATTCTGACTCACTACAACTGGAGGCCATCACATGGATGATTGTCAGCCAACCACAGAGTCCGGTTGTTTTTTTTTTTAAGCAAACTTTTTTTTAAAATGCATCCCATTTTACTTCAAGGACTAAGCTTAACAAGAAGCGTTTGTTATAACATTTGTTTAAGGGGAAGCCGTGGTCTTTTGGACCACCGCCACCTCAGCCCTTTTTAGGTTGAGACCAGAGCTTACCGAGATCAGGCGATTCCCAGGCGATTTCTTCCAGTGCATGTGAAAGCGCGTGCACAATGCCACCAGCCGCTTGCCTCGCATTACCACATCAAAGGCGGCCGCGTCTCAGGCCCCTGCTGCTTCACACCCTCATGCCGCTCTCCCCACTCCGCCCCCTCCCCTGCCCGCCGTGTCGCATTTCTCCTCGTACTTTCACTCTCGTGTCTCTCCTTGTTTTTTTTTTACTTTTCTTGTTTTCTGTGCTGCTTTGTCTTTAGCCTGGTGATGTTGTGGCTGCGGGTTTGCCGAGAGCCTCCAGAGTGCTCAATGTGACAATCCTGGAAGCGTGCTGTTCTCTCAGTTCAGCGAAGCAATTCTAGTCCCCAGGCATAATGTTTGCGAATCCTTTCCTGGTCTGTCCAGAGCATCTTCTGCCTCTTCCTTGCTCGTTTGCAAAGCCTGGCTGCTAGCCGACACTGTTGCACATCCCCTCCCCTGACCTCGTGCTGATTCTGTCCCGGTTAGTCATGGATGCGTGAAAACATCCCCTATCCCTCCCATGTTGTAGTTTGTTCGTCTATTAGCTCTTGTTCCGCACACTAAACCGAACAACACTAAATAAACTCCTGTCCAGTCATTGTCCCTGCTCAGTGATGGTTTTATGCTTTACAACGCACTCTTGTCTCCTGAAACCACGGGTCCTCTTTATCTCGTGGTTCAGGGGTTCTGAAAACCTCATTTATTCAAGACGGTGTACCTGTCTCGTATATTTTCTTTCAGATCCCACAGGGGCGAGCTCTATCGATCCGCCTCCTCCGCTCCCTTTGCAATGTACTCCTGTAAATTCGCAAACAAGCACTTTCAATAAATCACTCTTCTCTAAATCACTTTTTTCATTCCTCTTCTTTGGACTGTGGCACATTTTTCACTAAATGTAGGGAAGACTTGCTCCACTGCCTTGCGGATAGGTTCACATATGTACATACATGTGTAACTTTGAAACAGATAGCAATGCAGAGTTAACTAAATCTTCAGCAGGTTTCCATTCCACCGGCTGCCTGTGATCGGCCCCTTGAGGGAAAGATAAGTTCGCGAATGAAGTTTTTCTCCTCAAGGCATTGCAAACAGTAATATGAGATGTGATCAAATAAACTGAGCTCTCAAGAGTCCCAAGTACCCCATCCAGTGCAGGTGTTTGCTTTGCATCCTGGGATTTGTAGTCCTGTTTTATCCCATTATGTAACCAGGGCTCGATGTCCCAGAATCCTGTGGTAAACATATTCACAGGAACAGCTACTCGTGCATAGATCATGGAGACTGGAAAGCTCAGATTAGAAAGTTAAATGTCTGCTTAATTTTAAAGTGTCATTCTTTCCTCCCTTTGAAAAAAATTGTAGTAGGATATGAAGATATTTTTTTCCAGCTAGGTGCTGTGAAGTACTTAATTTTCAACTTTCATCCATGCTGGTAAAATTGCCCTGTTTGCCCTCACCTTCACCGAAAAAAAATTCTGTAGTGTCAGATAATTTTCACACCATAGCAATAAACATTTACCTCTCATCCAAAGTAGCGAAGCAGGAACAATATATGCAATTACTTACATCTGCAAGCTTTCTACTCAGAATGAAGATTTCATACATTTTTTTCTTTTTTAAGTTAACCTTTTACGGAGTGTGTCTTTTATTCACAAGTCTATTACACAGGAAAGAACACTGCTTAGTTTTCAAGGGTGTGATTCGCAAACTGCTGACATGTTTGTGCCAGCCTCCCAATGCATTCTGAACATGCAGTTCTGTAGAGTTGTATTATTCCCAATTACGTTTTCGCCTTAAAATACAAGCAGCATCAGTGCTGTACATTAGCACGGGAGGCTCGTAATCGTTGATGCTGTTAAGCTGGAAGGCTCTTAAGAAGGAAGGTTGGTGATCAAAGAAGATTTTAACCTGGGAAGCTCTTAAACTGGAAGTCCCTTTAACCTGGAGGTTTTTAATGGTCTGGCTTGATAGAGCAGCTGTCGCCAGACAATTATGTGAGAATCACCAGGAGAAGGACTGTGCTCCATCCACATGTTGGGAGTCAGGAGTACATGTTTCATTGGGCAGAAGTTGTGTGCTTCCACAAAAATAAGTACTCGCCCTCCACATAGCTGCAATCATATTGTTAACCCATCTGGTTACCTGAGCTTGAACTTTCAGGGGCCCCTGTTCAACTGTGTGCCAAAAGATCACGATTTTGTTTTTTCGCACTCAAAATATAGTTGGAGTGTTATGATTTTAGATATTCGACAATTAAATAACCTCACAAGAGTGATGTGAAATTACTGTTTTTCTCTTGGGCATTGACGTGCCCTATATTGTTGTTCGCATTTGTATATTTTTTATACACAGTCTTTTAACTCATACATCTTTGGTGCTACCAGTCTAATTGGAGAAATGTTCAGCGCTAATCTTGTGTTGTTGTGTGCCACATCAAAGTGGAAAATACATCAAATTAACACTGAAATCAATATATTATACTGGTATTTGTATCGCAAATGCTCTCTAAAGCGAGTAAGGGAAGGAGTTAGTCCCATACTCCTGGAAAGCGTGAAGCTCTCGAGCACAGAGTGGTATTTGAGTGCGAACCTGTCAGTAGCTCAGGGCAGTGCCTGTCGTGAAGGGGGCCATTAGCAAGGGATTACTCCTGCGGACCAGTGGCACAGCCGAGTGTAGCATCAGCTGTGTGTCTGCTTCTTACATGCAAGGTGTCTGAGGCTGGGGCTTTGCATGATGAGCATAGGTGTGTAAATGTCCCAGTTCGAGCCTTTTTCATATCCGTAATCCAGTCCTATGTTGATCGGTTCGGGACTTTACCTTGTGGGTATATAGGGAGTGCATTTTTTTTCGTATCCTACACTTTTTCTTACTATACAATCAAAAAAAAATACAGTTTCAAGTAATTGTTTTTGTATGGCTGACTGAAAGATACTTCTACCGCACACTCCTCACCTTGTGAATACCCCCAGGTGCCAGACTGGCTCCTGAGAATTTTCATGTTTTGCGAGAGTGTGGCGGTGTGAGCCTCTACATCAACTTTGTCCTGCTGCTGAAGTGACATTGGAGATGCATATAAGCACCACCCTTCTTGCTGATGTCTGTACCTTTTTTCTGTGACGTTGGTCGCGGATGGGGAGCTCACTCCCAAACTTTTTTCTTCATTATTAATGGGCTTTTTGCATAAAATGTCTCCTTTGTGCCAGAAAACATGTTCCCACCTAAGCCCACAGGGTTTAAGACTTGTAGAAACTGTTACAAACAGATGTCTGTGACAGATCTCCTGGAGGTATGTCTTTAGTGTTTAGCTTTGTCGTACGGCTCCACGCATCACCACATCCACTGCATCCACCACCACCGCATCCACCACCACATCCACCATCAACACCACATCCACCACCACCACATCCACCATCACCTCCACATCCACCATGACATCCACCACATCCACCACCACCGTATCCACCACCACCACCACACCCATCACCACTACATCCACCACCACATCCACTACAACCACCACCCCATCCAACACTACCACCACCGCATCCACCACAGCCACCGCATCCACCACATCCACCGCATCCACCACCACATCCACATCCACCATCACCACCACATCCACCATAACATCCACCGCCACATCCACCACCATCACATCCACCACCGCCACATCCACCAGCACCACCACATCCACCACCACTTCCACCACCACCACATCCACTTCCACCACATCCACTACCACATCCACCACCACCACCACCACATCCACCACCACCCCATCCACCACCACCATCACCACCACATCCACGACCACCACCACATCCACCATGACATCCACCGCCACATCCACCACCACCACATCCAACACCACCGCATCCATCACCACCACCGCATCCACCACCACCACCGCATCCACCACCACCACCACATCCACCACCACATCCACCACAACCACCACCACATCCACCATCACCTCCACATCCACCATCACCTCCACATCCACCATGACATCCACCGCCACATCCACCCCCACATTCACCACATCCACCACCCTCACATCCACCACCACCGCATCCACCACCACCACTACATCCACCACCACATCCACCACCGCATCCACCACCACCGCATCCACCACCACCGAATCCACTACCACATCCACCACTACCACATCCACCATCATCACCACATCCGCCATCACATCCACCACCACCACCACAGCCACCATCACCTCCACCACCACCACCTCCACATCCACCATGACATCCACCACCACCGCATCCACCACCACCACCACCACACCCACCACCACTACATCCAATCAACCACCACCCCATCCACCGCATCCACCACCACCGCATCCACCACCGCATCCACCACCACCACATCCACCGCATCCACCACCACATCCACCGCCACATCCACCGCATCCACCACCACATCCACCATCACCGTCACGTCCACCATCACCACCACCACCTCCACATCCACCATCACTGCCACATCCACCACCACCACCACATCCACCACCACCACCACATCCACCACCACCACCACATCCACCACCACCACCACCACATCCACCACCACCACATCCACCACCACCACCACCACATCCACCACCACCACATCCACCACCACCACATCCACCACCACCACATCCACCACCACCGCTTCCACCACTGCTTCCACCACTGCTTCCACCACTTCCACCACTTCCACCACCACATCCACCACCACATCCACCACCACATCTATATGTGTGTGGCTCTGTGTGTGTTTAGGTGCAAATGCAATGTTCTTGGATTTTCGTCACAATAAAATACACTGAACATAATCTTCACAAAAGTTATTTACAAACATTTAAGCTATTGCCATTATAAATTACAATAACTTTTATTTAAGTATTAATTGTTTACAAAATTAAAAGCCATTGTTATTTGTAATATCAATACATCTAAGTCACGTAAATACAACACACATTGCATTACAAATGCTATAGGTGTCACATTTGCAAAAGTTAATACTATTGACATTGTAACTGACAAAGCTATTAATTTTGCTACTTTCAAAACCAACACATATATACATACACATACACACACACACACACACACACACATGCATATACACACATACGTATACACACAAACACCATACATACAAAGTTTTGAGACTGGATTTCGGTCACAACACTTTGCAACAAAATAGAATTTGAGATGCTTACAACAAGCCAATTTTAGATACCAAATTTGTACCTAGTAATCCAATTTTAGGAGTTGGGAAAACTTCTGCCTCCTAAAATTGAATTAGCAAATAAAAAAACTGCATTTTAAGGGTTGCCCACCGCGAATTGGAGTGTTTGTGACCCTTACATTGCCTAATACATCTAGTTTAAAAAGAAGAAAACAGCAAAAACATTTTAAAGATGAGTATAGTAGTTAGGGCATTTTTGTAACTCAGTGGTGGCGCACACACAGCACTAATTGGCCCTACACCACAGAAGTCCCGGCAAAAAGATAATTGAGAAGACACAAAGTAAAATAGCCGATGTTTTTTCTCCAGTGTGTAAGGAGATCACATTGTCTGCACACACTGGTGTCTCTTATTAGAAAATCTGTCAGGGAAGTTTGTTAAACCCACCAGAAAAAAAACGTCAACTAAGGGTTTCTGAGGGTCTGTGTGTTCCTTCAGTCCCAGCATTGATCATTGATGGAGGGAGGAAGATCAGATGCTAAATATAGGTTAGCTTTAAGATACAGACCGTCACAACGTGGCACATCTAGTAGACAGAAATGCTTATAGGCATATGTATAAATGTAAGCGGCATGCATCCAACATTCCTAAGAGTGATTGATTCAGTAGTCTCACTTCAATAGTACTTTTCTAACTTGCACCGAAACAGATCCTCGCCTTTTGCAAAGCTGCTGCTCCAGGTAGAGAACGCATCTATTGCCTGGGTTGCAATGCTGCCAACTCGGAGTGAGAACTAGATCACAGCCCCTAGCTAACCAGAGCGCACGGAGGACAAATACAAGGTTATAACTATTGCCACGTGGTTAAAATCAATAAAAGCGCCATCCTTTCACTGCTTTGGAACAAGAACAAACAACATGTTCTTTCTACTGAACACAAACAAAATGTAGCCGAGTTATTTCATGCAAGAGGCTTTAGAAATGTGCTTGTATGGAGCATAAGCCCGCGGTTTGAGTGGATCTGTAAACAATGCAGAGTGCCTTGAAGGCCCTTTGGCCATTGGGAGCTAGAGAAGCGCTGTGCTTGCATGGAGCATAAGCCTGCAGTTTGAGTGGATCTGTAAACAATGCAGAGTGCCTTGAAGGCCCTTTGGCCATTGGGAGCTAGAGAAGTGCTTGAAGGACTGGTGTGAAGCATTCTACTGCACCATGAGCTGGCCTGCATCCAAATGCCAGATCCTTTGCAGTTGTCAGAGCTGGGAGGGGGTGCTGCTCCCTGGAGACCATTTGCGTCGACACAACAAGGGTGATGGTGGGCTATAACTTGTCAGACACTTAAGGGAAAACGTTGTCAAACAATAGATGTCACTTAGAAAGACATTTTGGGGCTTTATTCACTTAAGAGATCAGGGAAAGACTGGAGTCCATGATTACTCCCAATACTCGCTGCTTACGTACTTTTCCTCCCTTTTCTCCCCTTTTTCTTCCCTTTCCCCCATTCTTTTTGGTTTGTAATTCTCCCGTTCTCTGGTGGTTGGGATGCGGGTTTTGCCGGAGTTAAGTTGGTCTGAATCCACCGACTGACAGCTCGGAGGAAATTGCCCCGAGAAGTCCATATCCACCCTATGTTACCATCTGAATTATACATGCGTCCTTGCAGCAGGTACCGTTGAACTCCGTGAGGTCCAGTTGGGTTGTGAACTAGAGATTTGGGAGAACTGGTGATATGATTGAATCTTGAAATAGGTCAGCTGAAAAGAGCCAAGGAAAACAGGGGGACGACGGTGGCCCTGCTGAGCAGGAAGGAGGAGAACCAATAGCCACTGGTCTCAATAGTAAGGTCTGGTGGTGCACTCTGCTAATGATGCTGGGCACGTGCACCGATAATGCAGCCACTCCATCTCTGCCCACTGACATTCAATCCCGACGCCTTCAGTGCCTCAGAACATACCACACTGCTGTTCAATATTCTACTCAGAGCCACACAAAGCAACCGTCAAATAACGTCCTCGAGCTACAACAAGGTAGGTACCCGAGCTACAACAAAGGTACCTGAGCTACAACGAAGTCATAGCTCTATGATAAGACCACGCACTGCAACGAACACACCGGAGGGCGATGAGCCCTGAGCCAGGCACACCCGTCAAACAAGCCAGTGAGCTAAAACAATCACCACCCGGTGAAGGGCACTTATTGTAGAACAAACCTAATTGTGTGTGAGAAAAAGTCCCCGCCCCAAGCTGCAGGAATCACAGACGTCACGTAGAAGGCGGCAGAGCTAGCCCTCAGCTGAACAAGCAGGCCCGGAGCGCGCTGCAGGGGGCCAACGCACCGGGCGCTCTAAATGGCTTTTCTCGCCCCATCTCTCGATGAGCGTGCATAACAAGAGCCCGCCCCTGCTTCCACACATCCTTTGTACCAGGGGAAAACCCGTTTGCCTCCACCCTCGCCCCTAGTGAAGTTACTCGGGCTGCTGGAGACTCCCCTCTCCAGGGCCAAACCTCCGTTCTCGAAGCCAAAGTCAGGCACACCTGGAGGGAGTTGGCAGCTCCCCACCCTCCCTACACGTATTCGTTCCATTGACTGCACCTCTTAATTTGCGAACGAGGTATGCAGTCGGCCATTCTGACCCAACCACCTATCGGGTCTTCCGCGTACCCTCTGGCTCTGTTTGTTGTGATCACCGCTTCCCTCCCAATTCTCCATTATAATAGAAGCCCCTCCCTCGCCCCCAGCACCGGG
The DNA here is from genome assembly GCF_964263255.1 of Lissotriton vulgaris. Classification (NCBI taxonomy): domain Eukaryota; kingdom Metazoa; phylum Chordata; class Amphibia; order Caudata; family Salamandridae; genus Lissotriton; species Lissotriton vulgaris. Next base: position 853,702,553 of record NC_141695.1, read on the forward strand.
GCCTTCACGGGCAAATATCTGGATGGCTCTAAACAAAGAGGGGCGCGAGAGGCGGAGAGAGGGCCGGAAGTCATCAAATGCCACAGCAGGGAACTCGAACACCACCCTGGCCATCAGAAGAGCGCACACAAACACACCACTCGTCACCCAGAGCTTCTAGCAACGCCCCAAATGTACCCAAGCACCGACGGTCACTCCATGCACATAGTTAACTCCAGAGGGCGAGAGCCGCACGCCCCCACCCCAGGTTCGTACCAAAGGTGCCATGGGCCTTAATGCAAGCAAGGGAAGAGGACTGTGGGTCCCAGGTTTGCATGCAAAAACAGCTATATCTGGGCAGAAATATATAGTCAGTGTATTGTGCGCCTTGGAGCAAGGGAAGAAATGGGCCCTGGCTAGGGTGACCAGAATTTTAAAGACAAAAAACGGGACATTTTCCAAAAATAGGTGGTTTACACTTTTACTGCAACCCGGGCACACAGTGACAGTGCCCCTTAGCAGAAAATTACAGAAGAGGCAGTAAGAACACACATAAAATGCAATTTGTAAAGCCAGTAGCAGGCCTGTTAATTAAATTACTTTCTTATAACAGCTGCTAACCATCCCTGCTTTGCAAAACAAAAATATACCTCCCAATTCAGCCGACCCTCTCTACAAACTGGGACTGAACTTAATTTCTAGAAATCTGCCAGGACAGCTGGCGGAAAAAAACGGGACTGTCCAGGCAAATCCGGGACGCCTGGTGGTCAGCCTACCCATGGCTGCAGTCTGGGTTATAAAATGGGAGCAATAATCGGGGTTCAGTGGGCCTCTGGGACCCCGTGGTAGGTACCGCACCCGTGGAACGTACGCCCCCGTGTCTGGCCTGTAATGGGCCCTCTTGGCGCTCGCCGGTGCCACTGCACCTACTTTACTACCGATAGATACGCTCCAACTCTACAACAAGTGTGAGGGTGTTCAGGGGGGGGGGGTAGTATTCTAAAAAGGCAATGATTTGGGTCGGAACATTGAGAAACAGGACACAAACAACTTGTAGCACGCAGACTCCCACGCGCTCCGAGAACGGGCGGCGCTGCCACCAGATGCCCCATGGACAGGCAATGGGGAGGCAGACAACTCACAGCCCAGGAAACACGCAGAGGTAATGCGTGACAGGCGGGAGCGCCACAACTAACCACCCCCCACGAACAGTACCTACACTTAAGATGCCATACTCTCATAACCTGCTCCCTCGCACAGGTGGCTCTGCCCGGAACCTGGCTTATTTCCTTCTTCCAACACCTGCCCCAGTGTCTGTACTCGCACTGTCCCCCTAAACGACGCAGACGTTGGGGGGGGGGGGGGTCTGATAGAGTGGGACCTAACCTCCGGTGATTCGACCTGCCTGCCCCGAGGGGTGTACTTATCCCACATACCCAATGAGGCAGACTTTTCGTTCCACAAAACCTGTGCTTCCGGTTCTAGTGCTCACCCCTCCACTACTTACCCCTATTTAGTGCATCATTCCGGGTTCAACCCATACCCGACCCCCCAAAAAGTGCATACAACTCACCGTTCGCACAGCTGTGATTTGTTAAAAGCGCTTCCATCAGATCCCCTCGCGCTTCACTCTGACGGTGGCTTTTTTTTTTTTTTTTTTTTTGGAGGGGGTCCAGGTAGGATGCTAAAGGGGGCGGCTGGGGGAAGCGCTATGACTCTGTAGATGTGGCCGAGCACCAACCAGATGAAGGAAGGGCTGCAGTGCAGGCAGAGAGCAGGAGAAACGCTCTCTTTCTTCCACTCCCAGTATCGCTTTAACCTCCTGAGCACCTGCACGCACTACCTCCCCTAAACGCAAAAGCCAAACTTCCCTTAACTCCTCCCCTGCCATTAAAGGGCCCCTCTCTGTTCTCCTTCCCTGCGGCGCCTTCCAGCTAAACCTTTACGCTGACCCTCCCATCCGGTTCACCCTTCCTCTCCACACACACCCCTGTGGCTCTCTGATCCTCCTCCCTCCGGCCACTCTCATGCCTCTCCGCGGCTCTCCCGATCTTTTCCAACCAACTTTTTTCGCCTCCTGTCCATCCGCCGCCACCTGATCCCTCCTCCTTCCCTCCAAACATTCTTTTTCTTTCACTCCTGACCTCGCAATCCTCGTCCTGTCCTTCGCCCCGTCCACTCGCTGTTCTCTTCCACCTGTTTACTCAGAATATCCACTGCCCCAACCCTCTCTACTACTGTCTCATACGCGCTCGATCTGGCCCCCTGCGCTGCCCGGTCGCAAAAATGCCAGGTTTTTAGCAGCGCTTTAAGTGGGATGAAAAACGCGCGTGGTTTGTGTTCTCACCGACAGAGTCGTCTGAAGGATTTTGGGGGGCCCCGGGGAAGACATGTTTTGAGGGCTCCTTTAAGGGATACATTTTTACTTTATTACACGTTTCTTGTTAACTCAAGTCCCTGAAGCTAAACAGTACTACAATATGAGTTAAAGGTTAAGAGGCTAACGCAAAGCACTTTAAATATGTCTGTCCTGGGACACCAAACCTTTTAGAGAGACAGTGCAGTGGGAGACAATGTCCGAGACAGACAGCAGACATGTTTGGATAGAGAAGAGAATACACAGATAGTCAAACAGACACAGAGGTCACTTTCCCAGGGTTTGATTTTTATTTTATTTTATTGTTAAACTCAATTATTTAAAATCAATCATGTAAAATTGCTAAAATTGAAGCCCATATCCCCCTTGCCCGCCCATCCCTGCCACCCCCTCCGCCGCCGACCTGCGAGTTTCTAAAACCCTATTTCCGACAGTCAATCTTGTAATGCAAAGTCCCTTTTGCCGTCAACTTTTTAGGAAAAAGAGGGCATAAGTGCACCGGGTTATGTGCTTGTTTAATGTGCTTGCCAATGGGAATGTGTTACTGTATTCTATGAATTATTCTGACTTTTTTGAAACTACATTTTTGCATTATCTTTTTATAATAGATTTGTCACATGTGTAAGCACTTTGTTTAGATAAATGTTTTATTAGTGAAAAATTTCCTATAAAAAAGAAATAATAATAAATAAAATATCAGTATATATCAAGAACACATACAGTGTTATTTGATTCATTAGCACAACGTCTTCTCAAACCCATTTAAACAAGCACATAACCTGGTGCACTTATGCCCTCTTTTTCCTAAAAAGTGTTTCCTTGCTAGGGTTCATCTCATAAGGCGGGGGCTTCATTCTTCCAAATATACCTTTTGCCGTCATCTCCGGGAACTTAATTGTATTTCGGCAATGTTTCAATCAAAGTGAGTGGGATGACGGCCGTCTCTTCTTTGCCCATAAATGTTACTGAAGGACCTTGTTTGCCTGTTAATCAGTCTCTGTGTTTCACGTGCTTATGGTAAAAAATTTAAGCACTTACGTCTAAGGCCAGTCTAATATGGTGAGCACATTTTGCCGCTCTTGCGAGGAGGTGGGTTTTTATTTCCGAGAAGCACCAATCTGATGCCCCCTGCATGTTCTAATACCAAGATATGGCGGAGCATCCTTTGTCACATTTGGGGCAGCAGTATAGTAAGTGGAGCCAGGATTCCTTTTGGTAATTGAATAGGCGGCAAGAGGTGGCACCATCTGCACGTGCCCATGCTGGATTGAAGTCCGCAGTTCTGAGGCCCGTTAGCCTCATAAAAAGGATTTTCCTGTGGGCCTAGCTACGCCCCTAGTGCTTCACTTAGGTATGGTTGAGCTTTCCCCATAATGTAAGATTCCTCCCATGCCTTAGTGAGGGTATTATGGGGAAGTGCAGTTCGATCCAATTCATACGAAAAGGAGCGGACCTGCCGTCTCATGATGTTTGACCAGGTCTTGTGCGGGATGTCTGTTAGGGACAGGCCGTAGGGTTTGATGTTGAGGGTCTCTATTGCTTTGCCCAGCTTGATGTGCCAGGGAGAGACCTCTTCTCCAAAGATTGTTACCAGGTGGTGTTTGAGAGCCGGATGATACAATATCTGAAATGGGGAATGGCTTTTACTTTGATTTAGACAATTTTGGACCTTTGATTTCAATTGACTTTGACTTTGGACTTATGTTAGGACAAGGTATTTGCCAGTTTGATTTTTCTTTCCCTATTTTAACCATTAGGACCTTTGCTGTATCTTACATTTGTATTTGTTTGCTCACCCAATCCGAGGCTAGCACCCCTACCTGGACCCAATATCTATTTTAGTTGGGTATTTCCTTTGCCGTGGATAGTGTGTACCCTATTCATGCCATCTATTCCTGGACAAAATTGTCCTACATGCCACAATTTTCTCTATTGTATCTTGTAAAAAGAGTATTTTCTTAATTCAGTGTCGAGGAAGTGTTCCTCATTGAGATGGGTAGCTAGGCATTTGTTTAACATTGTTCCATGACTTTTGCTGGGAAAGGTAGTAGGGAGATAGGCCAGTACTTATGTAGCTTATTCAGGTCTGCTGAGGGTTTCTTAAGGAAGGAGAGTACTGTGGCATGTTTCCAGATGTCCAGGTAGGTGGATTTGATGACTGAGTCATTCAGGATTGGGATGAGAGCTGCATTGATAGTGTACAATCCTTTAATGAAGACATGTGAGGGCAAAGGGTGCTCCAGTTTGTATGGCCTGCAGGGTCGTTGCTGTTTCTTGAATGATGATGGTAGGTCACGTGGTCCTCTGAGTGTTGGTTAAGATTGGCAGGAGGGCTGTGAGGGTGTAAGTGTCCAATTGGGGCTCAAAGTTGTCGTAGATGCTGGTGATCTTGTTGCTGAAGAACGCTGACAGCTGAGTGCAAAGGCTCTGAGAGGGGGTTAATCTGGTGGAGCTTGCTCCTGGAGAGATGACATTTTTTACTATGGCAAAGATTTTGTTGGTGCCGCTTTCAATGCGGTCGGTGAGCACGGTGCACTTGGTGCCTCCGATTTGGTGAAGGTAGCATCTGAGGGTCGATCTGTTGGTACTAAACTGTGATTTTTATTTGGGAGCAGGTAGCGATATCATTTTTGGTATGTATGAATTTGTGATGATGAACCTTTTTTAATGGTAAAGTTTGAATTTACATTAACATTTTGAAAATGCCAAATTTAGGAAATTGGAATTTTCCTGCACCTAACCCTTTGTGCCTGCAGCCTGTCATGGGTCACATGACTGTGTATAGCTGACAAACTTTGTAAATTCCTCCCAGACAGTCGCATAGTAGCGCAATTAGGTGTGCCTGGATGGGCCATCTGCTGGCAGGATGGGGGCCGAGCTGAGTAAGCCATACTTGTAACTGAGTAGCCTGTGCTCTACCTTCACACAAAGGACCTAACAACCCTGTGTTGTCACTGCAGACAGTTTGGTGCCACAGAAGAGGAATTAGAAAATTCCATGCACTTCAAAGAACCTTTCCAGAAGCCTCTCCCACCTTCCAGAAGAAGGGCACCGGGTATGAAAACAGGACCTTCACACCAACTCTACAGTTCACTACTGGACAATCGGAGGGACTCTTAGAGGACTGCTGCTGCTGTGAACTGCTCTGGACTCTGTCAGACTGTTGCTGTACCCTGGAGCTAGCCTTGAACTCTCGGAGGCCAGCCCTGCAGTTGAGCTCAACGTCTTCACCTGCACTCAGGGCAACCAAAGTGAGTCCAAGGGGTAGTTTGCTGGCATCCTATTCAGAGCCACATGGTCATAAGAGGCTCCCACTATCTTGAACCCGCACCTGGACCCAGCCTGAGTGATTAATGAATAGGGGTGGGTGATAAAGGCCGCTCCCCCTGTGGAGTTGGCAGAGCATTGACCACTAGTTCAGGCCAAATTCCGCCAACTGTTGTGTGGCAAAGATTTTTCTCATGCACAGTTTGGGTAAATTGGCCATCGTGAGTGAGATTTGGTATTCCCTAGCATGCTTTTCAGACACAAGGAGGGCACCCTGCAAGATTTTCTCAACGTGGGAGGTTGCAGACAATCACAGGCAGTCACGACCATTCATGGGGAGAAAGCTGCGGCTCAAGTAGATAATCTACTTCAAAAGCAGCACCCTCTGGCACACCATATGGTGCAGTCAATGCTGATTTATCAACAAGGAACAAGCTCCTGGTGCTAAAAAGCACTTCAAGCAGCATGACGTTTCGATTTCTGCCAGTTCGCGGAACTCTGAGGAATCTTGTGGATTTTTCATGTACCTCCGCAGAATGAACCTCTAGTCCTGAAACCCCAAGAGGTGTCCCACAAGTCCTTGACCCCTGGTTGTGGTGTTAAAGGTGCCCACATGGCCAGTTCCCAAAAGTGAGGAATTTGAAAACTTTGGGTAAAAAAAACTGCTTTGAAAACTTGGAGGAGACCGGGACCAACCTGCTTGCCTATCTGTCCAAGGTGCATCATCGGTCAGCTTAACTTTGCGGCTTCTCCCACTATGTTCTTCTCCGCAGCAACAAACCCTTTTCGGCAGTCATTCACCAAACGTGTATCTTGCGGAATTGTCTTCGGCTACAGCCTTCAACCTGCACCAACTGGAAATTTTTTACTTCCATTTCGACGACTAAGTCCAAACTTAGAAATCTTCACTGTGGCTTAGACCCAAGTCCATCGGACATCAATGCTTCCTTCTTGCCCCGCTGAACTTTACCTTCTCAGACACCTTTTCTCATAATTTCTTCTAAGTCCAAAGGTAAGCATTGACCGGGCCCAATTCACTTCTTGTATCCGAATCGCTCTCCATTGCGGTGTACCATATTGTTTTTACTTTCACCCAGACTCGCATGACTAGATGTGTGCGATTGGCACTTTGATCATTTAGGCCCTAGTTTTCACAAACATTTTTAAATTCATACCTCCTGTTATATTGATTGGACTTTTTGTCGCTTTGGTATCAAATAATGTATCCAAATGTACGCTATTTTTCTAAATTGGTTTCGGACTTTTCTTGTGTTGTGTTTTTACTTCATTACTGTTTGTGTGCTGCATAAATACTTGATATAAAGAAAAACAATGGTTCACTGGAGCATCAATCCCAATAAAATAACAATATGCCTTCAGTCCTTGGAGACACAACAGAAATAATAGCCCTAGGCAAGGAAGAAAAGGCTGGTAATCTATACTGTTTTGTTTAGAAATGTATTCATTTATTGCATACTTATTTTCTTTATTATACAATTTTTGTTTAAAAAAGATCTAGTCCTCTCACTTTAGTGAAAGTGCAACACACATAAAATCTGTGGAGCACACATAATAACACATGATTCATTCAATTTATTTTTAGTAGTGTTTGAGGAATTACTACATAGGTCTATTGTCGACGGCGTTTCAATCTTTGGCAATGTGAGGTCATAATCAGGATGGGGCGTGAACACCCAGTATCTGGAATTAAAACATATGCATACAAATCATGGAAGAGCGCATATGGGCCTGTACAAAGGTTAACCTCAGGTTAAATTGAAAAAAGGACTCTTTTTGATATCATGAAAAATCATGGTCACAGGCCATCGAGTAGGTTCGTATTGATGGATTTGGCATAATAAATTTGGGTTTCGCGTACCTGCTTGATGTCCTAGTTGACCAGCACAGGGAAACAACGTACTAGTTGTACTCGTGGACTAATGCCTTATCAACCTCTCATCAACCCACCACCCCTCCACCCATTGTCACTGTGGGCCCTAATTCGAATATCACTTCAATGCATTTTTCTCATCCATTGTGTCCTATTCTTGGTGCCTGACCCTGCCATGCCACCCAAAATACCAGCTCCTGACGAAATGGTTCAGGTGGTGGTAGCATTGGACATGAAGAATTGTCAGGAATTTTTGCTACAGAGAGTGGACAGCCGGATGATACAATATCTGAAATGGGTAATGAATTTTACTTTGATTTAGACAATTTTAGACCTTTGATTTCAATTGACTTTGCCTTTGGACTTATATTAGGACATGGTATTTGCCAGTTTGATTTTTCTTTCCCTATTTTTACCATTAGGACCTTTGCTGTATCTTCCATTTGTATTTGTTTGCTCACCCACTCCAAGGCTAGCTCCCCTACCTGGACCCAATATCTATTTTAGTTAGGCATTTCCTTTGCCATGGACAGTGTGTACCCTATTCCTGCAGTCTATTCCTGGACAAAATTGTCCTACATGCCACAATTTTCTCTATTGTATCTTGTAAAAAGAGTATTTTCTTCAGTTTTATTCTGTTTTCATTGTGTGCACTCTCTGTGAGCATGCCTATTAATGGATTTGTGTGTGATGACATGAGCGAACAAAGTACAGGACCAAGATTGTTCCATACATGACATTACAACTATAATATGCTTTCACATTGAGACACATGTACACATAAGATAAGATACAACAGAAAGGTAGGTGGAACATGTGTTTATTTTTCAAGTGAGTGCAGGGAAGATATCAATAAAAAGTTACAGTAGTGGGATGGGTTTGCACACATGTAGAGTTGTGACGTGTGTAGATGGTGGAGTGAATGGTGATTGCAGTTTTTATGTGGGTGATGTTTGCTATCCACTCCCACCGGATGGATGTCAGAGTCACCAGCTACACAACACTGGGCCCACAATGGTTGAGGGTCCAAGTTGGGAGCAGGTGGGCTGGTGGTACCTCTGCAGGTTGTTGTTGACCCAAGTTGCCTGAAAAAAACTGACTTGACCCTGCAGCTTGAGGCGGGCCCATGCTGTGGCATGTATGAAATTCATGATTTTTGCTTTGTGTCTTGCATTAGCCTCTCTCAACACATGAAGATATTCCTGCTAAAACTCAATGAGGCCCAGGTGGCTTTTGTGAAGGGTTCTCAAAGACCCCAGTCTGCCCCTCTATTAACCATTAGCTGTACCCTGCCACGCGTTGCTGTGGCTCAGTCTGGTTAAATAGAAGAGAAAGAAAAGAGTAAGCACATGTTTTTTAATATGTTTAATTTCACAATGCTTGTGGGCACACAATATGTTTTTGTGACTATTGTCACGTTGTCTATATATAAACACGTGCTAATGTTGCAAATTGAACCAACTCCTCCCCCCTCCGTTCACCCACTTCCTGTTCTGCCATCCTGACACCAACTGTCCATCCTAATATATGTGGGAAACACCCCTTACAGCGGAAGCACTGCATCGCGACTTTTACATCGCAGATGGCTTCACACCGCATGCTACCGCGCCGCATGCTAAGACGCCGCAATGACTTTTAAAGCGGCAGGCATTACATCGCATTAGGGGCAAAAGCCATTACATTGGAAATGACACATTACATTATGACCGGAAATAACAAAACAAAACAGAACAAAATATTTACGAGCACAAATGATTTATGATCCAAACTATAGAAAACATATGATACAATAGAAAAGATTTACGAACACATATTATACTAAATAATCGAAATGATTCCGAGACAAATAATACAAAATATTTACGAGCACAAATTATTTACGACCCAAACAATAGAAAAGATGATTTACGACCCAAACAATAGAAAAGATTTACGAGCACATATTATATCATACAATTATGACTTCAAGGGCAACAAATTACGGACAACGATGGTCTAATATTTACGAGCACTAATGATTTATGACCCAAAAAATAGAAAAGATATGATACAAGTATGACTTCGATTACGGACAACGATGGTCTGAGGGCAACGCGGCCAACTTTGGTGCAGGGGACTAATGTTCGAACCTCCTGTCACGTTTCAAACACATATTAAGTTATGATATTATCTGATATACAATTTGGATTTTCGCATTTTGACCCTGGATTCGTTATTAGCAAATTATCTTTGCCATGATGAAAGGACAAGAGCTGTCTAAACACCAGCAGTCCTACGTCATACTTCTCTGTTTTATAGTGCCAGTTACTGGATGAAGTAAGATTTTGAACCCTTGTATATCACTTTTTCTGCTGGACATTCAGGCCTCATGCTGCAAATGCGCATAAATATACAACCATGGAAAGTGGTGCATGCTAGTTAGCGGTCCTTGCAATGTTGCTAATCTTCACCTGATCTAATTTAGACTTACACTCCACAAGCAGAATTCTCTTTGAAGAACAGAACTTAAGATCTGCTTATATTACATTTGCTCTGCTACTTGAATGTACGTTAATTCTGTATATTACATATCTGGCCGAGGGACCCAAATACCAACAATGAATTACGGCCACATAATGGACAACGATGTGGTTTGAGGGCAACACGCACAACTTTGGTGCCGGGGACTAATGTTCGAACCTCCTGTCACGTCAACAATAAAAAATACATAAACAATGTACTTTTTTTGGGTGGGCAACATTCAAAGAATAACTTACTTTTTATACAGGGCTTAGAGGCGGGTTCTCGCAGCCGATTCCAAAGACCGCGTTGTTTTGCCATGCGACATGATGGACTGCGGGGTAAAGTACGGCCCAATAGAAATCAACGGGATCGCGTTCCAATAGATTGCGAGGTGAAAACAGACGATGTAATGGACTCGGCGATCAAATAGATGCGGGGAAAAAGCGCGCGATGTAAATGTGCACGATGGAACGTCATACATTCAATATATGTAGACTATTGTCTCTATGCGTCCCTTGTAGTTGTTGCGTAACTACGAAAACGATAGGGTCTGTTCGGCCTTTCGATTAAAAACACGAGCGTATTTGAATCCAACGTTGTGTATATATAAACATGCGCTAATATTGCAAAGTGAACTAACTCCACCCCCATCCCTCCCTCAGTTCCTGGTCTGCCACCCTGACACCAACTGTCCATCCTAATATATATAGACTATTGTCTCTATGTGTCCTTTCCTAATGTTGCAAAGTGAACCAACTCCTCCCCCCTCCCTACACCCACTTGCCGGTCTGCCATCCTGACACCAACTGTCCATCCTAATATATGTAGACTACTGTCTCTATGCGTCCCTTGTAGTTTTCTGGCAGCAACCAAATTGATATGGTCTGTTCGGCCTTTCGATTAAAAACACACGCATATTTGACACACTCGTATTCTAATCCCACGTTGTGCATATATAAACACGCGCTTAATCGAATCGAACATTGTGTCAAAATTTCAAATCAATTGGTGAAGAACTTTCGGACATTTAAGATTTTGAACAAAGGAACATTGACATTTTTATGTGTCTGTTCGGGCTTTCGATTAAAAAAATGCCTGTATTCGACACGGGCATATTGGAATCCAAAGTTGTGTATATAAAAACACGCTCCTATTCAAATCCAACGTTGTGTCAAAATTTCAAAGCAATCGGTGAAGAACTTTCGGAGATTTGCGATTTTGAACAAACAAACATTTACATTTTTATTTATATAGATGAGAGGTATTTCTGGTGGGAGACATTGTTCCCCAGGTGGTTGGAAATGTTAGACAAAGTTAACCCATTTCAAGAAAGGATGAAGGGTAACTCTTGCTCAGTGCATCTGACAAGGCCATTTTGTTGTCTTCCACAGTGAGTGTTGACACCTCGGATGCTGTTGAGTGGTGTGTACGCAGGGAGCGATAACTTTGCTTTACCTGGTATTTCCTCTCCATGAACAGATGGAGCGAAGGTTGGTGATGTACTTGGGTGGAATGGTGAACCATGGAATGCAACTGAGTGTGTGCAGATTGGCAGTGGAAGGAGATGAGTCTTTTCTAACAGGACTAACATTTGTTGCATTTTCCTTGAGCGTTGTGACTTAAAGTACTGAAAACTGCCTGACAAGGGACAAGCTGGCCGGCAGTGACCTGTTCTGTGAGATTCCATCCTCCACTAGGTCAACAATCTCCTCTTCCTCTGCTGTGCTGGATGCCGCTGAGATGGCACATTGTAGTTGGCTAGTGGTTTCTCCAAGGATTGCATGCTGTGATTTGCCAATGGATGGAATATTGTCATCAATATTGCTCATTGTCCCCAGTTGCTACAGTGTAAGAGAAATGACAGTTCGACACTGAAAGGGAAGAGAGGCATACCGTATCAACAATGCCTGTTGCGTAAAGGCAAGGATGACTGTTACATTGAAAATAAGTACTTTGTAAGGTAAGTAGATCCAATAGCCGTAAGTGTTCTTAAGTAAGTTTATTAAGCATAAATTAGGTAGTAAGGAAGGCCCCACCGGGAGCAGCATCCAGCTGCTCAGCCCCACTCACTCAAACTGACCACACATTCAAACCATGCATACACGAACATTCTAATGACATCACACACACACAGGCTGAGCAGCAGAGAAGGAGAAGACCAGAATATAACAATGACACTTAAACATAAGCAGAATGGGTCGTGGCTGGTTACTGATTGGATGGACCCATGTGATGTCAGTTGCTCATCGGCGCTGCTTGAAGGTGCTTAGAACATGCCCTTTCATGAAGCAGCTGCATAAAAGAATAATGCCAAACGGTAAGTAATTGCACTGTTACTAAGGACAACTGTGATAATTGAAGCAACTTGTGTCCTTGCTAATACACTCCAAAAGGGACTATTGCATATTCCTTTTGGATGTATGACGTTACAACGCATACTTACCACGCATACCATTACAACACGGTTTTTACAACGCATACCATTACAACGCATAGCGCTTTGGGGTGCTGGATAGTGAATAGTTTAATTTACTATTCTAACTCCAGTCCCCGTGGACACTAGGGAAGGTGTTGGATAGTAAATTAAACTTATTCCCTATCCTAGAGCGCCCCCCAGCGCAATGCGTTGTAATGGTTTGCGTTGTAATGACTGCGTTGTAATGGTAGTGAGTGGTAAATGATTAGTTGTAAAGGTTGTATACCCACTGTAGTAAATGGAAAAGAGCCACAGACTTACCTGACCGACAGATGACACAGATGGCCGACTTGCTGCTTGGAAGATGTTCCTTGAAGTGGGCTGATGGGTGATCTGCAGCGTGGACTCCAGGGGATATTGTGTCTCTGCAACTGTGGAGAGAGACACACACACAGCATGCTCAGTATGTGGTTGTGGGAACAGTCATTGATACAGAGTATCATTGCTTTAGCTTTATTGACATGAAATGAAAGATATGTATTCCCTGAAGAAACTAGAGATTCATAAAATTAGTGTAGGTTAAATCTCAGTCAAACTGTGAAGACTTGTAATTCTCATTCACATTAACACCTTGCTTCCAGTTATGCTGTGTTTATTAACATGCATTGCATATGTTATCATGAACCCATTTATTCATGTTTGCATTTATTCTGAACTCACATGTGCATGTACAATCATGTAGTCATATAATCATATATTCAAAATTCACATTGAACTACTTAATTAAAGATAGCTTGACTAAAGGCCTTTACTTTGAAATGCATTTTGCTTGCCTTGTGTGTTCTTTCTTTAGCAGGTGTGTTCTCATGATTTCAAACCTAAAGAAAGGAGTGTTTTTGAATTATTGAAAGTGAGGCCTAAGAAGAGACATGAGGAACTAATGAGTAGAAGAGGCCTCCTATTCATCGTGTAATAGGAACAAGGAGATACTCAAGGTTGCAGAGAGGGCCCAAGTTCGTGGGATAGGAAAATCGAAGGATGTTGCCAATACCTACCATGGGGAGGGGAAATAATTGGGTTTCTGATGACATAGGGAAAGATATATTTGCTCTTGAAACTTCTTGGCTTGATTCGTCTTACATCGTTAGAGTTCAGATCAGATCGTTGCTGACTCTGAGGGGTACAGACCTCTCTATTTCCCTTGTAAGCATACAGCTTTATGCTAAACACTTATTCTCTTTTTAGAAGACTTCTACTGGAGTTTTCACTCTGCTGACACCGTCTTGCACTTGTGAACTCATCTGAGACCTTCGCCCAATTACACATTCAATCAATCAATCAATCAAAGACATTTATAGAGCGCACTACTTACCCGTAGGGTCTCAAGGCGCTTGGGGGGGGGGGAGGGTGCCGTTACTGCTCGAACAGCCAGGTCTTGAGCTTCTTCCTGAAGGAGAGGTGGTCTTGGGTCAGGCGCAGGTCGGTCGGGAGGGAGTTCCAGGTCTTGGCGGCCAGGTAGGAGAAGGACCTTCCTCCTGTTGTCGCTCATCGGATGCGGGGGACGGCGGCGAGGGCGTGGCTGGCTGATCGGAGGTGGCGTTTGGGAGCGTAGAAGTTGATTCGGTTATTGAGGTAGCTCGGGCCTTGAGCGTGTAGGGCTTTGTGTGCGTGGGTGAGGAGACGGAAGGTGATTCTTTTGTTGACCGGGAGCCAATGCAGGTCTCTCAGATGTCCGGAGATATGGCTGTTTCGTGGGATGTCGAGGATAAGTCTGGCTGGATCCGCTGGAGTCTCTTCTGGAGCTTGGCGGTGGTACCGGCGTAGAGGGCGTTGCCGTAGTCCAGTCGGCTGGTGACGAGGGCCTGGGTGACGGTCTTCCTGGTCTCGGTGGGGATCCACCAGAAGATCTTCCGTAGCATGCGTAGGATGTTGAAGCACGACGAGGAGACGGCATTGACTTGCCTGGTCATGGAGAGGGAGGAGTCCAGGATGAAGCCCAGGTTGCGTGCGTGGTCCGTCGGTTTGGGTGCGGTGCCCAGGGCGGGGGGCCACCAGGAGTCGTCCCAGGCGGAGGGCGAGGAGCCCAGGATGAGGACCTCCGTCTTGTCTGAGTTCAGTTTCAGGCGGCTGGTCGTCATCCACTCGGCTACATCTTTCATCCCTTCGTGCAGGTTGGTACTGGCGGCGCCGGGGTCGTTGGTCAAGGAGAGGATCAGCTGGGTGTCGTCGGCGTAGGAGATTATGTTGAGGTTGTGTTGGCGTGCGATGGCCGCGAGGGGGCTCATGTAGACTTTGAAGAGGGTGGGGCTCAGCGAGGATCCTTGGGGTACGCCGCAGATGACTTTGGTGGCCTCTGACTTGTACGGTGGCAGGTGGACTCTCTGTGTTCTTCCGTCGAGGAAGGAGACGATCCATTCCAGTGCCTTCTCCTGGACTCCGACGTTGCTGAGGCGTTGCACTAGGGTGCGGTGGCAGACAGTGTCGAAGGCCACGGAGAGGTCCAGGAGGATGAGGGCCGCTGTTTCTCCGTTGTCCATCAGGGCTCGGATGTCGTCGGTGGCGGCGATGAGGGCGGTCTCGGTGCTGTGGTTGGCTCGGAAGCCGGATTGCGAGGGGTCGAGGGATCCGTTCGTCTCGAGGAAGGCGGCCAGCTGTTTGTTGACGGTCTTCTCGATGACTTTGGCTGGAAACGGGAGCAGCGAGATGGGGCTGTAGTTCTTGAGTTCGGTGGGGTCTGCTGTGGGTTTCTTGAGTAGAGCGCTGAGTTCGGCGTGCTTCCAGCTCCCGGGGAAGGTGGCGGTGTCGAAGGAGGTGTTGATGATGTCCCGCAGGTGGGGTGCGATGACAGCGTCGGCCTTGTTGAAGACGTGGTGAGGGCAGGGGTCAGTCGGAGATCCGGAGTGGACGGAGTTCATCATGCGGACGGTGTCTTCGGTGCTGATCGGAGTCCAGGCTCGGATGGTGGTGGTGGGCGGCGTTGCTGTGGTTGTGGCGAGCCTCGGATGGGTTCTGAAGCTGTTGTGTATGTCCGCGATCTTGTTGTGGAAGTAGGAGGCGAGGGAGTTGCAGAGGTCTTGCGAAGGGGTGATGTCGTTGTTTCCGGCGTTGGGGTTGGAGAGCTCTTTCACGATGTTGAAGAGTTCCTTGCAGTTGTGTGCATTGTTGTCCAGCCGGTCCTTGAATGCAGTTTTCTTGGCGGCGCGGATCAGTTGGTGGTGCTTCCGGGTGGCGAGTTTGAGGGCGGTCATGTTGTCCGGTGTAGGTTCCTTTCTCCAGACTTTCTCGATGGCTCGGCAGTTCTTCTTGGAGCTCTTGAGTTCGTCGGTGAACCATGGGGCTTTCTTGCCGCCGGGTCTGCTGGGCGGGGTCCTCAGAGGGGCGAGTTCGTCCGCGCAGTTGCTGATCCACTTCGTGAGGTTGTCGGCGGCCTGGCTGGGGTTCGCTGAGCTGGCAGGAGGGTGCTGGCTCAGGGAAGCGGCGAGCTGGTCGGCTGTGATCTTGTTCCAGTTTCTTCTAGCAACCTGTTGCTGGTGGTGGTGGATCGTCGTTCTTCTGAAGGTGAAGTGGATGCAGCTGTGGTCCGTCCAGTGGAGTTCTGTGGCGTGGCTGAAGGCGATGTCTTTGCTGGATGAGAACATTTGCATCTTAGACTTAGAACTTGGGTTAGATGACTTTAGAGCCAATTCTTGTTTAGGAAGGAGGATCTGAGTTTCTTTAAGGAACATCAATTTCTATTTCTCAGTATCTGTATTGTTGTGACTGCGTCTATTGCATGTCTCATGATATTGAATCTGAATCTCTCCCGACATTTTAGCTTGCCCATTGTAGTTCTTTACTTTTATAATATGTTTTTGATTTGCATATACATTGGATTATCAACTTGCAATAAACCCACTAAACTTCATTTACTGATTCCTGGTCCTCTTTGTGTGGCAAAATGGGCTACATGGAAGTTGCATTGTCTTACTAATGCTCACTCCCTTAGCCTCTCAATCAACTACAAAGATTAATCGAATGAGAAACAGTAATGACTTTTCTGCATGCCTGCACACTCATCAAGGGATGAGAAACTGAGTCAGGATCTAAGTCCACCATCATACAGAGACCATCTTGGTAAACCTATCCTTTACCTGCCTCCTCTTGTACTGCCATTTAGTTTTAAAATAGCCCACGTTGCTTACCTCCACTGCCAATGCATTCACTCAATGACCTCCTGCCAGATGGAAGCCTTTTCAACGCCACAGAATGTGTGTGAAGGCTGACCATGCAGTTCTCTGTAGTGATCCACTGCAAAACTAACCACAAATTCTGTCTTTTCAATGAAGTTCCTCTTTCTCTTGAGGGGGATAATCTGTCCCATGGTGGCTGTAGGTAATGTCTGGCTCCACACGGTCTTAAAGTGCAAGGGGAAGAGGGTGGAGCCCGGTATCTGGGATATATTTAAGTGGTTCCATTGTAATGTTTGTCAGGTCGGTGGGATTGTTTTCAGATGATAGCTGTTTTACTATAACTTTTAATGTATAGTTCTACATAGCATAGGAGACGATGTTCACATGTAAAAAGTAAGACTATCCGGCATACGCCTAAAATAAACTCATAAAGTTACTATACTCATGCTACTAGGCATAAATCTTCACCCAAGTTGCTGAATTGCATCTAGGTTGATATGAAAAATGATGCTGAGGCATAGGTAGAAATCTATGTGTGTGGAGGTCTCTGCATGTATATTTAGATTTGGGTAAGTGGGCCCTAATTTGTGCATATTGGCATTTAGCTGAACCTTAAAATATGTGGCAGGGAATGCTGAATACCAGTTAGTTGCCATGCTCAACTTTGGTTAAATTGCTTTTACACCCCCTCTCAAACTCTCTTAACTCAAATTCACACGCCCGGTAATCTGAAGGAGCTCTAGTCTGACAGGCAAAGTTCTATGAAAAAAGACCCCTGCAGAACATCGAGGCCTTATTTGCCAAATTTTGCGCCCTCAAAACATGAAAATTGCAGCAAAAAAAGCAAACATGTTGTTGCTATGGTGACTGGAACAAAATGTGCCTGTCACAAAAATATTGTGACTCCGCCTGCAAACCAGAACCGTGCAGCAAGTTGTAGAATGGAGGTTCTGATGCCAGAGAGAGCACAGTTTAAACCCTGCCCCCTCTCTGGCACCATCTGGTTAGGCCCCAGAGTGATATAGATGCTGCTGGAAGGAACTGTTACTGTGCCCCTTGCGCCCTCGGCTCCTCCCATCTTAGTGTAAGGTGTGAAGTGGGTGGAGAGGGCTACTGTAACACCTCCCAACGTCAGCATGTGTTTCACTGCTATGAAAAGTAAAGCAGAAAGATTGCAAAGGAGGCCAGGCCGCTCACACACTTGCAATGTTCCAGCCACCAGAAATCTTTCTAATTTTTGTGCAGACCTGGCGCCGCTTGCGTTGAGGTTCCTGGAGGCAGGCTCTGCCTCCAGGAAGCACCTAGTGGCACTGCAGAGCAGGAGAGAGAACATGAAAACACCTCTCTCCTGCCCATCCTCCTGTTATTGACCCAGCACAGCAGCGCAAGGTCAATATAAGAAGGGCCAAATACGCTTCCAAATCTTTTTTTTATATTGAAAGATTTTGCTTAGGCTTTGAAAAATTCACAGGATTTTCACAAAAGTCCTAATGTCACAATGTCTTCGCAAAGTGCAATATCCTGGAAGGTCAGATAAAACCTTTAAACAAATACATGTTCAAAGGGTGTACCTTCGTTATCCAACTGGAATGCAATAGTCCATGACTCCTGCATCCTGACACCAGTGGTAAAAAAAAATGCACCCACCACAAGGACTGCTGTGTAACCCTTTTAATTTATTTGTATTTTAAAAGTTTTATATAGAGCTAGCTTGACCCGTAAGTATCAGAGCGCTTTACATACACACAGTAAACAGCAGAGGGACATTACATTACATAGTAGGGCGGCAGTAAGGAAGCAAACCACAGAGAAAAGTACAGCATGGGAAATAAATATGCAGTGCAGCGGAGGGGGAGAGAGCAATGAAAGAAAAGGTGAGAATGACATAGTCCGGTCACCCACTGTCCTTTAATGTCCAGGGAAAGAGGAGACAACTCGGATAAAGAAAACTAGGATAGTTGACGTTGGTCAGGAAAGTATTTGTTTAGCAGATGGAGATTCAGGTCCCTTTTGAAACAGGAGAAGGAGGGGTTGCATCTGAGGACTCCCGGGAGAGCATTCCATATCCAGGGAGCGTTGCCAGAAAACGATCGGTGTTGGGTGGTTTTCTTTTTCAATTTCGGAGAACGGGATTTACAGTATTACCACCTGTTTCAGAGATTTGCTGAAATAAATGGAGAATAATTGGTCTAAAACTTTCCGCCTGTAATTAGGGTTGGTTTACATTAGTCTTGTATTAGGAAAATATTCCTGGTTTTTCCGTGGCCTGATTTTTGCGTGAATATTGCATTACCAATGGCCTCTGTGAGCCAGTAAGTTATAAATATAGTACTATGAAGCTGAGTAATAATAGCTGACATTAAAACTGACGAAGCAATTCCGGTTAAGGTGCGTGCACTAAATACTCATTAAGTGTATTAACATAATTGTTCTACGGGAGTGGTTCCCACTGTATTCCAAGGAATTTCAAACCTTTTCTCCCGCCCATCAAGTCTCTGGGACTTTCACAATGTAATGTAGCCATACCGGAATTACAGGTTCAACTGAGCTCGCGCAGCAGCGCGCGGGCAGGCGATAGGAATGCACATGACCTCTCGGCTGCCCCCACTGCTGCTGACAGCCGAATTTCACTGAAACTGAGAGTCACCATTACACTCGAGGAAAAGTGCACCGTTTTTTACTCTGTTTGTGTCTGCCTGCTTGTACTGCTGCCCTATTTGGGTGGGAGGTGGATTTACGTGTCAGTGCTTAATTTGTAAAAATCATTTGGCCCTCCTCAGGAGGTCACTTTAGCTTGCACCACACATTGCTCCTACCAGCATTGCCATTGACAGTATCAACACAACTGCTAAGTGCTAACCATCATACTGCTACAAGTGTGACAATCCAGACTATTCCAGGTGCCCCAAAGATTTATGAATGTTTTGGGGGCAGGTATAAGTCATTTTTAATGCATATAGAATGGATAAACATCTGTTGTTGTGTAAATTAGATAGACAGCGCCACCATGTGGCAGGCTGTCATATGTGCCGCTGTTGGCAATTAAGCACCTTAAACCACCTACTCAAATTAAGCACTATCAGCGTGCCTGTGTGTGCCGGGTGTAATGCTGTTTCCCGTGAACATGTTGCCTATGTTTTAAAGAAGCTTGCACTGTGGTTGCCCCCTGTACTAAGCCAATTGTGGATGTATGTGTGTGCGGGGTGTACATTACATTAGCCTGCAATGTACGCAGTTGTGTGCACATGCACATACATCCGTTTCTTTTTCTACTCGTGTCCTTGCTGTACCTGATCTTTGTGTGTGAATGATGCTTGCACCGCTCCACTTGTACTTCAGCACAAGAGGGAGGTTTTCACTGATGCAGCCAGTTTTGTTGCCTCTACTGCCTGTAATGTACAATCTTAGTGCAGGAAGTTGGGACACCTCTGTTGAACTTTACTTGTTCGGTGCATGTGGAAAGCAAGCACATTGTGGTGCGTTGTAAGTGTAGTCGAATATTGCAGCGTCACTTCCTAAGCTATTTCTTTTCAGAGAGTGAGGGGCGTTGTCATGAGGGGCGGCTCCTCCACGTGGGCTTCAGAGCATCGCCCCACTGCTTTCTCGCACTGCGAGAAGCAGCAATGTAAAATGGTATAAATACCATTTTATGTTTCTGCTTCTCGTACTGCGAGAAAGCAGAAGAAGGGTATGACTGGAGTGGCTAGCCCAATGTTATGGGCGCTGACTGGTCGGCTGCAATGCGCTCTCCTGTTTTCTTCATGTAGGCTCCATGCAGCATGCATGGAGAAAACGGCCTTCCCATAGACGCCTGTACGGACGGCGTCCTAGCCAATCACAATGCTGTCATTGCAGCGTTGTGATTAGCTTGAGGGAGGAGAGGGAGGCTTCCTGCATCTGCTTCCTGTGAGCAGAAAGCGAGCAGGAGGCGGGGGGAGGGGGGGTTATTAAATTAACCACCCCTCCCCGCGAGACCCCACGCACCCCCAACTGCGTCAGTCATGCTAGCCATGGCTGGGTATTGCTGCTTGGTATTTGAAGGTAGCTCTCACTTCTGTTGCCTGTGTTGGTCCCTTGTTAGGTCTCGCCTCTCAATGGGCATGCACATTGAGCGGAACAAGACTATAGGGGCTTAAACAGCGTTTAACCAAGCACACGATTCCACTGGCGATTCCTTGCAGTGCATGTGCTTTTTAGGTCATTGCGCAAGCGCAAGCCCTAAAAAGCGCGTGCACATGCCACCAGCCGCCTGCCTGCCTGCCTCGCATTACCACATCAAAGGCAGCCCAGCCTCCCTCCCGCAGCCCCTGCTGCTTCACACCCTCATCGCCGCTCTCCCCGCTCCGCCCCCTGATGCGGCCGTGCCGCATTTCTCCTCCCCCCTCCCCACAGCAATGCCCTCTGTCTTGTTTTTTTAACCTGCTGCAGGCGCTGTTATTAATATCTCATCAGCCCGCTTTCTTGCCCTCCCAACTCCCTCTCACACCCTGCTGCCAAACACTGTTGCCCACTCCTGCAAATAACTTGACATCAGCGTGAGGCGCTAATCTGTGAGTGATTCAGGTGAGTTGGGAGAGGGGCAGAGATGTATGCATTTAGGGGCAGTCATAACTCTGGCGTAATCGGCGAGGAACTGACCTCTAAACACAAAAGGGGCTCCCCGCTTCCTCAATTTATTTACTGGAAACGGAGGTCCCATATTTCTTTTGTAAAATTTTTTATTTAGTATTTGCAAGGAAGAAAAGAAGAAAGGAAAGCAGAAAGAAAACAAATACAGGCGACATCCACAATGGACCCCACACAGGGGGTGCTGAAGAACCTTCCCTCAAGGGCGGCCAGAATAGGTAGCATAGCACAAAGTTGGAATGCAGGTTCTAAAGTTCTAAAGTCATCGTTCATCTGAAGCAAATGAAAAGTAAGGCCAAGGCCCATGCTGGTCCGCCAACTTGCAATAGTCCTGCTGTGAGGAATGGCAAACCCAGTTGGGGGATCGCGCTACATTGGAACTCAGTTAGCTAATCATCGCCATAGGCCAAGTGGTGTTGCAACCAAAGGAAATTTACCCAACAACCCCAAACGCGGTCCCCCTCCCACTCCCCCTTACCCCCCCCCTTTGGTGGTGGCGACCCTCCCCTCATGCATACCAGTCCACAGTCAAACCTTCCAACTAAATCTTAAATAGATGTAAAGAGCGAAGCGGGGACGGACATTAGTGATGGGCGGATTTTGCGGATTGGCAATCCGTGAATTTGCGGATTTGCGAATTTGCGGATTGCGAAAATCCGCAAAATCCGCGAATCCTCGCAGATTTTTTTTTTGTGTTTGCACGGGTTTCTGCAAGTTTGCGAGGGTTTTGTACAATTTCGCAAATTGCGAAATTGTACAAAACGCTCGCGAACTTGCAGAAACCCGTGCGAACACAATGTGCCTACTCATGTATGTGCCTCTTGTGTGTATAAAAGGTCAGAGAAAGATCAGTTCAGCAGATGAAGAGAAAGAAGCTCCTGGTCACAGGAACAGCACGGGTATTGCGCTCGTGAAAGTCAAGGATGCAAAGTCTATCCAGCATCACAGCTGATTTTCCAAGGTAGATTTGGGAAGAAGGCACACCTGTCCAGCCTCGACGACGCTCACGATTGTTTTTGGGCTAATGAATGAGTCACTGAATTTGAGCATCAACTAGTTCGAGCGACCATGTGTGTGTTACTATGCAATCGCCCCGAAGGGGGCAGGGGTCCCTTGAGTGAGCTGTAACTATTTTACAATGGCGCCAGCAAGCTGCCAGCGCCGTTGTAAAATAGTTACAAAGTTAGCTTGCACAGGAAGCACTTAGATAAAATAAAGCAGCACCTGCTTCGTTTTATCTAGTGGTTCCTGTGCAAGCTAACTTTGTAACTATTTTACAACGGCGCTGGCAGCTTGCTGGCGCCATTGTAAAATAGTTACATGAGTGGGGGTTCAACTTTTGAACCCGTTACGTCCGCGGATTTTTTTTTGCGGATTTTGCGGGAAATCCGCAAAATTCGCGGATTGCGGATTTCCCAAAAATCCGCAAAATCTGCAGGCGTAACGGATTTCCCGCTCATGCCTAACGGACATACCGCAGAAGGCAAGCCCCGAGATAAAAAGCGGACCAAAGGGCCCCATCTGAACAAGAAGTTTTTGAAATCGCCCAAGAATATATCCGACAGCCTCTCCAGGCTCAGTAATCGCCATAATCTCGCGTGCCACAGTGATATGGCCGGGGCCGTCGGTGTGTTCCAGGCTGCCGCCAGGCTTAACTTGGCCGCTCCAAGGCAGACAGAGGCGGTTCCTCCATGGGGGCGTTTGGGCGCCGCCCCCCCCTGCTTTCTCGCCGTGCGAGAAGGCAGAAACAAATGGTAGTTATTGCCTTAATATAACTACCATTTGTGATTTGTTTCTGCCTTCTCGCACGACAAGAAAGCAGAACTTCCTTCCTGGTTTAGAGTCAGAGTGGGAGGTGTGTTACTCGAGGGCAGGGGGGAGTGGCTTGCCCACTGTTGTTAATACTGATTGTTTGGGCAGCCTGAGGCCGCCCAAACAGACAGTATTAACTACAGTGGGAAAGCCACTCCCCCAAGCCACTCCCCCCAGCCCTCGCGTAACACCACACACTCACTCTCCCTTTTCTCTCTGTATGCTGCTGCAGCAGCATACAGAGAGAAAATGACGTAGCCTGGGGCAGACGGCCGCCCCAATCAAAAACGCGGTGGTGGAGGAGAGGGAGGCTGCCTGCTGCGCCGCCTTCCTGTGATGACGTGCTGCAGGACTTGAAAATGAGGAAGGCGGAAGTCGGGACAGAGTCTCTCCGGACGATGAGTTTATTATTTTTTATTACCCGTTCCTATTTCATTTAAATTCATACTTTTCCATTTGCTTTTTTATTATTGAGAGCCGCTCTCTGTCGCAAATCTACCCCCGCACGACATCACATGCTAATGACTTGAATGGTAATGCAGTAATTTACAGCTGTAATATCATTATGACAGTATATCATAACAACCGCAAATGTATCACAGATGGACAGATCGAGGCTGCCATTGGAAGCGATAGGTAAACACGCAGGATCACTCCAGTATACATAATGTACCGTGTTGCAAGAGGAGCCACTTCGGAATTAGATCTGGGTGCAACCAACAGGTATTGAAACCCATTTTTTATCCTAACTTAATGATCATGCTCGCGTTGCACTTTGTCATTTCCCAAATGAACCGCGGTGTCTAATTACAACCTAAGCATCGCAGATACATGATATACTCTCTGTTTGTTCCCGCCAGACAGATGTGATCAGCAAACAGATTTCAGCCACAAATATCTAAAATATTGTCTACGCATCGCTTCTAGGGGTAGTTAGCAAGACTACCAAGTTTATATAATCTCAGTTTACAGCACTTTTGGAAAAGTTCATTCATGATTGATCATGCAAAGACCGGCGTTATTGCTAGTTGGTACTGTAGAAAAGTCAGAAGTGAATAGACTTTTTCGTCAGAAGGGACAACATAAACTGCATGAAATATATTTTGGCCCTTACTACAAGATGGCTGGAAAATGTGTGGCGGTCTACTGGAGCTCAAATGAATGATTCTCCCACTATCTCTGCACCAGCTTCCCGGCACCACGAGCTTTAGGCCTTAGAAAGAAGAACATGTGGACTCGAAATGACTTGCTGCTTTCAGTTTATTAATGTGTGAGACATGCAGCATCGGTTAGCACTCTCGCCTTCCTCTGGCAGGAGCACCTGCCGTCTCCATCCAGCCCGGAATGTGTTCATGGGGCAGCGGTGTTGAGACCTCTCCTCTTGGTAGGAGTGTGGTCACTGTGGTGCTTTGTGTCACGTGGACGTCTCTCCCCCACCACAGAGACCTGTGCGCACAAACCATGCTAATAGGGCTCCTTGAGCGATGTCCCAAAAAACACAACAGCATAATCTGTCTTCTAAAAGTGCATATGGTAAAAGGATCTAAACCCCTGAGCCCATGGCTCTGCTCGAAGGGAAGGGGGAATATACAGAGAAAAGATAGAAGCAGTCATTTGTGGGCATTGCAGCTGCTCCAAAATTGCAGTGCTTGTGTCACAGCAGAAGCACGGAGGCTTGCGTAGCATACAGGAGTAAGGGACACAGTGCTTTGCTTTCCCTTTTCTCCTCTTTGTACATCAACACCATTTCAGTCCCCATTGATGCAAGGTGTGATCCTGGTACAATCACATTGCATAATGTTTCATATTCACCAGTGTTTGTGGAGTGATTTGGTGTAACCCTGTAGCAGAGAATGGGCAGGAAATAGGCAGACTTAAGGGGTTGTACCTGTATTGATGTTTAACAGTGCACCATTTTATAAAACGTGCACTATGTTAATGGAAAAGTAATGGTTATATTTATTTCATCATATTTTAATGCCTCATACCCCTAACTACCTCCCGGCTTTTAGAATGCAGTGTGGTGTTTCAGAGATAAAACCTTGAACATCTGAGATGGAAGGGGGGAGGAGGCTGCGTGTCTGACTATTTGTCTGCATTATAATTCCTATTATAAGATCCGTTTGGGTGTCTGCTTTACAGTTTCAAGACTGAGATGTGTCTGCTTGCTAGTTGGGTATTTGTCTGTCTACTTGGCAATCCCCAGTAGAGAGGTGTATGTACACCTGTAGTGAGCATGGGTCTCTGTGGAGCTGGGTGAAGGTACAAGAGCAAAGCTGTGTGAATTGAGGGGAGGGGAGGTGCAGTGACCGATCTGTTTAATAGGCCCAGCCAGCACTAATTGCTTTATTAACCTTCCTGCTTCCTCAAATTTGCTTAAAAATGCACTGTTTGTCCACTCTTTTTTCAAAATTTTCTTGGTGGGGAAGCCCTCAAACCCACCGTAGGTTGTTTGACCTCGCTCGCTATACTCGCTACCCGTAGTGCAGTACAACAATAATGTAACGCCTCACCACTTTCAAATGTCACCAGCCGCCACTGAAGGCAGAGCCCCAGGATACGTTTGTCCGCCTTAGTTTGATGCTCCAACATTGGGTCGCGGAGCCCCAGCAGGACATATTCTATAGACTCCGGGATTGGATACCCCAGAATGTCCTTGATGTGGGATAAAATCTCAGACCAGAACGGGCGGATTACCGGGCAGTCCCACCATATGTGGCGGAAGTCCCCTAACAAACCGCAACCCCTCCAGCACCTATCCGAGGACGCAGGAAATATCCGATGTAGCTTGGATGGGTAGAGGTACCAATCAAACATAGTTTTCAGGTGAGCTTCTCTGAGGTCTACTGAGTGGTTATGCGTCGCTATGTCCCGCCAAAGGCTCTTCCATTCACTATCAGTGATGTCTCTGCCTATAAGAGCCTCCCAATGTTCCATATAGCGGGGACGTGGGTACACCGCAGTGTCCAGCAACAGCCCATACAAGAAAGAAATCGCCCCCTTCATAGTGGAAGTGCGAAGAATAAAGGCTTCAAACGATGTCAAAGGCCGCGCGGCGGCCTCCGCCATGTCCGCCGAGGTTGCCCAGTGGAGGAGCTGGTTGTGGCGGAAGCGTTCAGTGGCGGGGAGCCCATAGTCTTGCATACAGTTGGGAAATGTGAGAGGCGCCGTGCCATGGAACAGATGCGTGAGGGCCCTACACCCTCCCTCTCTCCATTTGTTAAAGTGTCCCTTTTGCATAGCCGGGGGAAGGCCGGATTAAAGTGGATGGGCGTAAAGGGGAACGGAAACGTGGTCCAACGGTCATCACTGCTGACCGTGTCCCACACCTTCAGAGTCGTGCTGGTAGGTGTGCTGATGTAAGCATTCCTGGGTCGGTCCACCTTAGGCTTCCAGGCCAGATCCCATATTGACCTCCCCGCCACACTTCTGTCCATATGCAGCCAGTGTTTCTCTGAGAGTTGCTGGGACCATTCCACCAGAACCCGCTATTGTGCAGCTTTATAATACAGGAGCATGCCCGGAAGTCCCACCCCACCATCCCTCCGCGCCCGCCTCAGGGTCACGAAGGAGAAGCGCGCTCTGCCTCCCTGCCACACAAACTTCAGCATGAGGGTCTTGAGTCGCCGAAAGAAATCCAACTCCACCGGAATGGGCAAAGCTTGGAAGAGGTATAAGAATTTAAGAAGTAGGACCATCTTAAGAGCATGGATCCTCCCCAGCCATGAGATGTATTTTGGTTTCCACCTCTCTAGGTCAGCGCGAACCGCCAAGAGCAGTGGGGGGAAGTTGGCCGAGAACAACGAACCCAGAGTAGGTGTCAGCCGGATACCCAGGTACAACAGGGATGCAGATGCCCACGATAAAGGTGTGAGCGCGTGAATCCGGTCTACTTCCGCCGGGGGAAGAGTGAGGTTAAGTATGTACGATTTATCAAAGTTGACCTTAAACCCTGCCACCGCCTCAACGTCAGAGAGCACCAGCTGAATATGGGGTAACGACTGGGCCGGGTCCCCCACCGATAACAGCACATCGTCAGCAAAAAGAGATATCTTGTGCTGCTCACCCGAGAACGGAAGACCCCTAATCTGTTCTCGCTCCCGAATCGGGAGGGCCAAAGGCTTGATACTTAAGGCAAAGAGGAGAAGGGAGAGAGGGCTGCCCTGCCTCGTCCCACGCGAGTGAGGGAAACAAGGAGACCGATGTCCATTGATCATCACCCTAGAAGTGGGACTACTATAGTTGGCACGGATCATTTTAATAAATGGCTGTGAAAAACCAAAGGCGCCCAGGGTGCGGAACGAGAAGCCCCAATCCACGCGGTCGAAGGCCTTCTCCGCGTCGAGCCCCACCAGAATCGCCAGAATACGAAACCGGTTGGCCTTCTTAATAAGATGTATCACCCGCCTCAGGTTGTCATGTGTCTGTCGACCCCTTAATGAACCCGGACTGATCCGGATGAATGAGGGCCGGCATCAAGTCCTGAAGTCTACTCGCGATGATAGAGGAGTACAATTTAGCGTCCACATTGAGGAGGGCTATCGAGCGATATGATGAACACCTGGTAAGGTCTTTCCCAGGTTTAGGGAGTACGGTAATCATGGCCTCGGCCATTGTCCCAGAGGTCATCCCAGTGGCCGCCATCTCATTAAAAAGGGAGACTAGACAATCGCACAATTCCGGCGCGAACGTTTTATAAAACAGGGCAGTGTAGCCATCCGGACCCTGCGCTTTGTGAAGCTTTAAGGCCTTGATCGCGTCCATTACCTCCGTAGCGGAAATAGGGGCAGACAACAACTCATTCCATTCCCTGGACACCTGCGGTATGGGGAGGCCCGCTAAGAATCCATCTTGAGCGTCCGGATCTAAAGCATCGCCCCGATAAAGCTCAGCAAATATTGTCCAAATATATCCGCCTTTTCCGTGTCCCGGTGCTGCACAGACCCCACAGAATCCTGTATCCCTCCGATGTAGTCCCTCTCTCTCTTATCCCGAAGCTGTCGGGCCAAGTGTTGTCCTACCTTATTTCCCTGCGAATAGGAGACCCGTCTCAATCGCAAAAGGGTGAATTCAGCTCGATTGTTATAATGGGCTTTCAGTTTCCCCCGTACCGCTGTCAGAGGACGAAGGGTTAATCTGGAAGGATTCGATTTGTGCGCCTGTTCCAATCTCACCAGTTCCGCCTCTAGGTCCTCGCGTTCCTTCCTCCTCAGTTTATTGAGGCCCGCATTGAGGCCCAGGCACGTACCCCTCAGCGCAGCCTTACAAGCATCCTACGTGTTAAACACCGAGGTGTCCGATGTCGGGTTCAAAGCCAAGAACTCCCCAATGGCCCTCCGGAGCTCCTTGCAGGAGACCTCGTCTCGGACCAGTGCTGCCGGAAAGTACCACTTCCTCCAGCCATCCCCCCCCACCGGCCAATGCATCCCGAGGACCAGCAGGCTATGATCAGACACTGAGAGTGGAAAACGCTGGAGCCCCGGACATCCCCCCTAAGGCCTTGGTTCACAAAGATATGGTCTAAGCGGGAGTAGGAGTGGTGGACGTGGGAGAAGAAGGTGTAATCCCGGGTCTGGGGGTGCACAAAGCGCCAGCTATCAATCAGTCCCAATTCACCCACCTGTCGCTGCGATTCGGCAGAGAAGACCTCAGCCCCTCTGCACTGTGGAACTATCCAGGTCCTTGTCCCACACCATATTGAAGTCCCCCATTAGGAACAAGTGCCCTTCCAGAAAGTCCCCTATCCTGTCCAACAATCCCTGAAGAAAGCTATTCTGGCCAGCATTAGGAACATACACCACCACAAAAGTGCAAACTCGACCGTACAGCGCCCCCTTCACCATCAGCCATCGACCATCCTTATCACTACACACCCCTATAGGCTGGAAATGAAGGGACGCCCTAAAGAGAAGAGCCACACCCCTGTGTTTGGTGAAAGCAGAGGACCTGTAGATGAGAGGAAAGTGCCTGTGCCAGAGCCGCAGCTCATCCCTTCTAGCCAGATATGTCTCCTGGAGGCCCACCACATCCAGATTATGATCAGACAAATATTTCTACACCTTCTGGAGCTTCTGCGGGGAGTTGAGCCCTTTCACATTCCAAGTGCCGACACTAAGAGGCATGAGGTGTCAATAGACCCCGATGCTGTACACTTGGTAAGGCAACTTGACGCTGCCCCCCTCCCCCCCCCCCCAGGGCAAACAGGCGACCTCCCAAAACCCTACCACCTCTCCCCTCCCCCACCTCCAAACCCATGTTCCAAGGACCCTCAAAGACCATCCGTACAGCAGTAGGATGAGGACCCCAGTCCCAATAAGGATCATTGACAGCCACTGCCCCCTAGAGTCGCCTCTCATGGCCCCCAATTCGCTCCGCCTGTGAGGACGCCACACTTCACAATTATCCATAGGTCGCCACCACCCCCCTGCCCACCCCCCCATGCAGTCCACCCCGGCAATCCCCCCAACCCCACCCCCCCCAACAAACCAACAAACGAAAAAGAATACTTAACAGTCCCAGATCAGTGCAGATCACAGAACAGTCACTGGGAAGGGGACGGGAGACCCCTGATGGAACTCCCAAGGCCTCGGTCCGGGGTGTCTTCTCACAAAGTACCACCATACCCACGGAACCTGAGTGCACGAGCCCCTCCGGCGCCCTCTGGCCATTGGCCCGCAAATCAGGCCACCCCGGAGCTCTGCTGCGAAGACATCAGTGTCGCTGAAGCAACGGAGGCCACCGCGTCTTGCCTCTCCTGCAGACTGGTTGCTCGGTCAGGCCGACTGCGATCCAACGCCGACCCCACTCTATGCCAAGAGGAGGATCAATGCCACCTCCTCATTGAAGGGCTGCCCGCCCCTGAAGCCGGAGACCCATCCTCGATGCCCAGAAGTTCTTTCGCCACCTGGAGGGAGCCGATCTGCGCCAGCTTATTCTGCCACCGGAAGACTATGCGGAAGGGATGGCCCCATGAGTAAGGAATGTTGTGGTCTCTCAAAAAGGCCGTCACTGGTCTAAACTCCCGCCGCTTCTGAAGGGTCGTTGCCGCAAGTCCTGATAGAGCTGAGGGCGGTGCTCACGGAACTGCAGAGTCGGAATGTCCCGCGCCTTCTTGAGGATCCTCTCCTTCAGCTGAAAATCATGCACACAGACACAGACCGCGGTAGACCGCCTCTGTGGACTCTGTCCATCCGGATCTCATGCACATCCTCCTCGCCCAGAACCTGTAGGAAAAGCTCTTGCACATAGCCACGCAGGTCACCCGCTTCGCCATCCCACGGCACCGCTCGTATGCAAATGTTGTTCCTACGGGAACGGTTCTCCAAATCTTCTGCATGGGATTGTAGGTCCAAGTTCTGCTCCCTGAGCCTTAGCACGTCCTGCTGCAATTGGTGGATGTCATTCGCCATGCTGAGATTGTGATCTTCCAACGTGGCCACTCGCTCCCCGATTCCGTCCACGTCCCTCCGCACCTCCCGGAGATCAGACGTCAGTTACGCTCGGAGGTCAGAGATATCCTCCTTAATAGACTTAAAGAGATCAGTCATAAAAGCCTTGGTGACAGGAGCTTCATCACCAGACTTCCTAGGAGAGGAACTCGGGCCAGGGGATGCCGGCTGTTGGGTGCTCTTGGGTTGGCCGTCCTTGCCGGGCTTCCATTTGCGCGACACGTTGGACATCGTGGCCCCTTTTGTCCTTTTGGAAGACACTGCGGAGGGCACCTCCCCACGACAGGACAGAACCGTGTCAACGTAGCCGCCTCACTCCCTCGGCTCGGACGTTGACCCCTGGGTGTTACCCCAGTTCTCCACAGGGGGCCAGGTAGACCGGGCTCAGCGGATGCGGCCCCCCTGTCTCCAGCCCCTATCCCAGTGCTAGGGGTGCGATCGTACCATCAGCAGCTAGTGCAAAGGCGGCAAAAAGTCCAAGAGTCCAGGGGTTCTGTACTCCCCCTGGGGCCCCCAGTTCAGGCGTCCTCCACTACCCAGCCAGGCCCCACGCCGATGGCCACACACTCCAGTCCGGCTCAGCTCACCTCTGCCAGACAGCAGCGTTCCAACTTCCGAGGGGGGGGACCAAGCTTGTCCCAGGACCACTTCTGCGTCACCAGCCGCCCTCACGTAGAGCAGGGGTCCCTCCTCAATGCCCCCGCATTGCCTGTGTCACTGCCCCGTGCTCCGCAGCGTCCCATGTCAACCACCCGCCGCAGTGCCACTCAGTCCCCGGAGGCCAGGCGCTCGTACTGCCGCGTCACTCTGCCCACACTTGCAGCAGCCAGGCCTAACCTCGAGTAGGCGTGCGGGGGTCCAAGCCGGAGGTTGTGTCACTCACCGCGGCAGTCGCGCTGCTATCCACCCTCCAGAGATCGCCTGTACCTTCCCTGAGGGTCGTCCTGGTGCCAGACCTCAGCCAGAGTCCCAGTGTGGCAGCGCGGGCCCGCGGTGCAGCTCTTCCCGCCTTCCATCCTAGGCCGCAAGCCTCGGCCTTGAGTAGCCCGCAGGCCGAGCGGCAACTCCTCCGGGCCGCGGGCAGCAAGCCCCGCCTCCTCTCTGATGACAAAGGCCGCGGCGTCCACCGGGCACTCCGTTTCCGCCTTCGGGCCTCCGCTGCACCCTCTGGCCGCCCCAGATCGTCCCTTCCGGCTCCGCAGTCTCCACACGATCCCGGAGCACTCAGCTCAGCCGGCCCGCTCCGTGACTCGCCTCACCAGACCGGTCACGGTCTCCGGCGCGCCGATCTCGGGCTCCGCCGAGCTTCGAACGACAGCTGGACACTGCCCCCAGGGGACACCGGAGCGCCCAAAAAGCCCACAGGGACGCCAGGGGCAGGTGCTAAGCAAGGCTTTGTAGGGCCTGGCGCCGGAGGGGACTTGAAGCACGTCCTACTCCGCCGCCATCTTGGCCACGCCCCCAGGTCCCATATTTCTTTCCACCTACAGTCCATTCTGGCAAAGGCTGGCTGTTCGGTGCATCAGCCCTTTGTATGCATGAAATGGCCCTGTGCAAATCCTGTAGCTGGTAGAATGCAGCAAGCAGTGCAGGGCAAATCTGTGTGGGCTTTATTCCGAGCCAGGCTGTTTTTCACTCTTGTTACTCGAGCATTAAAGTTTGTCAATGAAATGTGTTTATCTGTCAGCTGTTATGCTAAGGCGCTGCTCTCATTGATGCCAATAGCTTCAGGTTTCTGATCTGTCTGCAGATAAGCAGCTAAAACATCAAATGAAAGAATGTCCGGGCAGGTGTGGGGGGAGAAGATTTGTGTGGGCTAGCATGCTTCACGGTATTATCGTTCATGTGGGCCCATGGCGCTATGGCCAAACATACACACAGCACAGTCCCGCATCCACCTAAAAACATACACACACACCCCCACCCCATCTCATGCACACACATAAGCACATAGGAATTTGCCTAACTCCCTATCCACTCGAGCCCCCAAATATAGGCTTGCACTCACAGTATGTCACACACTTGCACAATCACTCACACAAGTGTGTAATATAACTTACACAGTCATTGGCTAAAACACACCCAGTGACCCAGACACGCACCAATCGTACATAGAAATGGTTCCCTCACAGCTAGTAGGCTTGGTGTCCTTTTGAGAGTTTATCAGTGCCTCTTTGTGTCTAGAGGTTTCTTTCAAGTGTGCTTGTTGCATATTTCTCCCTGTCCTTCAATTTTGCAATCACAAAACAGCTTAGCAGAAGCCCTTTCATCGATACAGTTTTTGTGAGATGTTAATGAATACACACAGAGTCCTTTTTTTTTTGGTTTGAATATCAACATCTGTGGAGATCTGAGAGGAAAAATACGTTTTACGGGTATCCAGTGTGTCCTCGCAAAGCATATTTATCACTCTAACAACACTGGTAAACATTTCAAATACAGAAGTAATCAACAACCCCAACCATGTTTAATTTGAATGTATTGCATTACACGGAATTCAGAATCACCTGCACTTGTGATGGCTTACTTCATCCTATAGTTGTAACGTGTGTGCTTGTTTTTTATTATGCATCAAGCTCCTAAACCAAACGTGCCTTCCTGGTATTTCATGGTGCTGGAGTCAATAACATGGTTCTCACTCTCTACTCCTCTATCCCTCTCCCTGCTCTCATCTCTCTCTCTCCCTCTCTCTCCACTCCCTCTCCTCTACCTCCTTCCCTCTCGTCCTCCCTCTCTCTCCCTCCCCCCTCTCTCTGTCTACCTCTCTCCCTTTCCCTCACTTTCCTCTCTCCTCTCTCACCCTCTCCTTCTCTCTCTCTTCTCTCCCCCTCTCTCTCCCTCTCTTTACCTTCCCCCTGCCCTCCTTTTTCTCCCCATCCCCATCTCCCCCTCGGCTTGCTCTCCTCTCTCTCCCTCCCCTCTCTCTCCCCTCCTTCCTTCGCTCTCGTCCTCCCCCTCTCTTCTTACCCTCCCTCTCTCCCTCTACCCTCTCTCCTTTTCCCTCTCTCCCTTTCCCTCACTTCCCTCTCCCTCTCTCCCTATCCCTCTCTTCCCTCTCCTCTCTCCCCGTCTCCGCCTCTCTCCCCGTCTCCGTCTCTCTCTCCTCTCTCCCCCCTCTCTCTCCTATCTCCCCCTCTCTCTCCTCTCTCTCTCTCCTCTCTCCCTCTCTTTACCCTCTCCCTCTCCCTGCTCTCCTTTTTCTCCCTCTCCCCATCTCCCACTCAGCACCACCAAAGCATAACTCTGCACCACCACAGCATCACTCAGCGCAACCACAGCATCACTCAGCACCACCACAGCATCACTGGTTCAAATATGTTCTTTCAATGTTTCACGCTGTTTTCAAGCTTTCAAGCTTTATTACGATGTTAATATTTCACTTCTGTTCTTGGATTTTCGTCACAGTAAAAAACACTGAACATAATCTTCACAAAAGTTATTTAGAAAAGTTTAAGCTATTGACATTACTAATTAAATAAATTATTAACTTATTAATTATTTAAAAAAATTAAAAGCCATTGTTATTTGTAATATCAATACATCTAAGTCACGTAAATACAAAACATGTTGCATTACAAATGCTATAGGTGTCACATTTGCGAAAGTTATAACTATTGGCATTGTAAATGACAAAGCTATTAACTTAGCTATTTTAAAAACAACACATAAATAAAAAAATAGTAATTTATAAGACCAATAGCTCAAACTTTCCTAATGCGAGACCTATTGCATTTCCAATGCTTGTTGTGAATAAGAATGCATTGCTGCTATTCCTGCTGCAGCTCTTATTTTTATGAGATACTTTTTTCGCTGCTACTGGTTGGGCTGTGTTTGCTGAGGGTGTGGCAGAGCGTGCACTGTCTCTTCATATGGGACACCTTCCTATGTGTAGTAGAAGCTTGAACTGCTCTCTCTCCCTCCCCTCTCTCTCCCCTCCTTCCTTCGCTCTCGTCCTCCCCCTCTCTTCTTACCCTCCCTCTCTCCCTCTACCCTCTCTCCTTTTCCCTCTCTCCCTTTCCCTCACTTCCCTCTCCCTCTCTCCCTATCCCTCTCTTCCCTCTCCTCTCTCCCCGTCTCCGCCTCTCTCCCCGTCTCCGTCTCTCTCTCCTCTCTCCCCCCTCTCTCTCCTATCTCCCCCTCTCTCTCCTCTCTCTCTCTCCTCTCTCCCTCTCTTTACCCTCTCCCTCTCCCTGCTCTCCTTTTTCTCCCTCTCCCCATCTCCCACTCAGCACCACCAAAGCATAACTCTGCACCACCACAGCATCACTCAGCGCAACCACAGCATCACTCAGCACCACCACAGCATCACTGGTTCAAATATGTTCTTTCAATGTTTCACGCTGTTTTCAAGCTTTCAAGCTTTATTACGATGTTAATATTTCACTTCTGTTCTTGGATTTTCGTCACAGTAAAAAACACTGAACATAATCTTCACAAAAGTTATTTAGAAAAGTTTAAGCTATTGACATTACTAATTAAATAAATTATTAACTTATTAATTATTTAAAAAAATTAAAAGCCATTGTTATTTGTAATATCAATACATCTAAGTCACGTAAATACAAAACATGTTGCATTACAAATGCTATAGGTGTCACATTTGCGAAAGTTATAACTATTGGCATTGTAAATGACAAAGCTATTAACTTAGCTATTTTAAAAACAACACATAAATAAAAAAATAGTAATTTATAAGACCAATAGCTCAAACTTTCCTAATGCGAGACCTATTGCATTTCCAATGCTTGTTGTGAATAAGAATGCATTGCTGCTATTCCTGCTGCAGCTCTTATTTTTATGAGATACTTTTTTCGCTGCTACTGGTTGGGCTGTGTTTGCTGAGGGTGTGGCAGAGCGTGCACTGTCTCTTCATATGGGACACCTTCCTATGTGTAGTAGAAGCTTGAACTGCTCCTTCCTGGGGATACCTGAGCAGGGGCTGCTCCTCTGTAATGGCGGAAGAGCATTGCCCGCTGCCTGCAGATGAAAAATAAAACAATAATAACACGCTTATTATCATTCTATTTATCTCTATCTGAGTTAATTATGTCTGACAGGAGGGGTTGGGCCAGTGCAGGGAGGATTTATGTGCACTTATAAGTGTGCATGTGTGTTTGGCCGGCTGTCATAGGCCGGCAAACGCACAAGCACACTTATGTTTCTCCAACCCGACTGTATTACACAACCCTGTCGGGGAGAAACCTCACAGGCTCACAGGAACCCTCTGAGAGGCAAACAAGGCAGCTCAGACCAATGCTGGGGCTGCTGTCATGCTAGAGAGCAGCTTCTGGATTGGGTGGGAAGCCTGTGCCCTGGCGGACCATCCACTCCTGGCTTCTGGGACGTAAGGAGCAGGAGGAACAAGGCGGCAGGCAGCGGGAGACGAGGGGAGCGACAGGTTAGTGGTTTATGTATTTTCTTACTGTCCAACGTCTCCTCTCCCTCACCCCTCTGCCCTGCCGCTACCATTTTTAAGTGCCGGTAGCCGCCACTGCCTGTTTGATGTGACAATATAGTGCTGCCTGTGCCGCACATGTTTTGTATGCTTGAAGGAAGCTTCCACTTTTGCTGTAGCTGTTGCCAGCTTGCGTGTTATAGAAGCAGTCACTGCTTTGTTTCTTTGTACTTGCTCTGCATGTTGAATAGGGTTGGGTGGAACTCAGAGTTTCACTCTGTGGAATAGCGCAGAGTGACAGAAAAACTCTCCTAGATTCGGTGGAATTCCGCCAATGGCTGCAAAATATGTAGCTTGTGCAGCAATTTAGCACAAGTAGCACGAGTAGCGCCAAAAATTTGTACAAATGGCACCATGTGTTGCGCAAGAGCTTGTGACCATTCGAGGTGATTTTGCTTTCGTTCAAGTAGAAAATCTATGTGAGTGGCAGCAAATATACTTGAACGCAACCGCGCATGACCGCTGGCAACCGCCTGCGTTATAAAATGATGCTGGGGAATGGATGGCCATGTCTGAACTGGGTTGGTAGAGTGAGCTAAAGAATGATGATTGATTAAACCCAGATCAGTTGACTGGGGGTGAGTGTTTGATTGTTGTAAGTGTAGTTGAATATTGCAGTGTCGCTTCCTACGCTATATCTTTTCAGAGAGTGAGGGACGTTGTCACGAGGGGCGCTCCGTCCATCATCCCCTTTGGAATCGCTTTGGTCGCCCTAAGTTGGCAGGGTATGCCCAGACGTGGGTCCCTTGCTCACTCTGCCACTGGATTCAAGATAGCCTGGCTGATGAGGATTATAAACCCGAAACCGGTCCCAGGATGCTTGTTTCCGGTCCAGGGAAGACATTGCTTGGCAGTTCGGGCTGGACTGTTTCCATGAGGCACAGGGTCAGACTGATTTTCATATGGCCATGTCTGAACTGGGGTGGTGGAGTGGGCTAAAGAACGGTGATGGATTAAACCCAGATCAGTTGACTGGGGTGAGTGTTTAATTTGCTCAAGCACTCTGGCCATCATACCCTTTGGTATTGAGCTGCTGACCATTAGACACACTGGCAGCCCTTGCGGGGCAGCACCTGCAGCTTGTGTTGCACTTGTTTGAGCTCTCCACTTTGGAACTGGGGAACCGGGTGTGAATCTTGGCGTTGGCTCAACATCCTGTGATTCTTGGCAATTAATCCCTCCCTGCCTAAAAAACATAAAACAAATGTGACCTTGTGTATTGCAATTGATGCTCGTGTAAAGTGTTCTATATCCTTCGGGTTGAGTTTTCACTATTAAAATTTCAAAAATAAAATCACACATGGATAACTTGCTCAGGCTTGCATTATTCTGGAAAATAGGCCGTGATAGCAAGCTTGTTTTTAAAGAAGTTCTAATGTTTTCCCATTAGCAAGAAATGTTGGCATTTGCATCAGAAAGGCTATCTCTGCCCTCTCACCTTCTGGGCATTTTAACCCAGGTTTGCCTACAAGAAAAAAAGGGGGAAACCCAGGAACACAATTCTTCTTCTGCATTTGACACCCCTGCACGAATCATCTATTTTTTCGCTTTTTATTTTTTGGCCAACAGCATGTTGAAATTTTGCTTTTAACAATTTTATTGTGTCAGGGCATAGAATACTGTAATCTAGTTATGTGATCTTTTGCAACCAATAGAATGTCAAAGATTTGATTTAACAGATTCATTATGGGATCAAACGCACAACATGAAAGTGATGTTGACTAAAATGCCAAATTGGTAGTAGGTGTTACGCATGACATAGAACCACTTATCGGCTGTTCTTAACATTTTTACAGTCACCTACTCCATTTCCAAAACTGCTTATTTTACTAGTAAAACCAAAAGTAAACTCCCCTCACATATTTTGTGAGGGTTAATGCTTTCACTCACATCAGAGTAAACTGCACACACGCCGAATGCTGAGACAGAGGCGTTTTTTGGGGAGCCAAGCCCAGTATGAATCATTCATCAGGTTATCAGATAGCATGTAAGTCCGGAGTCGTATGCTGGAACTTCCCATAAACTTCAATCAATCTTCTGGTTCAATGCTAGTGCTTGCTCTGTAAATAACGGTCATTATCCACTCTATATTCATCGTCCTGAAGATGGTCTGATGGACTTGTAAGCCACAACAGACCGAAACGTCAACAAGTTCATCTAATTCCCTTTGCCGTCTGTTTTGCCATAATTGTTTTCTGCTTACTTCTGTTAAATCATGTTTTTGGAATAGATGTTAACAAATGTTTTGAAGGTCGTCACATATGTGAATCATCTATTTTGCCTCTTTCATTGTGTTTAGATATCAGTTTTTGTACCCTAAATCTTATTTAATCACATTAAATGAGTTTGATTTGAGAAATCTACATCTGTGTTCTGCAAATTAGTTGAGATTGCTTTATATATTAATTATGACTGCAAATAAGTTCAATTAATTCATACATTTTTCACGTGTTAGCCACATTTTCGGACTAAATATTTCAAGTAACTTGTACAAATCATTTCTACTCAGTTTTCTAAAATAAATCCCTTGTAGGCCTCTTTACCTTTTAACATTCACAAACATCATGCATTGAAACAAGCATTGGCAATGTGGATCTTTAATTTTCTTATTTTGAGAGGAAAGTTTTATACAGAGCTCCACAACACAATAAATGTACAATTTATAAACAAACACCAGTGCACATCCTTTTCAATCACTCTTATCCAATGGGCATCCGGCCACGTCAATCCAATATCTCAAATGTTCTTTCCATCCACAGAGGTGCTGTAAGTATAATTTCTTAATCTAGGATCCATCCATATGTTGAGTTTCAGAGTTTATACAGCACCTTGACGTGTGAAAGCAAAAGGCTTGAAGGAACAATGCCAAAAGGTTCTTTGTTAATTATCGATTCTTAGAATACATGCTGTTCACCTTAAAGTATTTGCCTTGAAAAAGCCCGCGGAGGGCGAAACGCGCGTCTGCTGTGACAAGAAAGGAATTAATAAAAGAACATTGAATATCAATGAACATTGTGCGTTTATATCAGTTGATGGAAAGAACATTTGAGATATTGGATTGACGTGGCCGGATGCCCATTGGATAAGAGTGACTAAAAAGGATGTGCACTGGTGTTTGTTTATATATTGTATATGACACTCTGCCTCACCTTGAGTGGGTAGGGGATCGTAGATTGGTGCTAAAAGGTGGATGAGCACTACATCAGGCCTGCACTCCAACAGAGTGATTGGACTAACATTGTATAAATTCATAACAAGGGAGATATTTTATTTTACAATGTGCTGATCGTGTTAAGCAAATCCGCCACTTGTTGTTTGTCACAATAAATGTACAACATGGACAGCCACAGCGCAAACTTCATTAACACAGATAATGTGTTATGGACAGGTGGCAATAGCAGAAGGAACATAACATGCTTCTCTCACACATACATGCCAGATACAACACAGGTAGCCAACACATTAAAGAGTCAGTGTGAGACATTAAAAAAAGATCTGTTGTATACTTTTCCTATACAGATATAAATATACCAGCAGTACAAAACCCCGGCAATAAATATCCAAACATATTAAAAAAATTATCATATATTCATGTACTCATATAGGATGATGAATGCATATCTGGCATGTTTTATCAGGGGGTTCCATATATTGCACTGGAAAACATTCACAAATACTAATGTCCACTGATTGTACAGTCTCCTAGTTATGGGTTCCCTAGTTTAGGTGAGGGTATGTCACTTATGTCATATAAGCAAAAAATTATACTTGAGTCTTCACTAGATACAAGACATAAGAAATTTCATGTGAATATATATATATAAACCACAAAAAATGTGTACAAAAATGAAATATTTCTGAAATTGAATCAAAATCGAGTTACAAAAGGATATCTAAATGTATATATTGGCCGGTTCTTGGGTAAATACAGCTGCTTTATATCTATCAATTTATATCAGTTTGATACTAAGCTCTTAATTAATAGGACCTAGACCTAGGGTTTTTGTATGGTTATGTACACCGTTTATATAAAAATATAACAGTATGAATTGTGACATGGTTTTTTATGTGTTTTTCAGTGTTATTTAATTGTGTCCTGTTGCAAATGACGGACTCCTGAAGAAGGCAATAGGCGAAACGCGCGTAGAGTTTCCATCCACCGCTTTGCTAACTCCATCAGTCCACTATTACAACTAAGTCATTTGGGTCTTCTCTTTCCCCTTTTCCTTTTCTGTAATTTGTGTGTTATAAATTGAATGTTGTTCCTTGATTTTTTCATTGTAATGATTATATGTATTTTTATACTGGAAATCCAAAAAAAATGAAGAAAAAAAGATAAATTAATTAAAAACAGTATTCTATTATATAAATTATGTTTGGTTTCTATTAATAATGTTTATATGTCACAATAATTAAGATTTTTTGTTGAACCCCCCTAGGTTTTGGCTTTAGTTTTATTGTAATTCACTACTGCGCCTTTCCCACAAAATGTTCTGTTAGTCCCTACTGGTAGTGAATTTATCACGAGTAGGGGTCCCCTTAATTTTTCAAAATATGTCACTTATGTCAACATTTATGTACCCCTTTGTTAAACTGTCAGCTCTACGTTAATATTTTATGTCAGTGAGCTACAAATGTGTTTTTTATTGGGGTCTCCCAACCACATATTTAAAAGCAGGAGGGTTGAGCAACAAACCCTGCTTCTCTTTTCTAGCAAAATGGTTTGGTGTTTTGGGCTCAGGCGGGTTCCCCGGGAATACAGGTATTGCGCAATAAATTTTGTGAAACAATCCCTTCTTTATAGGGCATGTTCATTAGCCTCAAAAGGGAGAGGAACAACGGGGCAGGCCTCACAGCAGGCTATTGGTGAGGTTGTCAGCATGGAGCATATTTCCCAGGATAAGTTGTTGTTATCACAGCCTGCGCTAGGAAGAGACCATGTCTATGCTGCCAAGGAACACTCCCAACTAAATGGGTGTTGGCAGCAGGAATGCATAGGTTTTGGGATTGAAAACTATACACCCAACACCAAAACATCTCCTGCCTTGCTGTAATCACTAGTAGGTCCGTGGTAGTGAGACGGTAATTGCTGGATCCCATAAATCATTGCAGCCCTGTCTGTGTTGAATCCTGTCTGAAAAAGCAGCACTGTGGAGGCTTCAGGGAACCGCTCTTGTTTCAGCTTGAACCTCCCGCCCTTATGCAAATGTTAGTGACTGCCACTCTATTTAGAACTGAGGTATGAATTTATACATTTAATAATGTATTTTGGATAGTTTTGCTTTAGCTCCTTAGTTTATTTCACTGCTCTGAGTGGTCTTTATTAAAATTAGTGAACCACACCCATTCTGTTGTGACAATTTTATTAATGACTTAAGAGGCAAGTAAGTTGTCTTACTTTCTTCTATATAAGCCTTTTATTTTTGTAGATGGAGCGACATTATGATCTATTAAACCATACACAAGTATGGGGGGGGGAGGGGTCGGTTTTGTTACCGGGGCCAGCAATATCGACCCCCTGTTACAAAAGCAGCTGCAGTGTTTTCCACGGGCACCCAACCGATACCCTGCCCCTGCGGCCGGTCCAATTCAATTGCCAGGGCCGGTTTGCGTTCCCAGTCCAGACCTGTTGTACAGTGTGCACTCTGAACAATTTCATGGTGCTCTCAAATGTGGTGATCATGAAAAAGGAGACACAGTGGAGAAAAGTTGTTGCCCAGGGTCATGTTTGAAAGCTGGGATTGAAACCAGATGTCCTGATTAGACATTGTGTAATATAGATCCTGAATGGATATCACATTATTTCACAATTCTGCCCTAATGAATATTTTATTAGTGACCCAAGA
The DNA here is from genome assembly GCF_964263255.1 of Lissotriton vulgaris. Lineage (NCBI taxonomy): Eukaryota > Metazoa > Chordata > Amphibia > Caudata > Salamandridae > Lissotriton > Lissotriton vulgaris. The sequence continues at coordinate 853,744,341 of NC_141695.1, forward strand.
GGCAAGTCAGTTGTCTTATGCTTCCTATGCAAGGCCTGTATATTGTTGCCATAGATAAAGCAACATTATGGTCTATTACACCATACGTGCACATCCTGAATTAAATTATTTCAAGTCGGCTCACATGTGGTGATCACTGAAAAAGCAGCAGAGGGAAGAAAAGTAATTGCCCTGGGTCACACAGCTTGGTCAAGCTCGGAAGTTGTGATTGAAACCAGGGTTTCTGGGTCAGGGCCCTGCAACTAGTTTTACCATGGGTCCAATAAAAGCTTTTTATGGGCATGGGCATGTTATGCAAGGGCACTCAGATTATCCTTTCTTTTTTATTAAGATGGGGCAACAGCTTTGGAAACACTCCTCTTCATGGAACAGCTACAGCTTGGGGAGAAACAGTGCATTCATCTCTTCCGCATAGAACAGATGCAGCTAGGGTACCATCAGCACAAGCAAGTACAAACCGTGCAACAGCAGTGCAAGCGTTAGTTCCTTGTGAAATGGGGACAGCAGGGTAATAGCAAAGCAAGCCTCCCTCTCTCACAGAAGGCAATAAGTGAAATCTTCCTTTTCCTCAGACCATATACAGCACCACAGAGCTGTACAATCCTTGCTCACAGATAATGAACTGTGAAGGTATTAGTGACATGAAGGTTACAGCAGATAGATGGATGAGCGAATGAATATGCAAATTCTGACACCATTCTCACTAGGTGATATTCCATGTCAGAAAATCCTGCTGCAGTCACCCTGAGACTTGTTTTTAATGATTCTTTGTTTTTCCATGTATTGAGAATTTCAATCAATTAATCAAAACATTTGTAGAGCGCAATACTCACCCGTGAGGGTCTCAAGGCGCTGGGAGGCGGGGGGGGGAGGGGGGACATCCTGCTACTGCTCGAATAGCCAGGTCTTGAGTAGTCTCCTGAAGGTTAGCAAGTCCTGGGTCTGCCATAGGAGGATGGGGAGGGTGTGCCAGGTCTTGGCGGCGAGATTGGAGAACTATCTGCCGCCGGAGGTCGCTCTTCGGATGCGGGACGGTGGCGAGGGCGGCGTAGCGGAGCTGGCGGTTGGGGGTGTAGAAGGTGAGTCATCTGTTGAGGTATGTCGGTCCGGTGTTGTGGAGTACCTTGTGTGCGTGGGTGAGGAGCTTGAAGGTGATCCTCTTGTCGACGGGAAGACAGTGCAGGTCTCTTAGTTGGGGTGTGATGTGGCTGCGGCGAGGGATGTCGAGGATCAAGCGTGCAGAGGGGTTGTAGTCATTTCAGGAGTTTGGCCGAGGCTCCTGCGTAGAGGGCATTTCCGCAGTCCAACCTGCTGCTGACGAGGGCATGGGTGACTGTTCTTCTTGTTTCAATGGGGATCCACCTGTAGATCTTGCGGAGCATGCAGAGTGTGTTGAAGCAGGAGGAGGAGACAGCGTTGACCTGCTTTGTCATGGAGAGAGTAGAGTAGAGGATGACCGCAGGTTGCGTGCGTGGTCGGTGAATGTTGGTGCTGTTCCCAGTGCGGTGTGCCACCAGGATTCGTCCCAGGCCAAGGGGGTGGAGCCGAGGATGAGGACTTCTGTCTTGTCTGAGTTCAGCTTCAGACAGCTGTTCTTCATCCACTCGGCATCGGCTTTCATTCCTTCGTAGAGGTTGGTTTTGACGGTGGGGGTGTCCTTGGTGAGGGAGAGGATTAGCTGGGTGTCGTCGGCGTAGGAGATGGTGTTGAGGTCGGCAGTCGGGCGATGTGGGCGAGCAGTGCCATGTAGATGTTGAGCAATGTCGGGCTGAGGGATGAGCCCTGGGGTACGTCGCAGATGATCTCAGTGGCTTCGGAATGGAAAGGGGGAGGCAGACGCTCTGGGTTCTGCCGGCGAGGAAGGATGTGGTCCATTCCAGAGCCTTGTCACGGATTCCAGCGTTGTGGAGGCGTGTGCATAGGGTGCGGTGACAGACAGTTTCGAAGGTGGCTGACAGGTCCAGGAGGATGTGGGCCGCGGTTTCGCTGTTGTCCAGTAGGGCCCTGATGTCATCGGTGGCGGGGATGAGGGCAGTTTCGGTGCTGTGGTTCCTGCGGAACCTGGATTGGGATGTGTCCAGGATGCTGCTCCCCTCGAGGTAGTGGGTCCGTTGATGATCTTCTCGATGACCTTTGCCGGGAACAGGAGCAGGGGGTTGGGTCGGATGTTCTTGAGGTCCTTAGGGTCGGCCTTGGTTTTTTTGAGTAAGGCGTTGATCTTAGCGTGCTTCCAGCTCTCAGAGAAGGTCGCTGTCTTGAAGGAGCTGTTGATGGCTTTGTGGAGATGGGATCGGTGCGGATGGTGGCCATGGGGTCGGAGGTCTCAGTGGCTGTCAGGGCGCGCATGGCGTTGAAGCTGTCGTGGATGTCTGCGATCTTGCGGTGGAAGAAGGTGGCAAGGGAGTCGCACTGGCCTTGCGAAGGTGGGATGTCGTTGGTGTTGGAGCTGAGGTTGCAGAGTTCCTTCACGATGTTGAAGAGCTCTTTGCTGTTGTTTCCGTTGTTGTCTAGGCGGTCTTTGAAGGAGGCCCTTTTGGCGGATCTGATGAGGTGATGGCGACTGCTGGTGGCGTTCTTGTGGGCTGCGCAACTGTCTGGTGTCTGTTCACGGTGCCATTTTTTCTCTAGTTTCCGGCAGGTTTGCTTGGAGGCCTGGAGGTCCTCGGTGAGCCAGCTGGCTTTCTTGTTGGCGTGTCTGTTGGAGTGATATTTGACCGGGGTGAGAGTGTTGGCGTAGTCGTCGATCCACTGCATTGAAGTAACCTAGAAAGTAATTGCTATTTGGAACAGCCTCACCAAGCCTATTAACTATGCTGTAGACCAGTTCACAGGAGTCAACCTCTTCGAAAAAGGTTTGAACGTGTGTTCATCAGGTTGTGTGCAATCCCAGGCTTGGTACTACTGATGTTCAAAATGTTGAGGCCGCCAATGATTAGACATCTTTAGTGCACGTCTGTGAAGTATGTTTTTCTATGTGTGGGAAATACTTGCGCCAGTTCCATTCGGTGTGATAGAAGGTTGGACTTCGTTTGCCTGTGCATGTAAGAAAGCTTGTACTGTTGCTATTACAGTGCTGCATCATTTCTTTGGGTGAGTGAAGCTTGCATTGCCAGAGCCTTCACTATACCTACTGTATGTGCATGAAGCTTGCACTAACTATGTCTGTGCACACAAGGGAAGCTTGTATTGTTGTTGCATGCCTAGGCCTGATATGCATGTCTGAAGGAAGCTCGCACTTCTCCTTTCTGTGCTGTACATCCTCAGTACACAAGGAATACTTGCATTATTAGCGAGGTGTGGCTCACTGGTTAGAGGCGGCAGACCCGGAGGCTGAGAACGGCCCGGGACCAGGGTTCGATTCCCGACGCGGCAGGGTCGAGGACCAGGGTCAGCGGACTGATAATTCTCGCCTCGGTGCCCACTTTGGGCAGTGATCACACTCGGTAACTCTGGGCATTAAGCTTGCCTCATCGCTACAACGGCCCCCCACAGACGCCGGGGATGCCTGGCTTCACCTTGGAGATACCCAACATGGGACCATCTCACAGGGAAAGCCAGGACGGGTTCCCCAGCGGTCATTCGCGCCAGGATACTCCGGTAGTAATTGAGCGCGCTACAAAACACCTTACATTTACATTTACATTTACATTTATTGCTATTTGTGCATGTTCTGTGAGTGAGGGAATATTGTACTTACAGTTCTGTACTTGCTCTTCGTGCTAAGATAGTTTAGATTTCTGCTACTTGAGCTGGTCTGATCTGTGACAGCGTTGTGCTGATGTCTATATTGTATGGGGTTAGGTTGACAGTCCTCCCTAGGGATGGGGCGTAAGTGAAATGTAAAACTTACAAATGCCCCACTTTGTCCATTTTGCTACATTTTTTCATTCTCTTGCAGGCAAAAAAACGTGAATACAAAGTTTTAAAATGGAAATTTTGATTCAAAACATTTTTAGAAAATTCTTCACTAAAATCAGCACTGCTACCTCATGTGATACATGTGTTCTATATTTGCCATGGACACTGCACTGCAGCTCTTTGTAATACCTATGCGTGCATGTGTGCTTTGCAGTTTGAAGCTGTGTGCATGAATGAATGCATGCATCCCTGGGAATGGTGAGGATCTTACAAAGTCTAATCTTTGGCATTAGTAAATGCTTGTGGAATGTCGATATGGTCTCATCCAGGTACGATCCGGCTGTGAAGTGTCTAGACCCAAGTACAGAGTTCATGATCCTGAAGAGACACAGGAACCATAAACGTTTTCAAATTCAAAGAGCCCAGAGCGGTCATGACATGGTCAGGATCCTAGTTCATTGACTGGCTTTCGAAAGCCCTGTGTACGTCACTTAGGGAGACCACCTCTAGAAGCCTGAACTCACTGCTTAAGGGCATAGTCAAAGTTTCATATGATACATTTTATGGTAAATTGTTATACATTCGGCTACACAACTTTCTTGGAGGATATTAGGTGAGCATTCTGAAGTAGAGCTCCAACTCCAGAAGGAACATGGTATTGAAATCACAAGAATCCTTTCACTCTGCCATGTGCACAAGATGACTCTGGGCTAGAGCCAACATATTGTTTCCTTTCATCTAAGGTGGCTTTCATCTGATTAACACCTCTTAAGCAAGCAACATCTAGATTTATTTACTCATCTCCTGGTTTCTCAATACTCACTGTGAGGATTGGGGTGTATTATACGGTATGATTGTGCGACCTCATTGTGTAATAAACTTGCAAAATTGTCTTGGATCCTATAAGGCTCATTGTAAAACCTTGCAACTGTGACGTAGAAGCCACAGCCACCGAGCCTTATAGCAACAACCCTGGGTAGCTGAGGCTTCGAGTAGCAATACTTAAACAAAGTAACTAGTGTAAATAATTTAAAGCAACAAACAATGAAATAAGAAAGCCACACAACACAAAAGAAATGAAACACCAATTTATAAAGACAGATTACATGTTTATGAATTTCTAGACACCAAGATGAGCAAAATCTATCAGAGGGATCTGGAGATATAGATTTTTAAGTAAAACATAAATCTCAGGTTTTTAGTCCAAAGAATAAACAAACATTGGTAGCCATAATGTTTAGAAACGTTTGAAAAGTTTGAAAGAGTTGTATTTGGCTACTCCGGCCTGAGTGGGACAACCAATGCCAACAGGGGGAATGTCAAGAGGTGCAATAAAGAGTATCTGGACCATTACCTTGTGACCAAAGTGCTCTCAAATCAAGTTCCACACTTACATCACAACCACCGTAGACTTCAATTGAGTGCTCCTGATGCTGTGGATGCAGCATGCTGGACAATGCTCCGGGTTCTGTGAAGTCGATGGGAGTGTCCTTTCGGTTATTCCTCGGTCCACAGGTAAGGAAGGCCAATTTATGGCAACAAGGGTCGGTGTCCCTCAAAGTCCTCTTTGAGCCAGTAGAAAGGCAGCTGCGGCTGGGCTACCGATCTCCATACATAGCGGGCTCCACAGTATTTTTTTGTTAAGGCTGGTGTTCCTCTTTGGCAACCAATCTAGACGTGGGTGCAACTTTTAGCTGTCAAGGTTCGGTCTTTTGGGTTGCTCAGCGGCGGTCAGTGACAATTCAAAAAATGTGGCTAGAGACATGCTGGAGTGGGTTTCTTCAGCTTTGATGGCCCTGGTGCTGGTTCCAGGGGCCAGACGACTGACCATGGGAGTCAATTCTTTGGTCTTGGGCTCAGTAGTTACTTTTTCACCAGCCAGAAGTCACAGGCACAGTCCTTACTTTGCTAGCCTAAGTTGAGGCAGGTGCAGTCCAGCAGTCGGTACAGCCTCTCCAGCCAGGTCCAGGGGTCAGCAGGGCAGTCCTCCTTTGATCCTTTCTTCAGTTGTGCCATTATCTGAGGTTTGGGGTGCCAGGGGTGCCATATTTAAGCCCAGATATTACACTGGGGCATGATGCAGTCACTAGCCAATGGGCTACCAGGCTCCCTACCATCCTGTGACGGCTTTCGGCTATGTGTAGTGTCTAGCAATCCCAGAGTGCACTATTCTACCCACTCTCAAGATGACCGAACCCTTTCTTGGATGTTCGGGGTTTGGTAGCTCACCCTAGAGGTGTGGCTACCTGTAAGCAACATGCCCACATGAAAATCTGTTGGCCACCGAGCATACTGGGCAACAGTGTAGCAACTTTTTAAAGTTGCCCTTCCTTACAAGTGACAAATTTGACTTGGGCCTCAAGTCAGGTTTAATGGCACAATTAATTTGATACCTTGAAGTACCCATTCTAGCAGTCCTATTCATAAGTTAGCTGGACTTAGAGCTCTGTGTTAGCCAATGGGGCTACTGACTTTTCCACATCAAAATCAACAATTTGGAAGTTTTGCTGTTAGAAAATATAAAAGTATATGTCCTACGTAATAATATACAGCTTGCTGCCTTAGGGTTCCACAGGCCTTACTTAGGGGAGATTTACAAATGTTAAGAGAAGTGGGGGCTTTGTATCAGTTTGAATGGGAAAGTCGAACTAGCAGTTTAAAACTACTCCTGGAGGCTGGAGTGGCAGGCTGGGAGCCATTTTGCACCTTTTCACCCACTCGCACACAGGGTGGCACAACCAGTGCTGCAGCACTGGGGGGCACTCTGTCTTTTATGCCTTGGGCACCCTTGGCACCACATATTTTGGACTTATAAGTAAGTCAGCATATGCCAATTGGGGGTAGCCAATTAAACATATATTTTGTAAGGTAGTAGAACACTGGCACTGAGGTCTGATTAGCAGGCCCCAACGTACTTTCAGAGTCGAAAAACTAGCAGCATCAGTTCAAAACTTTGGGGGTGATCATTCAAAAAGAGGCATTCTCTTATACTCAATATCAAAGTTTGTGGAGAACACTGCGTACCCATAGTAAGTTTAAAAGTTGTTGGAGATGGACAAATTGTATTCATTCCTTGGGCATGGATTACTTAAGAACACAATCCGCTGAAAAACGACATTTACGGGGTTCATCAACCAATAGAATACTCTTATTTAAACTCAGTAGGTGTCGTTTGCGTGATCTTCTTTTTATACCGCAACACCAGGAATCTTTTGGCGAATGAGTGTTTTAGAAATATACATTCATTCATTTACTTCCAACAACGATGAAAGCTGTATCCATCTTAGCAGTGGCTCTTGCATGGCATCAGCACTCAAAGTAACAAATACCCTAAAGCCTTTATAGGAAGAAGGGTGGAGGGGTGTGATGGGGCTTCTCCTTCTAAATAAGACAATCTTAGACACTTAGGCAGGCCACTAAGTAGCCCTTATCACCTTCGCATGAAAAATGTACCAATATTCAGTGCAATTAGCAATGTTACATTATTGGGAGAACCTCCACCCCTCTTGTGTGTATACTAGAACTTACCTAGAGCCATGTTCGGGATCTGGTGGCTATTTATGGTTACCACATCTTGGGGCGAGAACATGGGCTTCAATACCTAGCATCCAGTGACTGCAGGAAGATCATGGTAAAAGATCCAAAGCCAAGACAATGTTGAGGTATGGGATAGACATGGAGGTATGACAGCTGTGCCCCAGATAGAGACTAGGAAAACATGGCGCTTTAACAGAGTCTCCTTCAGCAGTGTTCCGAACCAAAGGTAGTAGCACAGTCTATATCTGACAATATATGGTGCCCAATCTAAGATGGTGCCATTCAATAGGCTTCCTTCTGGACTGCCCGTCAGTTCCATTTCTGAGTTAGTATAGAAAGAGACAGTATGAAAAGGGACTCTGCATGCAACATGGTGCCTGGCAGCTGTTCTGATTGGTGGGATATGTCCAGTGCTTAATTTGAGCCAGTGGTGCAAGTGCTTGACACCAACACTTAATTGTCAACACCAGTGCTTGTGACAGTCTGCCACAAGGTGGCACTGTCTTGATAATTTAGCGATAATCACAACAACAGTTAATTAATATTTCAATATACATTAAAAACTACTATTACCTGTGGCCCAAGCCATTCTTATAACTTTTGGGGACTGACATAGTCCAAAGAGGCAGACTTGTATGACTGTGATGGTTAGTAGTTGTATTGTTATTATCACTGGAGCATGGCCGGGGCAATGTGTGGTGCAAGCTGCAGTGGCCTCTTGAAGAGAGCCCTGGCACTTATATTTTCACAAATTAAGCACGGGATTTGTCTGCTGCTGGCAGTGCTGGAGTTGGAAACAAACTATTCTGGGAAACCATAAATGGGAAGGGGGTCAAGGTGTGCAGAGAAAAGGAGGTGAAGTCACGAGGGGCAGAGCTTGAAAAGCAGTATCTAAGAGTCAACATATACATTTATATTAAACAAATCTGCTCAAAGAAAATGTCAACAAGGACAGATGTGGCAGTACATTTGTTCTAGTATACTTAACTGGCTACAAAGAAGCTGCATTTAAAAATATTTTACAGGGTTAAGACACCTGCTGCTGAAATCTCTGTGTGCTCAGCAAAGTTGTGGATATTATAACGCCTACAAGTATAGACTATATGTAATTTCTACACCTTAGAACCCTCGTTGTCATATGCATTATTTCCTATACATTTATTTTCACAATTGTATGATTTATTGTGTCTCTATGTGTGATGTAAAAAATCTGACATCCTACAATGGAATGAGCAGCTATAAAAGTACGAAATAATAATAAATTAGTAGGTGCATTTTAAATAATTATTTGTGTAATTACTCATATGCATAGGTAAATCTTGCATTCTTAGAGTATTTTACCTGGGCTATTCAACAAAGTCAAAAGCCTGGCTCCAAATCATAGTTTCTCTAAAACACTTGTGAAGTTATATTCTGTGTGCCATTGTTTCCCTCCATTGCATTGGCATTAAGGTGTTAGGCTCCTGATGGGTCCCAGGCCGGTGATACTTGAAGAAAAGAAAGGCTCATGGCATTTCAATTCAGGCCTTTGTTTTGGGTCCAACAGGAAGTGAAAAAAAGGAAGCTCCCTTGCTGCCTGAAAGTTGCGTTCTGCATGGAGTGAATACAACATGCAGGCGCTGCTGAATTATGAATAGGGCTCCCGGTTTTATGGTATTTATTTTTTTAACATTTATGTCTGAATTTATCCATATTTATTTTTGGGCCATGTTATCTGTATTTATCCATATTTATTTTGTGTTTTGCGTATAAATGTAGTTGTAAAACTTTACATTTCCATATTTATATAAATGATAGACTTGCAGCCGCACTTTGAGGTCTGTCGTGTTTTAGCTATTTAAGTTGCCAAATATTACATAACAGTACATCCACTGGCAAATATTAGCATTATATCATAAATGTTCATTGACAAATGCAGTTATTTAAAGATATTTCATCCTGTTTTTCAATTTCCCACGCTGTCCATCTGCACAGCTGTTGGGCTAAATTCAGGAAAGACAGCACGAAGAGTCACTGAAAAGAAGCAGATTTTCTGTATTTATCCATTTAAAAAAATAAATGCAGACCAAAAACACATTGTTTTCTGTCTGTATTTATCTGTAAAAATCTGTAAAAACGGAAAACAGGGAGCCTTAATTATGAACCATTTTGGAAAATGACACCAAAACAAATTCAGCATATTTCCCTGTGCCCAGAGATAGATGTTGGAACCAGGATCTTGTGAGATCCCCCTACTTTTCAGCACTGGTGCAGGTCACACTGACCCTTTCTCCCAGGAATTTTACTGTCTCAGCCTGAAGGCCAAGTTTCCATTAGCCTCCAGGTGGTTAGTGTATTGTGCTACACATGTATGCATACCTGCCAACTTACAAATGAATACCACCGTGTGAGGAAGGGGCGGGACCTTGGAAGAGGCAGGACCTCATTCCGAGAGCTACCTAAGAGGCGCTCTGCCGATCACCAAGCTTCCCATACCCACCCCAAAAAATAAAAACAAAGGGTCATTGAGGCTGTCTACGATGTCCTGAGAAAACTTCACACCTCCTAATGGACATCTGCCGGTTACTGCCTTCTAAAAAAATGCAGAGAATCCACTATTTACAGTGGTTTTCAGCTAGTTTTCCCTGCCATCAAGTGATATCTGTTCCTCATCGGGTGACCGTGTGAAGGGAGCCAAAATCGTGTGAGATACAATGGCACTGTGTGAGTTGGCAGGTCTGTGTATGTGCATAAAACCTTGCTTATGCGGTTCTGTTTTTGCATAAGTACTAAATTTGTTAGCCTTACCATCCCCCCACAATTGTTTTCCATCAGTCTTGTTTATGGGTATGTTGCAGTAAGGTATAGCATTACTCTACCAGTCTTTGGAGAGGCTGTGGGTTTGTCTTGTGGAATTTGCTGAGAAAATGTTCCTTAAAACCACCATAATAGCTAAAAATAGCGCCGGGCGAAGTTTGCGTAGCAGGACTATGCAAGGCTATGCGAAAGAACACAAAGTATTCACAACGCTGCACGTAACTATGCGACTATGCGGAGTTGCTTGTTCTGCATGCTCTCGTGTGCTCGCGAGATGTTTTGTCGTTCGGCAACGCGGATGAAATTTTCGGGGGAAATATCACGCAAACTTCACCACGCGGTCGCCAGTGGGTGCGCCATCTTGTTTTCCTATCTCGTGCATGGTTCTGGGGCCTGTTTTCAATCCCTCTCCAACCTTTTCAATCAGTTGCTTTTTACACTGTTTTTCGGATCTTTTGTATTTATTATCTACCCCTCTCTGTCCCTAAGTGTATATTTTGCATTTTATTTCTACTTTTGCTGCATTTTTTAAAACTTTTCTACTGTTTTATATTACTTCCTACTTTTCTCTCCTACTCGATGATGATGAAGATGATTTAGGCCTTATATAGCGCAACTTAGCCCGTAGGCGTCAAGGCGCTGAAGATGGAAAGGAAGCTATGTGTAGAAGGGAGGAGGGGTGCCGGCTAGAGATAAGATTCCCTGAAGAACCAGGTCTTCAAGGCCTTCCGGAACTGGAGATAGGAGGGTTGATCCCTGAGCTCTGCTGGGAGGGAATTCCAAATCCTTGGAACAAGGGAGAAAAAGGCCCTCCAACCCCATCTTGCTTTCTGAGTTCTAGGAACAGCAAGAATATTTTTGTTCGCTGAGCGGAGGTCCCTGCCAGGGACATAGAGGGACACAAGGGAGCTGAAGCCTTCTGCCCCCACTCCATGGAGGGCGCGGTGGGTGAGACACAAGGCCTTGAACTCAATCCTGGCTTGCATGGGAAGCCAGTGCAGATTTTTCCTAATAGCTGAGGCTGATGAACACGAACCTTGCGACCGCGTTTTGCACAGTTTGAAGTCCCTGGACAAGTTGTTTGTTAATTCCCAGATACAAAACATTACAGTAACCCAATCTTGAGGCTATAAGAGCTACCGTGACCTGTTGACGAGCTTCGACCGACAGGTAATGTATGATTTTCCTCAGGATTTGCAGAACCCCACAGCAGGTGGAGGCCGTCCTGCTGACCTTCTTATCGAAGGCAAGCGAGGAGTCAAAGATAACACCCAGATTCCGGGCTGACTGAGTGGGCGTGGGGCAAGAACTGAGAGAGGAAGGCCACCAGTCCATAGACTAGATACCCTGATTTCCTCCAAAAATGATCACATCCGTTTTCTCCCCATTTAGTTTGAGGTAAATTCTTACCATCCACTTTGCAACTGCTTCCATACAGGCTTTAAAATTCAGGGCAGCTCTGTCAGTGGTTTGTGAAATAGATACCATGATCTGGGTGTCGTCAGCGTACAATACGACTTCCAGACCAAAGGATCTGACAAGCCTGGCCAAAGGTGTTACATATATATTAAAGAGCGTGGGGCTCAGGGACGAGCCCTGAGGGACCCCGCACTGCACAGGCTTGACGGGAGAAAAGTAGTGGCCCAACTTGACCCGCTGTTCCCAATGGGCCAGAAAAGATGTTAGAAGGCTGAGCGCCGGTCCCTCCACTCCTATCTCCTCAAGGCGCCTAGCCAAGATGGCAGGGGACAGAGTGTCAAATGCGGCTGTGAGGTCAAGCAGGACCAGCAGGGTAGTCTGGCTACTGTCGACCTTAGCACGTATGTTGTTGGTGACAACTGTCAGGGCAGACTCGGTGCTGTGGGCTTTCCGGAAGCCGTATTGGGATGGATCAAGTAGGCTAGTGTGGTCGAGGAATGCGCTCAGATGGAAATTTAAGTGGGCTTCCAATATTTTCGCTGGGGCGGGGAGCAGGGAGATGGGGCGAAAATTCTTAAGGATGCCAGGATCTAACGAGGGTTTCTTAAGGATAGGCTTGACGACGGCCAATTTCCATGGCTTCGGGTAGACACCCTCAAGGATTGCCTGATTGATCACCTCTAAAAAAGGAGGAAGTAAGACGTCCCTGCACTCCTTAAAAAGTTTGAGAGGGCAGGGGTCAAGGGGAGATCCTGATTTAAGGGTGTCCAGATGAAGGGTGGCTTGTTCTGTAGTTAGCAGGGGGAAGTTATTAAGGTGACCACCTTGCGGTGTGATGAGATTCTGAGCTGAAGGGGAGACCTCCAGGTCAGAGTGGGGCCCTAGATCGTGGTTGAGGGCTTCTAAGCCCGCCTGAATGTCTGCGATTTTAACGTGGAAATATGTGGAGATTTGATCACAGAGGTCCTGTGAAGCATCAATAGCGTTGAGTAATTGAAAGTCACACAGAGAGTCCACTATTTTAAATAGTTCCCGGGGAGAACTAAGGGAAGCAGTAACCTTGGTGAAATGGGATTTCTTTTCTACCAACACCGCAGCTTTATACTCCTTGAGCAGTCTCTTGTGGATGACCTTTTCAAGGGGGTCGAGGTGAAGTCTCCAAAGCCTCTCCTGCTTTTTACAGCCCTGTCTGAGCACTCTAAGAGTGTCTGAGAACCAGGGGGCTGTAGGGCGTTTCCTTGCGGCATAATGCTGCTTAAGCGGGGCCAGAGTATCAACGGCCTTAGAGATGGCATTGTGGAGTGCCAGGGCAGAATTATCGGTTCCCTTAGTAGACGGAAGCCTGGAACTGGACAAAAAAGGGGCTAGGGTTTCATTGTTTATCCCCCGAAAGTTTCTCTTTAATTCCCACCTGCTTGAGTCGTCTCCCAGCGCAGCAGTGAGGGAGGGGATCGAGAAATCCAAAGGGACGGCCAGGTGATCTGACCAGGACAGAGCTAGAGGGGTCCCTACGTTATTCTGGGGTCGTTGGAGTAAACACCATCCAAGGTGTGTCCGGCGGAGTGGGTAGTCCCCATAACTCTTTGTGTTAAGCCACAGGAGGTTATGGAGTCCAACAAGCGGATGGTGTCTCCGGAGGTGTCATCCTCCAAATGGAAATTGAAGTCCCCCAGGATAGTTAAGTTAGGCCTATCCATGTAGGGTTCCAGCACTTGCAATAGGTCAAGGCTGAACCTGTGGCGGCCTATAGAACAGAATGCCTGCAAAAGAGATCGTAGGGACGGGGTTGAGGGTAAAATACATGGTCTGGAAAGAAACTGCCGGCAGATGTTCGATACGGCATTTTATAGGGGTTCTGTGAAGATTTCCTAGTCCACCCCCTCTCTGACCCTGCCTGTCCATTCTGGCCGGGGAATATCCCTCAGGGATGGCATCAAGAAGTTCCGGCCCGGAGGACTCAGAGACCCAGGTCTCGGTGACAAAAGAACACATGGGCTTTCTGTCCGCGATAAAGTCCCTAAAAGCAAAATTATTTTTAACTAGGGACCTAGCATTGATGAGGAACCCGGACTCAACGGTCGGCAGGAGAGGCTCGGTTTTCCCCAACCTAGGGCGTTTGTGGCAGGGGACAGGGGGGTAAGTACGTGCCTCTTTGAAAACAAGGACACCAAGGAGTATCCAAAAGCATTTCTGGGGTAAACATGTGGTGACAGGTCTTTCCGGGGGGCTTAAGTGTCATAATCATCTGTGAGTCATAGTGAAAGTTAACCTGACAGTGCACGACTGTCCGTGCAGTCATCCCAGCCCCCCGCGCCTCCTTGGCGCTGACGGGCGCAGACGGGCGTGACTCCGGCACTGATGCTGCGCGTCCGCTGGTCGCGTCCGCTTGTCGCGACCGCTGCGCGGAGGCATGCCCATCTCCTTAAGTAGGGAGGACTAGAGCGCAGAGGGTGCTGCCGCCTCCCATCCAAGATGGCCACTGCCGGAATTCACTGCCTGGGGCCCGGGACTCAGCGGCAAGATCGGCTGAAACCGCCCAGAGTGCGGGGAAAAAGGGTATTAGGACTGCCCAAAGTTATCAGGGTGAAAGTGAGAAATGTGGCAAGTGAAATTAAATTTGATTAAAAGATGTCCGTTTTAAAATAGGTAGCACGCTAAATACACCCACGCTAGTACTCAGCAGTAGGCAAGTAATCAGCAAAACACACAAGCAGCCCACCTCCTGGCTTTCCGTCTCAGGAGGGAACACCATTCACACAGTAGCAAATTCGCATCTACCTCGAGTGTGCTCCTTAAGTAGGGAGGACTAGAGCGCAGAGGGTGCTGCCGCCTCCCACCCAAGATGGCCTTCCCCCAACTCTATTTTTTACTGCAAAATTTTCTTTTCTGCCCCCCCCCCCCGCCCACCCCAGAACGATGGCAAAGGGAAAGGGTACTGACTCCAAAGGCAAGGCGCCTGCGCCCATAGCTGCCGCCTGCCTTGCGGCAGACTGTGCCCGCCAGGGATGCAGGTCGGCAGGGGGAGGTGGCCGCCCTTGTTTTTTTTGTGCAGCACCACCTCCCCTTGACCTTGGCAGCAGGCTACTCAGGAGTGTCAACGCCGGTGGGCAAGGATGCGCTGGGCAGTGTTTTGCTGCTCTGGGGTGCGCGCGCCCATAAACAGCTAACCTACCGGTGGTCAGACATCTTGGACCTGGAGCAGGACCTGCTGGACCTGCTAGGTGTCGAGGTTGTGGGGCTTGGTGAGTAGCTAATACTAGTAGTATTGTGTGTTCTCCAGACTGTGTTACTGTTATTGCTAATAATTTTTCCAAACATCAAGAATGCTGCTGCTTACATTGCAGGAATTAAGTTTAAAAATCGTCTGTGATTGTTATTTTTTTAGACACAGGTTCTCAGGGGTACTAATCTTGCTTGTTGTTTGCAACTTTACGCTTGCTTGGGCTGATTGAACTTAAGCGAGGTAATGCTAGAGCGACTCTAGTCCTTCCTTTGTCCTCCTGTCACTAAGATAGTGGCGGATGGGTAGTTTAGTTACTTAGTTACTTGAGGGTCCATTATGATATCGGGCGGACTGCCACCGCCAGCCTGGCGGTAGCCACCGCCAGCCTGGCGGAGGCAATCCGCCCGATATCATAACCAGATTTCCCCCTGCCATATTAGGATGGCGGGGGACCACGGCGGACGGAAAGACCGTCCGCCGCTTTTCCACCCCGGTCACCTTGCGGCCGGGGCGGAAAAGGAATAATATGGTGGCGGTGTCTAATAGACACTGCCAGCCATATTATGATGTCTGGTTTTCAGTGCCTTTCCGGGGCGGCGATGCGGGCCCCCAGAGTGAAGTACAGGTGGGGGGTGCACATGGGGGGTACCTGTGGTACCCCCCTGCATTTGCATAATGAAAGCGGCAGGCACCACGTGGTGCCTGCCACTTTCATTATGCAAATGCTGCAATGCATTTACAGCATTGTGGCAGGCGGTGCAGAGAGCACCGCCCGCCACAAAGCTGAAAATACAGGATGTGCCCGCCATCCTAATGAGGCCCTTAGTATTAGTTGGTAGTTTTTAAGCGGTCTGCGTGACGCATCCTCTGTCACGTCATGTGCTGCTGAGTGCTGCTTACTCCAGTCCTTAGTAGAACCTTTGGTAATTTGTTAGTTAGTAGAGTGAGTAATAGGCTTAGCCGAACGTCAGCAGCAACCAACCAACAATTTGGTGTATGCAAAAATGTATGCATGCGTCCTACATCTATGCATTTTGAGGACTACAATAAATGGAAATGCAGACTTAGTACACAATTGGCCTGTCTGGAATAGGTGGGCTAGGTCAGGTGGTACTTAGGCGTAGGATTCTGCAATCAGAACAGAATTGAACACTGGATTAGTGATCATAAATAATAACAAGACGGTCCGCGAATCCCGCGATACTGCTAGTCAATCAGATTGGAAAGGGCTCTGCTGCTGGTCCCATTAAGTCCTCTCCTCCTATTGTTAATATTAATAATTATATTTCCCTAGCTTTTACTACACCTTATTTTTTCCGAACTATTATTTCCATGTCTTAATTCTATTTTACCAAATCTTCTTCGATCTAGACTATCTGTTTCTAAATTGTTGTTATCCCTGCCTCTAACTGCCTCTGCTCTGACTTTCTGTACTACTACTATATTAGTCTGTCTGAAGCTAAGCTTGCCCAGTTGGCCAAACTCAGATTCACCAATAGCTCTAGCCACTGAGCCAGTCCTTTGCATTGTCCTCTTCTAGTTCCTTAATCTTGATAGGCTTTGACAATTCCCACCAACAAAATGCCCAACCAGATATTTCACTATTTTTGATAGGATAGGACATACTCCTACTAGTGTCTACTCTAGTACCCGATTTGTACTAGTGATGTATGTGGAATATATATAACTATTTTTTCAATATTGCTAGTGAAAAAGAATAAATTAGGGGAGGCGTATCTGGCATCTAAAAAATGTGTAATGTTTTTTCTAGGCATACCGACCACCAATGCTGGGGCCGGCGGCGGGGCAGGCGATGCCGGCCAGGAGGAAACAGCGGTTGCAGCAGCTGCCACAGGTGTGGTTGAGGCAGCAGCAGTGGCGGGCGGTGGTAAGTTATACTTATATTCCTTACTTATTGACAATAGTTACACACTCGCTGCAAGGTTGTACAGTGTATGTTGAGCTGGAGAGACTAAGTTGTTTTGAACAACGGTTAAAGACACCCTTTACTTAGCATTAGAGCAATAGCATTAGTGGTGGGCGTAGTAGTTGAGCAACTAATTGTCTCTTCTATCTGACTTTAACTCAGCTGGGAACGTTTTAATGGAGAAGACTAAGAGTCAGATGACCTTGATGGAGGAGTTGAACGAAAAGGGAAAGAAGGATGGAAGTCAGAAGGATGGGTGAGATGTAATATATATGACTGTCAGAGAAGGATACGTGCTACGTGGCATGCATGCATAGGTGTCTGATAGGAAGGAATCAGATGCATGGGTTGTTCCCTCCGACTGCGAGGCCCACTCACTACCAATGTTAATTTATTTTCGACTGTTTCAGCCTGCCATGGGTGGCCTGTCTGTCGGGACCAGCGAGCCTAGGTGCCTTCTTGGCCGCGGCAGCACCAAAAACTTCAATTCCCATGATGCCCGGAGGAGGCTCATGGGCATTTCAGGACCAGAGACGCACATACTGACATGTGTAATTCAAGTTCCGGTTTTCCGTTCTTCGAGGATCCACATCGGCTGTTTGCAGGTTCTTCCTGGCACCGTAGTTCGGTGTTTGTTCACCGGCGAAGAACATAGCTGGGACTGTGTTTCCAGCAATATAGAGTGAGTGTGGGTAGAGGTCCTACTCGCACACGCCCTGAACTGAAGATGGAGGAGTCTTCTCCACTTTCCTGCAACAGGCACTAGAGTACTCCTTGTAGAGGTGTGAAGGGAGGGGTGCATTAATTACAGAACAAAAACTAGTCCTGTGCTAGCTCGAGATGTTTTTACCGTTCAGTAGAGGTTAAGATTGGATTAATCTTCTCGTCGAAAGCTTAGGTGACGTAACCTTGGTTTCTGGCATCCTTATTCATTTTCTTTGTTTATTCATGTGCCTACTTTAAGTGGATTAGCGTTCTTAGTGACGTGAAGACCTTGTCCCATGGGGACACCTGTTTGTCTTTGACTTTCTTTACTTTTCAATGTTGTGGATTGGAGTATTGGATCACTGAGAATTACTCTACACATAAGACTAGGATCCTTATACAAAGTCATGCCATTTCAATTGTGTGGTATGTATAGTGGCTACCGAATGTTGCAGCACCCTAGACACGTGTGTAACGCATAAAAAGTTGTGTTAATTGTTTTGTTGTTCTTCCCTTCATAGAAATTACGGGAAAGGACGGATTGATGAAAATAGACCAGAGTGTCAAAACACATAAAAACTGTTCATCTACGTATACAGGTAGATCATTCATGGTGCTAGCGAGACTTACAGAGAGTAGACTGTGGTAGGGTGTCTTTGTACTTACTCTAATATTGTTTTGTATTTGAGCTTCCAAAATCACAGCAGTTCCCTTCCCTTTCCTTATCCCTCGCTTGACCACTTCACTACTCTATGTTTATTTCTGCTCATAGAGTTGGATATGTCAGGAGGTGGACCATTTTGTGTGGCAGACGGTTTCTAAGGCGTTCCCAATTTGCTGGACTAACACTATCAGCTGCATGGTTACACAATCAATCAAAACAAAGCACCTCATGTTGTCCCATACATATATATAAGCAATGATCATTTAGATAAGATATCATCTGCCTTGTTGTAGTAGTAGTCGGGGCAGTATGAAAGTGAAATTGAGCAGTTGCCCTGGCCTTGATGTAACAGAGTATGGCCAGTGCCACCCATATAGAAAAAATAAGATGATTGCATAGTCAGCTTCCCCACCTGCAGACAGCAGTAAATAAAAATAACGTGAGTCTGCATCACAGTGAGTATGTCTGTCTTGGGCACAAGCTGACTGAGCTGGCATGCCGGCTTCAACAAGGTTACTTAATGTAGCTAAACAAGAGAGAAAAAGACAACTGGTGTACTCGAGTCCTTAGATACCACACATTTTATGTCATGTGCTTGTTAGTGCTACTGGGCCACTAAGTATAGAATTAATTTAGTGTTACTGTTTCGCTAACAGTATCGTTTACAATAGTCTTTTTTCTTTTTTGATATAGCTACTCCTTCCCAACTAAAAGCAGCAAAACCAGACAGGAAGGAGTTGGCAGCCATGGCCCGTCGCTGGAAGCTTGAGGCCATCTGAAATGAATATGAGCGGCTGGTGGCGGAGGTGGAGGAGGAGGAGGCAGCAGCAGCTGCAGCCTCCTCCAAAGCCTCGGACCCCAGCCAGGCCCCTCGAGTGGTACGCCCGCCACACTTCATCCTGCACTGCTGCCCCCACTGTGGATGCAATTGCAGAGCATTTAAGCGCTGCATGCTCCTCTGAATGGCGCGCCTAGAGGAACAGGAAACGGAGGTCCTTAAGAGACATCAAGCCTGCCAATAGACTGAGCTCCCATTAAATTGCCCCTTTTTTATTCTTTTTTTTGGTGGATGGGCATTGGGCTACGTTGGGGAAAAGTTTGGGTTTATATTATTTATGGACAATTTTATTTTGAAATTTTATTTAACACCACAGACATAGTTTGGAGTCTATCTTTTTGGACATCGGTTGAGGTTAGGGAGAGGGGTGGTTTAGATGTTGTGGGATTTTTTACAATAGTTTATTTTGTTAGGGGATTACATTATTTATACTAAAACTTTACATACAATGTAAATGTTTTGTGGGAGGCGTTACTCTTTTACATCACACAGTTTCCTTCCTTTGCTGCTGCAGGGCCGCAGCCAGTTTTTGATTTAAATAATCTGCCAACTTTGTAACACATGAACAGATAGATGCAGTACCCTCACTGAGTGACTTGTCCTCCTAATACTGCCATACAATTGGTACTGGGCACATGTATAGGTTTAGACAGTTTAGATACAATAAGGTGGTTCGTGATTGGGCCAAAAGAAATAAAAAGTGCCCAACGGGAACTCACCGATGTACCAGTGATAATTCCGACCCGGTGAACGGGTGAAAACAGTAGTCGTAGGTAGTGTAGTCTCTTAAAAAGTTGCCGCGGGTAGGGCAGGGCAGTCCATAAAATACGGAGGAACATGAGTGGGTGCGTTTGTGTTCAAAAGGGCCTATAAAAGAATGTAAGTGAGGGTATTGGTTACTCTAAAGTGTAAACCAATACCCTCACTTACATTCCTTTATAGGCCCTTTTGAACACAAACGCACCCGCTCATGTTCCTCCGTATTTTATGAACTGTCCTGCCCTGCCCTACCCGCGGCAACTTTTTAAGAGACTACACTACCTACGACCACTGTTTTCACCCGTACATCGGGTCGGAATTATCACTGGTACATCGGTGAGTTCCCGTTGGGCGCTTTTATTACTTTTGGCCCATTAGATTCCTGTTGCAATGTTTCTAACTGTAGGCGGGTATCCCCTCCCTTCTTTCTCCACTATTGATATTCACACTCTCTGCCATTTCAGGTAAACGTTTTGAGTACGATTTCACCACACTCTGCATGTTCTTTTTCAAACCAACCCCCCCCCCGTTCTTCTGCACCGCCAAGATTTTCAATTTCTCATCTCTTTCTGCACCGCCCGGATCATGTTATAGCTACTCCACATATCTACATGCGGTAACTTGTTTGAATGGTTTTATATGTCACCCAAGCGTTGGAACTGAGTGCATCGCGCATTGATTTAATTGTTAAGGACTCAAGCAATACATTTTGGTTTGAGCCTGTCACGTTTTCGCTGGAATCACATGAACAATTAATGCCGTAAGAACGCATGTCCTCCTCTATCACTTGATTTACGCAATTATTTCTGAGATATGACCATCCCTTTAGTCGTGTGCCTCTTGTTGTTGTTACTGCTCTTGTGACGCCTTTCCTCTGGACACGCCATATTGTGTTGCTGGGTTCTGATAGTTTGGCTTAACTATTTTGGCAAACATATGGTATACTGACCAATTTTTATTGTTCATAGAAGCATTATCCTAAAGACAGTTAATTTTCACTCATAGCCAGAAAGAGCTGAATTATCCTTTCAGTTGTGTTGTTTTCCTTTTAATATTATTCACACCTTTGCGTTTTGGTTGCCTACCATTCTGCAACCACCCACTATGTTACCTTTATTTACTGTTTTCTCACTTAGGCTTATAGGGTTTCCACCATTTACCAGAGTTTTGTGTGAGATCATACTGTAGTATGTTTTCTTCTATTCATCGCACAACATGTCTTTGTTATTATTATGCGTTTACATGATTGTGCTCTCGTTTCATTGTATTTTTCCAGCCCTGAAGAGTCACAGGTAATGACCTGGTGATGAAACACGTGCTGGCTGGCGTTGTTTTTCCTTCTAAAGAAAATCATCTACATAAAAACAATTTGCTTTGAACTACCGATGTCGACTCTCTTACGAACCACCTTATTGTATCTAAACTTTCTTAACCTATACGTGTGCCCAGTACCGATTGTATGTTTTGTATGGTTAGGGGCTTTTGCCGTTAACTCACAAAGGGGTTCAGGGTCCTCCCTTGCACTGGCAGCACCGTTTACAATTTTGCTCCCTGAACAACCTTCATAATATTGTCAGTCACCTGCTTGAGAAGTGTGGCTCAATGATTAGAGCGGCAGACCCTGATGCAGAGGTCTAGCCTGGGACCAGGGTTCAATTCCCTGACTCAGCGGGTCTTGGGCTCAAAATTCCACGGACCTGATAATTCTCGCCTCAGTGCCTATTCCAATCATGGAGTCCCACTCTGCAACTCTGGGCAATAGCCTGCTTAATCTCCACAACGTCCCCCACAACGCTAAGGATGCCTGGCCTCCACGTTGGGGGTGCCCAGGAGTGGACGCCTCACAGGGAAAGCCAGGATGGGTTCCACAGCTGTATTCGTACAAGCGCCTTGAGACCCTTGCGGGTGAGTAGTGCGCTATACAAGTATCAATTTACATTTACTTGAGCTCCAGTGTCCTGCTTCCCCCAAATCCTTCTCAGAACCTACTACTAATACTGCCAGTCTCTCCTCCTAGTCTATGCAGTCAGCAACTGGACTCAAGAGTGAGGGTGTGTGAATTAATTTCCATTACTAATTATGCATCCCCCAAACTTCTTTTCTTGCCTGTGATTGATGTTTAAAGTAAACTTAGGCACAAGGGTGGCTGAATGGTGATGATGGTTTGGTTCCCAAGATACCATGGTTGCGGTGGTGGTAGTAGTAGTACAGTATACACTGGCAGTAGCATTTGCAAAAACAGAAAATGAGACAGTCAGTCACCTGAGAGAGACTAACGAAGGAGTAGTAGAGCGAAGTACAGTACACAAGAAGACTACCAAACGTGAAAGCTTAATAATGATGATTAGCAATGCTAAAGTAAAATAAAACATAATGGTGGCGGGGATAGTCTAGTACAACAAGTTACAAACTGTAGTTGACTCGAGTCACTCGACACAAGCATAAACTTTAGTGCTGTAACTTAGGAGGGGGATGATGAATCCAATCGCCGCCGGCAATTAATTATGAAGGATTATGTTCCTTTGGAAAGAAAATTGACCTGCAAATATCTTGAGAATGGGGGGCATTCGAAAACAGAAGAAGATCCTCACCCTGCCTTGATTGAAATTGAATTAGTGTTGCTTTCACTACATCCGCCCCAGCAAGTGAGTGATCAATTAGTGATGTAAATTTAATTTATTCACACCTCAATATAAATCACACAGCCCGGGGCAAGAGGCTTAGGTTTTGATGAATGGTTCGGAAGGGGTATTTGAGGTAAATGTTTGACAAAGACAAACACTACACATGGACAAAAGAAAACACAATCTTGGCAGACGACCATCATATTCATAAATCTGTCAATGGAGAAAAAGGAAATGCATGCATGATGATGACTTAATGGTTGATGAGAAGTAGTACTAGACTAGTAGACAGTACAGGGCAGCAGTATATTATAAATTATTAATATTATCCTATTGCCTTGCCTGTCTGCCCTCAGAGAGACCCAAACGACCTACAGTTTATGTTCTGTTGTACCGGGCTTCCTTTTAAACCTAGCAAAGAAAATTTAAAAAACGCTGTAGGGCTCAATTATAAGCAAAGAGCAAAAAATAGCATAAGCAACAATACACAGTCATAATGATTGAAGAGAAAAGAATGAATCAAATTAATTAAAAGATGATGAATGATACTGTCTAGGTTACTGTTATCCTGGTCAAATTGGGGAGTTGCATCTCAGCATTCCTCTTGGTCCTCCCTTCCATGGCCGCTCCATCCATCAATCTTGGGTGCCACTGCCTTCCTGGTGGATGCGGATTGGTAAGGTAAGTGTGAGTTGTTTTTCCCAGTATAGCACAAGGTAAAGACCGGCCTGTAAGTGTAGATGGAAAAACAAAAAGGATATTGAAAAACCAAGGAGGAAAAAAATGCAAAAATTACGGAGAGGTGCAACACAAGAGCACTTTCAGAGGTGGTATGGCTAAATCATGTCTACTCTGTTTCCAGCATTAACCTACAACAACAACAGGAAGAGCAGGCCCACAACACCCACCCAACCTCGACTTTGCTTAGATTTTTTTGGACTGAGCCATACAGAGCACACATAGACAGCGACATAGTATTTTCCAAATTAAGTAACTAAATCAATCAAAGCACCCCTGTCAGTCATATTATTAACCAATTAACTACAGTTGACTCGACTGAGCCGACTCCACCACTACACAGACATGTAGGTCTGTTGTGGTTGTTGTTGATGTGTTTACCTTTTATTCCACTTCATGAAAAGCAGCCTGAGTTATTCCATCAATCATCTCCAATCCGACTGACTGCGAAGAGTACTGGTCATCAGCATCATGGTGTAGTGTACCGAGTGAGTCCATCCAGATTTCATTTTCAAAAATTCAATGGATTGGCCTGCAGTAGAAGTACGATTTTATTATTAAATAAGAAGGGAAACATTGACTTGAGTCACTTTTAGTGTGTAGATTAAATACTAGTACACTTCGACTTCATTCATGCACAACAACAACACAAACACCAATCACTTAGAGTCAGCGTTCAATGCATTTACCTGTTCCTTTGCATCTTAAGTTAAGGGGCAGTCCCCCTCGGCTCAGAAAGGAGGATAGCTACGTAAGTCATCATGTTCCACTTCTTTTGGAGGGACTCGACAAGGCAACATTTCTTGTGCTATTCTCCTTTCAATGGCTGGCTTGAGGGAAATGGATTTAGGGCAAGGCAGGAGGATGGAGCAGGACTCGGAGGAGTGGACTGAAATGCACACAGCTGCAACTCCAATATGGCAGTAAAATGAGAAGTCTGTGGTGATGTATTTGTTGTGATTCGAACTAGAAAGACTGAGACACACACAAAAAATAAAAGTAAATAAGGAAGAAAGAAAGTAAGAAGTTGAAAGCCTAGTTGTCAGGGAAGTATAGCTCATCCTCAAACTCTGGTGGTTCAACCAGAAGTAGGTAATCATCTAACACACTACTTCTGTCACCTAAGTCGCTGTCCTACTCTTCCTGCTGTGATTCACGTATTCTGTAATTCGGTGGTATAAAGTGCTGATTCATTTTGATCCTGGTTAACCTCTCCACGTTTTTTGGGCAAGAGACTGGTCCTTTTCACTGTTACAACGGCACCAGCAGCACTGAAAACATGCTCAGAAGAGACACTTGTGACAGGGAAAGCCAGATAGTTCATCGCCAGCCTGCTGAGCACTGGTCAGTGGCGCATTTTCACATACCAATACCCCAATGGTTTTTGATCAATGAAGACCTCTATTGGGTCATCCAGATAGGCATGGACCATCCGCTCAATGCTCAGGGGTGCTACACTGTGCTGGGCCTCTTTTGCCTTTGCATCAGCACTGGACCTAACAAACCCTTGCTGTAGATACCAATCCTGTGTCGATTTTACTGGGGCTGATTATCCTGTTCCTGCTGTTGTTGGTGACTGCTGTGAACCAAACACACTGCCCTCAGGTTCTGAAGTTGAACTTGACACCGGATGCCCTGCTGCAGTACTTGTTGTAAGTTGGAGTAGCGGGCCTTTAATTAACAGCCGTTCATTTTCCAAGTCACTGACTACCTTAGCTATCCAAGTTTTGTACTGGGCATTATCCACTTCCTAAAAATTAATTAATGTCTTGGTGTTCAGTGCTGATTTGTACCATGGATCCAGAATTGTGGCACAAATGTAATGTTTGTCTGACACAATGCTAGTTTGCACCCTTGTTTTTTCAGCTAAGCGAAGGGCTAAGCTCTCCACAAACTCATATTCTTCTTTTTTTTTCCAACACACCTTTGTACGATTCTGACATTGCCGTCATCTGTTGCTCTAGAATGTGCAACAATGGGATAGCTTTGCCCATAGTACAGCCCTCCTTGCTGACTTCACGTGTGAGAAGCTCAAAAGGAAGTAGTATCTCTGTCTGGCATTTAACTAGGTCCCATTGCTCCATTTCAACTGTCATGCCTTTCACAGTAGCATCCCCGAGACTTTGCATGACATAGTCAAGTGATTGGTCAGTACTGATCAAACAAATAATCAAGCATGTAATAAGTTTAGTTCAAACGTGTTGGCACCACCTGGATGAGTGCTTTGACTGGCACTCTATGCTCACTTTGAATGATCCACGGCTGCTTTCAGGCTTTAAAAGAATGGCTGAAATGTGTGCATATTCTTCTGCAGGTGGTCAGTAAGTTTCTGACCCGGTCTTCTTTTTTCAGAAAGTCTTGAACAATGATGTTAATACAGTGCGCCAAACACAGGACCCTGAAATAGCCATCAGTGCACATGGCCGTAACTATATTACTGCCATTGTCCATTGCAACAAAACCAATGTTAAACCCGCATGGGTGCAGCCATTCAAAGACCTTGCTGTTAAACAAAATGTTTGCACCAGTATGAGATTTCTCCATGGCGAACATCGCTACAGTTGCATGTTTTTGAGTGGCATTAAATATCTCAACAGTGTCAACAACACATGCTGCAGATATCTTTTCTCTACCCTCACAAAACAGATCCAGTGTGCAGAGATGCACATGTAATCAGTGGCTTTGCAACTGGTCCACATGTCTGTTGTCAGGTGGATATTGTGAACAGCACTCTGCTGCAAAGCTTGTCCAAGCAATTCCAGCATGTCGTGATGTAGTGCTGGAACAGCAACTCTGGCCAAATAGGATAGGCTGGGAACCTTCAATTGTGGGCAGATGGCTGTCACAAATTCCAGAAAACCCACTCCTTCCACAAAAGAAAAAGGGAGAAGGTCCAGCGCTAACATTTTTGCCAACTTCACATTGCACAAACGTGCCATTGGGTAGTTTCGTTCGTACTGCCCCTCCGACCTAAAGATGTTTATGTTTTATGTATTTTGTATAGCGCATAATCACCTTCAGGTCTCTAAGCACTTTTAGAGAGAGTGACCAGAATCACTGACGCAGCTGGAAACACAAGGCAGCAAACAGCAATTACACTGTGACTAACATCTCCACAAATAGGAGCGTATTAAGTTGTTTCCAAAATGTAAGAAGGACCGGTTCCCTATGAAGGTACTCAGGCAGATTATTCCAGATTTGTGGGAGCAAGACAGAAAACGCTCTGCCCCCATTGGATTTGGTGATATATCAAGGAAGGGCTAGACATAGTGTTCGGCCAGCAATATATTTCTCCAGACGTTCTTTTATATACACTGGTGCTTGGCCATAAATTGCTTTGTGGGCAATACAGAAGCCTTTATATTGAGCTCCCTGTCTGACGGGGAGCCAATGCAATTTATGTAGCAGAGGGGTAGCGCGGGTCCTTCTGGGAAGTCTGAAAATGAAAAACAAAAAAGGTTTCTGTTTCCAGATACCTGAGAGCCTTGCTAGAAGAAAGACAGCCAATACTCAATGGAGTTGGCTGTTGGGATTGTGTATGATGTATAAAAAAGGAAAAATTGTTCCTTTTTTAGGTGTCCCCTCACTCACCGGGGTTGCCCCACGGTGACATGCTTCATCATTGGGGCCATCCCAGTCCTCTACGGGCTGGGGCGTGCTACGACTTGCGAGAATACGTAGGAGCACTTAATGGACTATGTGTGGTGCATGTGTATTTGTGGGGAGTGGACTATGTGATGAGTTAAAAAATACCTGCCCAGTAGGTTACTAATAAACTTTATTCTGACCTCTAGGTGGTAGTATTAAAAACGGGGTGGGGAGATAGGCTGTATTAAACTTAATGTGTCCAGATGTACCTATCAACTCCTAAGTCGACATGTTTCGTGCATACAGAATAAAGGTCAGGTCAGAATAAAGTTTATTAGTAACCTACTGGGCAGGTATTTTTTAACTCATCACATAGTCCACTCCCCACAAATACACATGCACCACACATAGTCCATTAAGTGCTCCTACGTAATCTCGCAAGTCGTAGCACGCCCCAGCCCGTAGAGGACTGGGATGGCCCCAATGATGAAGCATGTCACCGTGGGGCAACCCCGGTGAGTGAGGGGACACCTAAAAAAGGAACAATTTTTCCTTTTTTATACATTATACACAATCCCAACAGCCAACTCCATTGAGTATTGGCTGTCTTTCTTCTAGCAAGGCTCTCAGGTATCTGGAAACAGAAACCTTTTTTGTTTTTGACTTGAATGACTGGAGGGCGAGCCGAGCTAGTAACCCTCTAACTCCCTTCTTCTTTTCCTGAAGACTGAAAATGAGCCTGGCCGCACCACCTGCAGTCTCTTGATAAGTTTCTGGGGGAGGCCGATATAAAGGGCATTCCCATAGTGTAGCCTAGAGATAACAGTGGCGGAGACAATTGCCTGTAGTGAGGACGTTGACAGAAGAGGGGCAAGTTTATGTAGCTGCCTTATCAGTCCTATACAGGTTTCCACCACCGTGGTGACCTGGCTGGACATGGACAGCTCAGAGTCAATTTTTATGCCCAGGCTTTTTACAGCGCCCAGCAGTACCCAGTTCCGGTGGCCAAAAAAGGTCACACCTAGGGCTGCTTTTTGTGGGAATGGCGAGCACTTTGGTCTTGTCAGGGTTTATTTTCAGAGAATTGGCCGTCATCCAATTCACTGTGAATCTGAGCAGGTTTTGCTCCGATTCCTGGGCCTGACTAGAGTTGCTGATCCGGGTGAGGAGTTGGGTATCATCAGAGTAATTGAAGGCCCAACGCTGTCTATGTGAGCCAGGGTCTCCACCAGGGGTTGCAAATAGATGTTAAAGAGGAGCAGGGATAATGGGGAGCCCTGGGGTACGCCACAAGAAGAGTGCCCTTATCTGATGTATGCTCACCCAACTGAACCCTCTGAGTCCGGTCTGATAGAAATTCTTCTAGCCATTGATAAGCTAGCCCGCTGATGCCTAGGTCAAGGAGACGGGACAGCAGCTTTTTATGGCTGAACGTATTGAATGCCGCTGATAGGTCTAATAAAATCAGGGCACTCGGTTGTTTGTTGTCAGCCATAATTCTGAGCTTGTCAACAACAGACAACATTACTAGCTCAGAACTATGATGGTATCTAAAGCCCACCTTTCGTGCTTGGAGTAGCTGGTGATCCTCCAAGTAGTTCGAAAGTGTCCTCAGTCATGTTGTTCTAAAACTTTCCCCAGGAAGGGGAGCTGGGAGATTGGTCTATAATTCTTAAGAGTGGAAGCATCTGCACCAGGCTTCTTTAGCAGGGAGGGAGACCCTAGCTTCTTGTAGGTTGGCCGGTAAGTAGCCTGTTTCCAGGGTGTTGTATAGTAACACGAGAATCTGTTTTTCCGGCCCTGGAAGGGCCATTTGCAAAATCCTCGGAGGACAGGGGTCTGCCGGCAAACCCGATTTGGTGTGATTAATTAATAAAGACATAGAAGCTGAGTCTATTTTAGGGAAGTTTGTGAGTTGTCTACCAGGAGAGGGAGAGGACTGGGTCTGGAAGGAGGAACCGAGGTTGGTCTGGGTATTTGCAATTTCTGAAATTATATCCTTAGCTTTCTGAAGAAAGAATATCTGAAAGACGTTACAGTCGATGGGTGCGACCATAGATTTTTTCCCAGAATTTTGACTTAGTTCTTTCAGAATTATGAACGTCTCTTTCTGTATATTAGCTGCCTCTGTAATCCTTACCTCATGATACTCTGCTTTTCTAGTTATAATGGCTAATTTGGAAGAGGTGAGAAAGGCTTTGTAGGCAGTCAATTCAGCTGAATCATAACTTTACGCCACCACCTCTCGGCTTGGCGTAGATTTTGTTCCCTTTCCCTCAGGGGTTCATTAAACCATGGGGCCCCCTTTCCTTTGTCTCCGACTTTCTCCTTCCGTTCTGGAGCTACTTTGTCTATGGTTTGCATAAGTTAGCCAAAAGAGCTTCACTCTCCTGGTCAATATTCACTATCATAGTCCCTAAGGGCGGGAGTGTGGGCAGGGTGGCTACTAGATGATCTGCCTCAATTTTTCTCGAGTTTCTCACCTTTCTCCACACCGGTGGTGGTTGCAGCGATTGACTGACACTCGGGGCCCAACATCTGAGTAGTGAATGATCGGACCAAGCGCAGGGGCTAATATCAGTTATGGCCGCCTAAGGCTGCGATGTCCAGATAAGGTCAAGGGTATGGCCCAGAACATGGGTGGGGCTATTGACCAGTTGATGGAGGATAGCAGATGGCTCTCTTTGTGCTTTATCCCAGTGATAGTTAAAATCACCAATTACTAGGAGACGTCTATATCTAGAGCATAAATCAGCGATGAGCTGCAGGAAGAGGTCATTAGAGCTGGGGGTGGCCTGTGAGGCGATATACTACCAGAGTAAGATGCAAGATGATTTAAAGGAGATTTTGATGTCTGCATTATCACAGTTCTGTGCCATTATCTTAGTAACCATTACATTTTTCTTTAAAAAGATGGCCACCCCCCCACCTCTAGTATCTCCTGGTCTATTTTGCCAGAGGGCATCGAAGTCCTCCGGAAGAGCTGCAATAATGTCTTTGGCTGATGAGTCCCCTAACCAGGTTTCCGTGAGGGCCAGAATATCTATGTCTCCATCTTGCAGGAGTGAGAAAACTTCAAGGTGGCGCTTCTGTAGGGAGCATGTGTTGAGAACCGCCACCTTCAGACATGGTGAATTGGTAGGAGGTGTATATTCCTGGGCTAGTATGCGTGGGCACTTAGGTATAAACTCAGCCCCATTTCTTTTCAGTAAGTTTTCTGCTTGCAGCTTGGCTATATAATTGACATCTAAAACATGGCTGCTTGTGGCGAGGGTCCACAATTCATTTGCTGAATAGGTCAGCAGAAGGCCAGAGATTCTGGCCTCTGGTCTCAGCCGGGTGTGGACGGGCTTGCTTTAGGCGGGCCTTTGGGGCGCCAGTGGCGCGTGCGCTGCGTGCTTGCTCCAGCGTGGCAGATAATAGGTCAGCTCCTCCCCCACCAATCAGCCCTGCTATGCAGCAGCTGAATGTCCCGGAGCACTAGACCGCTTAGCAGCAGCGGAAGTGCCATTAGGATAAAGGAAGTGAGGATTTGTAAGGTGCTAATCAAATTACAATTTTAAAAAAAGTGTTCCCTAAGAGCAGCGCACCTTTCAACCCAAAGAGCGCTATCTAAAAGCAACACAGCAAGAATCCACAATATAGTGTTAAAAAGTCTAAAACCAGCGTTTTTATGTTACTGCGCCTCAGACAACCCACCATGAGGAGGTTAGCGCGCCTCTCCCTGCCCTGACAATGCTGGCAATGGTAGGCTGGATTTTTTTCCTTTCTGGTGCCGCTGATGCAGGTGACTTCTTGAATCCAGTTAGGCTCAACGACTCACTTTTTTCATTGCGGTACTCTGTTGCCTTGGTGTCTCAGTCTGACTCTTACTATGCTGCCACTGATATGTTGCTGAGGCTGATGAGGATGTGGCCGGCACCACTGCACTGCTGGGATTAGGTCTCCCTCTTGTTCACCTTCCACCGCGATCATATCTTCTTCTACTTCCTTATCCCCACCAACAGCAATGGGTGCAGTTTTACTTTTTTGGTGGCTAAGGTGCGCCTCCCACTGGATCAAGTGGTGTTTTTTCAGATGGGTTGTTTGGCCTCCGGTACCCTAGTTTGTACCAAGCTTACACCAACCAACACCTTGTTGACAAATTGGGCATATAGCAAACCTTCTCCTCCTTACTGCTAACCGAAAAGAAGTCTCAAACTTGGGAGGTGAACTTTCTTGCGCTGCTGGAGGTGCCACTTGAAATGCCGGATGAACTAGAGGGTGTGCCTGAAATTTGACTCTGTGCAGTGCCAGTACCACTACCTATTGAGGTGGTGGTTGTGCTGGATGTAGGTCCCTGCAGGGTCTTTGCAACTGCAAATATGGAAGCTGGAGGTCATGTTGGTGTTACCTGTGTTGGTAGTATCTGTGCCACATCCTTCACAGCAACTTGGGATGGGGTAATAATGTCGGTCCCCATCTCCATTGGGGCGGGAGTGTTGTTCATGATGATTGGCTCGTCTTCATCCTCCTATTCTACATCTACCTCCATAACTCTAAGGCTTTCTGGAACCTTACTTTTCCCTAGCCTTGTTGCGTGGCGGGCCTCACTCTCAGACTGAGGTGGTGGCTTCCAAGTGGCATCTAGATCATCAGAAGGGGGGCTTGAATAAGAAGTTGATGGACTAACCCTCCTTTTCCTTGCTGGGGATCTGGATGACAACTGATCTTCTGAAAGAGTGGCTCGCTCTTCTTCCTCTGCAGGAAGCTTGATTTCCTGAACTGCCTCTACTTTGGGAGCAACAACTACTATTGTGGGCGGTGGTTCCGGCTGTTGTTGCAGCTGTTGTTGTGGCTGTTGTTGCAGCTGTTGTTGCCCACTTATCTGCTGAGTTTCCTCCTGCATGGATTGGGTACTACCTTGCGATAACGATAAGTCAATTTCAACATCACTGCCCGTTGGCAGTTGCGCAATTAGACTGGCTCATGGACTTGGGCCTAGGTTGGTGGGGTGGGCCAACTGATGTGGAGGTGCTGCTCTCAACTTGGGTCCCGGTAACTAATGCTGCAGGTGTCATTTTTGTTTTCCAAAATATATGGCACACCAGTCTTGGTAAGTGCCACTTCCTTCTTCTGTTCCTTCTTCTCACTGGCAACTTTCTTGGTACTGGAGGACCTGGTACCTTTCTTTGGGGCCATCTTCTTCAGATGTCAGCAGGATGCAGTTGCACAAGTTGCATAGATGTCTGTGATCACATGTCACGTGTTTCCCAAAAAACATCTTGAGCAGCACACCAGTCTTGCTAACTGCCACTTACTTCGTCACACGTCATGTGACATCATGCGCAGCAGGACTTCTGTCTGGTAGTACAACGGGTGATGATGACACCTCCTCCTTAGTCATTTGTGCACCTAAAAGCAAAGAAGCCAGAAGAACATCAGTGAAATGTTGCATTTGTTGTTGTTGTTCAATTACTACTAGTACAAACAAACAAATATAATATATAACTTAGTGTGTGGTGGTCACACTTGTTAGTGTTATATTATTACATTTTATTAACTCAGTTATTTAAAAAAAAAAAACAACAACACTGTAGCCATTTTTGAGACTTTGACTACAAGGGCTTTCATAGCATACTGTTCCTGTATACACTCAGGAAGGATATGAAAGAAGAAGAACAAAAACAAAAATACAAATGTAATGGAAGTGGAACCTGTTTGGCATTAATTTGTGCATCACGTCATTCAGGGAGCGGCAGCTGGCTAAGGGGATGGAAGCAGTAAGTCAAGAAGAACAAAGGAAAGACATGCAGGCCTATATAAAAGTATCCCAGTACTAAACTACTACCACAAAATGGCCACCAGCCACATGGTCACTCACATTCACAACAAGCAGGAGGCCTGGAAAACAATTAAGTCAAGCAGGCCTATAATGGCCAGGTAAAGGAGGCCTGCTAAACAACACAGCTTTAATGCAAAAATGCAAAAACAAAAATCCACGGGGCTAAACAAGTTTTGCAAGTTACACAACAACATCCACACCACACACACACATCAAACAAAGGTTTTATTTAACACACACCAAAAAATTGAAATACCCAAAAATACACATTTTGCAATTCAATCCAATACCATCCATGCTCTAAATGATGTTTTAATTCAACAGACACCAGAGAGACAGTTGTTTCATGCACCCATGAGTAGCCCTGGGACTTCTGGCTACCCACGTGTGGCATGGTGGAGAAGGAGACAGGGAGACAGAGGGATTTTTATAGTGAGGATATTTATTATTATAGTCACTTGTTCTGAGATTCCAAATCAAAACAAAAAAAGTTTATCTCGAACAAAGGATCAGTTCCTCTTTTGGGGCAGTCTTTGTTCCCTTACGTCAGGGAACCTTGTCCCATGTTGTCAGGAGGCTGAAGAGGGAAGGGTAGCCTTTCGTTGACGTTCAAGGCAACTCAAATGAAACAAACAGAAATGGGAAATCGGTAAGGAGGATCTCTGGGAGGAAACGTGGTAAGGGATTAAGGGGTGAGCGGAAAAAACACCAACCGACACCCGTGACAAAGCTTCTGCTCGAAGGGCACTCAGTCTTGTGCCGGGAGCTCGGCTTCTGATTTCTCGCAGAGGCCTCCTCCCTCACCTCCCCGTCTCCCCTTACCCAAAACGGCCCCCAGTTGTCCCCGTACCTTTGGAAGCCATGACCCTCCGGGGCCGTGGCGGGAAACAGCGCATTGACGGAGATGGTCCGGCTCCTTCTTTTCTGGCTCTGCCTCGGGTGGGTCATCAGCGAAAGGCCGTGGAGTTCCATCTCTACTCCAGCGGATGTCCACGGGTCCAGGAATCCAGGGTTGATAAAGAACGTGTGGAGGTCCCGTTCTCTCTCCGTTGCCTCTGAGACTTCCTCCATTGGACTCCAACACGAACGCCTGTTTAACACAGGTGTTTCTGTTTTATTCTCCGGATAGTCAGCTGACAAAATCACGTGGCTAGTTTGAAAGCTGGGTTACCGGGGAAAGTTAAAGAGACAGTGTTCTGCCATCACAGGAGTCTGAAAACAGAGGAGGGGACATGGGGAGAGATAAGGAGGTGACTGTTCACGTGATGTTCTCGAAGAGAAGTCATCATCCGGGGGTACAATCTGAGGTTTTTTTTTCATCCAAATCATCATTTTCGAGAAGGTTTTATGCTGCTCCAGAGATATTCTTCTCCAGATAGCAATTTCTGCATGTTCAGCATCGCGAGCTTCACCAAAATTCACCCGTATATCCGATGGTGCATTCGAATGACACTCGTGGGATCGCGCGGCCGGTTACCAAAATCTTGTGGCACACTTGAACAGATAGGAAATCTCGTCAGCGAATGCAGGGATCCTGGTAAGTCGCTACAGCACGTGCGAAAATGCATTTTGAAAGCGCGAACAAGGAAACAACTCCGCTATGCCGTGGATCGCTGAGTTTTTGGTAACTCCGCATTCTACGCGGAACGCTAAGTTGCCGAAAATCCGAAAACTCTGCGAGCGGAGCAGATTTTAATGCCCAGGGTAGCTAACACCATGCGGAACACATAAGATGCCATCTTTTTTGGCATTATACCCAGGTTATACATAGCCCTGCTCAGTTTTCTCTCTTCCGAAACATTCAACCTCATTCTCATGTTTGACACTGCTAAGTGGGTATTGTGAAAAGACTAGTTCAGCGACTGGTACTTTTTTGTATCTTTTACAAGGTCATTTCTCGTTCTTCTCACAAGAAAGCTGTTCATAAAAACAAAACACAGTGCATCAGAAAGACTAACGTCCTACTAGCAATTAATACAAAATAGCAGAGAGCAAAGCAAAAGATCAAAAGACAATTGTCATTTTCGCAGACCAGGGTTCTAATAAGAAATGGTTAGTTGGAGTTAAGCTAAAAGCTAAAAACATGTAAAATCGACCTAGTATGCACACAATTTCTCTCAATGCAAATTGATGTAATATGACTGCATGGCAGAAACTTGCTGTTCTCAGCAAAAACTTATCTAATTTGCAGGTATCAGGATCTTCCCCTCTAGGAAACACCAACGGCCTTGAAGGGAAGATGTCATATACTCAATACTAGCTGCATTCCTCTCACAAAAGCCTGTTACCCTTGCCAGGTTTGAAAACAAGTTTACACTACTAGAAAATGTGCAATGTAGAACATGGAGTATTATGGGCCAGCTAAGGTTTGCAAGTAATACAGTGCTATGGGAAGCTTCAAACAAATAGAAAACAATATTCACATCTTAGCATTTCACTTTATGGGTGTATATGAATATACATTTTAAGCAGTTTTTACACTGTGCACCTGCTTATCTGATCAGTTTCTGTCACCTGTACTCTCATTTGAAGCACTACATGTAGAAAACCTATAAAAGCCGTGTAAATTGGGGTGGAGTCAGCATCAGATGCTCACTGTCATAGACGGAACATGCTGTTGCTTTTACATAGCAATATTATACTCTGCTTGATTTTCTAAATATTTGTGTGCAGGTTTCACATAGGCATATGTATGTTCCTTGTTATCTTTCTGACACTGCCTGAGCTCTAGTGGATGTGACATTTATATAACTTGGCACTCGAACGAGGAGTAATTCACAGGCCTTCAGCGTTTGTATTATATTTAAGACATAGTTGGTCTGAACCAACTTGAAGAGAAATTTGGGGTGCACTTATGTAGGAATGGCCACAACAGTGAGCAGGTTGGCTGAGCTTGTATGCTAAAGTCGTTACGTAGTTTTAGATAACCAGTGCCTCACTTCTTTGAGTCTACGAGGATTTCTTGCAGATGGACTCAAAGAAGAGAGGGGCATGTGAACGTGCCCCACAGCATGAGTTTAAGACTCCAGACAGTAATAAGCATCAGTTTTCCCAGACAGTATTGTGTCAGTGTCCCCTGACAACTACATGCATAGATGGGCCAGGAAATTAAATGCATCAGTTGCCCCAAGCGATATAAAGTTCATTGAAGGTAAGGTCGCGGCAGCATATGCATCAATTGATCTAAGCGTTATATGTTCCAGTGTGTTCAGGTTTATGCATCCTTTGTCCAGGCAGCATATGCACATTAATACTGTCTCACTCACCTTTTAAAAGGTCCCCAGCTGTGCGCCTGACTCTCTCTTGGCCTACATCATCTACATGTGACTCTGTGCTGGATATATGTGTGCCTAGGGATGGTGCAGTACAAGGATGAAGTAGTGCTGTGCAGTTTATGTGTGGTTAGCGTATGTACCGAGTGTATGTATGCCTGCTGGGAATTTATTGCTTGACAGATGTAGTGCTGTCCTGCGCGTGCACAGTGGAAACATGCTGTGTGCTTGCGTGAAGTACAATACATGAAGGGTGAAGAATTGTGCAGCACGTACATGGTGAGTTTGTTTGTTTGCAACTTGCACACCCTAGTACAATAAAAAAAAGCTACAGTACTTAACAGTGCGCATAGACCGAATGTGTGTGCTAAATGTATTTGTGTCTGTAATAGCACAACGCATGGAAGTAACAGTGCTGGACAATACATGCGCTGTGAACGTACACTGAGTGCAAATATGCCTGCAATGGTACATTACATGGAGGATCTTGAGTTCCATTTTGGGATGCCCAGGCCTGCCTGGTGAACACATGAGGAATGACCCCAGGCAGATTTATGTATTGCTGCAGTCCTGTGAGCTGGGAGGAAAAACACACTGTAGGAAAGGGAGGAAGAGAATCCCTCTTTACATTCTAAATTGTTGCACTTTGATTCAGTGATAGATCATGAGAAAGGAGCCTGGACAAATCTCAGGAAGAAAATGGGGCTGATATGGGGATCATAAGGAGTAGGGCTTGGAGTCTGGGATTAACCTTTTTATGCAGATATCACTGTGGCAAACATACAGGTGTGAACTCTGGTCACTCTCATGAACTGTGTTGTAGGTCTATCACCTTCAGAGACTTTTTTGCTGTGACAGACAGCCTTTCAGGAGTTACGTGAAAATAAAAAAGATTCAAAAGAGCAAAACCCCAACATAAAACTTCTAAGACTCAGACCCTAAATCACATTTGGTGTCTGGAAATGGACTACAAGACAGAAAGGTTGAGTCCCCAGAATTTGTCATCTGCAAAGCAGCCAGACGGGCTGTGTGAGAAATGAAAGCTCTGCAAGATTTGAGCCTGTGACCACGGCTGGTTGCCAAAGGCTTGTTAGTCTCCCTGCTAGGTCAGGGATCATCACCCAGAGAAACCCAGATCACCTGCCCTGAAGCCCAGAGCACTGGTCCTTGCTTGCTTGCTAAGACCAGTGTGCGCAGCGCTGTGAGGAAGAGGAGAGCACTGAAGGGAGCTAGGTCCAGTGGGGAGCCCAACTGAGAGGACTCCCTGAGCAAGGTGTGAGGGAACAGTTATGCACAATTGAGTTGTTGCCTGTGCCCAAGAGCAATCCGGCAACCCCGTATGCCAGTTGAGGGCTACCGTGGCCTGAGCCGAGTAGTGAGCGCTGTGCGGGAAGCACCAGGCAGGCACCGCTTCGTTGCGGTGACCCCATATGCCAGAGAGGGCCACTGTTGAACTCTTTGTTGCCAGAGCATCAAGATTTGTGTCTGACTTAAGCAGCAACCTTCTATGCCAGGAGAGGCTGCCGTGGTGAGATCCAGAGCACAGAGGAGTCTGCTCCTCGACTGGAAGTACCTTGGCAGCCCTGTATGCCACAAGAGGTTGCTGGCACCAACATTGACAGCAGTTTGAGTTGTTACCTAGATGGAATATTGCAGCTGTGACTGGTGGCTCAAGCCTGCACACCATGATCTGCAGCTGACTGATTGCCCACAGGACTGTGAAGGACCCACATCCTCGCTGGACTCCAGTCGGGAGCTGGAGGATCAAATTCCACACCGCCCGTGAGGGAAAGAGTGACTTACCTTGTCTTTGTGGAGCTGGAGCAGCTCTGATCGCTTCTTGAGGGAGAAAGCCTGCAGCTTCTGAGTGCTGCCGAGTGTACCACAGCAGCCCACACACTGGAGGAAGGGAGGAGGAGACTCCCCCTTTACACTTTAAAATGTTGCTCTTTTATTTAATGATAGATCACAAGGAAGGTACCTGGACACATCTCAAGAAGGAAATGAGGCTGATAGGGTACTCATAAAGAATAGGGTTGGGAGTTCAGGTTTAACCTTTTGATGCACATATCACTGTGGCTGACATCCAGGGGTGAACGCTGGTCACTCCCATGAACTCTGTTGTTGGTCTATCAACTTCAGAGTTTTTCCTGCTGTGACAGACAGCTGTTCAACAGGGAAGAAGAACATGAAAAATGTACAGTTCCAAAGATGCAGAACCCACAACAGAAAACTTTAGAGACTCAGACCCAGTCCGTAAATGGACTATAACAAGGGAAGGTTGAGTCCCCAATATTTTCATCTGCAAGGCAGCCGGTAGGCTGTGTGAGAAGGGGAAGCTCTAAAATACTTCAGCCTGTGACCAGGACTTGGGGCAAATGCCCACTAGTCTCCCTGCTGGGTGCAGGGACATCACCCAGGAAAACCAAAATCAGCTGCTCTGCAGCCTGGAGCACCAGCGCCTGCCTATTTGACAAGACCAGTGTGCCCTGTGAGGAAGAGGTGAGCGTAGGAGGAAGTGAGGTCGAGTAGGAAGACCTACCAAGAGGACTACATGAAGGAGGTGTGACAGAACAGCTGTGCACCAATCAGATTGTTGCTCATGTAGAAGAATGATCAGAAGATCCCCGTATGGCAGGAGAGGGCACTGTGACCTGAGCTGTGTAGTGAGCGCTGTGCAGGAGACGCCACGTCCGCACACCTCGTTGCAGTGCCCTTGCATGCCAGAGGGGGCCACTGCTGAACTCTTTGTTGCCAGAGTGTTGAGACTTGTGTCTGCCTTAATTGTCAACCCTGTATGTTAGGAGAGGCCGCCATGGGTAGGACGCATGCACCAGAGGAGCCTGCATCTCAATTGGAAGTACTGCAGTAACACCATATGCGAGAAGGAGATTTTCTTTATAAAAGTCAGTATTTTGCTGGACCTTGAATTATTGTAAGTACTATTTGCACTTTGAGTTATGAATAGTGTTCACACATCTATATTTACACTACCTCCAACCCCCCCCCCGGGAGACTTTGCCTGCTTTTCCACACTTACTACTGCGAGTCAAGAGCAGGAGGGGTACTTGGCCTGTTGCTCAGGATCCATAGATGATCAGGCCTGGGACATCGGGGGTAACTGGCCCCAAACCCCACGATTGGGGTCAAGAAGCCCCTGAATGCCCCGTGGCCTCTGAAACGGGTTCTGGCATATATGCCCTGATTACGAGTGGGCCGGTAAATTCCGACCCGTGCGTAAACCTTTGTTAATGCACGAGTCGGAATTATGGGTTTCGCTGTATTTAATGCATCCGATAATTATCGGATTAGTTAAATACCTCCCCTGTCGTAAAATTTCGGCAGGTTAAACCTTTCAAAATTTAACTGGGGAAATGATATGGTATTTACCGTACCACGCTGATTTTGGTGTGTTAATCACCAAAATCCAAATGTTATTCCCCACAAATTCATGATAGGTGTTATTTATGGCACACGAAAAATAATGTACTCTGTGGTATCATTATTTATCATGTGTGGTAAATAACACCTAAACTCGTAACCAGGCCTTAGTATTTGCCATTGTTGATGCTGTTTGCCATTCAAGTCAAACCTACAAGAGGGAGAGAAAGAGAACCCATACAACGGTGGTCCAAGTTCATGGTTTGATGCGATAATCAAAAGGTTCATCATATTTCCCCTTAATAGAACTAAGCTGTTGTTAGAGGTAAAAAAGCTTTGACGTGTGCAAGCTGGCTTAAGGAAAGGAATACTGAGTGTAGAGTCCTCCTGTTCTCCACAATCAATACTTACTAAGTGTACATTGTTATTTAAATCTTAAATATTGGTTGATCTCTTTCAGACTATTATTTAGTGGTCTTACTTGATGGTAGAAGGTACGAGTAAAATTTTAATTGGCACCATGCAATGCCTATATAGCGTAACTCGAGCTATACTACGAGGTAAAGTATGGAATGTCTAATACATTTAGACAAATACGTTATGCAGAGATGTCTCTTGTTCCTTCTACCACCATTTAGCATGCATGTTAATGACCTGAACATGTCACTTTTGGAGGAGGCTTCAGATAAGTACTCATAGCCGCCACAAAGGGCTATTTTCAGTACTTGCGCTCTGACCCGACTCCAATCAGGACATTTGCTTTCAGAAGTCTCCTGGACAAAATCTCACTCATTTTTATGTGTCCCTACACCCATGCAGTTCACTTGCATATTCAACATGGCCATTCTTGCGTTGCATGGATTACCTGGAGTGATTCATGGGCCGTCAGGGGGAGAGTTTCGCCTCCCACTGCATAGCCACTGATTCTCGATGTTCTTTCGGCATTGTGGATAATATTTTTAGGTATTTTGGGCCAGATGTATCAAGCATTTTTAGGTCTCGCCTGAGCCAGCGCATGTGCTGTCTGCGAGACATTTAGTAAACGGGGTTTTCAAAGTGCTACCCAATGCTTTTGATGGCCTAGCGCTTGTGGGCACGCGCGCACCTTCCAGCTTTCCACGTCTGAGGCGCCATCTAGTTTGCGATCAGTTTCACTTTCGCATTCCACTTTCGCGCGCGGGCACACACAACTCCCGTTTGGGACCGCACGTCTTGTTTAAACAACAGCGGCGAGGGCAGGCTGCATTCTCATCTCACGTTACTTGTCTAGTTTGCTACCGCACACCATGAGAGCATGTGTTTTCCAATGGTCTTCCTCTTGTGTTTCCCTAACCGCTCCCGCTCCATGTTGATCTGTCTCATCTGCGTGCTTCTCTCCAAGGCCCCCCCAGCTCTACCATCTTTAATATCACTAAAGTGTTCTCTTCCTCTTATGCTTTCCCTGACCCCCCGTCTTTGTGCTGCTTTTCACCTCACTCCCCCACCCGCTCCTCCAATGACCCCATGCCCCATTCAATTTGTTTTTTAATTGGCGCTTTTGCGCTAATAGAATATAATTTTTTTTATTCATTGGTCCAAGCAGCATCTGCCATCTTGGATTAGGAACTAATTAATAAAAGCAAATGGAGCCAGTGTCATTGGCTGGACCGCACATGTATTCTGATGCACATGTCCCAAAAGCGAGACCTATTAACATTACCATTCTTGACAGATTTTCTTAATTATTTAGATGCGCTTTTAACAATTAAGGAATTTATGTATGTTTGTTTAAATGTATAATGATATTTTTTAACTGCATGCCTCCCAGTAGGTTTGTTATAACCTTTTACAAGTTTCTTGCGGTTTCAGCTGAAACTGATTCAGAAGGTTCTCAGGCACAAGATGGTGAATCTGAAGGAGTTTCTGGGTCAAGCAAAGCTTTGTCTACATTTTTATGCCTTTACTGGAATTATGAAATCAGAGCATTTTAAAGAAAAGAAAATAATGCTTGATTTAAATGCATTTTGGTTAGGATAACCAGGCTTCAATTGACACAAGTAGGCCGAAGTTAAAATGCACGGACATTCATTTTAGAGTGACAGAAAGAAATGTGCTTTTTATAATTATACGAAGGAGCTTTCTACATAGATGTTTCTCTGTAGTACCTGTACATTCCAGAATTAACAAAATAGAATTAATTTCATGGTACTGTTTGTCGATCTAAAATGTATGGTTTTGTGTTCCTAGAGTAAGCCATGTGCAGAATGCTTGTGTATTTGCAATAAATTCAAGGGTCTTTGTCAGGGCATTTTTAATAAAAACAGAAAATAATGCTCCATTTAAATTTATTTTGGTTAGCATAACAAGGCTTCAGTTCACAAGACGAGGCTGAAGTCCGCCTATAGTGACATTTGTTTTACAGTGACTGAAAGAAATGGCTTTTTAAAATTATATGAATGATCTTCCTACCACAAGTTTCACTTCCGTGTCTTTCTCTCTCGGAAAGTTAGCGAAACAGAATTCACTTCATGGTACTGATTATTTGTCGAGCTGAAATGTATTCATTTTGGTTCCTTGAGAAGGAAGCCATGTGCAGAAAGGTCCTGTATTTGCAACAATTCAAGTCTCTATACCCGAGTCTACTCTAAGTAGCTGTACTGTCTATTGTTTTAATTTGTTGCACAAATGTGTTATTTCCTTCATTTCCTATCTGCACCTGATTATGAATATGTACAAAAATAGGTGTTCCTTAATTTGTCTTATTTGAAACATCATACTTTCGTTTTTTTCACTACTGGTAATGTGTTTGTAACTTGATGAGTACAGCTCATGATGTCAGATCTCACCATATCGAGAGTGTAATTTTCACTGTTTGGAACCTATAATATGTGCCCTTTTTGGGAGACGTACTAAATCTATATTGCCTTTCTAACTGAGCACTCTCTATGTCATTATGCCTGCTGAGTTATACTTTTTGCTTACTTTCATGAAGACAGACTCCATATCTGTCTGTTTATCCTTCGACTTTTCTTGCTTTCCATCCTGTGCGGACTCTGCGCTAGTCTGTCTTTGACTTGATACATAAACTATTTGAGCAGATTCCATGTTAGT
The DNA here is from genome assembly GCF_964263255.1 of Lissotriton vulgaris. NCBI lineage: Eukaryota > Metazoa > Chordata > Amphibia > Caudata > Salamandridae > Lissotriton > Lissotriton vulgaris. The sequence continues at coordinate 853,786,584 of NC_141695.1, forward strand.
CCTCTTGCTGAGTTAATTTTGTTCTCTGGGTAGTTAGTTGCTTTGGAAGTTTCCTTATGTTGAATCCTATTGCATTTTCAATATATGATGCCTTATTAATATGAATTTCACTAACTACTTTTTGGCTTCTGTAATTATTCATAAATTCTGAATTAGCCTTTATGATTATGACTTCGAGACTCACATGGCCCTGATCAAGTTAAGAGGTAACACAATTTTGTAGGAGTAATGTAGTCAATGTCCTAATTAATTTACATAAATATTTAGCTTGCATAATTAACTTACAAAATTGGTGAAAATATTTGACCCGAAAATTGTGAGACACTTGAGAATCCTGGAATGGTTTGAATTAATGCTGGTGTGCCTGTTGGTGCTGCAAGGAGCTAAAAACATGAGTATTAATAGGACCATGAGTAAAGAGTTGTCTTACTTGGAGTGTGTTATCTTGTGACATTTGATTTGGAGTAAAATCATTTGTTTTGTAGCACTGCCACATGGGGTGTATTATTTTGAGCATGTATCGAAAACTGCATTGCATTATAATGTGTTGCAGAACTTGCTAAAGCTATTTAAATTGTCCTGTTGACAGAGAGACATTAGGATTTTATGTGGTCTATGTACAAAAGCTTTTGGGTGTATGTATAAGGGTTACAGATTTATGGAAATCTAAGATCAGAAGATTATATAAAATTGTCTGCGGAAACAAAAAATGTGTGGCATCATGCCAGGTTACAGGTTAATGTCATATGAAATCCTTACTAGTCTAGCTGTGTATGAGAATGAATCCTGGTTAGGTGTGTTCATTCTGTGCAACAGTATAGACTCCAGGCAGTTGACTGTAGATGCCTCTACAAGAAGGTGCAAGAATGCAAAAAACAGCCTAAAACTTGCCTTTTGCTATAGAAGGGAAACATCCAAAGAGCAAAACTTTGTTTCGCCTGAATCTTTAAAAATCCTTGCCCTGGCTGGTGTCCAAACGTATTACACAGCTACATATGCCTGAAGAAACAACAGAGGGAACCTGTTGGTAACACGTTTTTGTAGGTATAGTCCCCATAAAGTGGCTTTGTGTGAGATGGTAAAAAGAAAAATGGTATGTGGAAAATTTCCACATAACATTAGGAAAAGGCATTTTTTCCTCATGTGTCCCATTAGGACTGAAGCAAGCATTGGCATAGCCAATAGGTCTCACTTTTTACCCATGCATCAGTTGATGCTGTTGCACCAAGGGTATTGTGCTGCATAACTAAATACTTATAAGGTCCCAAAAGCGAGACCTATTGGCTATGCCAATGCTTGTTCTGTTTGCGATCCGAAAAAAGCATTTTGGTATATATCATTCCCAAATTGCGATTCAGTAACGTGTTACTGAATCGCAATATGGAATTATGAATACATACTGATTCGGTATTAGGAAGGGGCGTTGTTTAGGGCATCCATTCCTAATACTGAATCGCAGTGGTCTGTAAGAATGATTAATAACTGAAATGTGGTCCTAAACATTCACATTTTAAAACCTAATTCAAGCATTTGGTAACCTATTCGCACGGGAAGGGATCCCCAAGTGGCCCCTTCCCCTTTGTGACTGGTTGCAAACATTCTTTTTAGGGTTCGATCTGGCCGTAGCACTGCGAAGCAGTGCTCCGCCCAGGCGAAAACTTTTGTTTACAGTATGGGGTACTTGAATCCGCCCCTTCTTTCATTGGCTAGCTCCATAAATGGAGGCTAGCCATTGGAAGACATCGTTGTCAATCATTCTTTCCCAGTCAGAACGCGATTCGGGGGCGTTTCTGGGTCTTTTTTTAAGTCCCGCCCTCTCCTCTGCCCATTGGCAGGAATTTTACCTTCCAGCCAATGGGAAGGGGAGAGCACGCAAACACGCCCCCGAATCCCGAAACGACCTGTTGCTCTGTTCCAGACTTGTTTTTTTCTGTTGACCATGGTGCCTAGCATGATCAAAGGCATAGGTAAAGCCAGTACCTCTCAAATGCGAGACTTTTTGGCTTTGCCATCATGGCAACTGGTACTAGCAAGTTTATTCGGAATCTACTCTTCTAAGATGGCCGCTAAACACTGCATCTAAAGAAGCTCATGCATTCACTTTGTGTTATTTTTCTACGTCCATAAGACTTTGGAAGAAATCTATGCTTTCCCAAAATAGTTTACCACTGGAGTTTAAATTATTTATGGGCTGTCAATTCCAGCGTTCATATACTCCCTGCAGCGCTGTTTTGAAAGAGCAGGCGAGCAGCAACTGAATGTAAGAGAGTGAAACTAGTTGTCCTGTGTCTATGACAACGTTCGAGTTGGTAGCGTCCATGCGCTTTGACGTCAGGCTACGTTTCCTGTTGCTCAGTAACGTGGGTGTTTCTCTCATTGTCCAATAAGCTCGAAGTAGGTTTTCGGAGGTGGCCAATCGTTGACGGGCAGCAGTTTAAAGGTATTCAAAGCGGGCAGTTTTTAATTTAAACAGTGCTTTGCTGGGCTTCTGGCTGTGGTGTGGTCTTGAGAGAGAGACAGAGGGGCAGCGGACCAGGCGTGGCCATCTTCCGTGTTCTAAATTTTGGATTAAAATATCGATCAAGACGTGGGCTTTTAATTTCCCGCAAGCGACGTTGTAGCCTGCTTGTGAGTAGTGCATGGGGTTTTGGAAGAAAGTCGTAACACGTATGTCCACCCACCTACCAGGCATCTTAGAGACGCAGGATAGCCTAGGGACCACAGCGGTGCTTCCTGTAAATTATAAGATAGTAGTGTACCAGGTTCTTAACTGGGCCTTAAGTCAAAATACACTTTGGGTTTGATGTTTTATGTTCCTGTGAGAGTGGAACGAAACGAATAAAAATGTAATGGTGACCTTTCTACGACAATAAACATATTTTTAAATAAATAAAGGCAGCACTGTCCCGGAATCGCTAATCTTGCATGTAGGCCGCAGGCTTGATAGCTTTCTATTTTATTTTGTGGTAGTAAGTCATGATCCTTATATTGTATATGTTCTGAGATTCCACGTTAACTTGGATTACCCATACGCTGTATGGTTTGTGCAAGTAATTTACTTCCGAATAGCCATTCTACACGCTTGAATCCCAAATTCTACCGATCAATGTGATCGAAATTAAGTATTTAGACAGACTATTGTGTGTAATATATATACAAACTGATCAGAGCTGCGAGTTTTACACACACCAGTGGAAATGAGGATGGGTGTGCGTGCATCCTTTTACTCCCGAAGGAGGGTAATAGATTCTGTAACAGGAGTTTCTTCTCGCTCTCTTCCATAGTAATGCAACTTGAAGAGACGAGGCGTCCATGGTACCCTCTGCACACCAGAAAACCTCGTTGAATTCTCTCCCCCCCCCAGCACACAGCAGGAGGCCAAGTGATTGCCAGTACGAAAAATACATATTGTCAGTTCTGCTAACAGCTTGAAGGGTAGCCTTTTCCATCTTGACAGCGAAAACGCATGATTAGTGATGAAACCACATTTCTACTCTGTGGTTAGTAACCTGTGAAAACACTCCCGAAATTCAATGTCGAATAGCACTAGTGCCTTGATGTAAAACTCCTAAATGTTACCCAGCTGTTCCAGCAAGCAGATGTTTCGCCGGTTAAAATAAACTGCATCCGAAGCAAGTGACCGCAGCCCTGAGAGCCGGAAGCCCTGCCTGGGCCGGCTAACCCCCCCCCCCCCCCACTCCCCTCCCCCCGTTAGCGTGGTCCATGTTTGTGGAGGGCAGCGGAGCAGGCATTCCCTATCGTGGCAGGTGTTTTGGTTCAAACCATTTTTCACACACCTCCCCCTCAGCGCCCAGCCCCGTGACGCAGGTGCTCTGTTTATTAATTTGAATTATTTATGTCCTGGACGTGCACCGGTACAAATGAAAGTCAAACTCGCACGTCAGAACAGGTTATGTGCCCACATTACTTTGGTTCCAACTTGTAAATTGTGTGCAGTAAGCACTGTTAATTCCGTTCGAGCCGTGCCTTCTGTGGCCAGTCCTAAATATTGAAAGTCCCATCACTGGTGGTAAAGCCATCATTTTTAAAGTAGCGGCGTCGCTGTAATGCAGTATATAACCTCTGCTAATCTGTAACATAACATCATAACATTTTATTTGAAAGTTTTCCTCTAGCAGATTATTTTATTTGGTGTGGTTTGAAGATGCAGTTCAACAAAAAGAGAGGTAGGGAGAACGTAGCAATACACTCTTAGTCCCCAAATATATCGTTCAAACAGCAAGAAGTGAGATGTGGGCTGCCCTGCCTCTGGGTGGGTGTGTGTGGCTCTGGGTGTCTGTGTGTGGGGCTCTGGGTGTGGGTGTGTATGTGTGGGGCTCTGGGTGTGTGTGTGTGTGGGGGGGGGCTCTGGGTGTGTGTGTGTGTGGGGCTCTGGGTGTGTGTGTGTGTGTGTGGGGCTCTGGGTGGGTGTGTGGGTGTGTGTGGGGCTCTGGGTGGGTGTGTGTGTGTAGGGCTCTGGGTGGGTGTGTGTGTGTGGGGCTCTGGGTGTGTGTGCGTGTGTGTGGGGCTCTCGGTGGGTGTGTGTGTGTGGGGCTCTGGGTGGGTGGGTGTGTGTGGGGCTCTGGGTGGGTGTGTGTGTGGGGCTCTGGGTGTGTGTGTGTGTGTGGGGCTCTGGGTGTGTGTGTGTGTGGGGGGCTCTGGGTGGGTGTGTGGGGGGCTCTGGGTGTGTGTGTGGGGGGGGGCTCTGGGTGTGTGTGTGTGTGTGTGGGAGGCTCTGGGTGGGTGGGTGTGTGTGGGGCTCTGGGTGTGTGTGTGTGTGGGGGGGGCTCTGGGTGTGTGTGTGTGTGGGGGGGCTCTGGGTGTGTGTGGGGGGGGGCTCTGGGTGTGTGTGTGGGGCTCTGGGTGTGTGTGTGTGGGGGGGGCTTTGGGTGTGTGTGTGGGGGGGGGCTCTGGGTGTGTGTGTGTGGGGCTCTGGGTGGGTGTGTGTGTGGGGCTAGGGTGTGTGTGTCTGTGGGGGGGCTCTGGGTGGGTGTGTGTGGGGGGGCTCTGGGTGTGTGTGTGTGTGGGGCTCTGGGTGGGTGTGTGGCTCTGGGTGTGTGTGTGTGTGTGTGGCTCTGGGTGTGTGTGTGTGGTAGTAATTGCTGTCTGCTGAGCTCGTCCGTAGGGTACAATAGGTCTCACATTGCGAGAGATTAAGCTAATGGCAATGTAAATGACAAAACCAGCACATAAATACAAATTTTGTCATTTACAATGCCAATAGCTCTAACTTTTCCAAAGGCGAAACCATTGCATTGTAAATGCTTGTTTTAAGAGTAGGCAGTGGTCCTAAAAGCAAACTTCATTTTTGCTTTTGAAGCACATCCCATTTTCCTTTAAGGAAAATGAGCTTCATTTCAAAAAAACAAAACCTTGCTTTATTTAAAAGCACAAACACACATGGTGGTTTGCTGTCCTCAGCAAGCCACCATCCCAGTGTTTTTAGTGATTCCCAATGGGTTGCAAATTGTGACGTACCTCATGAATATTAATGAGGTAGGTCAATTGCGATCCCAGTAGGAATTGTTAAATGTGTCAAAGACACATTAGTACATAGGTGTTTGCGATTACCTAATAGTGAATCGCAAAAAAAATTGCTATTAGGTAATCGCAAAATGAAGCCTACTTATATGTGGTCCCTAATGTTGCATGGATGTTAACGATTGTGGGAATTTTTCAAAACTTGTAAGTGACTCTACTGCTCCCTCTCTTATGTAGGTTGTGTGATCCAGTGTCTTATCTGGGGATGTGTAATCTCTCTCTCCTTCCTGGATTCCATATATAGTATTAACATTATCAAATGTGCCGAGAGCCCTACTGGAGTAGAAGTCCCAGAGCCTGAAATAGCCCCCAGTCTTTCATGCTCAGAAGAGAACTCAGTCGAGGCAAGTTAAAATGTAAGTTCCCAGTACCGGGGGGCATATGTACAAGAAGCTGGCAGAACACGGTGTTACGCCCAAATAGGTTACACCTCTCTTAGTTTAAAAATGCATGGATGCGCCATATTTACAGAAATACGGCACACCCCTGCATTTCCCCTAGCGCTAAAGAAGCTACCTAGCCCCAGCATAGGCATCCTAGCGCCATTTTGCTAGGGTGCCTGCGCTGCAAGGGGGATTGTTTATGTGCAGGAAGGGACACCTATCTGCAAATAAACATTTTTAACAGGCAATTTGCTCTATCCAGAATGCAGCACACATGGAAAGAGCAATATACGAGGAGAAATAAAAAATGTATCATGGTATCACCTGTTTAAGACTAGGTATTTTCTGGTCTTTTTTTTTTTGATGTCCTCATTGCCCAAGTATACCAGAGCTTTGGGTCTTAGGTCCCGTCTGGAATGAATAGAAACCGCCCAGTCATCTGTATACCGGGACGGATCACTCTACGCCTTGCCATCCTTACTCACACATCAGTAGCTATTTCGTTACGGCCCCTGTGTGCCACCGTCAGAGTATTTGGCAATATGGTATAGCGGCCTAATGATCGGACTTTTATATAATAGATTCAACCCATTTCTCATATGGAATCCAGAAATTATTTCGCTTCCTTTTAGAGAATCTGTCTAATGCATTTGTATGTTGTATAGAGGCCAACCATTCTATTTTACTCGGAGGTGTCCCTTTCACCCACCCAATTTTTACATATTTCAGTACGGGCCAGTAATATAAGGAGGAAAATCAGTTTGTTTGTATTATTTATCTGTGATGTGTAGTTAACAGGAACCCCAAAAAAGATCAAAATTTTGCTTACCTGGAGCGTCTCTCCAAGTATAACAGAGATTGTATTACTCACTTCCAACCAAAAGACCTGGATCATTGGACATTCATAAAACATATGGATATCATCGCCTTTCACTTTACCACATTGAAGACATTTTGGCACTGCTCCATTCCCCAATTAGGATAGTTTGTATGGCGTCCAATAGACCCTGTGGAGACAAAAGAGGTGGTTCCGCTTTAAATTTGCGGGCCGTACTGTGGAGTATAAAATGTTGCAAGCTACTTGCCATAATTCTTCAATCTGCTCCCCTGGCAAGCTCTTCTCCCACAGTTCTTTCGGCAGGTTAAAATCATCATCCCTCAACTCCACCAACAGCCAATATCCTTGTGCCACCTCTTTTTTCTGGTTTACTCCAGCCGCGAGAAATGATTCCAGTTTGTTGTACTGTCCTGCTCCAAGACCCTCAATACGACTCCAACTCAACATTTGGAGATATTTAAATCTTGATAATCGTCTATTCGTCAGTTTTTGGGACTCCTCCCATGATATTAGAACACCATTTTTCATCACCAGGCCCCAGGACAGTATTCCGGCTTCTTTTAGTGGCTGCGCCAAACTGTCCTTAGTCCATTCCGGGGATCCTGGTGAGTTAAGGATTGGCGCCCAACCGCTAAAGTACTTGTTCTTTAGTTCCCTCCTGACTTTATACCAAGTTATAGCTAATCCATGCAGAATTTTTAGTCAAATCTTTTTAACACCTTCAGTGCTATGGCCCTATAATTTTTATTATGTAATTTTCATTGAAGTGAATGGGCAGTGCATGACGAGTTACCCTTGTCATTAGCATCCAAGGGGTTAAAATAGCGAGGGTCCCCGTATTTATGTATAAAGTCAATGTCTCCTCCTTTTACATCTTTTAGCATCGCTTTATACATTTTACCTGCATCCGACTCCTCTGGAGCTTTAAACAAACTGTTCCCTCTTTTTAGCAGGAACACCCATGCGTAGTAAGATAAATCCGGCAGCTTCAGTCCTCCTTTCTCATATTGTCTTCTTGGTTTCTTCCAGGAGATACGCACTCCTTTAGAGGTCCATATGAAACTGGTAATTTTGGACTGAGCCTTTTTTAAGCCATTCTTCCTTAAAAGCCATCGGGATATGTTGGAATAGAAAGGTAATTTTTGCAAGGATGGTCATTTTAATGATGTTTACTCTACCATGAATAGATAATGGAAGATGTGACTATCCCAGCAGCAGTTTCCTGATTTCCTTATTGATCTTATGAAAATTGGTTTCAGGAATTTGTTCTATATTCTTCACTATTCTAATGCCCACGTATCTCATTTCTTTTTTTACACATTCTACCTGTGTGTTGATGTTCCAGACCATTTTAACCGTTTTACTCTGGTTTATTTTGTATCCTGAGATCTTTCCAAAACCTGCAGCTAACTCATACACCACGGGTAAAGCCAAATCCAGGTTAGATGTATACACCACCAGATCATCGGCGTATTATCCCACTTTCTTTTACCAGCTTCTTGCTTGAAAGGGAATTATTTTAGCATGTTTCCTAATCTTCTCCGCAAGGGGCTCAATATATAAATTACAAAGTAGTGGGGATAGAGGGCAACCTTGTCTGGTCCCTCTACAGATATTACATTTCTTAGATAGCCTTCCATTTATTAATATTTTTACAGATGGGGCTTTATACAATTGCATTATGGCCCTACAGAATTTTTCTCCTAAATTGGATAACCTCAAGACTTCCTCCAAATATCGCAAATTGTATCGATCAAAATACATGGTTGCATCAACAGTAATAACTGCTAATGGTTCTTTATCTACCGAGGCCAGATCAATGGCGCCTATAAGATTATGTGTTAGATCTTCGATGCTCCGCCCTCTCAAAAAACCCTTTTTGATCCTCATGTAGGAGTGCCCCCACCACCCCATTTAACCTATCCACTAATATTTTCGAGTAGATCTTATAATCTGAATTTAAGAGCGAAATGGGCCTGTAAGAGTCGCAATAAACTGGTGGTTATTCTGGCTTTAATATCAGCGTGAGAGTGGCTTCATTCCATGGGGAGGGATCTCTTCACCCTTTTCATATTTGCAGAAAGCAATTTCCTTAAAACTGGAGCTAAAAATGTGTCTAATTTTTTATATATTTCCTTAGGGAGACCATCCGGGCCTGCTGCCTTACTCAATTTCCCTAGTTTAATGGCCTTCTTTATTTCTTTCTCTGTTAACTCCTCATTGATACCCTCCTTCTGAAACTCTGTTATTTCATGTGGGAGCTCCCGCTGTAGCCATTCGAGTATCTCGGCCCCTGTTGTACTCAAGTTTTCTGTGTATACTCTCTCGAAATATTTTAGTATATTGTCCTCCATGCTATCTCCCACTTTTATTGGGCCTCCTGCTGTCTCATAGTTCAGCTCTTTTATATAGTTTCTCGCCTGGTCACTTTTTGCCTTCCAAGCTAGTAGCTTGCCACACCCTTCCCCATAGTTGAAGTGTGCCAATTTACCGGCACGCCATCTTTCTTGTAACCTCCTTTCTAGAACTGCTACGAGATTTATTTTATGGGTCTTAATACAAGCTTGTCCCTCCTCACATCCTATTTCATTGTTATGTATCTTATACTCCAAGCTTTGAATCTTTTTTTCTAGGTCTTGAATTTCCGCCTTCCTCTGTCTATTTTTATATGCCTGAGCTGATGTAATTTTCCCTCTTATAAAGGCTTTCTATGTGTCCCAAACTATTCCTATAGGAGCACTTCCTAAGTTGTTATCAAAAAATTCCTGGGATTCCAGACCCAATCTTTCCATTATGGCATCATCCACCAGTATGGTGCGATCCATAGTCCACCGCTGTTGTAGCCCCTTATCTTGTGGAAACAGAGTCAAAGGTATAGCAGAGTGATCTGACATATGCGCACCAACATGGTTTACATCTCCAACTTGATATTTTATACTTTGATTCACTAGAAAGAAGTCTATTCTAGACTGATGACCATATTTTTTGTTATTAAATGTAAAACTTTTTTTGCGACCCCTTCTTTTCCCTCCAGATATCGCACCACCCTAAGGTTTTGATTGAGTTTATTATTAATGACCTCAACTTCTTATGCGTCATACTTCTACTTTTAGTAGATCGATCTAAATTTCCGTCTAAGATCACATTAAAATCTCCTGCCATTATGACTGGATCGGGAAAATCCAATCATTCTGAGATCAGTTGACCAAACGGGAGAGGGTCATCAATGTTAGGCCCATAATATCAAACCACTGTGTCTAGCTGATTATGACTTTTTATCTTCGCGATTGCCCACCTGCCTGTCTTGTCCACTCTACTATCCATTAACTCGACTTGAGCATTAGCTTTTATCAATATCGCCACCCCTCTTATTGTGAGTTGCTGTTCCGTGCATATCAAGTTTTGCACCCATTTCCTTTTCCCAAAGAACTCTTTCAGCTCATCACGGGTTAAGTGCGTCTCCTGTAGCAAAATAATTTGAGCTGGCGCATCCTTTAAATACTGCAAAACCCTCTCCCGCCAATGAGATCCTCTCAGGCCATTTACATTCCATGACAGAAATTCTATACGAGGCTTCTGACTGCCTGTCATTTCTTTTTTATTCTCTCTGGCTCCATTGCATCCTGGGTTACGATATATATAGAGGACAAACTTTTTTTCCCCTTTTTTTCCCCATGCTCCCACACCCGTGCACTAAAAACAACCAGTGATCCCCACCCTCCTCCCCTTGGGGAGGTATTTTCTGGTCTTATGTTTGATGCTGCCCCACACCTTGTAAATATGGTGCAGCATCAGAAAGCAATGGGTGTTGCGGCAGAATTCCCACTGCAACATCCATTGCCTGCCCCTTTCACTCTAAATGCTTTGTGAATAGGTATTATTTACAAGGCAGCTTTAAACCACTCTAGGTCCTTAACGTTACCAGAATATCACCAAAAGTGACTTTCTGGTGGCGTTAACTCCTTGTAAATATGCCCCCTGGTGTCATGGGGGATGGAAATGTGGTGATATCTTTGCATCTCACCAGATTATCCCAAGTCTATAGCGTTGCCCTGGTTATGGGTGAATATTCATACTTTAGAGTTGTTGTTTCTTCAGGGCCCAAAGTAATTTCCCCAGCCTGTGAGCTGTTGGATTATGAGCTATGAAACACCACATTTTTCTGTCTCTCCGCAGAGCTCTTCTATACATAACACACCTGGGCGGCCTCGTAGTAGCCCAGATTAGACACCTCCAGCCCTCCTATTTCTAGGAAGTGTCATACACTCATGCCTTGGCAGACTGTGCCTTTTCCCTCCCAGGTGAAAGTATTGCATAACTCCTGTGACTGGCATATGTCACCTCTAGAGAGGGAAAGAGGCAGGGCCAGTGTAAAGGCTTTTAGGCAGTATTGTCATTTTGAGGACGCTATTCTCCTCAGCCATCAACATGGCGTGATTACGCCAAGAATTCAAAAGATTCCCTACAAAAAGATTTTTTATTTTGCTTCTGGCACATTTACATAGGTTGGTTAGAAAATTTCACAGTGCAAGTGAATTTGTCTAGTGTCACCAAAAGGGTATATCATCTGTGAAAACAGATTCCTTGAATTATATTGGAGTGAGTCGAGTCCATCAAAACAATGCTGTTCTATTATATTTTGAAATAGTGGTTCTAGACAGAGGGTGAGAAACATAAAGGGATAGAGGCCAACCATATCATGTGCCTCTTTGTATCTCCATTTGCAAGGAATTTTTGTAATTTACTCAGATTCTGGTTATTGGCATGGCTTATTGTGCATTGGTCCAACCCCTAAGGCTGTCACTAGTCCCTGCTCTGTGCAGTGTCACAGTCATCATGTCCTAATGAACCCTGTTGAATGCTTTTTCTGTATCTAGTGATAAATATATTGCTTCTTTATGGCGTTTCCACCCTAAGGGCCAGATGTAGGTGGCCATTTACCGACCGATTTCGGCCGTTACCAACCGGTAAATGGTCATTCCTGATGTAGGTGCCTTATTTTACCGATTCGGTAAATTTACCAAATCGGTAAATTTACCGAATCGGTAAAATACCGAATCGGTAAAATACCGAATCGGTAAAATACCGAATCGGTATTTTTACTGATTCGGTAACTTTGAGATGTAGGTGGGACTCTTCTGAGTCCCACAGGCCTTACCGAATAGGTATTTTACCACCCAATCCTATTGGGTGGTAAAATACTGAATACAGGTGTGCATGCACATCTGTGAATGCACACCTGTGCAGTGTGACATGGCACACAAGTCCGGAATTGGGGTGCTGGAGGGTGTCAAAGTGACACCCCCTGCACCCTTGCAACAATCGGAATTTACTGAATCGGAAAATACAGATTCGGTATTCCACATTGATTCCTATGGGCTTCAAGGCCCATAGGAATCAATGGGGGATACCGATTCAGTATTTACAGAATCGGTACATACCGAATCTTACCGATTTGGTATTTACCGATTCTGAATTACCTACATTCCCCCCCTCTAATTTACCACTTCTTAAATACCGAATCGGTATGATTCGGTATTTAAAAAGTGGTAAATTAGAATTACCTACATCGGGCCCTAAGGCTGTTAATTAGAGAGGCCATATGATGTGCTGTTGCTATTTGATCTCACCCAGATTAAGCTTGTCTGATGAGCGTGTATCAGGAGTGGCGAAACCTTCTCCACGCGGTTCACCCGTACCTGCGCAAATACTTTGCTATCCATACTCAACCAGGAGATGGAGTGGTATGATGTGTACAAAGGGGTATCTCCACTGGGTTTAGCTAACAAGGAGATTGTTGCACCAGCTGAAGAGTGGATAAGAGCATGGGAGTGTTACATGCTATTGTAGACTTCCATTAGTATTGGTGCTTTCAGGGGTGCAAATTGTTAATGAATGCTGCTGTGTAGCCATCTAGGCCTTGGATTTGCCCACTTTGAGGCTTTTGATTGCACTAATGACATCAGCTAAATATATTGATTTGTTCAATTGCTTGTCCTCCTGAAGCACAGCGGTAAGGGTGTCCGAGTACAAATATGAATTTATAGCCTTTGCACCTATTGAAGCTGTTACATAAAGTCATTTGTGGAACGCACGAAAAGCTTGCAATTTGCCCTTGTCTGTTGCTTAGATCTCACCTCTCTCTCTTCCCTTGAACTCCACAATATAATTCTGTACCTATTTTGCTAAGATATTGTGGAGAGCAGGGCTACAGCTTTTATTGCCTCCCTCATGAAAACACATGCCTACTCTGGCCATATGTAGTTAGCTTTATCTTTTCCACAATGAGAGCTTGGCACCTGACTGAAACCGGCAGGCTCCCAATTTTTCTAGTTGGGGTCTCAAGAGGATCCAACTCTCAATGAAGTTGTTCATGTTAAATTTCCCATATGCAACATAGGCAACATGGCACTTTAATAAGTGCCCCCACACTACTGCTTTAAGAATGTCCCACACCACCCTCAATAGAGCATTGATCATTCACCAGGTTCCCTCTGTCTTTTTGCTCTCCTTTTCAAGCCAGTCCATTACAGGTCGTATTGTACCATTGTCTGATATTGCTTGAGGTCTTTGGTTTACATTTTGATTTAATCGTGACAATCTTGGGTCAATTAAGATATGATCTATGCATGCATAGGTTTTATGAGCTGCTGAGAAATGGGAGAAGTCTATCTGAAGTGGGAGTGAGGGTCGCCATGAGTCAATCAGGCCCAATTTGCTGAGCATAGTTTTAGTGGCCTATGTGTTGGTGTTTGTCTTGCATAGGGTACATCAAGCAATAAACGTACACAATTTAACTGGAGCTCCATCCTGTCAGTCCTGTCGTGCTGCCTCTAAACCTCATCACATCTCCAGAGGAGCTGGTGGTTCCCTTGGCACTCTCCTTTTGCCTCAGCTGCTCTCCCAAAAATGACGCCTCTTTGAATTCCTTTATCCTGCCAGATTACACAGAATTACTCCACGAGATGGCAATTCTAACACTTCACTTCAATGATCCACTTCCTGCAAAAAATTTTAAAGACCTCAACTTGGCCATTCTACCACTTTGGGCGCGGATTATTCATGAATCTCTACTACATGGAAATATCCCTGATTGCCTCAAAATCGGGCAAGTCACTCCCATCCCTAAGAAGCCTAACACAGATTTATCTGATCCCAACAATTTCAGACCTATCGCAAACATCATGATATTAGCTAAACTTCTGGAGAAATGCGTCCACAAGCAGCTCTGCAACCATATAGAGAAATTTCAATTACTGGACCTCTATCAATATGGTTTCAGAGCAGGGCAAAGTACCGAAACTGCCCCTATGCACATTGTGGATGATGCTCTAAAATCCCTTGATCATAGTGTGCCTTGTCTTCTGATCCTTCTGGACCTGTCTTCTGTTTTCAACACCATCAAACATGACACCTTGATTACTCTTCTAAAACGGAGGATGGGTTTAACCGGACTGGTCCTAAAGTGGTTTACCTCTTTCTTACACAACCGTACTCAAAGTGTTAAACTCAACCAGTCCCTTGGTCCCAGTACCCAAGTCAGGATTGGACTTCCACAAGGATCCGCACTCTCGCCCATGCTCTTCAACCTTTTTATGGAGCCACTCACTGTCATTGTAAACCAGTCTAACATTCATTACCACATGTATGCGGATGACATCCAACTTTACTCGAAGATCTACTCTCTAGATGACATTAAAACTTTAAATGAGGCTCTTTCGCAAACTCAACAATGGTTAGCCCAGAACCATCTTTTATTGAAAACCCTCAAAACTGAATATCTGCTGATTGCACCCCACAACCACTCTGCACCTACCCTGGACTGGCTAAAGCAACTCACAGCCCTTAACTGCACCCCACATGTGGTTGACTCCGCTAAATTGATAGGCATTACCTGGGACAAGCTACTTACTATGGAAGCTCACATCAGTGCCACTATAATGGGTGCCAACTTTCATTTTAACACCCTCAAGAAAATCAAACATTTCCTTCCAACTGAAGACATACAACCGGCAGTACAATTCCTGGTGATCCCACGTCTTGAATATGGGCTGGTGACCCTTGCTGGGCTGCCTAAAGCGAGCTTGGCCCCCCTCAGAACCACTCTCAACGCATCGGCCAGGCTCATCACAGGCTCCAAAAACACAATCACATTACACCGGACCTTGTGCAGCTTAACTGGCTGTCTATTGAAGCAAGGATTCATTTTAAAATAGCTTGCCTCACGCATAAAGCCTTGCATTATAACACTCCAGCCTATCTGGCAAACAAGCTCATTCTCTCTGGCTCAACTTGGAACTTAAGAAGTTTGTCCTCACCTCTCTTGAAACCTCCTGAATTTAAGAAGAAAAGTACATACACATGTGCTTTCTCTGGCCTTGCACCTAGAGTTTGGAACACTCTTCCTACTGAGATTAGAGTCAATCCTTCCACTGCCTATTTCAAGAAACAGGCCAAATTGATTTTTCTGAATGATCATTAACTGCGTCATCGTTTCTCTTTTGCATGTTACCTCGTTTACAGTCCTGACATTTTTCCCAACTTACCTTTCTCCATTTATTTTGTGTTTGATGGTTAATTGTTATTTTACCCGAGGGTCCTTACCCTACAGTGTTGTTAATTATTTTACTATGTTGTGTCAAGGGCACTCTTGCTTGTTTTGCTGAATGTTACAGGAAGTATTTTACACCAGAGGAGAAATGGATCTACGGTGGGCCACTAGATGGTCCCGGATCTCTATTGTATTACTCCTTGTGGTGTCACTATGCTGACCTCTATTGTACAGAGTCTATTCATGCTTGTGTCGTGTGTACAGTGCTCTGATATCCACACGGATCATGTTCGCTCTTTATAAAACATCCTAATAAATAAATAAATATATCAAAATCTCCACCAATCCACATGGTTGTCTGCCATCTGTACCACATCATAGATCTTTGGGACTTGCAACTTCTTCTGTCCTCTGCTAGGGGCATATAGGGTTATTATCATGAGTGTTTGGCCCTTCCATTTGTCCACAAGTATCAGCTATTTGTGTTTGGCTCAGTGGAGTATGGCAACCCCATCTTTCTTAAAGGAGATTGGCATTTGTAATTGTACGGGGAGTGTCTAGAGCATAGTCTGTGCTGGTCTTTCCCTAAAAGATGTGTCTTTTGTGAGAGGCAGATTCCTGCCACAGATTTCTTGAGTTTCCTCAAAATGGTCATGAGCTTTGTGGGTTTATTCAGACTCTGAACATTGTATGTTAGTATTTGAAATTGTGAAGTTCTAGACATCATGTATCTTGGTTCTGATTTGTGTGTTGCTGAGAATAGATATTGGGTTGTGGTGCACTGATCCTTCTGCAGTATATTGAGATATTGGTGGTGTCAATTCTCTCCCTACTCCAGGCATAAACAACTGTTAAAAGAGTATAACCTAATTCCTGTGTTAACAAACTAGAACTGGGGATCTATGTAATGATGTGTGGGTGAATGTCTGTCCTGGAAGTGGTAGGCTTTAGGCAGTCAGTCCCTTCCTCGTCTCACCTTCCCCGATTCCGTGTGTTCTTAGGACTGACATGGGGTGTAAAGACTCTGTTCATGTTTGTTCCTGGATTCCCACCTAGCCATTTTCTCAGCACCCCGCTGTTCATGTGCTGTGCCCATTTGAGTTCATCCTTACCCCTGGTACGGCAGCTCTGGCTCTAGCAGTGGTGGCTGGAAAGTACAGTGATTGGAGAGCCAAGAAAAAGGGATAATACAATAAAAAAACACATAAATAAAATTAAACAAATAAAAGAGATAAATAAAAAGGTATTTACCAATCTTTCCGGAGACATGTAATCCTCAAGCCAGTCTTCTTCTTCTCCTGACATCAAGTCTAGCTGGGCTTAAACAATCCTGTCAGTGCTCTCATGCTGTAGAGAGCAGTGTCAGGATTAAAGGAAGCGGCCTCTCTCGCAGCTCCTGAGGACACTAGAGGCTCGTAAGCTCTCAACCCGGCTGTCTGAGACAGCTGGGTTGAGAGGTTTATAGTGCGCATGTCAGGCTGGCCATCGCAAGCCAGCCAGCCAGCCAAAGGGACATGCACACTATAAACTAGTGCACAGGCAACCCACTACTGCTGCTACTCAGCAGGTCCGCCACTTCCCGACACTTGGTTCAGCTCGGGTTGACAGAAAATAAAATGGTAATGAATTAGCTTCATTACCATTTAATTTTTCATCTATGGGGCATTTTAATGGGCAATTAAGTGGGGTGACACTCCCCCGCTCAAATGGAGGAGCCGCTGCAGTGGGCTCTAGTTCAGGGGACCATCTCGGTTTTGCCGAGTAGAGATGTCTCTGGGCGGTCCTCGGAAATGTGTTTTAGGTGTGTTTGTATGGTTTATTTACCATCTGCAACCTCTTCTCAGCAACATTCTGGTCTTCTTTACTTTTTCATGCCTATTTTCCATGTCTCAGTTCTCCTCCTCATATGTTGCAGCCATTGTTGCGTGGAGTGTACTCGGTTGGTTTTGTCCCAGGAGCACAGATGCCCGATCTAGCAAACACAGAATGCATTGTTTGCCCTCCCACTGAAAGAAAATCAGAAATGGGTGACCCCACGTATATAAGATACATTTGGCCCGCAGCCAATCAGTGACAGGTCTGAATGGTCTGCACTTCACCAGTGTGATAGGTAACTGTATCGATGCTCCGATCAAAGAGATGGGGGGGGGGGCATATTAACAAGGAACAGGGAAAATTAAGGCTAAGGGCGCTTAGCATTAATTTTTTTAACGCCCGATATCGCTAGTTAATATCTCCTGGTTATTGCGTTATTAACAACGCTAACCGCCTAGACGATAAAAAATCCAGCGATAGCGGCATTTTGGGACGTTATCGCTGGTAATGCAGCGATAAAACTACAAGGATAGGGATATCCTTGTTGATAGCCCATGGTGGACTTAGCCATGTAATCCACCTCCCATTGGATTACATGGCTAAGTCTGAAAATTAGTAGAGGTAGCGAGTGCACACCTTCTCTTCTTTGTTTGGGATTTATTATTCTGCTAGAATTGTCTAATGCGTGCGTGCATCACAGTGCTGTGAAAGTCCCTCACAGCATATCAAATATGTTGCCAAAATGGGTCACCTTTAAGCCCCGTACTGCTGCACTGCTGTTGGGGATTCTCCCCTCTTAGAGTGAACCATATTCACTTCTTTTAACCAAGTCTTGACATGTAATCTGTCGTAATCCACAACCTTAGTCATTATTTTATCCATACTTCCTTAAATCACTCTGGAGGCAGCAATGATAACTTAGAATGTTTTATGTCGCATTTTCAAATGTCGTTTGTTGCCAAAGCTTGTACAAAGACACGTGCTTTCAACATTCCGTTTACGCCGGCATCGTAAAAAAACACCCAATGCATTTCGAACTATTGAAGTTCTTCATCAGGGGTACTAAAAATGAATCAGAAAGTACTACATGAACATATGATAAAATACATTTTCTGCGTGTGTTAAATTATAAACATAACAACCATTTATCATTAAGTATGGGCGAATCTTGCGAATCTCGCGTTCGCGAATTTTGCGGATTTGCGAACTCGCAATCCGCAAAATCCGCGAATTCTTGCAAATTTGCGGATTTTTTTTTTTTGTGTTCGCAAGGATTTCTGCCAGTTCGCGAGGGTTTCGTACCAGTTCGCAATTGCGAACTTACATTTCGGCGCGCAACGGTCGCGAATTATGTTGTTTCTACGTCTGGTTCATCATCACAGGTTCCCAGCACCCTCTGTTTCACCACTGCAACCCTCTGTTACATCAATGCCACCCTCTGGTTCATCATTACTGTAGATTATGGGGGGGAAAACCAAGCACACCAGCCATGCTTCAACTGAGATGAATTAATTTGGGGTTAGTTTATTAATGTGTCACTGTTTTAAAATTCCAGTCTGGCACCTGCTTCCTTATCTGTAATTTTGCTTTCTGTTGCAGTGCATTTTTTTTCCCCAGGACCTTTGTGGCCTACTTGTAGCTATTCTATGAGCCTGCTGTGAGGGTCAGAGCAGGGTCATACAATTGTTTCAACTAGCAACTGAATTCTGGAGGGGCCCCAGTCAGGAAGCACTACCGGGAATTGTTACTAATGATGAGTTTGAACTCTTGCCCCTGCCGAGTGCTTTCAGTTTTGAAAAACTCGTTTTTCTGCAATTTCGCGGGGTTCGCGGGGAGCGAACACGCGCGAGATCGGATTCGGAAGCCGCAACTTCGTGCGAATATGCAATTTGGTTTTTTTGCGGCATGTTAGTTGGCAAGGTTTTGTGCGTTTTTGCGAGCCGCTCGTAGCGCAAGGCGCGAAGTTACCCTCGCGGTCGTTCAAGGGCGCAGCCATCTTGTTTGCCTGACGTATTTCCGTTTCCAGGCGCGAAGTGTAATCTCGCAAAGTCTGCGGCTTGCCAGTACAGTTTCGCGCGTGTTCGCAAGGAAAATCTCGCGCAAACTTACCCGCGCGGTCGTGAACGGGCGCGGCCATCTTGTTTCTCATTCATTGCTATGGTTCTGGGCATGGTCTTTGTATCCTCTGTCAATCTCTGCCATCCTTTGCTTGTTTGAAGTTTTTTTTGATCTATTTTACTTATTATCTATCCCTCTATTTTTCTAGCCCTATATTTTTGTGTTTACTGCTACTTTTGGTTAATTTTAAACTACTTTTGTAAACTCTTTTCTTTTCTTCTCTTCCCTATTCTATTTTCTTTATTCCTTTCCGCCCAGACCATGGTGAAGGGAGCCGGGAAGCATCCCGAGAAGGGTAAGGGTCCCGCACCCCGTGTCCGGCTCCCGTGCGGGCGTTTGAGGGGGGAGCTAGTGATGCCATGGGAGATCTTTACCCCGGAGGAGGTGGGCCAACTCGTTTTTTATGTTCAGCGCCGCCTCCCCAGGACCATCATGGGAGGCGGCAAGATCAGTGCCGGGTACGGGGCCCGGGAGCGCCGGAAGCGGTGGGAGAAGGTGTGCCAGGCCATTTACCACCACTCTCGGGTCTGGCGCACCTACAACCAGGCCACCCACCGCTGGACGGATGTCCTGACCCGTGAGCGAGATCTGCTCGACCTCCTTGGCCTTGAGATCCCCGGGCTTGGTGAGTAGTAGTAGCTATGTCTTTACTACTATGTTTTCTCCTGCTGTGTTATTATATTGCAAATTTTTGTTTTTTACCAAGAGCAATAATGCTGCTCATTACATTGTAGGTAAATTATATTTCAAAATCTTCTGTGCATTTCAGGTACACTGCTCTCCTTCTTCTCAGTAGTGTTGCTACTATGCTTATTTGTTTTAGATTTTGTGTTCATTTCATTGGCCTGTGAAATTATGTATTAGTGTAGTTGGAAGAACTGCGTAATGCTACACACTAAGGTTCAGATTTTTAATTACCGGCGCATCCCTGCAAAGTAGCAGGGATGCGCCAGTAATTGTGCGTCACGCCACCATCACCCATGGTGCGCCGTATTTACAATGCGGCGCACCATGGGCCCAAAACGTCACCAAAGCGTTACGCATCTGTGCCGTAAAGGCGGCGCATTGCTGGAGTTGCGTCGCAACGATGGTGCAGCTCCATCAATGCTCTGGGGTGCCCTATCTCCCCAATGCTGCATCAAGCCATACGTGTGCTTCAAGCAGGCGCAGGGTTTGAGTCACGCATCATTGTCCTCAAAGTGACTGATTGAAATCTTGTATATTTCCCTCAGCCACTTTTAGGATGCGTTCCTGCGCAGGAACGCCCTCTCTTGCGCCGGACCGCCCCCTATTGGCGCAGGGCTTTACAACGTGATGCATCTCCCATATGCGTCACGTTGTTAATATACGCCGCACCATTGCGCCTCTTTTGTGCTGTCGCTACGTCACAAAAGTCACGCAACAATGGAGCAAAAGAGCCGCAAGGGCCTTCTAAATCAGCCCCTACAGACTCAAGTCCAGTCCTTCCTTTGTACACATGGCGATAAGAAGAAATAGTGGTGGTGGATTAATAGTTTGAGTATTTTAATGACTGGTTAATGTAGTAGGAAACTTTAGTGTTGTCGCTGATCTTCAATCACGATGGACTTTGGCTGTCACTTTGCGTGCTGCGGACTGCTGCCTGCCAATCCTAGGCAAACCTTTTTAGTACTTTGTTTAGTGAGTTACATAGGGTAGGTTCCAATTCGACGGTCCGCAAATCAAGCAATACTAAAGTAATGACGTAGTCGACCACATGAGATTGGTCAATAATATATCCCGTGGAGTCGTTCCCTATTTGCTATTTCGCAAAAATATTTTGTTACTTTGTTAGTTCTTTTGAAATGTTTGATTTGGTTGAGAAATATCATCCATGTTTTCTGTTTTTCTTTCTTTCATGTTGTACATCAGCTTCCCCCAGGGGCAAGGGGCGGACACAGGAGGAGGAGGAGGAGGGTGCTGTTGACGATGCAGGCCAGGACCGGGCAGGCGAGGGCTCCTTTGCTGGCCCCAGTAAGTTTTAATTTTAATATAGAGTACTTATTTTTTTCTAGCGTTCCTCGTTCAATTTTTTCTAAATCGTCTTTGATCTTCTTGTAGACAGGATCTAAATTCTTATCCTGCCTCGACTATGACTCCGTGTGGTATTACTAGATTATTCTTATTAGTCTGTCTGTGTAGCTAACTAAGATTGAACATTTGGCATTTCCATTGGACTCCCATTCTAGTCAGCAATAGCTCTATGCACTGAGAGCAGTCCTCTGGGATTGTCCATAATGTCTTTTCAAGTATTCTAATTGTTTATGCTTTGACCATTGCCAACAATAAAAAGGTGAATGACCACCAAGAAAGAATAAGATACTACTTTACTTTTGGTTTGGATAGGAGGACAATCCATTCTACTACTGTTGCAGGGACAAATCTGCACAAACAGAACTATGGACACTAAATAATGCATCGCTTAGCTTATCAAATATAATAGGTGCTGTAACTATTAGACTTTCCACATACCTCAGTGATAACAGACTTTGTAGTTGAACCCCCAATCTCCTTACTAACTAGATAGTGTGGCAGAGTCATTTAGCTCCCAAAGTCACCGATGGCAGAGGCACGGACTCATGCTTGCAAAAATTCGAAAACCTTTAGCTCATCCACTCTAGTCTGGAGGACCAAAAACCACAGAGTCTATTTAAGTTTAAAAGCTTTCTTAAAAGTAAACACATTTATTAAATTCAAGTTTGTCATAAAAGTGAACGTGTAACTGAAAATGGAAAAGTGCTTAGTGCTGACGATTAATTGGACACATTTCTTGTGGTCGAGCCGAGCTCTCACCTGGTTTGAACTTGACCCTGCTCGTGTTCTTAGAAGTCAAGGTTCTGTCTGTTAGGAGAAAAAGTGGTGCGTGTTAAAAAGTAAAAAGCAAACATTCATCAGTTGTGCCAAAAAGTGCAGCAAGACAGCAGCCTTCCCTGGAAAAAGGGACATTTTTACTCTAGAATACACAGTCATAAATTATTAAATTGTATACTGTTGTTTTTTTCACATTTCTTTCTTCCTCCTAGACCAAATATTATATAGTAGTGAGTGGTGTATTCTAACATTATTAAATGTACTTTGTAGGTGGAACATCTGGAGACGGGGCCAGCGCGGACATGGTGGTGGCATTGGACGAGGAGGACAACTCTGGAGAGGAGGCGGTGCAAGTGCCGGACAAGGACATGCCTGTGAGGGTTCACACGGTGGTGGCGGGCAGAGGTAAGCTATACATTCCTTAGTCATTGAGATTGAAGACTGCAGAGCGTGCTTTCTGCACGGGTGTATTATAAAAAAAGCAGGTAGTAGCCTCCTCTAAATGTACTTCGACTTAGCTGTGAAGTTTTTGGCGAGAAGAATCCCAATCAGATCTGAGGTGAACTTGATGGATGGGATGAACGAAAAGCGAAAGAAGGGTGTAAGTAAGTGTGGAAGCACGAGAAATGTAATGTTGACTGGCAAAGAAGAATGATATGTGTTTTCTTGGTCCCCGAGGTGGCTGGGAAGGTAAGAAAATGGTATGGTGCATGGCTGGGTGAATGATGAAGCAAGGATGGGTGGAAGGAGAACAGCCTGGGTGGGTGAGACAGAAACTGTATGTGTGCAATATACTTTGAATGGATGGATGCCTGGATCATTCATGGTACTATCTGACTCTTAGATAGCATATGTGTATCTAGAGAGAGTAGACGGTCACTGGATGAACTAAGTGTTACTTTGAAGAGCATGTAACACCGCACCCGCACGTCCGTTCCAGTGTAGGAAAGGCAAGGAAAAGAAGTTGTAACGTTGTCCAAATACTACCATGAATAGTAGCAGTAGTTTGTATTGCAACTGCAAGCACAGCATATATCCGGTTATTACGGTGGACACTCCCTACCTCTCTTAATAACTTTAGTTTAGTAGTAGTACGTCATTCATGTGTGGGGGTATCACTGTTCACTCAATAATAAACAAAGCACCTAAAGTCATCCCATATGTCATCAAATACATCTCATGTGAAGTGATAGATAATCAGATAATTTAGCTTCTTCATTTTCCTTTTCTAATACTCATTTGCACTGTAGGGTGAAAGCTAAATTAATTAAGCAGTAGCCCTTTTAACAGAGTATTCTCAGTGCCACCCATAATAGAAAAGTAAGAGCTTCACCACCTGCATGTACTGGACCGGTACAGTAACGCAAGTCTGTCTCACTCACCATGGTGTGCGTCTGTTTTTCTCGGGTGCAAGTTCACTGCGCTGGCATTATGCCGGCTTGCATAAGATAACGTACCAATTTTCCTAAACAAGAGAGAAGAAGTAGAATAAGAGTGGTGTACTGTCATAGTCGACTGTAATGGAAGTCCATAGTGCTCGTAGAATTTGTTCCTGAAACTCCCACTAATGTTAGAGCAAGGATGAAGAAGTCGGAGGTTACATAGATACTGTCCTCAATAGTTATGTACTGTGCTTTCAATTTGCTACTTGTACTGTGACAACTTTCTGCTCAATCATTTTGTGTTAATCTTAAGGAGCATTGGTTACAGACTATGTCTTTCTTTTTTCATGTAGTTGCTCCTTCCAAATCCAAGACACCATCAAGGAGGAAGGAGCTGGCTCGAATGGCCCGGCAACGGAGGCTGGATGCCACTGTCCCTGAATATCGGCGGCTGGTGGCCCTGGAGGAGGAGGAGACGCAGTCTGGTACAACAACAACATCCACTGGGACAGCTGCATCCTCCTCTGTGCGGGCTGCCAGCCAGCGCAGTGCTCCAGCGGTACGGAGCCGGGCTACCAAAGCCAAACGCCACCGCCCAGCAGCAAAGAAAGAAGCTGCCCCTCACAGGATTTGCAAGGCACACCGGCGCCGCTTATCCCTCAGACTGTCCTACCTGGAGCAGGAGGTCCATAACTATAAGAACGTGGTGGAGGGCCTCCGCTTTGAACTTGCCACCCTCCGCAAGGAGCATGATGCCCTGGCTGCTAATTCCAACAGCACCCTGCCATAGTGTCCCTTGCCCCTTTTTTAGAGACTTTTGGGGGGTGGGAATTGGGAGTTGGGATTTTTGGGGACTTTTGAAGGACAATCGTTGGGGTTAGGGAGGGTCTTGCGGGAGATTCTTTTGTTAGGGCTATAAAAATATACTTTTTGAAACTTTATCTGACCATACCTGTTTTTTACTGCTTTTGAGTCTGGTGGGTGGGGGTTTAACAGTAAGTTTGTTTTCCTGAATAGTCCTAGGACTTTAGTAGTACTACCGTCAATCCAATCTCTCGTCTCTCCTAATACTCCATTATACTACCTCCAACCAAACGCCTATCTTACCTGTAATTTCTGTTTGAAAGTAGGGCTAGGCCCAGGGCTGGCTCCACGGGAAACAGCGAATAAGGTTGGCAATCCTGGGCGGATAAAATTTCCTCATAGCGGTGGTACTAGTGGTGTGACACAGTGGCAGTTGCATGCCTATGAAAAAAAAGAAAATGAAATCTGGTTTGTCCTCCTGAGCAATACAACGGTACAATAGAGAATATAGCAGGTGACAGAAGTACACTAGAACAGTGCCACATTGTAGCCTAACAAATGTTAAAGTATAACTAATTCGGTTGAAGTTCTTTGACATTAGCCATGGGTCTTTGTCAATCAGAGTAAGAATATATCCTCGGATTTCTTCACCAGCCTTTTGCCATCACCTTATCCTCCCCAGCAAGTGTGTGGATTTATTGCTGTAATTTAGTCACACATCAATGAAAACCACACAGCCCGGGGGAAGAGGGTTAGGGTTTGAAAAATGGATGGGTACGGGGTTTTTGGGAAAGGTTTTGGGAGACAAGAAAAAATAGCACAGCATGGACAAACAATTGTGAACATAAACAAATCTTTGGGTACAAACCTATCCATCAATCTTTGAAAGTGCATGCACTACTGGATGCATGTCAGTGAAAAGTAAGTAGTACTTTCGACAACTGTGGAAGAAAGAATGCGACAGTACAGGGCGTGTGTGGAATTATTGATAACTATATTCAACATAAGGTCTCTGTTGCCAGATACCTGAGAGCCTTGCTGGTCACTATAAATCCATTCACAACACTCAATGGGGTTGGTCTGGAAGGTATAGTAGATAGAAAAGGAGAAATTGCTCTTTTTCTAGGTGTCCCCTCACTCACCAGGGTTGCCCCTTGGTGACATGCTTCATCATTGGGGCCATCCCAGTCCTCTACGGGCTGGGGCGTGCTGCGACTTGCGAATTACGTAGGAGCACTTACAAATGACTATGTGTGGTGCAGATGTGATAGTGGAGTGGACTAAGTGATGTGTTAAGGGATCAATTTAGAAGCAGAGAGAGATCCAAGAAATGCAGTCACAGTCAGAGAAAAAGACAAAGGATACTGTATCTGTATGTTGTTGTAGTTGTCCTGTTGAATTTGGTAAGTAAGTTGCCTGCAGAAAAAAAATCCTCTTATTAGCGGCACTCCTCCATTGCAGCTGACGCTTCGTCCATCGATGTTGGTGACCAGAAGACACCCTGTCCACTGCCTGCCTGATGCTGAATTGTGGCTCGCTAATGTGAAGCCTGACTCCATCCTTTTTTCCCCATTGCACAGACTGAAACCCGACCTGTAATTATTCAACGAAAAACAGGAAGTGATATAATATTACAACACCACTGATAAATAAATATAAGGTATGTAGGCTGTGGAGTGCAAAAAGTCACACTTTGATTTTCCTAGTAGACAGTACTATATTTGTGAAAGTGCGTACTCTGTCAGAGTCACCTTTTGAAGGATAAATAAGTATGGGCAAATTAATGTAGCGGATCTTTCCCCTCAAGCTAGGTGTCCTGTAAACTGTGTTTTAAAACAAAATTAGATCTTCCCAGCAGTGCTCCCACCCAGACCCTTACTAAAGCCAGTCGCAAAAATGTAGAAGACCCCCAATCAAATCTCAAAAAACTAGGCCTAGCAGAAAACTGGTGACAAAACGTACTTTGAAAGTAAAAGTAGGCCCAAGTACCCCCTTACCCACCGTGGATTGCATTCAAACCACTTGCAAGCAACCAAGCAAAAGTATCCATAGCCAGCATCGCTCCAAGACTCGAAAACCCCCCCACCCAAACACATGCAATAGAAATACTGCTAACCCTAACGAACCCTAAGTTAAGAATAGTGGCAAAGGCTTTCTTTAACTATGCCAAATCCCCCCTTTCCCACCATGGATTTTCTTCAAATGACTTGCAACCAAAATTACACATTCTCACGAGTGCTCTAAGACCCCAGAACTCAGTTGCAAAAATCTAGAACACCCCGAAACACATGCAATCCTGCTGCTAGGGCTAACCCTAACGAACCCTAAGTTACAAAAAGTGCCAAAAGGCTTTTCCGCGAGGATTTTGTCCCAACCACTTCTACCTGGTATTAGACCTTCCCAGGAACGCCCCAAGACCCGCCAACCCACCCGCCAAGAAGCATAACACCCCCAAACAGGCCAAAAGCAAAATCTCATACTTGCAATATTTCTCGGCCTTCGGTCCAAACGCGCTGCGTAGCTAGGCCATAAGTCGGGGTTGCCACCACGGATTTCCTGAAAAGCAAATGCAATCAAGATTAGAGTGTCCCAGCAATGCTCCCAGACCCCGAAACTCACCCACAAACACCAGGAAGCCCCCCAAACAGGCCCCCGAAAACGCTACATTGAGCAAAATGTCAGAAATAGCAAAAAAAAAATCGGTCTGGATTTTGTCCCAACCACTTCTACCCGGTATTAGACCTTCCCAGGAATGCCCCAAGACCCGCCAACCCACCCGCCAAGAAGCATAACACCCCCAAACAGGCCAAAAGCAAAATCTCATACTTGCAATATTTCTCGGCCTTCGGTCCAAACGCGCTGCGTAGCTAGGCCATAAGTCGGGGTTGCCACCACGGATTTCCTGAAAAGCAAATGCAATCAAGATTAGAGTGTCCCAGCAGTGCTCCCAGACCCCGAAACTCACCCACAAACACCAGGAAGCCCCACAAACAGGCCCCCGAAAACGCTACATTGAGCAAAATGTCAGAAATAGCAACAAAAAAAAATCGGCCTGGATTTTGTCCCAACCACTTCTACCCGGTATTAGACCTTCCCAGGAATGCCCCAAGACCCGCCAACCCACCCGCCAAGAAGCATAACACCCCCAAACAGGCCAAAAGCAAAATCTCATACTTGCAATATTTCTCGGCCTTCGGTCCAAACGCGCTGCGTAGCTAGGCTATAAGTCGGGGTTGCCACCACGGATTTCCTGAAAAGCAAATGCAATCAAGATTAGAGTGTCCCAGCAGTGCTCCCAGACCCCGAAACTCACCCACAAACACCAGGAAGCCCCACAAACAGGCCCCCGAAAACGCTACATTGAGCAAAATGTCAGAAATAGCAACAAAAAAATCGGCCTGGATTTTGTCCCAACCACTTTTATCCGGTATTAGAGCTTCCCAGCAATGGCCCCAGAGCCGTCAACCCAGGAGAAAACGAGTAGAAGACCCCCAAACAGCCAAAGAGCAAAAGTACAAAAATGGGGACTTTGTCATTTTTTTCCAAATTTCCCAAATCACTCCGCGCGCGCTCTGCAGCTAGGCCCTAACTCCCCTCTGCCACCATGGATTTGCTTCAAATCTCTTGCAAAGTAAAGTATATATAGCCAGCAGTGCGCCCAGACCCCGAAACCCACCCACAAACACCAGGAAGCCCCACAAACAGCCCCCCGAAAACGCTACATTGAGCAAAATGTCAGAAATAGCAACAAAAAAAATCGGCCTGGATTTTGTCCCAACCACTTCTACCCGGTATTAGACCTTCCCAGGAATGCCCCAAGACCCGCCAACCCACCCGCCAGGAAGCATAACACCCCCAAACAGGCCAAAAGCAAAATCTCATACTTGCAATATTTCTCGGCCTTCGGTCCAAACGCGCTGCGTAGCTAGGCCATAAGTCGGGGTTGCCACCACGGATTTCCTGAAAAGCAAATGCAATCAAGATTAGAGTGTCCCAGCAGTGCTCCCAGACCCCGAAACTCACCCACAAACAGACGGAACCCCCCCTAAGAGCACCTCAAAGGCAAGCAAGTCAGCAAAAACACTAAAAAATGTGCGCCTCGGATTTGGTCCAAAACACTTTCATCCGGTATTAGAGCTTCCCAACAATGGTCCCAGAGCCGTCAACTCACCTGCAAAGAGGTAGAACAACACCCCCACAAGTGCTGAGTCTTTCTTCATTGGGCGTAAACCAGCCCTCTGGTTTGATGGAAATAGGAGTCTGAAGGAGGAGGATAGAGGAGCATGTTCTTCTGAACTTGTGAACCTGAGGAATGCAGACTGCGGCAACTTCAAATCAATTAGCAAACCAGTGAAGACAGTTCTGCTGATGGGCTTGTTTTTGTGATTATCTGATTAAAGTTTGAAATATATTAACTGTGCACAACAAAGAAAGACAGACACACAGGAATAAAAGTGAATAAGGACGAAAAAGAAAGTTATTGGTTCGTTGTCTCATTTTCAGGGCTCAGTATCACGGTCCAGGAATGAGAATAAGGCTTCGTCATCATACTCTGCGAATTCAGGCAGGGTGAGCTCAGTGTCACCTGACAGAGTAGAAATTCCCTCATCTCTGTTGCTGGCCACCTCGTCTTCACCCGGCGCGATTTCTCGTACTCTGAAATCTGGTGGTATGAGGTGCTGATTCATCTTGATCATTGTTAACCTCTCCACATTTTTGGGCGAGAGGTGGCTCCGTTTGGGAGTTACAATGCCACCAGCAGCACTGAAAACACGTTCAGAAGACACGCTTGCGAGTGGGCAAGACAAGTAGTTTAAAGCCAGGTTGGTGAGCTGTGGCCACAATTCTTTTTTCCCATGCCAATACGCCAATGGGTCAGAACTAACATAGACCTCTGTTGAGTCATTCAGATAGTCCTTCACCATCGACTCAAGGTCCTCATCCAAGGTTCCTCCACTTTGCTTAGCTCTTGCTGTGCCTCTGACCTTTTGAGAACCAAACCCACGCAGAGCTAGCCAATCCTCTTCAGCCTCCAATGTTTCTGTTGTGTCTGGTGCAGATGATCCGGTTGCCAGTGTCTTTAACGGTTGGGAGGTCACTTGTGCCACAGCCACAGGTGCAGAAGTGGATTGTTTTGACTCGGGATGGCCTGCTGATGTACTGCCATTTCCTTCAATTTTCAGCCGTTCTCTTTCAAACCTCTTGGCTGACAAGGCTAGCCAATGTTTGTACTTTGGAACATGTTCATCATCAAAAGGAAAAAATGCTTGGCCTGCCAGCGCCTTTTTGTAGCGTGGATCCAGAATAGTAGCACAAATGTAATGCTCTTCTGAGTGGATCGTTTTAAGACGTTCATCACCTTGTAGGAGCTTTAATAATTTCTCAGCCAGAACAAAAGAGTCTTGGTTTTTTACATCTTTTTCAAACACAGAACACACCTCCTTCAGTTGGTCCTCCAGCATGTACAACCATGGGATAGCTTTTCCCAAATTACAGTCCTCCTTGCTGACTGCACGCATGAAGAACTCAAAAGGACGAAGCATGCGTGTCAGGCTTTGAACTATGTTCCATTGCGCCGCACCCATCCTCAGGTCCTCTGTACCCTCTGTCAAGAAATATTGATCGAGTACCGTATACTGCTCATACAGACGCTCAAGCATGTAGAAGGTTGAGTTCCAACGTGTTACCACCTCCTGGATGAGTGCTTTCACTGGCATTTGACGTTGATATAGCAGGCTCCTCAGCTGCTTCCGGGCCTTAAAAGAATGGCTGAAATGGTTGCACATTTTTCGGCAGGTGTCCAATACTCTGTACGCTGCACTGCCTTTATTACCCAAGAAATTTTGGACAACCAGGTTTATACAGTGCGCCAAACACGGCACTCTGAAATAGTCACCCAGCCTCATGGCCTTAACTATATTGGCGCCATTGTCCGTGGAAACATAACCAACCTGGCGTTTTAGTGGGGACAGCCAGTTAAGGACCTTTGTGTTAAAGACATCCAAAATGTTTTCTGCTGTGTGACGTTTCTCCAAACCAAACATGGCTAGTGTTGCATGTTTCCGAGCAGCTTTAAAAACAATGTCCGTGTCAACACCTGTGTTTAGCTTTGCTTTAGCCCCTGAAAAAGAGACCCAGTGTGCAGTGATGCACATGTAATCAGCGCCTGCGCCACTGGTCCACATGTCTGTTGTCAGATGTATAGTGTGAACAGCACTCTTCTGCAAAGCTGCCCCAATCACCTTCAGAACATCTTCATGTAGTGCTGGAACCGCAACTCGGGCAAAATAGAACCGGCTAGGAACCTTCCATTTAGGGCAGAGCTCTGCCACTAATTCTAGAAAACCAACCCCTTCTACAAAAGAAAAAGGGAGAAGGTCCAGAGCTAGCATTTTAGCCAGCTTAGTGTTATACAGACGCGTCAGTGGGTGGTTGCGTTCATATTGCGCTTCTGTAAACAACATCTTTTTAATGTTGCCCTGGACCAAGGATTTACGGGATGATGATGATATCTTCGACCCAGTTACGCTCGCTTATGAACTTTTCCACATTGATGTCTCACTCTCTCCCACACTCTTAGTGTGCCTCACATGGGGTGTGCTGCTGACAGGGGTACTGGGTGTAAGTGAAGTGTTTGAATCGTCTTCTTCCTCCTCGTCATCATCAGATGAAAAATCAACGTTTTCATTACGTGCAATTCCGGCTTCCTTGACCGCCTCTAGGTGCGGGAACCATTGGACAGGGTGCGCTCTCCTAAGATGACCTCTCTGGCCTCCGGTACCATAGTTGGTACCAAACTTACCACGACTAACTCGAAGCTTACAAATGCTACAAATGGCTACGTTTTCCATTTTTGGGCAAACACTAAAGAAGTCCCAAACTGGAGACTTGAAATGTCTTTGGGGGCCGGAGGAGGCGGCGATACTGGTGGTGGTGGTCCTGCTGCTAATGCCAGATGAAGTGGAGGATGTGGATTGACGAACTTCAGTACGTTTTGCACTTTCACCACCACAAATTGAGGTCGAGGTGGATGGAGGTCCCTTCTTGCGAGGAAGAAATATGGAAGCGGTAGGTGTTGGTGTACTAGTTAACTCCAAATGTAATGATTGTTGTGTTTCCATTTCCATTGCCTCCTCGTCGACATCATCATCACGCTCAGCAGCTTCTCGGGATAGGGTCAAAATGTCTCTTTCCTGCATGCCCGCTGGGGCTACAGTGACCTTTATGATGACTGGATCGTCGTCGTGAAGGGCTTCATCAGCAGCAGTATGCGTCACTTCTTGTTGAGCCTCATCACACTCCATAGGTATGAGTTTTTCGACGACCTTCCTTTTACGCTTAGGTATCTTTGTCAGATCATGGTGTGCCTCACTCTCAGGCTGCCGTGGTGGTACCCATTCGTCATCCAGATCATAACAAGGCGGCGGGCTTGAAGAAGATGTAGACACCAACCTTGATCTTTTCCTTGATAGGGATGTGGAAGACAATGAATAATCATCAGGAGAAGTGGCTTCCAATGATACCTCGGCTTGATTGTCGATTTCCTGATGTGCCCCTACTTCGGGAGGGACAACTATTGTGGGAACATGTTGTGACCCTCCATGCACCTCTACTTGCGCATCTCCTTGTGCTGCCTCTCCTTCCACATGTACTTGGGCTTGTACTACTTCCACATGTTGTTGTTGCGGCTGTGGTTGTTCAACACTTGTCAGATGAGTTACAACAACCTGTGTTGATTCAGGGACATTGCTGCTACTTTCTTGCGATGAGCCAACATCACTGGTCGATGGTGATTGGAGAAGTACACTGACTGCCTCTGAAGTACTCAAGGGCTTTGACTTAAGTTGGCGTGGTGGTGGAGGCACTGACCCAATGGAGCGGGGGGTGGGGGTGCTGCTCCCAGCTTGGTCCCCAGCAGATCCTGCTGCTGCAGGCGTACCTTTTTTTTTGCTCCCAAAAAACGTGGCGGTTGGCACACCAGCCTCCTTGGTAACTTGCATCTTCTGCTCCTTACTAGCAACTTTCTTGCTAGAGGAGCTACGGACACCTTTTTTTGGGGCCATCTTCTTCAGAGCAGGTCAGACAGCAGGCCGCAGTTGCACGAATTGTAGAGTTGTCTGAGGCCAGACGTGACGTCGAGTGACGTTATGCTGCACACACACACCGCTGCAGGACTTCTTCCTGGCACTGGTGGTTCTCTTGAGTCTTGTGCACCTAAAAACAATGGAAGACAGAGGAACATCAGTTCAGTTATACACCCCAAAAAAATCGAAAAAAAACCCAGAAAAATCAGCACAATCCCATTCCATCCATGCCCTCCATGATGTTTAAGTTCAAGACACCCCACAGAAAGACTAGGCCCATGCTAGACTCAAATACCCCTGGTGAAAAGGCCACAAGTACAGCCCCAAAAAACGAAAATCACTGAAAAATCAGCACAATCCCATTCCATCCATGCCCTCCATGATGTTTAAGTTCAAGACAGCCCACAGAAAGACTAGGCCCATGCTAGACTCAAATACCCCTGGTGAAAAGGCCACAAGTACAGCCCCAAAAAACGAAAATCACTGCAAAATCAGCAAAATCCCATTCCATCCATGCCCTCCATGATGTTTAAGTTCAAGACAGCCCACAGAAAGACTAGGCCCATGCAAGACTCACTACCCCTGGGCATAAAGGTTGAAAAGTAGGCAAAATGGTTGCAGGCCTAACAACAAAGCCTGCATTCAAAATGGCCACTTGCCTCCCAGCACATGGCCAGGGCCTGTAGCAGCACTTAAAATGGCCCCCAGCCACATGGCCTGTCCCTCCCCATGAACACCCCCAAAAATCGAAAAACACTGCAAAATCAGCACAATCCCATTCCATCCATGCCCTCCATGATGTTTAAGTTCAAGACACCCCACAGAAAGACTAGGCCCATGCTAGACTCAAATACCCCTGGTGAAAAGGCCACAAGTACAGCCCCAAAAAACGAAAATCACTGAAAAATCAGCACAATCCCATTCCATCCATGCCCTCCATGATGTTTAAGTTCAAGACACCCCACAGAAAGACTAGGCCCATGCTAGACTCAAATACCCCTGGTGAAAAGGCCACAAGTACAGCCCCAAAAAACGAAAATCACTGAAAAATCATCACAATCCCAATCCATCCATGCCCTCCATGATGTTTAAGTTCAAGACAACCCACAGAAAGACTCAGTCCACCCACCACTGAGTACCCCTGGGCAAAAGGCCCCAAAACAGCCCAAAAATCGAAAATTCCAAAATTTTTGTTGCAGCAACTGTAATGCCCCAAACAAACTTACTTGTAAAATTTCTAATCCAACAGTGATCCAAAGGAAGTCAAAAAGGCCTCAAATCCAAATATCCAGCAGCATCCACAAAAAGTAATCCTTCCAGCTCCAGATCCAAATGAAAAGTGACCAGGAGATGGACAAAGCACTGGGAGGAGCCTGCTGGACAGGAACAGGAAGCTGAAGACTGTGGGGCACTTCCTTCCTCCCACCCCCTCCCCCCCTCCCCAAAATGGACTCCTCGCTAAAAAAGTGCAGGCAAATGTCAACCTAAGGAGTTATTCAGATAAAAATCATCATTTCAAGAAGGTTTATGCTGCTTGCTGGTGGATTTCTTGTGCAGAATTGCAAATTTTATATTTTTGCTTGTGCGAGATTGTTGCTGCTCGCCGCATCTCAAATCTCGCAATTGCGAAGTACCGCGAGACGTGATCTCGCCGTACTCGCGTTGACAAACTCTCGCTGTGCAAGTTGGCAAGCCGCGATGACGTAATCGCGCTTGCCAAATTCCCGCGGGATCACACAGCAAGATCCAAAATGGCGCAGCACTCGCAAAATATCGAGAAAAACAACTCGGCAAACGATGATAAACGCCGCGCGCCGCAAAAATTGTATCACCAACGCCGCACGCCGCAAAAAAAATCCGCTGCGTGCGAATTTGCGGATTTTGCGGGAAATTCGCAAATCTCGCGGATTGCGAATTTCCCGAAAATCCGCAAAATCCGCGAGCGTAACGGATTTTCCGCCCATGCTTATTTATCATCCCTGAAGTCCCAACTTAAATCCCCTTTATTATCGCTACCAAACGTAAGTGCACTAGAAAAGCATTTCCACCAGGGTGTTTATAAAGGGTTCTGGTGGAAATGCTTTTCTAGCCACGAGATGCAAAGGGAGGCGTAGTGAAAAATTGTGCTAACATGCAATTTTGCATGTTAGCACCCTGTTGTTGATAAGGCGATATTTTTATCTCCGCTTCTTTGGCTTGTAATCCAAAACAGCGGAGATAAAGCCCTTGTTAATAGGCCCCGCGGTTACCCCCACGTGAGATTGTGTCACGGTGACTTCTCTCTTCAAGGATAAATGGCTTGTAGTCAGGACATCTGGTGGTTTTCCTTTTATGCCCAACCATTGAGCAGTTATATGTGTTCTGTCCAGTTTTATTGGTTCCCGATTGGATTATTTGAAGATGCTTTCAAATAGGTCTTGAACATATTTTTTTTAGTTTATTGCAGTGAAT
This sequence comes from Lissotriton vulgaris, assembly GCF_964263255.1. Taxonomy (NCBI): domain Eukaryota; kingdom Metazoa; phylum Chordata; class Amphibia; order Caudata; family Salamandridae; genus Lissotriton; species Lissotriton vulgaris. The sequence goes on from NC_141695.1 coordinate 853,821,380, forward strand.
TTCCGTAGATATCCCTCGAATGCGTATACTTTTTTCCTGGATGATAATGTATTGTTCTTCCTCGAGGGTGACCACCTGCTGTTGCAGGCATTCATAGCATTTGACTTGTGTGTGAAGGTCTTTGTCCACATGGTGCACAGGGCCTTTAGGCTTCATTATTTTGCACCTCATGTCTTTTTTTTAAAGATATTTTTATTGGCATTTTATATAGTACAATATACCTATTACAAATCAGGAGAAAAAGAAAAAACAAAACATTTCACATCAGCAGTTACCGATTATTTTCACTAGTAGTAGTTCCACTAATACAATTACAATACCACTATTCTGTAGGTAGTCGCTCAACATCGATCGATCACTTGCTTATTTACCCTTAAGCATAATCACATCAAACCAATAACAAAACTTGGATTCCAAAGAAAGGCAAATGAAAAAACCAAAAGTAAAAGGGAAAAAAGAACAAGCATTTACAATGCAACGGTCTCGCCTTTACAAAAGTTAGAGCTATTGGCACTGTAAATGTCAAATTTTTTATTTATGTGTTGGTTTTGAAAACAGATAAATAAATGGCATTGTCATTTACAACGCCAATAGCTTAATCTCTTGCATATGCAAGACCTATTGCATTTGCAATGCAATAGTTTGCATATTTATGCGAGTTTGAGCTATTGACATTGTAAATAACAATGCGCTTAGTAGTAGATAGTAGTGATTGATTAGTAGAGTATAGAGTAGTAGAAAGTGACTAGTAGAGAGTGAGTAGTAGAGAGTGAGTAGTAGAGAGTGAGTAATAGTGAGTAGTATAGAGTGATTAGTGGAGAGTGGGAAGTAGAGAGTGTGTAGTAGAGTAGAGTAGTAGAGTGAGTACTAGAGAGTAATAGAGTGATTAATAGAGAGTGAGTAGTAGTGAATAGTAGAGTTGTATAGAGTTCTAAAATGAGTAGTAGTGAGTATAGTGAGTAGTAGAGAGTGAGTAGAGAGTAGTAGAGTGAGTAGTAGAGAGTAGTAGAGAGTGAGTAGTAGAGTGAGTAGGGAGTATTAGAGTTGTAGAGTAAGTAGTAGAGTAGTAGAGTGAGTAGTAGAGTGAGTAGTGAGAGTGTTAGAGTGTGAGTAGTAAAGAGTGAGTAGTAAACAGTGAGTAGTGAAGAGTGAGTAGTAAAGAGTGAGCAGTGGAGTAGTAGAGTGTCAGTAGAGTATGAGTAGTAGCGTGAGTAACAGAGTGAGTTGTAGAGTGAGTGCATGTCTGTGCAGTCTTTCGCAGGCCGAGACCTAAGACGGGCGGGTGAGTCCCTCTGTAGCCCCATATCATCAGGCGTAATTCTAGCTGGCTGAATCGGGGCTTGGTGCTGACACTGGAATTCATCCAGAAATTACAACCACATTTTTACTACACATCGCTGTGCCCAATATGTTATGCCACTTGAGCAGATGAAGGTTGTGACCTACGCAACGCAATGGCAACTTTTGCGGCTATGTAGAAGTAGGAGGAACTTCACATTGCTGCAACCAGTATGAATCAGAAAAGAATGGTGGTGAAATCGCCGGAAGGAGGTGAGTGCATGCCTGTTGATCAGGCACATTCCATATCTGCCATAGTAAAATACAACCCTCTTCCAACCAAGCACACGCCTACAGTGTATCATGCTACAAATCCCTTTATGTGCCTATCCACTTCACCTATAGTATGAAGCACTGGGTGCATGAAATTACAATACAAAACAAGGGTGGAAAGTAAACAGGGTTATAAAAACCGTGCTAACTTTCTTTAGTTTGAACTCCTTGTCTTACCCTAAGCTCATCAGAAGCATGTAAGGTGCTGTTGAGGGGCTACGGTCGGGAACAGTAATCAACGCTTTGGTGTCATCAGTGGTCAAGGAATGTATGATGTCACTTCCGTTAACCCTCCTAATTTGGTAAATGTCATTTGGAGTGCGGTCAATACATATAGTGAAATTTGCCGGAATGGGTGTTTAGTTGCCCTCCTTCTGGAGACACGCTGATGTGGTTCTCCCACCCCTACTCCACAGCTTTTGCGTAACTCCTGCACCGCTAAATTTGGAAAAAACACAAAGTGTTGATCAAAATACAGCGTCAAGAGAAAGATCTCTACTTCTACTTCAAAATATTCCAGATTTGTGTCTGCATGTTTTAAGATTGCGGCTGATTATTTACTCTTATTCTTTCATTTACTGTGTATTTTTTGTTCCAGGGGACATTTTGATCATGTCACCTGAACCGATCTGTTTAGTCACAAAAATATGTAAACCGGAGATGCTGCTTTGCATTTTTTAAGACGGCGCATGGTGCAGATGTAAAGGTGCGTCTCTCAGAGATAGCAGATTACTTCCAGCGCTATATGCCGCAGTCATGCAATTTTATTTGGATTTACTCTCATTTGTGCTGCGCCTCCCGGGGTAAATAATGCCTTGATTAATGTGATCTGGGACTGGGACCCGCCACATGCCTCCGTCTCAGGAGAGGTAGCCCTGTTTGACAAACACAAGCAGAGCGCCGACTCTTGCAATCTGGGCCCAGCCTCCAGAAGGAGATGGGAGAGGAGGCGGGACCTTTACACATGGTCCAGCACAAGCGAGTGAACGCACACATGCAAAACAAATAAAGTCGCGGACAGACACAAACACAAATACACACACACGCACACCAGTAAGATCATGTACTCTTCCTTTGCACATGGTCCAGCACAAGCGAGTGAATGCACACATGCAAAACAACTAAAGTCGCGGACAGACACAAACACAAGTACACACACACGCACACCAGTAAGATCATGCTCTCATATTAACACACACAGATGCGCGCGCACATGCATGGGCATAAAGAAACGCACGCTGAACAATGCCCCCACACAGGCGCACGCACACCCGCTAACGCACGTGCAGACACCAGCACACACAGGCGCACACGCACAGGCAGCGGTGGCAAGGGGGTTGATTCCGCTGCTGCTAATGACTCATCGGCTCTGTGCCAGAGAGAAGCGGAGCCAGGCAGTGCGGGGTTTTGTCTCCCAGTGCAGGGTCACGCATCCCTTTGTGCTTTGATGCAGGCCAGGCTGTGATCCTGCTCAGCTACCAAGAACAAAAGAAGCTTACGGCAGCCCACTTCCCCTCCCCACGCAGCCACATTCAGTCAGATTCATCAGAGGGGTATAGCAGGCTGCGGTAACACAAGACCCCAGCGGCGTGCCCTGCATGCTCGCCCGTGCCCTCGCACACCAGTGGGCATCTCCCACGCTTCCGTGGAGCTTTCTTGCCTGTGCCCCTTTCTATCACTCCTTGCTTCTCATGTGAAACAAGTATCCCCCAGGGCACAAGTCCTAAACAAGAGAGAAGCGCTCCACACCACCATGTTTCTCCGAGGTCCAGCAGAAACGGCTTGGAGAAACGCCCCATCATTTTCAGACTGGGGGGGGCGTGTTTTTCTTTCTCTCCTCTTCCCATTGGCTGGAATGTAAAATTCCAGTCAATGGGAAGAGGAGAGAAAAAAACTAAAAAACACTCCCCTCAATCTGAAAAAGAGGGGGCTTAAATTAAAGGGCAAACCTCTTCTCCAATGGCTGGCCAGCTTTTAGGAGGCCAGCCAATAGAGAAGAGGGGGCGGGTTCAAGCCCCACTCTGGAAAACATAAGATCTCGCCAGCGAGACTGCGCAAGCGCAGCCTACGCAGGCCGAGACCTAAAAAAGTTACCTGTGCAGAGGAATGGTGTGGGCATGTCGAATCACTGATATCCTTTTTTTTTACCCAAACATTATTGAGTAATGCAGATTTTTCGAGTATAATCACATATTCTATTGCATATTTTAAGATATTTTCTATGAGACAGGGTATATATACATATATATATATATATATACATCGTTATGTGAATTCATACACTTGCTGTAGGCTTTACATTTGTAATGATGTACATTATTAGCATTTATGTTAGCAATACTACTATGGTTCCAATTATAGTTTAACAACCTGTAGCAGTGAGTTAAATGTAATAGTTATAATTACCCAAAACCCCCCTCCCACCACATACCCACCCCACAAATAAACCCTTCAACAAAAGAAACTGTTGCCTTTGCGGTTGAATAACACCCTTTCAGGTGCATTGTACAATGTGGTAGTCATGACCAATATCATAGGGAAGGACAAGGGGAGAGGGAAGGCTGAGGCGCAAGGAAAAAGGAGGCGGGGGGAACAGGGACAATCTTAAAGAGCCGGGTCACTGCATGATTAGGAATCAAATATCATCTCCACAGTCTTCCCGTGTATCCCGTGAGCCCTCCGACATCTCTGTTTCTACCTTGAAATGCTCTACCAGTTGTGCCCAGTCCAGGGAGATTGATCGTTTTCTCAGCCCCCTATACTCCTCCCGTTGAAGCACTTCCCTATCCGCCACGGTCCATCCAAGAACTTCCTCCATCCATTTGCCCTTGTGTGGTGCTGTGCGGGATTTCCAGCGCTGTGTAATCAATCTATTTGCAATCATCAGAGCTAATCCCGCAAATCGGCATAGCAATTTCACCTTCTTGGGGAGAGGTAAGAGGCCTAGGAGACAGGCCTCTATAGTGTCCCAAGGTGTGTGTTCCGATAGTAATGATAGGCCCTGAGTAACCTCCGACCAAAACCCACCCAACACAGGACAGGACCATAACATGTGAATAAAATCTGCATCCTGAGCAGGACATCTCGGGCAGCCAGAAGAGGCAGTAGGGTCAATTTTCTGTAGTGTCCTCAGGGTGAGGTAAGCCCTGTGTAATATGAATAGTTGTGTTGTGTTCAGCTGGAAATTACGGGATACCTGTCTAGGGTGTTCTAACACTAGGGCCCATTATCTATCTTCCAGTTATTGTACTAGTACTGTTTCCCATTTTTGTCTAAGATGACATAGTGGGGTATTTAGATGTTCCCTCAATCCTCGGTATAACCGCCTAATAAGGTGGCAACCATGTCCCATTATGTGTATGTTCTTCAATAATTGAAAGGTGGGAGGTTCCTTTTGCTCTACCGACCAATATTTTCGAATGAATTGCGTAATTGCAGCATGTGTGATAAATAGGGTTTCTTGTAGTGCATTAGTGCATACAAATTCCTCACGGGGCATCAGGTTACCATCTAACAAAAAATCCCCGGCCATCTCTATACCCGTCTGTGTTCAATCCCTTATCTGAGCAATTGATAATATTCCTCGTCTAGTGGGTAGGCCACAGAGCGGGATATTCGAGAGGTATGGGAAGGGTATTTTTGCATATTTCTGTGCTTCCAATAGTGCAACGCTATATGTAGGAGAAAAGGAGGATCCCGTATCTTGTCAGCCCTAGGACATAACAGTGCCTGCAGAGTTCTGTGCAGCAAATGGTCAAATAAATTAAGGGCCGTCAGCCAATATGCCAGCCACTATAGTTGCTCGACTATACAGTTTGCCTTAAAATCGGCAGCCCCCTTACCGCCCGCAGCACTAGAAAGCTGCATCTTGGCTAATGCTAGTCTATGTCTGTCCAGTCCCCAAAGTAAGAATGATAACAAGGTGTCCAACATTTTAAAAATCCATGCCGGAAGAACAACCAGGAGGTTCACTAAATGATAGAGGAGTCCGTGTAACATGACCATTTTAGACACAGCTAAACGGCCTGTCACTGTCACTGGCAAAGTATTCCAAAACGAGATCTGGGAGCAAAGTGAGTTAATAGTTCTCACCATATTCCCATCTATTGTATCTGCACTGGTTCTATAGATGTATATTCCTAAGTATTTAAAACTTATGGGTTCTACATTAAATTGCATCCGGCCAAACCATAAATAGGGATTGGTATACGTATTATAAATAAGAATACACTACCGATTTTGAGGCGTCCAGACATAATCTGGATACTTCCCTGAACCGTGCGAACACAGCAGCTATCGTCTGCATGCTTTTGTTCAAATCTTTAAAATACAACAGCATGTCATCTGCATAGAGTGACACAGAATGGATTGTGCCATTTATTGGAATACCGTAAGGGACCATAATCTGACGTAAATATTGTGCTAGAGGCTCTAGTGCTAATACAAACAATAGGGCAACAGGGGGCAGCCTTGGCGTGTTTCACGAGAAACCTGATAAGTAGGTGAGATAGTCAACCCAGTCAGAGCACGGGCTGTAGGGTTAGTGTAGAGTAATTATATCCAATTGCAGTATGCCGGGGGCAGCCCAAATTTGGCCAATACGACAAGCATATAGGGCCAACTCAGGGTATCAAAAGCTTGGCATACATCTAATGATAAACATCTAGCGAACGGTGCTGTTGCCGAAGCTGCATGCATCAAAGCATGGAGCCGGCAAATATTTAGTGAGGTGCTGAATTTGGGTATAAACCCACATTTATCTGTGTGTACTAACTGGGGAAGTAAGGGGAGAAGCCTTGATGCTAAAATCTTACTGAGTATTTTATACTCAGTATTAAGGATCAATCGGGGCCTATAGGACATAAGTTCAGTAGGGGCCTTGTCCGGTTTCAACAGGGATGTGACTAATGATTCCCTAGAAGTGGGAGGCAATGTGCCTTTAAGGATCAATGTTGCTGCAAATGCCGAATAAAATTCAATAGGGAGCCCATCCGAGCCCGGCGTTTTATTACTGGCTAATGCCTTTATAGCCATACGGATCTCCGATGTAGTAATCAGAGGTACCAATTCCTTGAGGTTTGAGTCTGAAATAGTGGGGAGTTCTACATTTGCAAGGAAGCAAGTCATAGCTTCTGCCACGTTTAGGAAGGGAGCAGTGTATACGTTTGCATAGTATTTCTAAAAGGTAGCATTTATCTCAGCCTGGGAGGTGATCAACGTATGTTGAGCATTATTTATCACTAATATGGAAGTGTGGGTTGTTTGAGGTTTAATCAATCGTGCTAACAATGTGAATGCTCTATCTGCTTCAGAAGGCGTGCAAAGTGTGTATGCGTTTAAGTTGATTGTCCTTAAGCGCTCGAATAATTCCGCATACCTTATCCTGGCTGCGTGTAGAGTCTCTGCCCCATCCTTGTTCACTTGGGCTGCTCCATCTCTTGCTTGTAAAACACTCTCCAGTTCTGTTATGTCTCTAATCGTTTCCCTCCTAATTCCCACCAAGGATCCCTTGGAGACTCACTGGATTGTTACTTTAAAGGCCTCTTATTCGAAGGATCTAGTCGTGGCGGAGCCCTCATTGTCTGTAAAATATGTGGTTATGGCTGTAGCCAATGTGGTTCAGAACACTTGGTCTTCTAAATGTAGAGGCTGCATTCGCCAAGTCAGGATAGGCATGGGGAACCACCCCAAGTTAGCATTAGTTCTATGGGATTATGATCTTATATGGTCTTGCCTAGATAAGTACATTGTTTAATGAGGACTAGTCAGGTGAACAAAGGAAGTGATCCAAGCGGGAATACAACTTGTTTGGGTGGGAGTAAAAAGAATACTCTCGCGTGTTAACAAGCAGGGATCTCCAAACATCAAGCAAATTCCATCCCTTTGCCCATCGCGTTAATGCAACAGCTTATGAGTATGCAACAGTATTCGATAACGGAGGATGAGAGCGGTCTAGACTCACATCAAACACTGAATTCAAGTCCTCACCCAATATCCATGGGTATTGTGACCAGTCTGAGAGCGCCAGGGAGACTCATGAAAAAAAGGCATCTTGGTCCAAATTTGGAGCATAAATGGACCCTAACACCACCTGTGTACCATCCAATGCCCCCGTAGAAACATATATCATCCTTAGTCATCTATCTTACTCTCACTAAGGGAGAAGAGGATTCCCGCCCGTATCCAAATTGCAGCCCCTCTCGAGAAGGCAGAATAGGCGGTTGCATAAAATTGACCCCTCCAGCGTCTCTGTAACTTCATAGTTTCTGATGGTAGTAGGTGTGTCTTCTGGAGACATACTATTTGGGCTTTACAGCGTTGTAATTGTGCAGCAATTCTATGCCCCTTGTGAAGAGTTCCCATTCCTAGAACATTCCAAGATATGATAGCATAAGACTTGGCAATCAACATCGTCGGGGTACAGTGACAAAACCCCCCCGACCCCCCCTTATCCCCCGACCCCCATCCCCCCGGACATCGGACTATGTAGCAAGAATACAAACAGTACAACTTTATCCCAATACTGGGTCTAACAATCTACCTTCGATCTATTAAACTGTGTAAGAAAAGTCAACATAGTTCACATCAAACAGTTGCTAACGCCTGTGGGGGAGGTTGCATATACCACTTCTACCTGAAACAGTGATCAATGCATGGAACCGCCAAAAACAGGCCGAGCCAGGGGACTTATCAATCTGTCCCTTTCTTTTATGCGAAAAATGTATCTCTTAATTGCATAGTGATGTGTGACCTAGCTAAAATGACTTTGGGGTCCGTGTTACGCCAACCTGGGAAGCTTGTAGTACACAGTTGAACTGGTCGGGGGCAATGTTCCATATTACACACAAACATGTCACCCCAAAAGATCATTACTTAGCCGCGTGGACTCCGAGGGGAACAGTGCTACACTTCCGCCCGAGTCCGAGCCCGAATTGACCTCATTAGAAGGGCTTGTGCTGATAGGTGGAGGAGAGGTACGGAAGGTCGTGGCAGCTCAAAGGGCCCCCTGACTACCCTCCATCACCTGCTGATGAGGGGGAGTACAGGAGCCTGTACTCTGTGTGAGGAGACCCCTTCTGCGTCTCTGGGGAGCACTCTGTGATTTCGGCTGCATAGAGTCCATCCGTCTGACAGGTAGTGTATCTGGGAAGTTCCTGTCTAGCCAATCCCAAGCACTGACGGCGTATCAAAAAATAAATAGCGCTGGTTATATATGATTTTCAATTTCGCTGGAAACATTAAGGCAAATGTGAGGCCTGCAGTCCGGACCTGAGCTTTAACTTCCATGAATGAAAAATGTTTAGGCTGCACAGCTAGCATGTAGTCTGGGAAAATCAAGATTTTCACGTTGTGTACTTGTAATGGGCCATTATCTCTTGCTGCCTGTAACAAATGGTCACGGTCTCTGTAGTTCAGAATTCTGGCCAATATTGGGTGGGGGTTTGCACCAGGTATTGGCCATCGTGTAGGGACTTGGTGAGCACGCTCGACAATAAAGTGTGCAGACAGGGGCCACACTAGTTTTCAACCAGTTCTTTATATAAGTCGTCGGGTTAGGGCCTTCTGATCCCGCCGGGAAGCCAACAATTCTGAGGTTATTTCGTCGGGTCTGACCTTCCTCATCATCCGTACGAGCTTGGAGGGAGTCGATTTGCCGGCGCATTTGACATAATTGTTCTTCATGAGTGTTTACTTGTGGTACCACTGTTTCCAAAGTTTGCTCTGTGGACTTCACTTTATCAGCTAATTTTCTATGGTCGTCCTTGAGTAAGTTGAGTTCCAATGAGATCATGCCTAATTGATTTTCCAGCAAGGACCTTGAATCCCGTATCTCTTTCAAGATCATGTCCAATTTATCCACTGGGGATTAGATACAGCCCCCTCTTCTGCTTGATGTGAACAACCAGATGAGTGCTCCGAAGGCGGTGAGAGCAACCCTATCCTTCTTGATCTGGAGGTTGTTCTCGGCTTTCCTCTGTCCACGATTACTAGTGAGTGGGGTGACTGAGTGGCAGTGGACTATATGATGAACCAGTTTAAACTTTACAACTTTTATGTGTTCAGCTTATGTTCAAAGGAGGCAAGTGCCTGTAGTCAACGACAACAAAATCAGATACGTGTTCCAGTCCAAGTTGACGATTTGCTATTGTGCTTGTGAGGTTGTGGGTCGTTGCTGGAGACTGGCAATATCTGACTTCTGCTTCGTGCAGCCCCTATCGTTGGATGCCTCAGTGGTGCAGTTCCACCAGCAGCGACCACTGAGGAGGGCGATATACTTCACTTTGATGTTCACCATTTAGCTGCTTTGTCTATTTGTGAGTTACAATTGAAGGGTTAACCCAATGGTACTGGGACCTGGGTATCAAGTAGTACATAGATAAGGGTCCCAGACTATGTAGAATTTATGCGCACCAGAAAATTCACAAACTTTAGATACATATTATGTGTACCCTGATTTTCAGAGGGATGTTGTTTATTCACATCCTCTTAATCATACATCTTATGTACAATGCATAATCAACATTTGCATTTGTGCCCATAGAGTAGGAAAAAAGGGGGGGGGGGAGATAGGTTTCGTGAAGGTGAAGGTAGTGAGTGAACAGTTATAGAAGTTGCATGTGATAGAACAACATTCAATTGGTTTAAATCACATGGGTGCTACAGTCAGTCACCCCATACATTGATGAACATCCGTTCAATCCTATCTCATGTCTTTTGTAACACAGTATTAATACATTTTTGAAGACAGTCGACGTTTCGACCCCTGTTGTGTGTAGATTGGTTGCACCTTACAGTGGGGTCTTCATCAGGACGTGGTGTGAGTAGGGGCACCTGAAGTTAAAAACGGGGAATTAGGTAAGCAGACCATGAATTAGCTAACTTGCAAAAGACAACATCTAATATATGGTATTTACCAAAAAAGGGTTGGAAGATAAGGATATTTCTCGAAAGGGCCGGCAGGCTCCTCTTGGGGGTGAGCGTGTGGTAGTACCTATAAATTGGAAATGTAGGCATACTAATTATCAAAAGGTCCCACTAAGGGTTGGATACACAAATGAACCATGTATATCATGGATCCCAAATGGGAAACAATTAACAAAAACACACACATTGTCTATTTGTGGGGACCACAATATTTAGATGTAGTTCACAGCTCCGTTGTCGTACCTCAAAAACGTACGTTGATCCTGCCACAAGTGAACCCAAGCTTCTAGTCCGTTTCTGCTCAGTGCCCTCAAGAAGACTCCTTCACTGATCTGATCACCCCGGGCCTCTGCCGGATACGGCCAAGCTTCCCACCCAGTCTCAGACTATAAATCCAACGTGGAAGAATGGTACTCTCACGCTGCAGAGCCAGGAGTATTTATGCCGATGATGAGCCTCAGCTTCAGAACTGTCTCCCTGGTGGAACCTTAACCCAAGCAGGAAAAGGGAGAGGGGGTTCCAGGTGGCCGGGGTAGAATAAACCAGTGGACGCAATGTGGGGCTATCATCCTCTGGAGACAGTGGCACCTTCAATTCCTGGTTTGATTGAGATATCCTAGTCGGTACCAATTGCTACGATCCACAAAAGTTCCTACCAGCAGTTCACACACGTGTAGGAAGTCAAGTATGGTGGGGATCCAGTATAGCACGTTATATTCTTGTTAGGGAGTCCACTGCTTCACCGTTCTTCACCCTCTCAGCGGACTCCAATAGAGGGCCCCCACTGACATGCAAATGTAGGCCCAACCTGCAGGGCTAACAGAAAAATAGGAAGCGGCCTCAAGGACCTCCACGGCACCGCTGCGAGTAGCGTCTCGGGGCTCCGCCAGTTACCATGCTCCTTCAGAGGTTGCGCAGGTTGGTCCGGGTTGAGATCAACCCGGTCGATGTCAGGGTGCCTCCGGCGGATCACCGCTCTAAACCCTGCCCCCGAGGCTTCTAATGGCTGCAATTCACTTACAGCCGTCACCCAGGAGCTGAGGTCACCACAGGGGGGCATTGTGTCTCCAACGGCACAGGCAGATTCTGCCGTCGGGGTCTGCGCAGTCCTTCCAGGAGATGGCACTGCTATCGACGGACGAAGTAATGCAGATCCAGGGGAAGAAGTAGCCACACCGATGGCAGACGGGTCTCTCACACCAAACAGGTATGGCCTCTCTTGCAGTGTATCATGATGGCAGGGGTGCCCCAGCTCACTTCGGGCGATATAGTTCATAGTCGATCACAGCTGGTCATTCTGGGCAATGAGTGCAGGCATCCGGCATGGGGCCCTAGCCTGGAGACTTGAGTTGAAGCGCCAGCCAGTCACAGGCTCATTCAGCCTGGTTGAAGTTTAGGCCCTTCCGACAGTCCAGGTCCAGCGTCGTACTGGAATCTTTCGCACTCCTGAATTCAGTTCTTCTGTCATTTCGGAGGATTGGAGTTTCTGGTGTAGAATTCCAGGTGTGGGCAGCTAGTTCCCTGCATTTCTGCCAGCCATCGGATGAGGTAGGGAATGTCAGATTTTTTCCGGATCAGTGGCACCGGCCCGGAGCATGTCGCTTAAGAAACCACCATCTTGGGCTGCAAACCAGGCCCCCGTCGAATCACTGATATCTAATTAAATTAACAACATAGATGACCAACGGGCGGGCCAAGGATTGGAACCCTCCTCACTCCTGGTATCGCCTCTGCACCCAGCCAGCACTCCTGCTGACCTCACAGGTCTATGCACTGCCTCCCCTTGGGTTCAACCCTCAATGCCACTGGAGATTTTAAGGGAGTAGCACGTACTAAAGAGCCCATTCAGGACTCCTGCTCAAACTCATACCCTCCACTGCTGTGGCCCACCGGATTCTCCCACTCGGCCATTACCTCTCTCCATTGCTCAGCAATGGGGCGTTTTCTCATTCCCTTGGCTTCCTTCCATGTCAGCAATCTACCCTCAGCCACTGCCCAGGCAATAACATCCCTGTTCCAGGTTGCAACCTGTGGCCCTCTCAGGGATTTACACTCCATCACTATCCTGCACTTGGCCTTGCCAAGCGCAAGATCTATCAGCCGATTCCCGACTAAGCACTTAAGTGGCTGAGGGAAAAGACCCAACAGGCATGTCTGCATCGTAAGAGCCAACACCCTTCCCAGCACGTCTTTCATCTTACCCAATACCGCCTCCCAGAGAGGACGCACCCCCTCGCAATCCCAGGTCATATGGCCAAAGTCAGCATTAGGGTGGGTACATCTGGGACACTGTGGCACCTCCCCTCCGCACGACACGTTGAGCCGATGGGGCGTCATATAGGTCATGTGTATGTAGTTGAATTGGATATATTTCAAACGGGTATTGCGGGAGACCTTTTTTAATTAACGTAAAACTGTAGTGTAGTTCCTATATTCCCAATAGGCTCTGCGCATTGGAATAACATATACTATAGTTTAGACGTAGGACTGAGGTCAACTAGGTCCCTATCGTATATATTAAACTTAATTGTGAGTGCCAGCTAGCTCAGAGGTCACTAGAAACGTTCTCGAATAAAAAAGAAGGGATTAGTTTCTGACAACCGCATAAACATGACAACTTTGTTTCCCATGAATAAGAAATCAATCTCTAGAGTCGCGGAAAAAATAGATAGCTATTTTACTCAGTCAATCGTGCATGCTTCATTTTACCAGAGGTGCTGAGAAAATAGAGAGATGGGCGTTTTCAATAAAAAGTATTTATTGAACATTCTTCTTTCTCAAGCATAAGAAATGTACTGCTACAATCGTAATACTGGTTATAAAGTACAGGACATATAATACGAAAAGTATTATAAAGTAGTACTGTAAAAGCATGATATGGTTTCTAAGCCATAAGTTGCCTAAAACGTATAAAATACATACAGTAATAAAATAATGACTAAAAGTACTCAACTGGTGCTTCTAAAATACGCCTATTCCAGTGTACCTAACCTAAGTCTAGTACAAGGGAAGAAGTAAGTGTGGAGTAGCTTAAGTTTAGTATTTCTTTGCCAAGGATCTATCCAAGAATTCCCTAAGGGTTTAATCAGCTCCGTACCTTGGTTTAGAATGATGGAGGTCTTGTATCTCTCTCTCAGGACTCGATTTCCCAGCAACCCACAAGGGTAGCCTGGAAACACTGGAGCTGGATTTCTCGGCAGGAGAAAAGACAGCGTTTCTCAGTGCGTCAGCTGGAGGGTCGGCTTCCTGCAGGACTTGCTGCTGCTGCAGGGCGTCGGGCAAGTAGTTAGTCGATCTGCTCCAAACCACTGTGTGTTTGTCTGGGCAAATGTAGGCATATTTATACTTTGAAGGTGCCGAGTTTGATAAATTAGTATTCAGGCGAGGGGAAGTCCCTAGCTGCTGAAGGCGGGTTACTCTAAGAAATCGTTGTTGATTCTTGGAACTTAGTGGGCTGTAAAGGCTCAGTCTAAATATGGTAATGATTTCTATGCCTATATAAGGATCGGGAAATTTATACCTATATAAGGGCCTGAATCGGGAAAATTACACTAGGGTCCTAGATTCATTTACAACAAAACCTTTCACCACTCAGAGTCGGTAAGGACCCTACCCCCCATCTTATCCCATCTTATCCCAACGTTCTTTCAATCGGTCCAAGGGGCTGACAGATGCCTATACTAGCACAGCATTAAGCCAAAGTGTGTGTCAGGTTCTTGCCTCCTAGAGCCCCATAAGAGCACAAACATAGAAAGTGACCTGGGGGAGCCCACTACCATCCACCAGTTCTGTGAAAGTAATCAGTGACTTGTCTAGGTAGCAGTCCCCAACACTATCCAGTCTGGCCTCCGACCATCTGGTCAGTTGGGCACTCATAATTTTAGATTGGGGGTCCCCATGCAGTAGCCCCACCAGAGGTAGCATAGGAGAATACGTTGCAGGTAGTTGCCTACCCTAGTAGCATCATCGCCATGCTTGTAAGGCAGTACGCTGCATTAAGGAGCATCTAGGGATGGGCGTAGCCAGCAGCAGCTTTGCCGTCACTAGCCTTGAGCTGGATGCTGAGTCCATCAGGCATACTCACACCTCATTCACACCCTCCACCCTCTGAGCTAGCCACTGTAACTGGGCGGCCAGCATATAAAATTAAAAATTCGGCACCCCTAATACTCCTTCGGACATGGGGCACTGCAAAGTTTTCAGGGACACCCTCGGGCGTCCATCCCCCCAGACCAGATCTCGCAGGAGTGCATGCAGTGGTCGCAACCAGCTCCTGGGCATTAAATCCGGGAGATTCACGAAAAAATACAACAGCCTAGGCAGCATGACCATTTTGGACAGTGTGATCCAGGCCATGATTGGCAGCTGTAACGTGCTCCAGAAATGGACACAGTAGAGAAGAGAACGCAGCACCATTCCCATGTTCCCATCCTTTAAATCATCTAGGTCATGAAAGATATGTATGCCCAAGTATTTAAATGAGTTCTTCACCCAAAGAGTGTCGATCGGCAGCGCCTCAGATCTGGGCAGGGGCCCAGCTATGGGAAATAGATATGTCTTAGATTTGTTGACTTTGAGGCCCGAATCCAGGGCAAAGTCGTCCAGAAAATGCAAAGCCTCAGCGGCACACCCAACTGCCTCCAAAAGGTATAACAACAAATCATCATCATAAAGAAAGATGTGATGTCTTTGCTCACCCAACATCAGCCCCAACCCTCTCCCCTTGAGAGGGAACCGTTCCGCTAGCGGTTCAACAGCTAGGGCAAACAGGAGTCGGGAAAGAGTGCACCCCTAACGGGACCCTTGAGAAATCCTATATAATCTAGATATGGATCGACTCGTCTTAACTCTCGCAGTGGGTGAGGTGTAAAGAAGTCATACCCACTGTACCCAATCATCGCCTAGACCCATGCGCAGCATCACCTCAAAGAGGTACTCCCAGCTTACCGTGTCAAATGCCTTCTCCAGGTCAGCAGATAAAACCGCCGCTTGCTGGAGGGCTGTTTTATCTGTGTCCTCGTGGAAAAGTACAGAGTAAAGCCTACAAATATTATAGGAGTTGCTACGAGTGGGAATAAACCCATTTTGCTCCTTATGGATTAGGGACGTCATGTGCCGAAGCAGTCTGCCCGCCAACACTTTTCTCAAAATCTTGAAGTCCAGAGTGAGCATGGACATGGGCCAATAATCCATCACTCCCGCATCCGGTTTCTTAGACTTGGGTAGCAGAATCAACAGGGCAGTTTGGGTGGAGTCGGGCATACCCCCCTCCCTCATATGCCTCCATGTACAATGCCACCAGGCGTGGGGCCAGAGTGTCAGTGAACCACTGATAGAACTCAGCTGGGAGGCGGTCAGGCCCAGGAGTCTTACCAGGAGCCAGCGCCACAATGGCTGCCCTGACTTCCTGCAGAGTAATCGGTTCCCCAAGTCTTCTTGTGCATCCGCATCCAATGTACGAAGTGGCAGAGGGCCTAGAAATTGTTTATTATCCAACAAGAGGGCCGCAGATGGGGCCTCGTACAAGCGCTCATAATATGATAAGTAGGAGTCATTAATGACTTCCGGGTCATGCACCGTGACCCCTGAGTTTACACCAAGCCGCATGACGGGTGCACCCCCCAGCTCAGGTTTAATTAATAACACTGACAATCGGCCCGCCCTCCACTCCTCTCTTTGCACTTTATCTAAGTAGTCCCAGTAATTTTAGCACTTCAGCCTGCCTGACGTGTCATTATAATGTGCCCGTGCATCTTGTAGGGACCCCCTGGCCTCAACGTCCGTTCCCTATAAATGATCTAACCTACGGATGGTCACCTCGAAGTCTATCAGTTCCCAGCTAATCTCCCTGTGGGCCCCACATGCCAGAGCCATGCAGTGGCCACGCACAACCACTTTAAGCGCCTCCCACTCCACCTGGGGAGAGGAGGCCATGCCAGCATTGATAGGGACTTATGTGTCAACCAGAGCCAACAGGGAGGCTCGGAAGGGGCCATCGTCAAGCAACAACGGGTTATATTTCCATGTAGGTACCGGGGGATGCCGCCCTGGCAAGTGATGTAGCAGGAGTAGTGGGCTATGATCCGATAGAGTGCGTCCAAGGTATTCAGAATGGGAAATGGAACCATTAAAGGCCGGGGAACAAAGAAATATTTCAAGCCCAGTGTGAACCTGGTGGACCGGCGAAAAGAACGAGTACTCCTTGTCTCCTGTATGTTTCAGTCTCCAAGTGTCCTCGAGACCCCATTGGGATATCCAGGTTCGGAGACCCAATGCCGTGCGATGTGGCTGGGTCTCCGGCAGGGGAGGATGTGATCGGTCAGCAAAGACATCGGCTACACAATTAAAGTCACCCCCAAGGATTAGAGAACCTGTCAAGACGTGAGCCAGTGGGGCGGAGAAAGACTCCAGGATGCTGACTTGGTCTTGGTTAGGTGCATATATATATTGCCTACCGTCACCTCCTGCCCCGCTAGCCTGCCCGTAAGTAGGATATACCGCCCTCAGTATCAAGCCATGAGTGTTCTAGAGGGAAGGGAACCCCAGGCCTCACCCAAATTAATATCCCAGTGACGGAGGCAGAGATAGTGGTTGTGGAGATTTAACCCGCCACCTCTACTTCACCTTCCCAGCCTCCTTCCTGTTAAGATATGTCTCCTGGAGGAATGCGATATGCACACCCCTGCGCCGCAGGTAGGAGTAGATGTTGTGGCGTTTCCTATTTTCCTATTTACGCCACACTTGTAAAAAGGGGGTAGAGTCAAAATCACTGGGTTTTGCGGCGGAACACCCATTGCCCCCCCCCTTTCATGCTAAGTGTAGAGTGAAAAGGTGCCTTATTTATAAGGTGGTGTTAAGCCACATTAAGTGGCTTAAAGCTGCTTTGTAAATAAGGTGAAGCCCCTATCGCCACAGGAACCTCTGAAAAAGTGACGTACCTGTGGCGATTGGGGCTTGTGAATATGCTCCTTAGTTTGTACCTCTCATGAAATACCCTCCATTGATGATCTCACTGGCTCTTTTCGGTGAAGTTTCTTGGGGGCGTGATGGTTAGATGTGTCACTTCCTCTAGGATATCCACATCTTCTCCTCCTCAGTAATGACGGCAATATTGTAGTCTTATGCTGGGTCTCTATACATTCTCTCCTCAGGCTCTGTCTCGCCAGGCTAGCTGTGGGAAAGCTTGCTATTCGCTTTTGGTTCTTTTAGTTGCTCAGCTCACCCTCGCTGTGGCCCCTGACGAGCTCTCTCAGCTGTGGTTTTGGGGTTATGTCCTACGCATTTTCCAGAATGTTAGTACCCAGGGTGTCAAGGGAATCACGCCCTCATAGCGAGTCCAGGGATTTGCATGCGTGGCTGAGGCTTCCTATTTTGGGAGGCAGCCATTGTGGGTGCCATTTACCGGCTGTAGGGAGCCTTCCTCTTGATTTATCCCTAGAGCCTCCAGGCACCTGATGCAGCTGATCTAGCTTGCAGTTAGTTCATCGCTGGGGCGTTGGGGTATTTTTTGGGTACTTCTCAGCGGGGATCTATCACAAGCTCCTTCTCTGGTGGTATACTGTGAGGCACTGAGTCCTCTCGTACATCTCTACTGTCTTTTCAGATGCATTGGCACAGATCCACACCCCACATGCACCCGATTCCCGCACCTGTCAGGGCCAATGTTCGACTGCTCCACCCGCATTGCTTTTCCGACAATTGTTCTTTTATAGCCATCCTCCTATGCCCTGGCAGCAGCCATCTTAATAATACTGCACAATTGCGATGTTTTGTGATCACGGTGTTCTCCGGTTACCCCGGGAGCTGGCGTCTTCCTTTGAGTGTTATAATGCACCACGTTTAGATATCCGGTTCTGCTTAAATCACCATTGCCAGCGCGTAACGCGAGGCTTTCATTTCTGTAAACCGCTTCACTGACGGTAGGAAACCAAAGTTAGAAATCGAGCTCAGGGAACTCAATTGTCTTAAGAAACGGAGTGAGATTCAGCTAGATCCAACTCTTAAAACTCTCATAGTTACAATGAAAACGCGAGGTTCCCATGAATTTGAAACAGAATGCCCGCTGATGAAGTTAAAATGGAATAATTGTAAATATTGAACAGTTAAGTTGAAAAAAGATGCTATATACCTAAATGTACATAAGATTGAAAATGTGTTTCTTTGATTTGTAGATTTACTATTTCCCTGATGAAGGCAGAAACATACTGCCGAAATGCATTGGATTTTCATGTGAAATAATGGAAAATAATGTTTTGAAAAGAAAACAATTTCATGAAGAATAAATGAAATATTCATAAACAATGGAGTAACCGTTTTATTCAGAAACGCACATCATTAAAAACTCGGTACCTGAGTAACAGGCAAACTTAGAGCTGATTCAGCACACATCGGTGCCCGGGGGGTCAGCTATACCCAACTAGGTATAGCTGCTATCGGAGGTTTGAATCATATCTCTCCAGACGGGGAGAGAGCCCCGGAGGCACGAAAACATCGCAAATCTTTCAGTTGGAACAGCGGTGCTCTACCCTACATTTCTAGTCTTCCTTTGAGTGTCCTGTAGGGATGCCCCCATCTCTCCTGGGTGCCCCAAAAATACCCCCTTAGTTGATGTTTGTCATCTTCTGCTCCTGGCCACCCTTTCCTATTATTGTTATTAGCAGTACTGGGATTGGGTAGCACAGACTGCGCTTACCAATTTGTCGTGGGGACGGCTATCCTCAGAGTTTAGACTTCAAATTGGTTAGTTCCTTGGAAAGCTATCTAGATACCATTCAGGCAGGGCCTTAAGTGGGATGAAAAAACTGGGGGGTCTCTCAAAGGGGCGTGGCCAGTGTAATTAGGGGCGTGGCTTTAAAACACGCTAAAAATCTGTGCTTGGCATAGTGTGCCGCCCGACTTGTAATTTGCTGTTTCTGTCATTGCATCCAGATATGTGATACAACAAGTAACATCATACCTACAACAAGTAAGGACTATTGGCTTTGTCAATGGTTATTAGTTGCATAAGATAAATAAGCTGCATCTATTGCTTGTTACACATAATATTGAAAAAGCTTCAAATTAAAGCCCTGGTGACCCTACCACAATGTTGCTGCTCTAGCGTTTTAGAAAGAGAAGGGAAATCCAGAAAGAAAATGACTCTTTAAGGATTTCCCTTCCCCCATGACGCTCACCTGGCATGACGTAATGCGTAACTTCTCCACTAGTGAGAAGTGAGCAGTGTGGGCAGCGCACATCGACGTGCCTGCTGTCTCAAAACGGGTCTCTATCGGGCTGGCACTTTTTTCCGCACTGAAGTGACAGCAAACTGCTGTGACTGCAGTTCGGGGAAAAAAACGGCCAGCCTGTGCCAGGGCTCAAAACAGAGCCCGATAGAGACCCGTTTCGAGCCCCCTTTAAAAAAACTGCCGGTGCTCAGACCCCTTGAGACCCTGTCCACTTAAAGCCCTGCATTCAGACACCCAACGACAGGAAATTAAATATGCAGTTTAGGTTTGGCACACTTTCCCTGAATTCCCTCACAAGCACTTGGCACTGTACCCCAGCATCCTCACAGTTTTGTTTTATTTGCATTGTAGCATCCGAAACACCTGTACACGTATTACTTGCTTGTCCAGCCTATTCACTCCTGAGAACCAAGTGGCTCACACCTATATGCAAGCAGCTGGGAACACGCAATAATGGCGAAGCTCTGCGAATCCTTAGATCAGACCCAAGACCTGTCGTTGCTTGTTCAGTCGGAAAGTTGTTGGGTCATTTGTGGGGCATTAGAAGGAAGTTGCAGAACCTGTGAAGTAGACGTTTTTAACAGCCTTAACTGACTACTTAATATGATGTTTTAATATTTTAACTGTGGATGTATTTAAGGAATGTTATTGGCAGGATATCAGGAGAACACTAACAGCATAGAGGACCCTGTACGTTCTTTCATGGCTACCTTGAGGTTTTTGTTGTCGCCGTCTCCATCTGTACAATAGAGAGGTCAGGCCACCACGCTGATTGTAATTCTGGCTTCATTCCAACATCTGACTGATATTCCCCACTATCTAATCCATGTTTTATTACATTTTTAACGATTTTACATGAGTTGTATTGCACACTGAACTTTTATGGTTTATGACCGAAATAAGGTTTTTGAATGAATGTTATTATCGCATCTGCCTGCTTACATGCTAGATTTGTGTTTAGAGTTTTATCTCAGCTGCTGTCATTGCTATACCATTTTTAGGTCGAGCTGACGTTAGCATTCATGCGAAGCATGAATGCTGTCAGCTCGACAACTAATGTGATCCGTATTTAGGAGAGTGGACACCAAAGTGTTACAAGCGTTTTCAGTGTCGGATTTCACCTCGGGAGCGCGCAGCATTGTCTGCAGTGGCAGTGTCAGTTTCGCTTTTTTATTACTTTCGTTTTTCCCGAGGCTGGCTGAGGCTGGCTTGGAATGAACAGGCTTGCCCCCGCGCATGCGCAGAGTAACTCACAGCCCTTGCTTTTACAGACGCAGGCAGGCAGCCCCCACCCCTCTGCATGCACGCACACACAGGCGAGCGCATGCACACGCAGGCACACACATTCAGGCACACAGACACTCGCTCACACACACCGCCCTCCCCCACAGTCACACACACGCACGCACACATACATACAAAGCCCGCCCGCACTCGCGCGCGCACATGCTTTTCCCCCGCCCCCCCCCCTCCCTCCCTCCCCTCCCCTCCCCTCAGCAACGCACTCACCGGCTTCCTTCGTGCGGCGGCTCTCCTCAGCTGCAGGGCCCGGCAGCAGGACTCTTCTTCCCTCCTTCGGCACCGGGGCGCAGGGTAGGCTCCTGCCTGCTCCGGTGCTCCAAACACGGCGGCTCCGTCCAATCGCGGCTCTTCCGTGGGAGGCGGGGTAGGCTCCCGCCCTCCTACTTCCTGTTTCCTGTTGTCGCGCCGGCCTGCCTGACTTCCTGGTCGCAGGCCGGCAGAGTGACGGCGGTGATTTGCCATATTTATTTAGTTAGTTATTTATGCATTTTTATATAGCGCGGACTTTACCCGAAGGCGGTATTTATTTATTTATTTTTTTGGGACGCTGCGTGCTGTCCCGCACCACCTCCTGCTGCATTTCCTGCTAGTCGGCGCCCGTTGCCATTGACAATTCTTTTGCATGTCCTATGTGAAAGCTGCAGTATTTGTCTTTGGTCAGTATTTGACACTTACTGAACACTGTTTTTACGTCAAGAATCCACTTGATAACATTGCACACGTGTTTTGTATTTTAAATTTGCTTTCTCTAGCTGTATTCCTCGCAAACAGCATGCACGCATTTAAAACTAGTTCTTTATGTTTTTCCTTCTGTATTTCTTGCTCTCGTTTTCTCGCTCCCTCCTACAAACTTAAGTATCGGCCCTTGCACTGAGTTCTTCCTTTCTCCACCTCCCTCTGTGCCCCACCAGGTCATTATTTACCACATTGCAATATACTTTTTCATCGCAGTTTCAAAACTTTTCAGCTCTTGCTCCTAATGCAGCTGTCGAGTGACCTTTTGTAGTCAACGTAAAAAACAGATTTCATAACAACTGTTGAAAGGGGCTTAGGCGTCACCCACATACATGTTGGTTGCCTTGAGTAGCAGGACATTGTTGCTTATGGTCTCTAGCCAGTGATCTTGGCTGTGTGCCGGATCTGTTTATGTAAAGTTATGTTAAAGGCAGTAGGCCTGAGATATTTGTTGTGAAAATGTTTGTTTTTTCCCAAGATTTTCATACGCGTAAATTCTTGCGGCCTAGTGGACGTTGGTAAACCACTGTCATTCTGGTTCTGTACAGTAAGCAAAGCAGGTTAAGGTGCAAACTTTTCGATTTTCAAGGGGAGAGGATGTAGCCTTATGGTTAGAGCAATGCAATAGGTCTTGCATTATTAAAGTTTGAGCTAATGGCATTGTAAATGACAATGCCTTTTATTCATTTGCATTGGTGCGTAAACAAGCACTTTGTACTTCTAGTCCATGCTTATGAGAAGCAAGGCTGGCAGTCTCTTTTACTGCCAGCCTTGCTCATCTTAAGGAAGGACTATCAGCCTGATTCATGAAGCGAAATAGCGCCCGCAATGGCTGCAAAAACGCAATTGCGGGTGCAAAACACGGAATCGGCATTCAAGTACGAAATAGCGAAATCGCTAAAAAATAATAGCGATTGGAATAGCGATTACGCAGAAATAGTCGCAGACTCCGGGAAGTCGAGCATTAGCGATACGGAAATAGCGACCAACCACGGAATCTGCGAAATGATTAGCGAAACGCAATATTGTCTCAATCGGCATTCATGAAAGAAATACATTAGCGAAAAAGCGCAAAATCGCACGTTTGCGCGGCGCAATTTAAGGACAACTCAAAGCAGGTGGTAACCATAAAAGCCATGATGAAGCAAAATTTGAAAAACTGTTAGCCAATCACCAACAGGTCCAGGCCTGACCAATCACACATAAGGACATTCAGCAGCAGCATTAGGCGTTCCACAATGCCTGGGATGTACATGGTGGTGAGGCGGCGAAGGCTACAGCGAGCAGCACGGAGGAGACGCATGAGGCAGGCAAGGATTTACTGGCAGCGGGTCACCTTGCTGGGCCAAACCAGAGAACAGATTTATGCAAAATACAGGCTGAATGGGGAAATGATCACCTGGCTGATACAAGAACTCGACCCCATCATGCAGCACCCAACAAGGCGAAACAATTCTGTGCCCACACATGTGCAGGTATTGTGCAGCCTGCACCTCCTGGCCTCCGGCAGTTTCCAGGGCATAGTAGCCGCTGCTGGGGGGATATCCCAGCCCACCATGTCACGCTGCCTCCACACTTTTGTTGACGCCATGCTCAGCCAGCTCCACCGGCACATCACATTTCCCACGAGCCAACAGGAATTGGACCTCACTAAACTACAATTTTATAATGTTGCCCATTTTCCCCATGTCCTCGGCTGCATAGACTGTACCCACGTCGCCATCTGCCCACCAGCTGGCACGGAGTATATGTACCGCAACAGGAAGTCCTACCACTCCCTCAACATACAGATGGTCTGCAATGCCAAGACCATCATCACTGACATTGTGGCCCAGTACCCAGGGAGTACCCATGACTCCTTTATCTTCAGGCACAGCGGACTCCACACACGACTGATCAGGGGAGAGTTTGGGGAAGGACACCTACTTGGTAAGTACACTTTGTCGACAATGTCACATTGCTATGAAGTAACTGCGCTGCACAGGCAATCAACATCTGCTCCTCTCATTCAGGTGACAGTGGCTACGCCCTACGGGAATACCTCCTGACCCCTTACCTCAACCCTGCCACACCTCAGCAACGGTGCTACAATGTTGCGCACATCCGGACAAGGAACTGTATTGAAAGGACATTTGGCCTGCTCAAGAGCAGGTTCCGTATACTGCACAAGACAGGTGGGGCCATGTATTACAGTCCTGCAGCGTGCTGCCGCATTGTGGCTGTCTGTGCAATGCTTCATAACATTGCAACCAAGCGCCGGATACCAGTTGACATCTCAGGCAGTGAATCTGAAGGGGACGACCGGCCACCAGCACATGCGCACCATGCACGCGGGGAGAACCCAGCTGAAGGCCACAGACGTCGCAACCACATCACAGCTAACAATTTCTAGCCCACCCCCTTCCCCCACCCCACATATCACAATTGCATGCAAAATGTAATGATTACACAAGGCGAATGTGTGCAGCAAAATAAATGTATTTGTTTGATTCACAAGATAAAAGGGTCATGTTAACAACTTTTTTCAAAATCAAGTATTCCAACATACTGCATGTAAAGGTTCATGGCAGACTTAGCTTCAGCCTGCGCCTGTGTCCCTGACACAATGTCATTGGTGCTTCCGGCGCACATTTCCCAGGCGCCTGTGAGGCTCTTCCTCATCCTGGGCAGCTGGACCAGGCGTAGCCCTGGTGCTGCGCCTAGGTGGGGGGGCCTGCGTGGCAGAGTTGCTGCTCACGCTGGAGGCAGCCTCACTCGCATCATCTCCCCCTGCGATGGCCGGTAGCACAGGTGCGAGCAGTGGGATCACGGCGGTGGTCAAGTGCTCCAGCACCCGGGTAATCTCCTCGCAGCACTGGACCAGTTGGTGCTGCTGGGTCATAGAGCGCCGCGACAGCTGGGTGGTGGCATTTGCTGCCACATAGTTTGAGCGACTATAGGTCGACAGCTGGCTCAACAGCTGGTGGTGGCGCCTGCGTGCAACACTGCGCTGCTTCCCCAGCGCTGCAGTATTGGCCTCCATTGCCGCCGTCATGCGCTCCATGGCCGCCGTCATGCGGTCCACCCGCTGGCCGACTCCCGCCACATTGCGGCCGATCTTATGCAGCTGGAGCTGGATGGCTCCTTGCTGCTGCGACTGGCGCTGGTGTAAACGGAGCATTCGCCACTCCACGCTCATGCAGGCATAGAGATGCCCATTGCCCCTCCTGCTGTTCGGCCGCTGTGTAGCGGATGTGGCTGGCCCAGATCGTGTTGGACGAGCTGCAGGTGTTGTAGCAGCTGGTGTCGCAGGTGCGGCAGGCACTGGAGGCATATTGGTGGGGGGCCTGGCCTTGGCAGCCGGTGGGCCTGCAGATGTTGCAGCAGGTAAGGTGGGGGGCCTGGCCTTGGCAGCCGGTGGGCCTGCAGATGTTGCAGCAGGTAAGGTGGGGGGCCTGGCCTTGGCAGCCGGTGGGCGTGCAGATGTTGCAGCAGGTAAGGTGGGGGGCCTGGCTGCTGGTGTCGGCGCAGCGGCAGGGGCTGGTGGCTGGGTAGCGGGTAGGGATTCCTCCTCCTGGGCCTCCTCGACGATCACCAGCCTCTCGCTGTCACTGCTATCATCCGCACCTGTGAGGGTAAGTGGATACTCATTAGGTGCATGTGACTGTCAGACGTGCAGATGTTACATGCATGCTGGGTGACATTCCCTGGATGGCTGTGGATTTGTTCGCTTAGGAACCTTTCTGGCCGCATTGTGGTACTACTACATTGTGGACATACTACGCCTCCCACAATGCCTCAGGGCATTTCCTGATGCACAACATAGGCATGATTAAGGGCCAATGTGTGAGCCTATTTGGGCAGGGACGGTCATAGGGTACAGGGTCGCAGTCGCATGCCACTTACCTTGGGTGTCATGGGTGGGGCGGGAGGAGTCCAGAGTGGTCACGCCAACACATGCCTCCCTCTCCAAGGTGTCCTCTACCTGGTCCTCCAGGGGGGTGTTGGGTGGGACAGTCGGTCCACCACCTCAAGTGCCTGATGCCGCACCAAGGCGCTCCGCCACCTTCTCCTTGGCACGCCCTCGGAGGTCGTACCAGCGCTTTTTCAGCTCCTCCACCGACCTGTCCGCAACGCCCACTGAGTTGACGCTGGAGGCAATCCCCACCCAGATCCTCCGCTTCTCCTGTTCTGGGACCCTCCTGGAGTTGGCACCAAAGAGCTGGTCGTGTTTGGACACCACCCCTTCTATGAGGTTCTCCAGCTCCTGCTCGGAGAACTTGAGTTTGCGCTTGCGGCCAGCGCTGTTGCTGGGGCCAGGCAGAGGTTCGTCGGACATGGCGGTCGCTATTTCGGCCGGGTCGGGAGTCGCTAACGGAGGTTTAGCGGCAGCTTTCCGTCGTGTGCAGTCGAATGATAGCGTCACTGTGGTGTTTGGGGGTGGGATTTGGCTGCTTCCTGGTTGTGATGTCATCACGGTGCTCGGAATGCGTCTTCCCGTATTTCCGGATCCCGCGAGAATGCGACTCGCAATCCCGATCGCACGGGATTGCGAGTCGCAATCCCGTGCGATCGGGATTGCGAGTCGCAATCCCGTGCGATCGGGATTGCGAGTCGCAATCCCGATCACTGGTGGCCGGAAATTGCGATTATTCTGCGTTTTTTGTAGGTCGCTAACGGCTTTAGCGCCCGCGTGCGAGTCGCTATTTTTTCCCCGAAAAGTACATGAATGCCGTTTTGCGTTTTCTCAATAGCGAGTCGCTATTAATCGCTAAACCGCATGTACATGAATCAGGCTGTATATGTTCAAAGTGCGTGTTTATGCACCGATTGCAGGTTTTAAAAACAAATGAATAAAAGGCATTGTCATTTACAATGCCAATAGCTCAAACTTTAATAATGCGAGACCTATTGCATTGTAAATGCTTGTTTGTATTATTCCTACTTAAAAAAGGCCTTAATTGTATCCCTGCTAATGAATGACCTATTTATTTTGAAAGTTATTGCTTTGATAGGACATTGAGGTAATGAGTTCTAAACCGTCTCCCACCTCCATGTGTATGACTTGAATGGTTGACTCATTACCCTAAGACAGGCATTTGGGCAAAGGGGTAACTTAGTTATCCAAATAGAATTTAATATTGTCTGTGGTCCTGGGACACCAGTGGAAACACAGTACCCACCACAGATACTGTTGAATAACTACTAACTGCTAGGGATCCAGAAACAAGGGCTCACAAAACCTGATGAACTTCTGAACAAAATGCTATTTTTAATCCCTTTGCCACTCCTAACCACTCCTAAACGTTTGGAACACCTTGGCTTCTACAGAGCCATTTGCACTTTTATTGAGTAAATCAAACTAAACTAATTTGTGCAACTTCAACTCACAAGACTTTTCGTTTGCCCCTGCCTACCCCTCCATCCCACACACACACACCCCACCCCACCCCTCCTCCGACCCCCTCCCGATTTCTGGGCTCCTCCTAAAGTTGAGAAATGAGTGAAAGTATCACAATTGCTATGTTGTCTTCAGTTCCTCTGAGGTACCTTCTTTTATGGATTGATTCATAAAACAAACACAATGTAGTCTGTCATTTCATTGTAATTACAATTGCAAAACAGAGTCTTGATCTGTGACTCCAGGTTGATGAATGTATTAGTTGTCTAAATTAGGAAAAGGTGAACGTAAGAATTATCTTTAAAATAATTTCCAAAACAGTCTTGTTTTTCCTTCAGGTTTTCGTATTTGTTTCTTGTGAAATTCATCCTTGTAGTGCCTGTGGTAGTTGTCTTGATATACACAGTTAATAGGCATTATTCATTGTCCTTGAAAAGTGAATTCTGTAATATTTGAGAGGTTACAGACGATTACTAACTTGGATCTAAGTGGAACCAATCCCCTAATGCCAATAAAGCTCAGACTTTAGAGCACAATTTGGCTACTAAGAGTTTAGTGTAATATAATGTTCGGGCTATATTTCAATGTTTTATGTGTTTAGGTTCATCAGCCATTTTGAATAAATTATATTACACAGTGTTGATATTTTCTTCTTTTGTAAAATATTTTGATTATGTTCGAGCTGTTATCAGATGTTTTATTAGCAACAGTAAATAGTCGGGCGTGCGAAATGTGAATTTGAAATGCAATCAAAAGAATACTTTAGGGGGCATATTATCAAGGGGGTTTATCTATGCTTTTTTGGCTTTAAAAGCCAAGAAAGCGGAGATAAAATTATCTCCCTATTACCTAGCTGTCGCTAACACCAGTTAGCGACAGCTAGTAGGAGATAGCGACCATCTTGGGCCCCACTTTGCATGTCAGTGATATTTAGCACTAATGACATGCAAAGTGGGCGTGCCAAGATGTTAGCAACTGAAAACAGTCGCTAACATCGCTATCTCCTATTACCAACTTTTGAAGATATTCGCGCTAAGCGCGAATATCTCCAATAGCTAACACCTGCCCTGAGCAGTTCTTAGCCATGTTATCCAATGGGAGGTGGATAACATGGCTAAGAGCATTAGCTCGGTAATGCATGAATATCGCGGACTTTTCAGCGATATTCATGTATTGCGGTGATTTTTATCGCATTTGCGATAAACCTTGGTAATACCAAGGTTTATTTGCGGTAAATATCGCCGCAGCTCTGCGGTACATTTTTGTCTCTAACCAAGCAATAGCGATAATTATCGCTATTGCTTGGTAATATTCCCCTAGATTTTTGTTATTTTAAACCCGTTTTTCTCTGAATCCTTGTAATATTGCTTATTGGCTGACTGGGCCTCTCAAATGGAACGTCGAGAAAGAACATTCAATACTTTTTATGATTTTTAAACGTTTACAATGTTTAAGGTTTATTCCTGTTAGTTATGTGAAAGTCTAATATTTTTATAGAAGAAGTGTTTCTTTTAGAATGAATCGTCAGATGAAGAGGTTGTCAATTTGAAAAATGCATCTATTTTTGACATCTTTGATCCAAAATTTGATATTGATGATTTAGAGAATTATTAGGATTGTCCTGTTTCAAGTAAAAGATGATATCATTAAGAACATCCTATTACTTCTCTTATATGTTGTGTCTATAAAAAAAAGGTTATTGGGAAATAATAACTTCTTTGTATGAATGCTTCCTTGTCTGATTGGAGACTTTTATTATTGGGAACCTGTTTTCTTTTAGTTTACCAAATACAGGAGTTTGCATGTGCTCTGCAGATATCAGCTCCATAACAGTCAAAAACGTTTTTGACACATTCTCCCCATTTTATGAATGTCCTATTGCCCGAACACCAGTAAACAATATTGTTGTGAATGATATCTTATCTCAACCTTACCCTGGAGTGTCTCTTTTATTAATGAGCAGCCTTTGTAAAGTCCCATATTCCTTCCAGTATCATGTGGTAATGGCTGAGGGTGTTCTGTCGGCATCACTGTACCATCTACTGGTTTTAAGACAGGGTATAAATTATAAAGCAAAGACTTGTATAGTTCTAGTAAGAAATTTCACAGGCAAGTTTTGCATGATGTGGGGGGCTTGTCCAAGCCGGCGACTAAAATGGCCGCCTGGCTCTGAAGCTTCAACCAGCTTTCTGGCTTCCTAACGTATTCCCACGACTGGTGTCGACATTGTGCCACAAGCATGCTGTGAGAAGTAACGGAGGATGAGCTGACCCCCCGATCCAACAACGAAGCCGCGAGGTGCCTGGGAAGAGCTAGTCCGAGGATTGGTGGGCTTCGCGGTGCAGCTCGGCTGCTACGAGCTCTGTGCCCTGCCTTCTTCCCTGCGGGCAGGGCCTGCATGGTGTGAGGATTTGTACCCATGATCGAGCCTGACACCGCCGACTGCCGCTGACTTCGGTGAGAAGAACTACGCTCCCTCCCTTGCCATTTCCAATGGCGCCGCTTTGCACTGTGGCCGGACGCAAGAAAGTCACGCAACCCAGCAGCGGCGCGGCCGAAATGGGGCCGCGGCTGCATGCCTGCCCCAGCACAGTACATCGGGCCAGCCTGGGAGGGGTGCCGACCGGAGCGTCCTGCACAACCCATTTTCCGCATCAGGCATCTCATTACCATCTATTTAAGCCTCTGGCCGCGGCTCCAACGTTTGCACTGCTGCCAAGTATAACTAGTCCTTGGGCCCCCTCCCATTGCACAGTGGATTACTGAAGTCGACACCCACATCCAGGGCCCGCAAGAGAGGTGCATCCCCCTCCATTTGACCACGCGTGTCTCGCCTGTGCCCCCGAGGCCTCTGGGGGCTTCATCCCCCATGTGGACACCACTGTCTGGGCTAACACCTGCGGGCCCAACGTGCATATACATGCTACAGGGGTGATCCTCCTGCCTGGTCCCGGTCAACATTTGCCCCACTTCCTGGCCGGCAGGGCGCAGGATCCGCCTGGCATTTTCCTCTTGCGTGATAATTCACTCAGTGGAACAGAGAGGGTCAGATACGCTGGGGATACCCGCTGGGGCCTGGTGGGTCACGGCAACACCATGCTGACGCGGCATGGGCCGCAAAGATCCAAAACAAAGAACGCTACCATTTGAGAAACTGGTCAACACCGCCCCACAGCACGACCCCGCCATGGCAGAATCTGCGCAAAATTTAGGGAAGGGAGATGGCCCCTCAGATGTGATGGCCTCTCTACTCCAAAAGATGAGAGCAGGCTTTAAAGCGTTGGAAAGCCGCTATGACTTGCTTGATAAAAATATCTCAAGTCTCGGTGCCAAAATCCAGGTGCACGACAGAAGGCTCGATGTGGCAGAAGCACGCATCTTCAACATCGAAGATGGGACTGTGCAATCTGTTAAATGTCTGGAAAGAGTTGAGCGCATTCTAAAGGAGGTGGCCATCAAAAATGCGGACCTCAAAGCACGCAGCTGCTAAAATAATATACCCATTCTTGGCGTCCCGGAGACAACCCCTACTGGCCGCATGGATTTATTCGTAGAAACCTTGTTACTATGGCTGATTGGCAAAGATTACTTTACTCCTGGCTTTGTAATCAAGATGGCACACAGATCATTGGGACCCCACCCCAACCCTGGTCTCCCCCCAGACCCATTGTGGCATGCGTCATGAACTTCCGGGACAGAGATGCAGCACTTCGCCTAGCCAGAGAAAGGGGAGACGTTGACTGGCAGGGCTCAAAAGGGTCCTTCTATCCAGACTTTACGGCCATGGTGCAGGACGCACAGCGTAAATTCAACGGGATCAAAGGCACCCTAATGATCTTGGGGCTGCGCTACAGTATGCTATACCCGGCCAGGCTGAAAATCGACATGGACGGCAGGGCCCGAATCTTCGAGAACCCAACAGAAGCGCAGGAGTTCTGCCGCATCTACAAACAGAATAACAATCCTTTCATCAGGGCGGGGTTTGGCCCTTCCCATCCACACAGTGATTCTGATGCAAGCGCCAAACTGTTTTCCAGTGCTGGTACAGGATGATTGGACTACCTGACTCACACCAACTTGTATTAAAGTTATATGGGGAATATGTTCTATAATCCTACATTGTTATTCCAATTAGCTGGAGGCTTGCCAGGGTGTGGCTGCCCCCCATGGTGTATCCTTTGAGGTTGGTTTGGTTCACTCTGGGGTACTGTTTTTGGGGAATATCAGTCCAGCGTTAAGCAACTTGGTACTTCACGTTCATTATTATTTGGGGTATGACCTTTGCCTGGTTGGGGTTTAGCTGGGTGGTGGGTTGTTCACATTTGAAATCCATGTCTACTTGGACAAGCTGAGTCGTTCACTGTTGATCGTTGTTGTTCGTGGTCGCTACAATATTGTGATGAAAATGCTGCACCAGAGAGATGACCAGGTTTGGTAATATAGAGGGTTCTTCAGACCTCTCCCTAATGTCTTGGCATGTACAGGGCCTTAATAACACCCGGAAACGTAGGCAGGTGATCCATTATTTATTGAGACACAAGGTAGACATTGCTTATTTATAAGAGACGCACCTTCCCAAAACTGACACGGCACACTTTGGAACTAGATGGGGCGCACATAGATATTTTGCTAATTACAGCAATTACGCATGGGGGACAGCCATTCTAATACATGAAAGAGTTCCATTCCGCTTTAGCTCCCAAGATAGCGACGGAAGGTACCTTGAAGTATCCAGGACCTTCATGGGTAGGGATGTTACGTTTCTTTGCATATATGCCCCTAACACTGATGCCCCTGATTTCTTTCAAGCCCTCCACTCACAGCTTCTTAGGCCAGACCCACAGACACTGCTTGTCGGTGGAGATTTCAACCTATTACTTAATCCTGAGATAGATAGCGCCTCTGTGTCTCCAGACTCTAAACCACGAGCCCGCCGTGCACTTCGAGAGCTCTGTGACCGGTTCACTCTGTTGGACATCTGGCTTAAAAGTAATCCCAATGAACAACAAGAGAGAGAGGGAATCTAAAGAGCAGTCTTGGTTCCCCAATTCGAATAATCAAAACAACAAAAGAGTGTGCCTTCTCAGGAAAAGAGCAAGCTTGAAGAATCAAACTTGATTAGAGGGCTTTGTAAAGAATCAAGTTTGATTCTTCATGCTTGCTCTTCTCCTGAGAAGGCACACTCTTTTGTTGAAAACGTAATCGCAACACCCACTATTCAGGCCAACACAACACCTGGACGAGGGTTGATTTCTGGTTACTTTCCCCAGATATTTACGGTTGGTGCACATCGGTTGAGACTCTCTCTAGGACTTACTCAGATCATGCCATGCCTGTGGTTGGAAAAATCAAGACTACAGGCTGGTTGGCAAGATGGCCGCCGCCCACCCAGGCGTATGTGCAGTCCACAACGCATGCGCATGAATAGAGGAGCAGTTCTTAAGCCCTCCTCGCCTCATTAGAAATGCTTCGTGTTTTGATTCCGAGGTCTTTCTGGCTACTTCCGGGTCGGAGCGTTCCGTGTGTAGCGTCGGGGAAAACGGCATCGTGTTCACATCTTTGGAGATTCCTGTGGCATTTTGAGTGCAGTGTCGTGGTTTTCGGCGATCTGTAAACCAGCTCCGTGGCTTTTGATGTTCGGGGCGAATATCCTGAGCATTTCATGAACAGATAAGCAAAGATAGATATTTATTTGCATTTGGTTTCTTTAAACCTGTACATTATTGTTTGGTGTGTTGAGAATACTTCCTATTGTTCATCGATGGGCGTTGAGGTTGTTTTTGTTCTCAACAGGAGATATAGAGTTTATTATTATTTACGGTTCTAGACTACAGAAGCACATTGTATTGTGTGCTTTCATTTCGTGTTTCTCTTTATATGTGCATTGGTCCACTCTTAAGGTGAGAGTACATACACGAAGGGAGAATTAGTTCATATTTTCCCCTTCACCCCAAGACACTGACGTTTTGCCTTTCTTTAATACAGATAGTTTCA
This sequence comes from Lissotriton vulgaris, assembly GCF_964263255.1. Lineage (NCBI taxonomy): Eukaryota > Metazoa > Chordata > Amphibia > Caudata > Salamandridae > Lissotriton > Lissotriton vulgaris. The sequence continues at coordinate 853,854,554 of NC_141695.1, forward strand.
GAAAGTTCTTTGTTCTTTTCCCATGCTGCCATTTCTCCTCCTGAGTGAAAGAAGAAGAGGTATATCATTAAGTATATACATCGCATAGATAGATATAGTGTAGGCAGAACTTGATATTAAACACTAATTTGTTCTTTCTTTATATAGCTGATGCATGCTGAGATTACACAAGCTTCCTGATGACCTATCCAAAGAAGACCTTCCTTACCCTCCTTTCCTTGTTTTGTTTTCCCTTCTTCCCCCTGGTCACCAATAGATGTTTACCAGTATATACTCGAAATGGGTCTCTGTCCTCAAAGATTTGCTACGCCGACGTTCCGCGTCCTCACATACGACAAGGCCTTGTCGTATGTGAGGACGCGGAACGCCGGTGTAGCAAATCTTTGAGGACAGAGACCCATTTTGAGCCGCCTTAAGTAAAGGGGCATCGGGAGTCACGCTGTGTCCCTATCAAGTTTAAAACTGATTAAGATTGTACCGCGTTCCAGGCTTACACCTTTCTATTTTGTTCCTCAGCCATAGTGCTGGTTGGAATTAGAAAAACTGAATTTTATAACAGCAACAATATCTTCTTATCACTCTCGGCAATAGCGCTGGACATATTTTAAAAAATTGAATTTATATCAGCAACTACATTTTTATATCAGAGAACTTTAGGATAATTCGCTGGCCGAATACCCTAAGAAAAGGATAAGGAGGACATATACCCCTTATAATATAAACTGACTGAAACATATCCCTGAGAATTGTTGGGAAACAGATATACATATATCCTGATGAAGGCGGTCATACTTTGCTCATATGCTCATACCGCCGAAACGCGTTGATGCCCAAGGAGTGAATGTGAATTATAAAACTAAGGAAAATTCGAAATAATTTTGGTGTTTGAATTTAGTCCTTTTTCCTGTAACTCCTTTTTTATTGGAATGATTTTATTTATTATTGTTACGTCCTGTGTTTGTTTCCCAATTTTTTATAATTAGAATGTATGTCAATAAATTGTTTTAATGCTTTGATCGTATTACAGTGTTTTCACGTTTTTGGATTTCCATTTTTTCATTGCTTCTATGTTATGCCTATGTACTAGTTAGTTTATTGTCTGTAAGTACTTTTGTATTAATGTTCACTTGCCCAAAGGGAATTTCATTTTTGACTTGTGTCTATTGTGGCACCCTATCCCTTTGGTTGAGGGGTCCCTCTCTCTTTTATTAGAGACTCCTGAGGCAACAACAGGTGAGAGCACGACAGATCACTCCCCAGTTGCACTATATCTTAAGATCCCCCGCCCGGAGGGCTTTGAACAACAATGGAGGTTCCCCAGCTGTGCCTGACATGATGAAGTGTTCAAGGCGGAGATACGTGAGGCCATTGAGGAATACTTTGCCATCAACACTGGCTCAGTAGACTCCTGGGCGGTTCTGGGGGAAGGTTTAAAAGCTGTTCCTAGGGGCACTTGCATAGCTAAACACGCAAGTGTCCATAGAGATCTTCGTAACACGTTGGTACGTCTCAAACGGGACCTCAAAACGCTAGATGGGGCTTCCACACATCAAGTACAACCCAGATACGAGGGCAGACGATTAGTTCTGCTGGAGGAATACAGGGAAACGGCAGACCGCGAAATTCTATTCTTGCGGAAAAACCAGACAGCCAGACGTTACGGCAAAGGTGAGAGACCTGGCAGTCTTAGCCCAACTATTGAGACCGCCATATCACAAGACTTACGTCACTGAATTACATTCCTCTGATATGCTCAAACACACCTCCACAACAGATATTCAAAATAGATTCTGGAGTATTTTTCCGCTCTATATTCCACCGCTCTGGAGAACAACCACGAGGCACAAGAGGGTTACCTGGACGAGAAAGCCTTAGTTTATCTCGAAAAATACACGCAGGATTTTTTAGCAGAGCCCATCTCAGTTACAGACGTGATCAGCGCCATAGACAGTATACGTGGCTCCTCGGCCCCAGGGTTAGATGGATTCATGGGAGAATTCTATAAAGAGTACACGGATCTCTAGGCACCAAAACGTATTGAGGTATATGCAGAGGCTCTCTAGGCACAAATTCTTCCTCCCAATCTCCGGAAAGCTGTCATAATCCTACTCCCTAAACCTGGCAAAGACCCCACGCAATGTGGCTCTTATCGACCGCTACCCTTCCTAAATTTAGATTATAAAATATTAGCCAAAGTCATTTCTAATCGGCTGTCCCAATTAATGGAATTCATAATTTCTCTGGCTCAGTCCGGTTTTGTGCCCCATCGCTCCACCTCCCTAAACCTCCAAACACTTTTCACGGTTATTCATAGGATTTACCCAGCCACACCAGCTTCAGCCATTCTCTTAGACACAGAGAAAGCTTTTGATTCACTAGAATGGCCCTTCTTTCTCTCTTTAATGCAACCCATGGGCATGCCCATGGGTTTCATCGGCACAACATTGTTATTGTATAATAAAACGACAGCCAGACTACGTTTAAATGGTACACTCTCCAGTCCCTTTCGGCTATCTTGCGGAACCCGACAGGACTGTCCATTGTCCCCCTTACTATTCATTCTGGCCATGGACCCCTTAATACGTCACTTTCAAGAACGGCACCTACAAAGGGGCCTATAATTCAACACCGGCACTTTACTGGTTTCACTATATGTGGACAACATGATCCTATATGTCTGAGACCCCCAAGATTACCTAGACGAGTTGTTCAGGGAAATTATTAGATTCAGCCATTTCTCGAGACTAGGCATAAATTGGCACAAATCAATCATATTCCCATTGACAAGCAGCACAAAGCCATTTGACTGCAACTTACCCCTAGAGTGGTGCACAGAGTCGGTTAAATATCTAGGAATCAATTTTCATTTAGACTCTGCCCAAATACTAAGTCTTAATTATGGGCGAGCTGTGGATACGCTTACGATGCAAATAGAGAAATGGCTAAGGCTACCCTTGTCACTAGCAGGTCACGTATTCATCCTAAAGATGATAGTACCCCCTAAATTTCTATACCTCTTTAACAACATATCAATTCCTCTTACCAATAACTTTTTTCGCATGCTTCATTTCCTTATGAGCTGCCTAGTCTGGGGCGGGAAACAGGCGCAAGACAGATGGGCAGTCCTTATGTTACCATATGAGAGAGGGGGTTACAATGTTACGGATTTCCAGCTCTATTACCTAGTGGTTGAATGTAGCTATGTGTGTTCCTTGTATCACCCAGACGCCCGGATTCCCTATCTGCAACCAGAGGCAGACCTCGTGCTTCCGGAACGACTCTCGAGTGTCCTACCTACGGGCTTCCCCAGAGACCCATTAGACATCCAAACCGTCTTCTCCACAAGCTGGGCATGTAATAAACTAGGCCACATCACTGGTACTGATGTCATGTGCTCCTCGGCTCTACCTATTGTTAACTCCCGTTTGATTCCAATCACAGGTGTTTGATTGGTACAGCACACTCTGACGATGTTTGAACTTGTGCGGATAGGCGATTTGTACCCAGGGGGCCATATTTTCTCCTTACTGGAGGATGAACCTTTCCAATCAGGGAGCATTATGGACAGATTCGTTCTAGGCCGCATTCGTTCCGCCTTACGCTCCACTTTCCCAACATTCCCAGTTGAGACAGTTTTGTTCTCCCCTATCACGATGGTTATAGAGAGCACAGATAATGTACACTTAATTTTGAAGCTTCATAGGGCATGTGCTGCACTGAAACCCATAAATGACAGCAAGGTCCGCAGCGATTGGGAAGCCGATCTGGGAACGACAATCACGGATGAGCTGTGGGTCAAATGCTACTTGGTCACACAAGACGTCTTGCTGAACAGTAGGCACAAGCTTTTACACTTCAAATTTCTGCGCCACATATATTTCACTCCAGCATTAGCACACAGGATAGACCCGTCCAAGCCACACAACTGCCGTAAGTGCTCCGCACCGCATGCCGATTTTGCACACCTCACCTGGACATGCCCGAAATTACAACACGACTGGGAACGCATACATCACACGTTAGGGCAGATGATAAAGCTCCCTCTGACTCCCACCCCAGAAGTGGCCAAAAAAGATCAGACGGTTCGCATCGCTGGGTCTCCTGCTAGAGAAGCGGGAGATGGCCATCCATTGGGGGCGCAATTCGGCTCCAACTACCCAGAATTGGCTGCACAGTCTTGCCTATTGAAATGTAAATAGTGAACTATATGCAAACGTGATGCTCAGTACGTTCAGTCCTAAGGGCATATGGGGCACCTACCGGTCTTACATTGAGGCCCTATATCAGGATTCCGACTCCCAGCTGGAGCAGGGCATCGTCCCAGAGGGAGTGGGGTAAACTTGTCATTGCATGTTCTACTATCTTTATGATAATACTGAAGGCATGACTAACCCATATATATGTCGATTTCCTTACACACAAGGCACTTCTACTGAAACTTATTGAGGGGTGGGGGGATATTATAGAGGGGCCCTCTTACTCAAAATGCACTGTAAATGCTCCAGCTTTTTCTATCTGGTGAATAACTATAAGACTGAAAATTGTATCAGCAACAAGAACTGTTATGATGTGACAATGTATGATCACGCACTGGTGAATGAATATACATGTATAATTCTTTTGTATTGAAGAAAACTGAAAATAAAGTAAAAAAAAAAAGTTTTGCATGATGGCATAACTTCATGTCAGCTGTCGTAGTCGAATTGCCTGGCATTAGTCCAAATTCTTCTTGGTGGCCTGCTGTAAGTGTGTATGTTAAATCTTATGTTCAGATTTGTCCAAGTTGTGCACAGGTGAAACGTTATCAGCAAACAGTGGATCTTCTTGAAACCAATTCTGTACATCCAGAACCCTGGCAAACTATGTCTGCGGATTATACAGTAGGGCCTTGACGGTCTGAAGAATGGATTACCATTCTGGTAAGTAGATCATTTCTTATAATATGGCCTATTTTCTAGTGATCCAGAGTATTTTGTCTGTTCTAATATTTATTTCCAAAGTTTTTAATCTTAATGAGTTATCTCATAAATTCATATCTGATCATGGATACAAGTCCCGGGAAGGAGGGAGGGCGTGTACGATTCTGCAGCTCTATATGCCAAGAACAGATGCATACTGGTAAGTAGCAAATTCCGTTCGAGGCATATGAGCTGCAGATCGTACACTTAGCATCGATTGTGCAGCAGTGTCTCCCCTAGCAGTGGTCGCTTGTATCCGTTGCAGCATACTGAAATAGTGTTTTAAGAACAGCTTGGCCTACTGCAGTTTGCTGCTTGGCTTGCACAACAACACAATAGTGTTTAGTGAAGGTGTGTATTGTAGACCATGTTGCTGCCTTGCTTATGTCCTCTAGTGGTATATTTCCTAAGAAAGCCATAGAGGCTCTTAGTTTGCGAGTGGAGTGCGCTCTAGGAGAAACCGTTAGTGTACGTTTAGCTTTTTGATAGCATATTTGTATACACTTTACAATCCACCTGGCAATTCCTCCTTTAGAGATGGGATTGCCCTTGTGTGGGGGAGAGAAACATACAAATAGTTGTTTTGTCTTTCTGAAGGATTTAGTCCTGTCTGTGTAGTATAACAGAGCTCTTTTAACATCTAAGGTGTGTAAAGCCCTTTCTGCAACAGAGTCCGGTTTTTGAAAAAACACTGGTAACTCTACTGATTGGTTAAGGTGAAAAGGGGTAATGACTTTTGGCAGGAATTTAGGATTAGGCCTAAGAACCACTTTGTTTGGATGTATCTGAAAAAATGGCTCTTGTATTGTGAATGCTTGTATTTCACTAACTCTTCTAAGAGAGGTGATGGCAACAAGGAAAGCAGTTTTCCATGTTAGGAATTGCAACTCACAATTGTGTATAGGCTCGAAAGGGGGTCCCATAAGTCTTGTAAGGACCACGTTTAGGTTCCATACTAGAGCAGGTGGTAACCTAGGTGGGATTATTTGTTTTAATCCTTCCATAAATGCTTTGATTGCAGGTACTCTAAATAGAGATAGATGTTGCCTATTCTGTAAATAGGCTGCAATTGCTGCTAGATGCAGGCGTATGGAAGATTAAGCCAAATTGGACCTTTGTAGGTGTGGAAGGTAGCAAATCATATTTTGGATGGAAACATCCAGTGGATCAATATGATTATTGTTACAATATATCACAAATCTTTTCCACTTAGCGGCATAACATGCTCTGGTAGTGGGTCTTCTAGCTTCTTTAATTATGTTCATACAGTCTGGTGGTAGGTTTAAGTAACCGAACTCTAAGACTTCAGGAGCCAGATCGCCAAATTCAGTTGGCTTGGGTCTGGGTGTCTTATTTCTCCATGGTTCTGTGTTAACAGGGATGGCGTGAGCTGTAATTTCTGATGTGGAACCAGTGAGAGATCTAGTAGTGTGGTGAACCACGGCTGACGTGCCCATGTGGGAGCCACTAGTATTAGTTTGAGAGACTGTTGTCTGAGCTTGCGTACCACTAGTGGAATGAGTGGGAGAGGCAGAAAAGCGTACACAAATCTGCCTGACCAGTTCATCCATATTGCATTCCCCTCCGAACGTAGGTGTGGAAACCTGGCGGCAAAGGTTGGGCATTTTGCATTTTCGTGGGTAGCAAACAGATCTATCTGTGGATGCCCCCACCTTTGGAAGAATGGTTGAAGTACTTGTGGGTGTATCTCCCTTTCATGAATCTGTTGTGACTGATGACTCAACAGATCTGCTATCTGATTGTGAATTCCTGGAAGGTGGTCTACTGTCAGGTGTATGTTTTGAGGAATGGCCCATCTCCAAATGGTCTGAGCAAGCTGGGACAGTTGCAGAGAGTGTGTCCCCCCCCCCTGTTTTTCTATATAATACATGGGTCATATTGTCCATCCGTATTAGGACATCTTTGTTTTGTACTTGTACCTGAAACGTTTTGAGTGCTAGAAAAATTGCTAGCAGCTCTAGATGGTTGATATGGAAGTGTTTCTGTTGGTTGTTCCATTGGCCTTGTGTTGTATAATGCAAGAGATGGGCTCTCCATCCTGTGAAGGATGCATCTGTTGTGAGCACTCTCTGTGGAACAGGGTCTAGGAACTGCCGTCCCTTTGTCAAGTTTTTGGTGTTCCACCATTGCAGAGAGCAATATGTAAAGCTGTCTACCAACACCAGGTCTGTGAGCTGACCTTGAGCCTGATTCCACGGTTGTGCTAGACATTCTTGTAATGGTCGCATTTGCAGTCTCGCGTGAGGAACTATGAAGATGCAAGACGCCATCATGCCTATTAGTCTCATGAACACTCTGGCTTGGAGAGACTGCTGGTGTTGAAAAAGGGAGACTAAGGCCTGAATGCTCTGTATCCTGGCTTGACTGGGATACGCTAGAGCTGTAGATGTGTCTATGGTAGCTCCTAGATATTGATGAACGTGCGAAGGCTCTAGGTACGACTTGGTGTAGTTTATTGTAAACCCTAAGTCGTGCAATGTCTGAATTGTTTGTTTTGTGTGTTGTACACACTGGTTGAACGATTTTGCTTTTATGAGCCAATCTTTGAGGTAAGGGAAGACATGTATCTGTTAACCTTCTGAGATGTGCTGCTGATACTACTGCTAAGCACTTTGTAAACACTTATGGTGCTGTTGCGACCCCGAATGGAAGGACTTTGAACTGATAGTGCTGTCCTTGTATGACAAACCTTAGATACGTCCTGTGTGCAGGATGTATAGGAACATGAAAACAGGCGTCCTTTAGGTCTAGTGTTCATAAAAAGTCTCCCTGATGTAGTAGTGGGAGTACTTGTTGTAGAGTGATCATGTGAAAATGATCTGATTGTATGTAACGGTTGAAGGACCTGAGGTCGAGAATTGGTCTTAGTGTCCCGTCCTTTTTGGGAATTAGGAAGTACAGGGAGTAAACTCCTGTTCCCTGGTCCTCTAAAGGAACTACTTGAATAGCATCCTTTTGTAGAAGTGCTAGAACTTCCTGTTGAAGCTGATTTATATGTTCTGTGGATATTGGACGCTGCCTGGGTGGTATGTTTGGGGGCGTTGCTGTGAGTTCTAGGCAGTAGCCATGTTGGATAATCTCTCTTACCCACCTGTCTGTTGTGATGGAATACCAGACAGGTAGGAACTATGATAATCTGCCCCCCACAGGAGTGGAATGCTGTAGGGGAGGCAGAGGGAAGTCACTGTTTGGGAGTGGAAGAGGAGCGGTTGTTGTTATTACCTCTACCTCTTCCCTTATTATTGTTGCCTCTGTATCCTCCTCTAAAGTAGCCTTTGTTAGAGGAGGTCTGTGTGTGCGTCTTAAAAGATGATGTTGTGTCTGCGCCGGTCTGCTTGGAGCCTCCTCTATAAAAGGAGCGGCAAAAAGAACTTCTAGTCTGTGTGGATTGTAATGCACCCATAGACTTAGCTGTGTCCGTGTCTTTCTTCATCTTTTCTAGTGTGTACTCTACTTCCGGCCAGAACAACTGGTTCTGATTAAAGGGCTGGTTCAAGATGGTAGTTTGAACCTCTGGTTTGAAACCTGAAATGCGTAACCACACATGACGTCTGAGTAAGACACTAGTGTTGACTGCTCTGGATGCTGTGTCACCTACATCTAGTGCACATTTAATTGAGGCATTGGATATCAATTTGCCTTCTTGTAAGAGCTCTGCTGCCTGATCTTTGTATTGATGTGGGAGGTGCTCCATGAGTTTTTCTAGCTGGTCGTAGTGAGCTCTGTCATAGCGTGAGAGTAAGGCTAGAATATTTGCTATGCGCCATATGTTTGTTGCCTGCGTAGCAATCCGTTTCCCTGACGCATCAATAACTTTAGATTCCTTGTCAACGGGGGCGTGTCACCAGAGGTCTGGGAATTGGCTCTTTTACATGCATTAGACACTACCAAAGAGTCTAGTGGCAGATGTCCCTTTATATAGACTGGATCAGATGGTGCTGGTCTATACTTTTTTTCTATTCTGGGATTTAACACCCTACATCTTTAAATATGTCTGGAGCATGTTTAATGACTCATTTGATCATGGGTAGTATTTGTGCAGACCTTTGTGACTGCTCAAAAGTGTCCAGTAAAAAATCCTCATCAATGGCATCAAAGTGCATTGGAACTCCATGGTAAAGGACAGCTCTATTTAAAAGATGATTAAACCCAATACTATCTTCTGGAGGGGAAGGTTTTGTTGGGTAGTACTAAGGATCAGGAATGTCTGGCACATTGTGTGGTGGAAAACCATATGTGCCGTCATCCTTAGGATATTTTGGATTGACATCCTCATCTAAAGTGTATGCGTGTGGCTCTGGTACGTCATTTCCCCCACCTAGATCATACTCCTCGTCAGTGTGGTGTGATGATGCAGGAGATTGAACAGGAGAAGCTATAGGTTCATAATAAGGAGGGATAGGAGAGGAAGAAGGTGAAGGAGAGGAAGGGCGCATTGGAGAAGTTGCACAATACTTCTTTTTGACAGGAACCACAGGTGGAAGTGGTGTGTCTGCTGGTCTTTTCTTGTAAGGAATTGCTTCCACATGTCCAGTTTTTGGGTTGATATGGACCTTTTTCTGTTTAGGATCTGGTCCATACAGTTCTTCCTCTTCTACAGTCTTTTTCGGCGTCGATTTTTTCGGTGCCGATAGTGGATGTTTAGTGTTATTTGCTTTAGGAGGAGTTATGGAGTCCTGTGGCAAATTCTTCAGTGCCAAAGGTGGTTTAGGCTTGGTAAGCTTTTTAGGCATGTCTGTATCAGGCCTTGGAGTCTTCGGTACCGATGTTGGAGATTTCGGCGTGTAGACAGGTTTTGTTGGGCCTGCGGCGCCGTACTCTGGCTTTCCATCTTTATTTTTGGAACCAGAAGGTTTCGTACTCGAAGCTTCGGCGCCGATGTATCTTTTGGTGTGGGTGCTGAAGGGTCTTTTTCTTTGGGCACTGAACGGCGTTTTGGCTTCGGTGTCGAAGAGTCCTTCGGTGTCGAAGGATGTTTCGGTGCCAATGGAGGAGGTGGAATTGCACATGTTGTTTTTACGGTGTCGAGGCACCGGAAGGCGTAGTCTTTTTCCTCGGAGCCGAGCCGGAAGGCGGGGCGTCTGAGGGTAGATTTTGGTCTTGACTGGGCCCCATGGGTGGAGTGCCGACCGCTGCCTTTGTCTTGGGTAGTGTATGTTGTGCGGGAGTAGGGGTACTCGCGAGCTGTTGAGATGGAATCGAGTCGTCCGAGTCCTCTGCCCCCCGATATGATCTGGAGATCAGGCGAGTCTTCCTCGGCGACAAATGGAGCCTCGTCCTCGAAGATATCTTCGAGTGGATCTTCGTCCCCGGAGACGTCCTCTCCGACGATCTCCTCCTCAAAGATGGCCTCCGGTGCTGGCACTGATCTCATTTCGTGTCGACAGGCCCTCTGATCCCGAATGGTCTTCTTCGATCGGAAGAAGGCACTGGCTGTTCAGGTCGACTCATCGTGTTCCGGCGATAGTCAGAGGTTGCACACCTCAAGATGGTCGCTATGAGGGAATTTTGCTCGACATACCGGGAATCTTTTGAATGGAGTTCTGTCCATGAGGCGTAGGCCGTACGGCGCCGATAGGCCCAACGGCACGCGTCGACGCACCAGAATGTAGCTGGGGATGTCAAAAAAGTCTATTCAATGTCGAAAAAGTTTATATAAAGTTTCACGCTTCGAAGTTGCTGAAAAAGTCTTTTCCAGCCGGAGCGGAAAACTTTCATCCGAACCCAGTTGCGGAAAAAAACAATCTGAGGATGGAGTCGATGACCATGCGCAGGAGTCACCTATCTCGTGGCTACAAAGACTTCTTCCAAGAAGACAACAACCTGCAATCATCCGAGCCCAACACCAGGTGGTGATCTATTGCTAAGTGTACGATCTGCAGCTCATATGCCTCGAACAAATACTTTTCTCCCTGACACCCGTTTTTCACCATTCCTTGACTGTATGGTATAAAATGTGGTTCTGAATGGTGTTTATACACTTGCACCACAAGCAAACCTGTTACTGACTTTAAAACTCAAACATGGTCTTTGATTGCCTATGTTGGTAGACTGTGCACCCAGATATAGCTACACTTACAGAGCACTTGTCTACTTATGCGTGGATTTTATGTCAGATGCTCGGGCAGTGGCTGGCTACTTAGGTCTTCTGGTGGTCCCCACCTGGCCTTTTGCCTCTAGTTGTGTTACAAGATGTCATTTACACACAAGGTGCTGTCTTTCAACCCAGAAGCCAGTGCACAATCCTTATGGAGAATGCAGTTGCAATGGAGCAAGAGCAATCTATTATGCCTGCTGCGCAGCCTTCTTCTGCTAAGTGTTTCAAATTCAATTACTGGGACTTTAGCGATGAGTCTCAATCGACAGTCCCTTGTGTCATAGCTCACACCACTTTGCTGAAGATAACATTGGCAGGGCTGATCCAGACACATGGACTGGCAACCAGGAGGTTATTTTATGCCTTTGCTGCTTGACATTACATTCCAGGGAGTGTCCTTATGTAATGTATGTTACTATCTGGGCAGACAGTGTGGTCACCTGTATATTTTAGACACAGTTAACCACATGGCTGCTGGCCATTTCCCCCCCCCCCCTGTGCTGGAAAATGCCATTTTAGTGGCACCATGACGAGCTGAGCTCGTCATCAGCATCGAAAGGGTTAAAGGGCTGACCGAAAATACTGATCTATAGAGTGTGTGGAATATCACACCTACCTACAAACTGGCCTGCCCCACACCAGAGCTTCTGCACAGAATCTGGGGCCCTGCTTACCATCACCCCACCCACTACCACACCCATTGAACACACTTTACACAGAGCGAAGTTTCCTTTTTTATACAATAACAATAAAACAAACATATCCTTGTGGTTCAAGCACATATTTTTTGGGGTAAAGGGGGAATCCTGAGGTCCCGCAGGGCCCCTCCATAACACTGAAAAACAGAAATAGGATCCTGAACAAACACAGTTTGCCAGGAAGCAGATTTCAAATAAATACTCATGTAACATACAAACTGAAATAACGGCCAGTGTCTGAACAGTACACTGGTTCTGGAATGGTTCTGGAATGGTGGGCTGGGACCGAACAGTGGCCATGTTCCAAACTGTGGGGTGGAATGGAACTGTGGACTGAAATAGGGGAGCTAGAATCGAATGGAGAATGGATCCAAACAGTAGTGCCGGACTGAAGCAGTGAGTTGGATCTGAATGTGGGCTGTAACCAAACGGTGGTTTGGATCCAAATGGTACGCTGGATAAGAACATTGGTTTGAATTCGAAACAGTATACAGAAGGTGGCCTGAAACAAAAATGTGGGGTTTTGTAATAACAGAATGGCACATCAAATGACATGATGGTTTGGGAATAGTGGATTGATCAAAATAGATATTGAACCTGAACAGTGAGCAGGTAACGAATCGTTTCGTGGTTTTGGAATAGAAGAATGAGTGTGATCAGAGTGTCGGGTCTGAACTCAGTGGTGGGTTGGACTGGATGATGAAGTAGGCTTATACAGTGTGCTTGTCAGAGCAGTGTGAGGTGCTCTAATGTTGTGATTGGTCTGCATGGTGCTGTAGATGTAGACTAGTACAGTGGGTCCAAAGCACACTGATTATTTGGAAATAATACACTGAGTTCTACGGTGTGCTGGGTTTGGAACACTGCATTGAATTTGAATGGTGAGTTGCATCTGAATGATAGCTCGATGATTTGTGATCAGTTAAGAAGTTGAAATCATTCCCATCTTCACGATATTTCTCTCAAATACTTACCCATTTCTCTAATACAGCTGCAGGTGGTTCTCCCAGTGCCACTGCTGCAGTGTGTGCTAAACCCACGTTACGAAGGCCACAGATAGGTCACCAGGAGTAACTGGTAACTGTTAGCAACTGGCTCTTGCTCGCACCCAGACACAAGGAATGCGAGGACGTTTGCACTGCCAAAATAGAGGCGCAACTTAACTAAGCAGTCACGTAACACAGCACAACAACCAAAGTTGCTGCACTGTGTTGCGAGATAGGGAGAGTGTAGGACAGCACCATATCTATTATGATATAGCATTATTGCACTCTCCTCTAGCACTGATGCACTTTAGGCTTCCTTGCCTGCAATATCCATATGACCCCTGACTTAACTTTCCTTCGAGACCACCAGCAAACCCCTGGTATGTCCCTGAACCCACACGGACCTTACTTCACTCCTCATGCTTGGCATTGCCTTATCTCAATCCTGTCCATGTACTTTCCCTTGAAGTCAGGGGCATAGCCATTGATGGTGCTGCCGGTACAGTTGCACCGCTGCCCAAAGGCCTGAGGAGCCCATAGAACTCTGATTAGTGCTATATTTTTCTACTTAACCAGAGATCAGATGGCTCATTTTCCTCTTGGCACCCTTGTAACGCCACTGCATAAATTAAATGTATATCTGTACATATTCTCATTTCCTCTGCCTCTGTTTGCTACCCTCTCCCTACAACCCATCTCTGTTGCTAGAAAACCTTCATCGCTTCCCCTGTTCCTACACCACTTTGTTCTTTTTAGTCCTTGTACTCTTCACCACTATTGAATGCACTTTCTCCTCTGGTCCTCCACTCCTGCACTCTTTTCGACTCTGCCCCTGCACGTCTCTTGATACACTTATCTCTGTCTACTCACTCCTCTGTCTCTGCACACTCAGGGAGTCCTTGGCCCATGTGTCCTTCGGTACCTGCTCCCTTTTAGTCAGATTTTAGAATATGCTTTAAGAGTTCCTGCTTCCAGACATTCTCACTCCACTCCCTTTCTGAAGTACAGCTGCTATAGCTGCTCTCGGTCTCCAACATCCAAGGACAGGCTGGCTGTACAGGGCTTCAGGCATTTTCCCGGAAGGCTGAAAGGGTGGGGGTCCGCTTTGGTACTGGGGGCCGGATAGTAGTAGTAGTACAGCAGTTTTAAAAGCACTGCAGAGTTCCATGAATATCCAACAGTTTTCAGGCAACAATAAAAGTGCCAAGACAACTCTGGTGGTTAATGTACCTGCTGGAGAGAGATTGGAGCTTTGACTAGCAGCGGTTTTGACTCTTCTAAGTTAGCGCAGAAGGTTAAAATGCATGCTGCAAAGAGCATCCACTATGCAGATCACAGTGTTTTATGTGCATAACTCATTGGGTTACTGCTTTTGTCACAGAGATCCTTTTGTTACTGTGCAGTTCATAAGTAAGAATCATGAAGCTTGATTAGAAAGTTAGGCTTTTTCCCAGTCTTTCATTATCCTAATTTTGCTAAAAAGGATTTGTTTGGGTAGATAAAATTATTTTTAATAAAGTCAATCCTAACCACTGTGCTACGTTCTGAATCCTTAGTTTGTGCTTCCCCAGACCAAGCACTCTTAAAAAATGCATACCAGTATGGAATACATGATTCCTACACCTTGTAGTCCCTTTGTTTTATGTAACATTTTCTATACGCTGATTCACACACATATGATTCATTGTTTTTTTTTTGTGTGTGATGTAAAATTCTCAGACACCCTACACTGGTATGAGAGGCGCTATAAAACAAATCAAATACATGTGAGAGAGGGGCTATGAAGAGACGAGAGGCGCAGTTGGAGGGTGACAATGAGGGAATCATTTAAGAGCCCAAAAAATGATTGCCGTATCCTGGTGCACTGTAAGGTCATGCTTTAAAAAATGTGTTGGGGGGAAGCCCCCTCCTTAAGCACCTTTGTAGTGGTCAGGCTTGCTCGCTATGCACCACATGGGGGCTGATAGGATACAATTTAGAAGGACTGCCTTAGGTTTCCAGTCCATCCTTTCCTTCCTCCTCGAAAGCGTCATCCCAACATGCTCCCCTCGCCACTTGATACAACTTCCCTTGGTACCGCATTCTCTCTTGCATGTCCACGTCCCTCCATTCTTCTGCATTAACCGCAACAAAACCACATTATGTACAGCGTTTTGTAACAAGGTTTGTACTAGGTAAGTCTCACACACATTTATGTATGAAAATACACAATCATACAGAGGTATATATCTTCTCCCATGCCCTTTGAATACAAACACTCACACCCAGCCTGCAAGTCCATATCCTCAAACTCCTCCTATGCCCCCACACCATGTTTGACTACACCCCTCACCTCACTCCCCTCCTTTGGTCTTCTGCCACATCCCTTCTGCTCATTCTCTTCTAGGCCCAGCACCCCATCACACTTGCCCCACTTGAAGCCTTCTACTTTTCCAGTCATCTGACCGGCCCTGTAGTTCCGTTCCTTTGTGTTTTTTATCTGTCCAAACATGATGATAATACTTACTTTTGAGAACAAACACAAGTTCCCCAAGAGTGATTAATCATTAATTTTCCTCAGCAGCCACGGTGTACATGGTGCAGAGTGTATAACATTTGGGATTGTGGATAAGCCTGATCTGCAGAAGGAGCCCTGAGGCTTGATAGACCCAGCAGCCGGCTGCTCTACGCCTCGCATGTTCCAACTCACAGGATGGCGCAGTTTCAGGAGGCTCTTTCAGAGCTTTGAGCTGTTCATCCAAATGACATTGCACTCATGGAGCTAGTGAAAGTTGTAAGGAGCTTTCATAGGTTGGTGCGCCTCTTGGGTGGTGTAACTGAGCTTTCAACTAAGCAAAGGGGGAGGACAAAGTCTATATTGGGAGTTAGAACTGGTGTTTGGTGTGATCATTTTGTAAGGGATGTCAGAACTGGTACTTGGTGCAAGCAGGTTGCAGAATACACCTGAATTTGCAGGACACTCCTTCCAGGGGGCACCATATTTTCTAAGGGGTTGTGAATAACATAAATGGGGTAGAGTTTTACGTGTGTGCTCAGGTCTGGTCAATAAAACATATCTGCATTTTTGATCATGTGCATTTGATGCTGATGGACTCAAAGTCTGGCTCCTGTCGGTAAGTTCCCATGTGATACCAGCGCCAGGTGGAAGCGCCCCCTCAGCAGGTCGTAGCCAATGATTGGTGGATGGGAGGCTGGAAGCAGCGTACATGTTCCACAGTTGAGCTGTCCGTCTCCACAGACTTCATATATTTGTTCAGAATGGCAAAGATCTCGTTATTGAGGATCTGGTACTTGCGGATGCGGTCGGCCATCTTCTTAAGTGGCTAGAGGAGGAAAAAAATGAAAATGTGAGTGCACATCCTCTGCTCATAGGCCAAAGTGACATAACTCGGGCCTCCCTCCTCCAGCTTCCCAAACCACAGTCACAAAACTCACTAAAACCTATCATACATTGAAATTAATTTCTATTATTTGAACTTTTGTAAGGTACTTATTCTGGCAAAGGGTCTGGTCGACCGCTTCCTGCATGCACTTGACTCACAGTTTGTGCCTATTTATCTTCCATAACAGACCTTCACACTAGGGATATCTGACATGGAGGGTCAATGCTGCACAGTGAACCCTCACTGAACGCACTTGCGATGGAGGGACCCGCCAATGAGCATTCCTGCTACTCAGGTTCAGTGCCGCAGAAAGGTCCCTGCCACTAGCGATCTATGCAGCTCGGTGTCCCTTCTGCTGAGGGTCCTTGATGCGGAAGGCCCATGCGTCCTAACGTCTGTGCCATTTGGGGTTCTATGCTGCTCAGGTCATAGGGTCTGGAGGGTTACAGCCATGAAGTATCTCTGTTGCTGAGAATTCCTACCACTGAGGGCCCCTGCTGTTTGTTTACCCTGCTGGGCTACTATGTTGATGAGGATTGCTGACACTGAGGGTCTGTAAGATTTTTCAAGCCCCCGCTCCAGTATTGTGCAGACCCTCTTGGCTCCGTTTCACTTTGAATCAAGAGCATCTCTATTGGAGCCTAATTTGTATTTATTTGAAATGTTTTGCCACTGTTCAGAGGTGTTGTACATAGTAGTGTGTGTTATACAGAAGGAGGAGTTTAGGTGGGAAATGATTGGCACTAGCATATAAAAGGGAGCAGACTGTCTAGTAGGACGTAGATTCAGGCAATAAAATTACAAGTGGTTGCCAACAATATCTACATTTGTTATATATTTACATTTTGGATGCAGTGTGTGAAAGATGGCGATTGATTGATTTACCTCCCTTATTTAGTGAACACTATATTTAGGATGTCTCTTGGTGTCTAAGGAAAATGGTACTTACTCTGTAACCATTGCTTCATAGTGCTGTAGATTCACGTTCTCTGCATACTCCTTCCATCTGGTGTTCGGCCCGGACTTTGCAACTTGTTTTTCTTCAATGAAGTTCGAGTCAGAACACCCGTTGTGACTCCATTCTCTGTCTACAATGCAACAGCAGACCTGTCCTTCCTCAGATTGTTTCCAGCTGAACAGGTGAGTAGTGTACATGGAGTGCAAGGTCGAAGACATACTGTGTTATGCATAATATGAAGAATTGTGTATATGCATTGGAAAAAAGATAACATCTGTGATCATGTGTCGTTCCGAGGAGGGGGATGGGCTCATGTGAATCTACAGCACTACACACTACAAACAAAAGGTTACAGAGTAAGTAGCATTTTCTGTATGCTGCATGTGTGGCTGTATATACACATGCTTTGCTTTGACTATAAACAAGTTCCTCTCCAAAGCGGTGGCTAGTAAGTAAAAGATGCAGATGTTTGAAAGATTGTTCTTATGACTGCTTGGCCAACTAAAGATTGCTGATGTTGGGCACATTAACACGGTAAATGTTGTACAGACCATGTTACGGTTTGACCTATAGCAATAAAAGGGATGTTTCTCAAAGAAATCTAACATGGCCCCCTTTTTTGTGAGTAAAATTATCTCTAGGGGGAACTGAAAGTAAATATAGTCTTAATATAGCAAGTCTGGATGCACTCAACTATCCATTAGTCAATGCCAGCTTTAACAAGCATTGGCAAAGCCAATAGGTCTCGCCTATTTAAAAACTTTTGGCTTTGGCAATATGTTTGAGCCATGTTGTACACCAGTGTGGTTGCTGTTCAGCACGGCTAAAGGTTAATGGGGTAAAGGAGAGTAGCATGGAGAGCAGTGTCATAAAGGGGAGTGGAGTGGAGAAGTTATGGAGTGAGGTAGAGTGGTGTTGAGTGAAGTGAAGTGGAGTGCCATGGAATATCGTGGGTGTACGGTTGAGTGGATAAGAGAGGAGTGGAGTGGTGTAGAGCAGAGTAGACTGGCATAGAGCGGAGGGACATAAAGTGGAGTAGTGTAGGAATGTGGAATGGCATAGAGTGGAGTAGAGTGTTGTAGAGTTAATGGCATAGAGTGGAGACACAGAGAGTGTCATAGAGTGGAGTAGAGTGTCATAAACAAAGTGGAATAAAGTGAGTGACATTGAGCGAGTTTCGTAGAACATTGTTTAGTAGAGTAGTGTAGTGTTGTAGAGTAGCGTGGAGTGGAGTAGGGTGCTGCAGAGTGGAGTGGCATACAATGGAGTACAACGTCAACATTTTGGAGTAGTTTAATGGAGTAGAGCATCATAAAGTGAAGCAATGCAGAGTGTAGTGTAGTAGAGTAACCTAGAATGAAGTGGTGTACAATGCATTGGCTTAGAGTGCAGTGATGTACAGTAGGGTGGCGTAGAGTGCAGAGGCGTATAGTAGAGTTGTGCAGAGTAGTTTGCAGTGGGATAGAGTGCAGTGGCGTGGAGTAGATTCTTTTAGAGCAAAGTGAGGTGGCATAGAGTTGAGTGGTTCAGGGTAGAGTGGAATGATGCAGGGTAGAGTGCAGAGGAGTAGAGTAGCCCTGTGTAGAGTACAGTGGTATGGAGTTCAGTGGTGCAAAATAAATTAGAGTGGTGTGGAGTGGAGTGAAGCAGTGCAGAGGCGTAGAGTGCATTAGAGTAGCATAGAGCTGAGCGGTGCAGAATAGAGTGCAGTGACAGAATGCAGCGATGTAGAATGCTGTGGCATAGAGTAGAGTGGTGCAGAGTAGCAGTGGCATAGAGCAGCGTGGTGCAGAGTAGAATAGAGCAGCGTAGATTGCAGTGCTGTAGAGCACAATAGCGTAGAGAGGCATAGCGTACAGTGTCTTAGAGGGCAGTGGTGCAAAGTAGAGTGGCGTTCAGTTCTGAGGCAGAGTCTGCAGCCTTGCAGTGTAGAGTGTCGTAGAGTGCAGTGGCATAGAGGGAAATGTCGCAGAGTAGAGCGGTGCAGATCAAAGTGGTGCAGAAAGCACTGGCATAGAGCGCAGTGATGCAGAGTGGAATACAGTGGATTTGTGTGCAGTGGCATAGAGTGTTGCAGAGTAGAGTAGAGTGCAGTAGGGAAGAGTAGTTGGCATAGGGTGCAGTGGCGTAGAGTGCATTGGATTTTATTAAAGTGGTGTTTAGTGAATTAATGTGGAGTGCAGCGGTTTAGAGCAGAATGGTGTAGAGGGCAGTGGTGTAGATTAGAGTGGTGCAAGGTAGATTGTCGTAGAGTGCAGTGGTGTGTAGTAGAGTGGCGTAGAGTGCAAGGGCATAGAGTGGTGCAGAGTAGAGTGGCATCGAGGGCAATGGGTAGAGTACAGTCGGGAGAGTAGAAGATAGTGGCGTAGAATGCAGTGACGTAGAGTACAATTCTATAGAGTGCAGTAGCATAAAGTGTTGCAGAGTTGAGTATAGTGGCGTAGAGTGCAGAGTAGATTGGCCAGGAAGGCTGTGGTGTAGAGTGCATTGGTCTTGAGCAAAGTGGTATAGAGTACACTGGTGAAGAGTGCAATGGCGTGGAATGGCTCTAAGTGTAGTGGCATAGAGCAGAGCAGAGTGGAGTGGCATAGGCAGCGGTAGCATGGAGTATAGTGGTGCAGAGTTGAATAGAGTGGTATAGAGTGCAGTGATGTAGAGTACAATCACACAGAGTGCAGTAGCATAAAGTGTTGCAGAGTAGGGAATAGTGGTGCAGAGTGCAGTGATGCAGAGAAGATTGGTGTAGAGTGCATTGGTTTTGAGTAAAGTGGTGCTTAGTGCATTGGCATAGAGTGCAGTCATGCAGAGTAGAGTACGGTGGCACAGCGTGGAGTGCTGCAAAGTAGATCAGACTGGAGTGGTGCTGAGTATAATTGCACAGAGTTGAGTGGCACTGAGTGCAGTTGCATAGAGTAGATTGTTTCAGAGTAGAGTGGAGTGGTGCATAGTAGAGTACAGTGTCATAGAGAGGAGTGGCGAATAGTGCAGAGTATATTAGACAACATCGGACCCAAATACCTCAACGAGAGAGTCTCCTTCCACGTACCCAAGAGGAACCTCCGCTCCGCCTACCTCGCCCTAGCAGAGGTCCCCCACATCTGCAGAACTAGAATAGGCGGGAGAGCCTTCTCCTACATCTCAGCCAAGACCTGGAACGAGGTCCCTGTGAACATCAGACGCCCCCCAACCCTGCACACGTTCAGGAGGGACCTAAAGACCTGCTTCTTCGACTAATTCGGAGCCGCCCCCCCTTCCCACCACCTTGAAACCCTGACAGGTGAGTAGCGTGCTTTACAAATCACCTGCTTGATTGATTGATACTGCCATTACAGACAACACATCTTCAAAATGAAATGACCATTACATTTGTACAGACATAGTTTTGCTGATAAAAGAATACAAGTCAAAAAAGTAGAAAATATGTGTACATGATTTGTTTTGATTGTATTAAAATATCTGTTTCCACCACACTGCAGAATTATCAAAAAAGGGCTTCATTAGTTCTTTTTAAATTATGATATATCTGTGCACAGTTCCCGCAGTAGTCTGCATGTTTGTCATGTAAGCCTGCTTGCTTTGGAGTCAGAGAAAGAAAAGTAAACACCAAGCTCCCTGGAAGACAGAGCCTGACATTTGACCTCCGTCTTTGAAAGCGCAGCAAATATGAGAAGATAAGAACAAGATTTAAAGGCCTATTTACAGAAGTTCTGTACTGGTGGAAGAGTACAGTAAATATGGTTTGGGCAAGGGTAGGGACAAACTCAAGCTGGACAGCCCAATAAATAGAGCCAGCAAATAGAAAGCAAGCAAATGTGAGTTACAAACCACACAGCCAGGGAAGCTTTCCGAATGTCCTCAAGATGTTGTCAGCAAACGTTGAATTCGACCTAAAAACGGCAGAACCTCTGTGTGGGTTAGCAAATGCTACTGAACGTCGAGTAGAGTTCCCAAAGGCTTAGTCCTGTTAAAGTGATACATGAGCACCCTTTTGACATTGAGTATATTAAGGGCCCTTTCTGCCACCGACCATGGTTGAGGAAAGAACACACTGAATCCAATGGTCTGGTTGATATGAAAAAAGCTAACATTTTAGTTGGAAATTTGGGCTTGACACGTAAAACAACCCTGTCTCTATGATTGTGACTAAAGGGTTCCTGTACTATGAAAGCGTAAAGCTCACTATCTAGAGAGGTGACTGCAATTAAAAAGGCAACCTTTCAAAAGAGAAACTGTAGTTGACATGAGTGTAGAAGCTCCACAGAATTATCTATGAGTACAATATTAAGGTTATATGCTGGAGGAGCCTTTGGATGCCCCTTTCAGCCCTTCATAAAAGCTTTTTAGGCCCTCCATAACGGCTTTGACCACTGGAATTGAAGTGAAGTGTATTGCATGTTTTGGAGGTAAACTGCAACGGCTGTTACTCCAAAGCACAGAATACAAAGCCTTAGTCGTTACCAGCACTAGATCTTCCCAATGCCCTTTTGTTTGTGCCCATAGCGCTGCTTGACATTCCTGGAGGAGACAAATGTGCAATGTGGCATATGGCACAGTTGCTATGCAGGAGGCCATAATTTCCAACAATTGTATGACAGGGTGAAGAGGAACGAGACTGTGAGTCTGAAAAAGATGCAGTGGCTGTTGGAATGCCATCATCCTCAAATTGTTGGGGTATTACTGTTATCGTATTGAGGACAGACCTTAGAAAGTGCGGAATCTGTTGGCACTGTACATGTGATTTCTTCACATTGATGGTGAAGACCAGTCTGTGGAGTAGAGAGAGATTGCTTCCTAAGTGTGTGCACGGTCTCTTGCTGCTGCTCTTGATCAGCCAATTATCTAGATATGTAAAGACCTGAATGACATTTCTGCACAGATGAGCTGCTATCACTGCCAAACACTTTGTGAATACCCTTGGAGCAAATGTGACTCCAAAAGGTAGCACCATGAAGTGGTAATGCTGTACACTTACCACAAACTGCTGATATTGGTTGTGCACTGAGTGTATATGGAGGTAGACATCTTTCGGATCGAGAGCTGTTAGAAAGTCACCTTGGAGCACCACAAGAATGACATCCTTCAGGGTGCTCATCTAAAAGTGTTCTGAATGTATGAACCTGTTTAGCAGCCGAAGGTCTGGGATTGGTCTGAGGGTTACAGGAGAAACTGGGCAGTGGTGATGGATGTCAGGGTGTGGGTGACAGTGGTGGTGGGGCTGGTAACTGAGTCTCAAACCCTTTTTAGTACTAAAGGGAAAGCCAGCAGCTCCTCCTCGAAGTCTAGGTATCACTTTTTCAGTGTGTGCCTGAGGCCTGGTGCTGTGCCCAGGGAAGAAGCTTGCCAGTGTCAGGGTGTATGAAAATCTGCTTTTGCTTTCCATCCAGCACATCTGCCAGCTTCTGGAAGATGGAACACTTTGATATCAGTGTTGAGTGTGGCCTTGGTACGGATTTATCTTTGGTGCCCCTGGGCGAACCTTTCAAGGTGTCGATGCAACCTCTCAAGTCTGGGATGTACCACCTGGAGTTGCTTGTTCCGAAGGTTTACCTCTTTTGTGGCAAGACTCTATACTTGATGCACAACTCCCTCAGGAGTACTTCTCAGGCTCCGCCATTAGGCATTCTGGACTGACACTGATCTTTAAATGCGCTGTGGTCATGCAGTGTAGACTTCATTTCAGCCTGTGGTGATGCTGGAGTATTTCAATGTGCTTCGAGTATTAACTGACGGTTCCTAAGTCTTGTTAGTGTGAACTGTAGCTTCTATTACTTCAAAAAGTTGTTTTCCTACTGAGGGGCCAAGGTAAGAGCTACTTGACCCAAACTGCCACTGAATAAAATGGCAACCTATCACGATTAAATGTGTCAGCTTCATAGCAGCGTCCATGAGCGTCTGAGACTGATGGTGGAAGAAAATAATCTGAGGTGGAACCAGTGTGTCTCTGAAGAAAAACAAGTTCCAAATGCCCGGTCCCAACACGAGATGGCAGGAGTATGCAGAGCATGTGGATCTACAGCCACACATGCTGCGAACAGCTGTGTTGCCCAGAACCTAGGAATTTTACCACAGCGGAAGGAGAGGAATGAAGAAGATAGTTGAGAAGTGTGGCTCACTGGTTAGAGGAGGCAGACCTGGAAGCAGAGGTCAGCCTGGAACCAGGGTTCAATTCCCAGATCGGCGGGTCTTGAGTCCTAAAATGTCCACGGACTCGACAATTCTCGCTCCGGTGCCTACTCGATTCATGGGTTCACACTCTGCGACTCTGGGCAATAGCTTGCTTAATCTCCACAACGGCCCCTCGCAATGGGATGCCTGGCTTTCACCTTGTGGATACCCTGCCGGGGTATCTCACAGGGGAATACCAGGACGGGTTCCCTAAGCAAGCGCTTAGATACCGGGTCAGTGATTTGCGCTATATAAATACATGTACATTTACATGTACATTTACAACATGGAGCTAGTCTTCAACTCTCAGCCACTAAGAGGTTGACACCCTTTAGTGACATGGCCTGTTCTCTGGATTCCCGAAGTCATCTTCACTCCAGTACTTTGACTCATTTGTGATTTGTTTATCAGATACACAGAATAACCAGCATATAGACCATTTACTTAATCAATACATGAGCCCACAAGTGTCCCTACTATAATGGATGAAACTGTTCAAGAATGAAATAGATAGTGGTAAAAACGCTTTTTATCACCACCTGTGGTAAAAGCAGATTTGTCAGCTAGTATGACTTATGACTACCGTATTTTCCGGCGTATAAGACGACTTTTTAACCCCTTAAAATTTTAAGGTGTTAAAAAGTCGTCTTATACGCCGGGTGCCAAATTTGACGGTATGTTTTCATGCGTTTTTTACATAGCGCGGACTACACCCGAAGGTGTCAGACTGCTTCTGCATTATAAAACACTGCGCGAGCACGCAATCAGAGCACGTGTTTTTTTGGCAATAGGTATAAAATATGAACTTTGTATGCAATCTCCAGACTTGCACTTTGTATGCAAAAGCACAGGTTACGTTACGGCGTGAATCGAAGCTAATTTGGCTGATGTGGTTGTTTTTCTACAGAAATCCTCCTGTAACATAAATTGCTCAAGCAGTGAAAATACTAAGGCGTATTGGCCGCTCTGGCTGGCAAGGGGCTGGCGAGGGGCTGATCTTGTGTTCGTCTTGTGTTTGACTTCCCTAAACTGCACCATTTCCCGCCCACGCTTCGGACCCAGCCAGGGGCTCTAATCTGCCGTCCGTGCCCAGTGCCGGAGCTCCCCCTCCCCTTGCACCGCGGGGGCTGTGGGGGGATACTGGTACGTCACTAGCACATGCGTCAATCATGCACTAAAAGGTTTATGCGATTTTATATAGCGCGGACTTTACCCGAAGGTGTCAGAGCGCTTTACAGTAGGAACAGTATTGATACAAGAGGAAAAATTACAAATGAACAAATTACAAAAGCAAACGTTAAGTTACATGGATCAAAAGTGACAATAGTGAGCAACTAAAATACATGAGGTAGCAATCGGTACATTCCTGGAGAAAAAAGTGATAAGTGTGCAGGTTACAAAAGCAAACAAAGTACGAGCCAAATAAAATAAAATAAATTCTCAAAACGGCTATGCAGGACTGCGATGGACTGCGCTGGAAGTGGGGGTAGTCTTATACGGCGAGTATAGCACGAAACCTACATTTTAGCAAGCAAAGTAGGGGGTCGTCTTTTACGCCGGGTCGTCTTATACGCCGGAAAATAGGTTTTTTATTAAAGGAATGGGTTTTGAGATCTCATTTAAACTTGAGAAAGGATGGAGTGCACCACAATTGTCAGGAGAGCCCGATCCAGAGACGAACCGTGTGTTCAAAAGAAAAACAGGGACGGTGCTTGTGAGTATTGATGCAGTTAGACTGTGGAGGTTGGCTGGGGTAAGAAGCAGGTTGGGGTCTATAGTGGGACCAATAGATAGAGGTGTGGAATGTGATATCATGAATGGCTTTAGAAACTAGGAGGAGGTATTTGTAATGAGCCCGGATTGTTTCTGATAGTCATCCAAATTGTCAACTGTTTGATGTGCAGGGGTGGGGGTTGGGCACATTATGTACGATGTATTTCTCCAAAAATAATGTTTTTGTCAAATGGAGTAAAGGGGGTGTGCAGGGGGAGTTCCATGAAGAGGTTCTAATGCTAGTGGAGGGTGCTCAGATGCAATGCACTTTCCACTTATGTATAGGGAGAGGTCAACAAGCGTTCTTTGGGACTGCTTGAGGTGGGTTATGACTTAGAGCTTTATGTATAGGGATGTTCCACGAGCATGCTGGTACAATAGTTATGGTTTGCTCATGACCAATATATTTAATGTGGCTATGACTGTTTGAAAGAGAAAGTGCTGAGAGATTTTTCTGATGGGAAGCTGTTGGCCCATAGAAGCCGTGGTTGTAGAAGAGACTGATGACTCCACCCACATGCTGGAATTAAATTGGACTTCAAGGTTTCAGAAAGTAAAGGAGAGTTACAAGGGTTTCTGTTAGAAAGGGGAAATGGCAGATGAGGCCAAAAAGTAAGTTATTTCAGTATTAGAGGAGATTAGCTTCAACCAGCAGATTGCCGTTGATAGTGGGACTGGGGAGATAGAGACTTTTGTGCAGAGGAGGCGGGTAACGGAGAACACATTTAAGTGTCATGATCACAAAAGTTAAATAAGAAAGGGATCTAATTGTGCCCCGGAGTGCCTTTGGCAATGGTGCATATGGTACTGCAAGTAAATAAGCATGGGGTTTTGCACATAAGGGCACAGATATCTAAATGTGAGAAGCAGAACCAGCATGACACTCTACGTTTAAAGGGGCCTCTGATTCGTATGGTATTATTTTAAAGACATAAAAGGCATACAGAGGCTAATTATTCATAGTGTACATCTCTGTGTGTCTAAGTACAATTTTCAGGGTTTGTGAGGGCTAGTACTGGAAGTACAGTTGTACAGGAAGGAAGATGCTACTTACCAGTACGCATCTGTTCTTGGCATTTAGAGCTGCAGAGTTACTCACTGTGCATAGATGGACACCTCGTGTTGGGCCCGGATGTTTGCAGTTTGTTTTTGTTGTAGTAAAGTCTTTGGAAGTCACTGGATAGGTGACTCCTCCTTTGGATGATACTGCGCATGGGCATCGGCTCCATCCCCAGACTGTTTTTCGCCATTAGGGAAGTGATGGAGCTGTACAAGAAGTAGTGATGTCCATGTGATTTGTATCTAATTAAGATAATACTGGAAAAGATAAAGGTAGCCGGGGAGGCGGGTGGGTGTGTGTAACTCTGCAGCTCTACATGCCAAGAACAGATGCATACTGGTAAGTAGCATTTTATGTTCGAGGCATATGATCTGCAGATTACACACTGTGCATAGATTGTATAGCAGTACTCACCTTAGCGGCGACCACCCGTATCTGTTGCAGTTGTTTGAAACAGAGTTTTTAGTACAGCCTGGCCCACAGTGGCTTGTTGCTTAGTTTGCACATTCACACAATAGTGCTTTGTGAATGTGTGTGGTGTAGACCATGTAGCTGCTTTGCATATATCATCTAGGGCAGTGTTTCCCAAACTGGGGTCCGCGGACCTCCAGGGGTCCGTGACACATTCCCTGGGGGTCCGTAGGGAACAGTTTTAAAAGCACGGAAAAGTTTCTTGTATAATTAGCAGCTTTCCAGCAACAATAAAAGTGTCAAGATCATGCCAGTGATTAATGTACCTGCTGGAGCGTGAGGAGAGTTTTGTTCAGTGGCAGCTTTGACTTAACTAATGTAGCACAGAGGGTTAATGTGCCTACTGCAAAGAACGTGTAACATGCATTTTAAAACGCAGTATTTTATGTGCAGAGGTTTGTGGTTACTGCTTTTTTCACAGAGATTCTTTCGTTACTGTGCACTTCACAAGTGACAATTGTAATGTAGCAGAGGGACCTATAAACTGTCATCAAAGAGCTGCTTGCAAACTGCATGGTACCAGTTATTAACTTATGTTTTCCCCCAGTTATTCATTATCCTGATGCTGCTAAAAAGATTTATTTGGGTGGAAATACATTTTTAATGTTAAAGTCAGTGCTAGCCACCGTGATATGTTCTGAATCCTGAGTTGGTGCTTTTCCAGACCAAGCACTCTTTAAACATTTTATATACACACTGATTTACATGTATGAATCAATGTGTCTATATGTGTGTGATGTAAAGTGCTCTGGCATTCTACAATGGTATGAGAGATGCTATAAAACAAATGAAATGCATGTGACAGAGGGGCTATTACTTCAATATAAAATACTAAGGGCCAGATATATGATCCGTTTTTATATGTGCGAACGGGTTCGCGAACCCGTTTGCGCATGCAAAAACCTATTGGGCCATGTGCATTGCCTACTTTGCGAGTTGCAATTTGTTTGCGACTCGCTAAATACGTTTTGCAACTTGCTATTTGGAAGGGGCATTTCCTTCCAAATAGCGAGTCTAAAAACCATGTACAAAGGACCCCTTCCCCTTTGCAAATGCATGCAAAATTATTATTTAAGGGCAGGCAGTGGTCCCAGGGACCTCTGCCTGCCCTTAGAAAATTAAACGAAAATGTTTAATTTCCTTTTTCTTTAAATGCATGGTAAATGGGCTGCATTTTCTTTTTAAAACTGCTTTATTTAAAAGCAGTCCCAGACATGGTGGCCTGCAGAGCCCAGCAGGCCACCATACCTGGGAGGGCTGCCATTCCCAATGGGCTCGCAAACTGCGAGAGGCTCATTAATATTAATGAACCTCCCAATTTGCGACCCCATTGGGAATCCCAAACAGTGTTAAACACACTGTTGTACATTTCATTTAGCGACTCGCAATTTGCCACTTGCCATGTGTCGCCAATTGCGAGGCACTAAATGAAATGGTCGTACATCTGGCCCCAAAATCCTTAGTACTTTGAGTATTTGTTTTGTATGCACACGTGTGTATTTTTTTTTAATTACGGTTTTAATATTTGAAATGTAACTCTTACAAATTGCTTGGGGGTCCCCGGCTTCCAGTGATGGCTCAATGGGGGTCCTCAGGAGTCAAAAGTTTGGGAACCACTGATCTAGGGGAATGTTCCCTAAGAATGCCATTGAAGCCCCTATTTTTCTTGTAGAATGGGCTTTTGGAGGAATAGTTAACATACGTTTGGCTTTATGTAACATATTTGTATGCATTTAACAATCCGCCTAGCTATCCCTGTTTTAGATATGGGGTTGCCTTTATGTGGTGGTGAAAAAGTCACAAAAAGCTGTTTAGTTTCACGAAAATGTTGTGTTCTTTCACTGTAGTACAGTACGCTCATTTGACATCTAAGGTGTGTAGAGCTCTTTCTGCGACTGTTTGTGGCTGCGAGAAAAATACCTGCAGCTCAACAGATTGATTTAGATGGAATGGTGAAATGACTTTTGGAAGGAATTTAGGATTAGTACGGAGAACCACCTTGTAATGTTGCATTTGCAGAAAAGGTTCTTGAATGGTAAATGCTTGCAGTTCACTAACTCTTCTGAGAGAAGTAATGGCTATTAGGAAAGCTACTTTCCAAGTTAGGAATTGCAACTCACATTTATGTAAGAGTTCATAGGGAGGTCCCATTAACCGTGTGAGAACAATGTTTAAGTTCCACACTGGTGAAGGTGGTGTTCTGGGAGGGATTATTCTTTTAAGTCCTTCCATGAAAGCTTTAATAGCTGGTACTCTAAAAAGAGATAGATGTTGTCTATTCTGTAAGTATGCTGCAATGGCAGCAAGGTGTAGTCTGATAGACGTGTAGGCTAAATTACACTTTTGAAGGTGTAATAGGTATCCTATGATGTGTTTAATAGACACATCTAATGGATTTATGTTGTTGTTTTGACAGTATATCACAAACCGTTTCTACTTAGCAGCATAGCATGCTCTAGTAGTGGGACGTCTAGCTCCTTTGGTAACGTTCATACATTCTTGCGGAAGGTTGAGGTAACCAAACTCTATGACTTCAGGAGCCAGATCGCTAGGTTGAGCTGAGCCGGGTCTGGTTGTCTGATCTCTCCATGGTTCTGTGTTAATTGGCGTGGAGATAGGCTTAGTTTTTGGTGTGGTACCACAGATAGTTGCAGCAGTGTGGTGTACCACGGTTGGCTGGCCCAAGTTGGAGCAACTAGAATGAGTGTCAGGCAATGTTGCTGTAGTTTGCGTACCACTAGCGGAAGTAGTGGGAGAGGAGGACAAGAGTACGCAAATTGTCCTGACCAGTTCATCCATATCGCATTGCCTTTGGACACTGGGTGTGGGTATCTGGGTACGAAGTTTGGGCATTTGGCATTTTCGTGGGTGGCGAAGAGGTCTATCTGAGGTTGTCCCCACGTTTGAAAGAACGGTTGAAGAACTTGCGGATGAAGTTTCAACTCGTGGATCTGACGTGTTTGTATTCCTGGAACATGAGTGTGTCCCTCCTTGTTTGTTTATGTAGTACATGGCTGTCATATTGTCTGTGCGGACCAAGACAACTTTGCCTGATATTTGTTTTTGGAATGCTTTTAGGGCTAGAAAAATAGCTAGCAACTCCAAGTGGTTGATGTGGAGTAACTTTTGTTGCGGTGTCCACCTGCCTTGCATGGTGTGATGCAGTAGGTGAGCTCCCCAGCCGGAGAGCGACGCGTCCGCTGTCATGATTATTTGAGGAGCTGGCTCTAGAAACAGACGGCCCTTTGAAAGGTTTTTAGTGCTCCACCATTGCAGAGAGCGATGAGTCCAACTGTTTACCAACACTAGGCCTGTTAATCGACCTTGAGCCTGATTCCATTGGTGCGCTAGGCACTCTTGAAGTGGACGCATTTGCAGTCTTGCGTGAGGTACTATAAATATGCAAGATGCCATCATTCCTATGAGCTGCATGAACACTCGAGCTGGAAGCGAGTGTTGCGGTTTGAATCTTGTTAGGAGAGTTTGTACACTTGCTATCCAGGCTGGAGAGGTGTAGGCTAGTGTTAATTAGGTGTTTATTGTAGCGCTGAGGTATTGTTGTATGTGTGAGGGTTGCAGATCTGACTTGGTGTTATTTACTGTGAATCCCAAGTTGTGGAGCAGTTGAATTGTAGCATGAGTGTGTTGTACACACTGTTTGTATGAGCTGGCTTTTATGAGCCAGTCGTCTAGCTATATGGGAAGACGTGAAATTGCTGTCTTAAGTGTGCTGCTACTACTGCTAGGCATTTGGTAAACACCCTTGGTGCTGTTGTGACTCCGAATGGGAGCACTTTGAACTGGTAGTGCTGCCCGTCTAGCACAAATCTGAGATATTTTCTGTGCGCTGTGTGGATGGGAATGTGGAAGTAGGCGTCCTTGAGATCTAGAGTGACAAGGAAGTCGTTTTGTAACAGGAGCGGAAGGACCTGTTGAAGTGTGGCCATATAAAAATGGTCCGATTGTGTTTAGAGGTCTGAGGTCTAGGATAGGTCTTAGAGATTCGTCCTTCTTTGGGATTAAGAAATATAGGGGGTATACTCCTTTGTTTTGATGATGCTTTGGAACTATTTCTATTGCATTTTTTTTGCAGGAGAGATACCACTTCCTGTCTGAGCAGTGTAAAATGTTCCTGTGACACTGGACGCTGTCTGGGTGGTATGTTTGGGGGTGGGGGGTGGATTTTAGTCTTAGACAGTAACCTGACTGGATTATTTGAAGCACCCACCTGTCTGATGTGATGTTTTCCCAGGCTGGTAGATATTGTTGTAGTCTTCCCCCGACAGGAGTGGAATGGGGCGGGGAAGGGGAGTCATTGGGCAGGGGTGGAGGCAGAGTGTGAGTTGTTGTTTTTCCCTCTGCCCTTGTTGCTATTACCTCTGTAACCACCCCTTTGGTAACCCCTACTATAGGTGGATTGTGTGGGGGCTTTGTACGAGGTGGAAGGTGTATCTGAAGAGTATCCCCTGTTGGCGCCTCTATAAGATGAGCATTGAAATGAACGTTTGGCAGGGCTCCCATAGATTTGACTGTATCTGTATCCTTTTTCATTTTTTCAAGGGATACATCTACATTGGGTCCGAATAAGTGTTGGTCATCGAAGGGTTGGTTGAGTATAGCACTTTGGACTTCAGGTTTGAACCCTGATATGCATAGCCAGGCGTGTCTATGCAACAGAACACTAGTGTTAACTGCTCTGGAGGCAGTGTCTGCTGCGTCAAGTGCACAACAAATGGAGGTGTTTGTAATATTTTTCCCTTCTTGGATAAGCTCATTTGCTCTATCTTTATACTTATCAAGGAGGTGCTGCATTAATGATTCCAATTCGTCATAATGTGCCCTGTCATATCTTGCCAATAATGCTTGTGGATTGGCAATACGCCACATATTTGCTGCTTGGGAGGCAGTTCTCTTTCCTGACACGTCAAGGAGTTTAGACTCTTTGTCTGGTGGGGGAGCCTCAACTGACGTTTGTGAGTTTGCTCTTTTGCGTGCATTGGAAACCACAAGCGAGTCTAGTGGAACTGGGCCTTTAATATATGCTGGACCTGAAGGTGCAGCTTTATATTTCTTGTCTATTCGTGAGTTAATGACCCGAGTTCTAACTGGGTCTTTGAAGACTTCAGGAGCATGCTTAATTACTCCTTTGAGCATGGGTAAAATGGATGAGGACTTTTGTTCATTATCAAATGTATCCATTAGGAAGTCTTCATCTACAGGGTCTGTATGCATGTCCACCCCATGATACTGCGCAGCCCTGTGTACTAACTGATTAAAGCTCATAGTGTTTTCTGGTGGGGAAGGCCTAGAGGGGTATATGCCGTCCTGAGGGACATTTGGGACATCTGGGGTGTTGTAATCATCCCACGGGTCAGGTGAGCCTGGAGGAATATATGGATCATCTGCATTACCCCCTATGTCGTCAGAGCTATCATCTCTGTTGTCATCATGTGGTACGATAGAGGATGTAGGGGAATGTTGTGGTAGGGGAACAGGTGGTGATGGCATAGGTGGAGGAGAAGGAGAAGAAACTCTGAGTGGGGATGTAGCCATCTCCTTCTTCTTTGGATGAGGAACTGATGCAGGTTTATCCACTGGCTGTTTTTTTTACTTAAAGTTAGTCGACCAGTGGTTGGATCTTTAACCAGAGTCTTTTGTGAAGGGTCTGGGTGAAATAAGTCCTCTGCAGGAGGTTGATCTTTTGGTGCAGAGGAAGGTTTCGGCACAGAAATGGCTTCTTTTGTTTTTTTGGCAATGTCTTTAACAGGAGAAGCAGGAGTCTTTTTCGGCTCCGATTGTTTTTTCTACTCCAATGATTTTCTGGGTTCCGATTAAGTTTTTGGATCGGGTTTTTTTGAAGGATCCGAAGCGTGTTTGCTTGATTCCGATCTTGGTTTCGGTGCCGAGGGGGTATCGGTATTCTTCGGCGCCGATTGTTTCGATGTTGGGGTGGAAGCTGATGTTGTCTTTTTCGGTGCCGGTAGGTGTGCGCCGGCACTGTGGGGAGGTCGACTCGAGCCCGAGTCGCCTGAAGGCTTAGGTAGCTTCTTAGCAGGGCCCGAAGGTGGGGCAGTAGAAGGTCTTGGTGTGCACCCGAGCCCGAGGGCCGACGGTCTTACTTATGACCCGCTGTGCTGGAGTGACGTCTTCGACATCGGAATCTTCTGCCTCGGAGTTGCTGTCGACGCCATGTTGTTCTGGGACGTCAATGCCCTCTGCGAAGATGTCGCCTGGAATCGGAGCTGAAGAACAAGCCATTGTTTTCCTAGCTCTTCGGTCCCGGATCGTCTTCTTGGAGCGGAAGGAGGCACAGGCGAACAGTCTCTGGCCTCGTGCTCCAGGGAGAGGCAAAGGTTAAACACCTCATGAAGGTCGGTGTGGGGAAACTTCGACCCACATTGAGGACACTTTTTAAATGGCGTCCTTTCCATGAGTTGGGATGAGGCCTAGTTAGGCCCGAAGGCCGTCATCGACGACTGGAGTCGAAGTCCTCGGTGTTGAAGAGTAGCGTCGACTGGAAACACGTTCAAAACTAATTTTTAGAAGCTGGTGAGGATTGCACGCCGAAGGAAATCTGTTCCAACACGGAGCGTTGGAAACACATTCGAGCCCGGTGGCGGAAAAAAACAGTCTGGGGATGGAGCCGATGTCCATGCGAAGTATCATCCAAAGGAGGAGTCACCTATCCCATGACTTCCAAAGACTTTTCTACAACAAAAACAAACTGCAAACACCCGGGCCCAACACTAGGTAGCCATCTATGCACAGTGTGTAATCTGCAGCTCATATGCCTCGAACATTCTGTTTTCAGGGCCTACAGGGCTACCAAACTCCCAGCGCACAGTTCTCAAGGTGCATAAAAGAATCACATTTACATAGGAACAAGGAGTTCACAGGTGCAAAGATTTAGGTCACGGATCTTGGGGGTGGAGTAGGGACACCAATTATTAAAGGGTGCACAATTTCTTAAGGCGTAGTTTTCAGGAGCAAACACCAGAACCAATCATGAAAGGCAAAGACCTGAGGGCATACAGTACTTAATAAATCTCAAGATGAACTTGAGCATCCGATTTACTGTGCAATACCCACAGGGCATGCAGGAATACCAATCACTCAGGGTACGTATCTTAGGGAAGCAAGAAGCATCAATTTCTCAATGGGATTTACCAAAGTCACCAGTTTCTACGGACACAGTTATCAGTGTGCCCAGGGCCACCTTTTTATCAGGGCACGCTACTGAAGGTGCTCACATCCACCAGACTTGCAGATGAAGAGCACAGAGGTATCAGATGAACAGGGAACAAGTTGCAGTGAGCTCAGGTGTACAAGTCGCCTAAGGCACAGTGATAAAAAGGGCACTGTGGCACCAATCGCTCAAGGGTAACAGGAGAGCCAAATTCTCTGGTTGCAGCTTTTGGTGGTGCATGGGGCAACAACAATTGGAAACAAAGAGCACCAACCAATCAGGGAATTACTACTGTTCCGGTCTTGCATACAGTTATTATCCTTTAAAATCTGGGGTGGCACTTGTATACTGCCCATTCCACGAATGTGCTGAAGAGAGTTATTCAGAATTTATCAGGTGAATTTATTGGCACCTATTACAAGTTTTGTCCATAAAATGGGGCACAACATACAGATGGTCATGCTTACTGCTGCATAACCTGCATGTCTCATTATTTTCTGGGTTTTTTCCTCTTTAAGGGGCAGATGTACAAAATTGGGAGTTTGCGATTCCTTAATAGCGAATTTTAGTGATTCACTATTATGAAATCACAAACAGCAATGTACTGCAGTGTGTTTAACACTGTTAGCGATTCCCAGTGGGTCGCAATTGAGATACCTTATTAATATTTGTATGTAGGTCGTCATTTTCAACCCATTGGGAATCGCTAGAAACACAGGGATGGTGGCCTGCTGTTCCCAGCAGTCCAACATGTCTGTGTGTGCTTTCAAATAAAGCAACTTTTTTTTAAATGCAGACCGTTTTCCTTAAAGAAAAATGGGTTGCGTTTAAAAACAAATATTTAAAGTTTGCTTTTCATTTTTTAAGAGTAGGCCTTGGTCCATGGGACAGCTGGCTGCTCTTAAAAAACGTTTTTGCATACACTAACAAAGGGGAAGGGGTCCTCTTACCATTTGCAAATGGGTTACCACTTACTTGTAGTAGGTGCTAAATCCAAATGTTTTACAATCGCATATTGGCCGCAAAACATTCACACATACCACTGCAATTCGCTAATAGGAAGGGATGCCCTTAGAACGCCCATTCCTAGTACCGAATCGTTAACCCATTATGCAATTCAGTAATAGGTTAATGAATTGCAAAATAGGGCTGGCACATGTAAAAAGGCATATTTGCTGTCGCAAATGTCCCGATTCTGCAAATAGGGCTGTTTACGACATCAAAGAAACTACATAAATTGTACCCTTAATTCTGAAAGGTGTTTACGCAGTGATTGTAAATAATAAGGCAACAAATGGCGTATTGTTAAGCTGGGAGTAATAGAAAATACATCTATATTTATTTTATGTAACATATGCTTTATCGTTTGTACACAACTACTGATGTCACTGATTTAGATGTGTTTCTAAAGTGGGGCAGGTGAACTTTTGGAATAAGTTCTGTGCATTTGGTACTATTATGTTGTCTTGTGAGAATTTTTGCCTGATCATTGATAGAAAAACAGACCTTCATGCTGCTCATTCAGTGAGCTGTAGCGAACCAAACTCTATGGCCACAGTTCTCAGTGCAGTTGGAGACCTATCGATAAAAATCATCCTCGCAACTCAACATCTATATATTTTGCTGGTAGCGAAAAAAGACCTAGATGCCCTATTGGTGCGCCCCTTACAGCTTACCATGAAAAAAGGACTATCCCCTTGAAGTGCTCTACACAACTACAACATCATTCATATGTATGGTTTCTGACTCACAAAGCTCCTGAGGAACTGTGGCTCCCACCTCGAAGAGCATGAATGACGCCTTAAGTTCACAGTCGTCGGTTCCCCTAAATCATATACTAATCATATAATAAGACGGCTGGGAACAAAAACATTACTTATTGATCTGTTATAGCTGCAGCTCTAGATCCATGCTTCGCATCATAAACTCAAGTATCATGAATTCAGTGTGCAGACGGACACAATGCATTGAAAACTCACCAAGAGAGAACTCATTGCTTTAAAAATAAAATGCACATCCAGGGTGCGAATGGTGAGAACAGTGGGGTGTGTAGTGTCGACTCATGCTCCCATTTATGGAGAATCAAAACACCATAAACCGAGGGTTATTGGTGCAGAAATATCTTACTCGCTGTAACTTTAGTTTGGTACACTGCTAATTGAACTAAACCAATATGTTTATGTGCATTGTACATTGTGTTCACGGCTAGTTGTTGATCTGGCTAGTTGTGCGTATTTTTTTTTTAATGCAGTGTGCATCTCCCTGAGGATTTATCTGTAACCAAACCCTCATGTTGACGTTTGAGTTCGGCACCACATGACTCTTTTTTGGTGCCACCAATGTCAGCTGTTGTGGGGTGAAAAACTCAGAGCTGCTGGGAATCTGATACAGATATAACACAATCTACCTTGGGTCACACCCAAAGGGTCCTACACAGCTCAAACTGAGGAAAACAAAATGTGATTATTTTGCCCACTGCACCATGCCAAACACGAACCACCCCCAAGAAAATCAGGCATAGTGCTGCACCAATAGGAACAGCCCAGTTGAACTACCATGCCAGGTACCCTTTGATCAGAAACAAATAATTTAAGACCGGTTTTGTCAGTGAGCTGCAGCTTGATTCCTGTGGCACAGTGAGCATGGAGCGCAAGTCTGGATATATCATTCTCACTTAGGATGGCCATCTCAGGAAAACAAAAGGTGATGAGTGAAATGTCTGAATTAACCTCTGCCTCCGGTAATTACTCTCGGCTGCATTCTAGTTCATCATTTTCTTGCCCACTCTGCTCTCCAGTTAACAACCACTCTCATGCAAATCAAGCTTCGCCCTGCTCCAGCAGCAACAACGCAACACGACTACCAGGCCAGGTTACCTATGAACGAGAACAAGGAACCCCGGGCTGGTGTTAGCCTATTGCACCTTGTTATTGATGTGTAGCATGATTCCACTGGCACAGCGAGCATCGGACCCACGTCTGGGCGTACCAGTTGCAGTGTGGCATAGGGCTGAACCTACAGCTCACTGACAAGGCCGAAAATTCCAAACCCAGTCTGTGGTTGCTTGTATTTCTAACTGGAGAGGACCTGATCTAGCAATTCGTGCAAGACTGTTTGTATTGGAGCAGGACTAAGGGTGTTTTGTATATGGCTGGTCTTTCTCTAGAGCAGTACAGTGGGTGAAAAACAATGGACTGGAATGTGACATCAACCTGTTGCCGTGGGCTGAGATCAATTGAAGCATACCTTTCATAAGTTTGTTGCTCATTGCACTAGTCAGCTTAAAGGCATCTTTTTATATAGTTATTTCGATTGCAGTTGTATTGCTTATCCAGATTAACACTACGAAGTCAGGGAATGCAAGGATAAATGTCCTCAGATTCGGGTGTTGTGCTTGATGCATGTTTTCTGTTAATTTCCATTACCCTCGTGTTTTCATTCCTTGAAGGAGGCTTCCTTGTGACACTGGATCTCTGTTTGTCTTCACTTCAGTCACCACACCAAGACTGTGTATCTTCGTTTTTCAGACATAAGACATTTTTCTGGTCGACATATATTTCTGCTTGCCCGTAGGATCAGAGGTGCCCAGGATACCATAAGTCCCAGGAGCTGGTTTCAGCTCATTTCTGCCAGATGCAACTGTCAGACCTCACTGAAAGACCATACACTTTCCTCCGATTGGTATACTAGTGCACTTAAATGTCTGAAATCTGTGATGTCACAAAATCGCAATCTTCCCGCTAGTACTAGCTGAGGCTTTCCTATGATAATTTTGAAACCCACTGGTTCAGCAGATGCATTATGCCTAGTTTGCCTGATTCCAAGCTGCTCAGGTGCACTTTCTAACCAGCCTTTCCTTAGGTACGGACAGACGTCATTTCTCCTTTGGACCCCCACCAGGGAGAGGCACGTTGTTACACTTCCAGGCACTGGCGCTATCGTGAATGGCAGGAACACGAACCCTGAATGTGTTCAGCCAGTGGTTAAACAAGAGTCGCTAGTGTTCTGGTTGCACTGGAATGAGGGTCTATGTTTGTCATATAATTGCCTTGCTTAAATGGTGGGAATTACGCACTGCACTATCAATAATATGAAATTGTCTATTTGTATCTATTGTTCATCAGTTGGATATCTCTTACCTGTTTCATTTTGATGGGCTCTTTAGGTGTCAGAAAATACAGTGACTACATTCATTTTCCCTAATGGAGCTTTAACACTGGATATAGGATGTTGCTTCCTGGTGGTAGGTGGAATGGGTTTGGTGGGTTTATTTATCTATTTAGCAGTTATAAAAAGTGTTGCAGCGAACATCAGAGAGATTGTTTTTTTAAAAAAGATTTTATTAGCAAAATATTTTGGAAAGTGTGAATTCACTGGAGTGTAATGGAAGTATATTTCAGTATCAACACATAGGTTGGACATCCCAAGTCAAAGGTCAGTCTGAATCATTCTGTTTTTAGATATTTCATGAACTGCAGGTGGTTCGATCCACGCTTTGGCAGAGCCTATAGTCCAGAGTTTAAGTCCATCATTCTAAAAAACACCTGTGCAGCTTGACTTAAACAGGTGATCCACAGTAAGACCGGATTGAGTTAACTACATAAAAGCAACAGTAGTTGGCCATCGACATCAGTGGGTTATTGCAGTCTCACTTTTGTTGCTATTTTATAACTGATTGTTCTGCTTACATGTGCCCCTTAAGTGCACAAAACACTCCTCTGCTTTACCCTCCAGGATGACCTTAAGTGTGCGAATCCCACCACACCACGGAAGTTGCTGCGTGATACACAACAACATTTTGAAAACAATGAAACCATTATCAACACATAAAGCTTCAACCTCAATTTCACTGAGACCTGTGAAATTCAAGTTGCGTGTGTGTGTAGGGAGGGGGCAGTGGTGTATGTATCTGTCTTCTGCCTGGTGCCACTCACTACTATCTTCTGCAATCTTCTGCTTCAGTGCATCCCCCTGGAGCTACTCTGGTGGTTTGGCTGTTTTTCACTGCCCATTGCTTTTTATGGTGCCTGCTGGCCCATACTGCTTTTAACTGACCTCTGCCTCCACAGGTTTGCCTCGACTGCGTTCTTCTTCTCTTCGGTCCTGTACTGATTCTTGCCACAGCACCAGCTGTTGCCCCCACTCCTGCTCCCAGGTGCCTGAGGCAACTCTTGTTTAGTTATTTACTTCACATTGCCCGCGCTGCTTCATCGTCTGGACCTCAAAGCTCTGTTCACCCTTGTCTGCTGTCTTCTGTCCTTTGCCACCCTTAGTGCCCCTCTATTGCTTTCTTCTGCCACCCTTCCAGCATCCAGCTAACTCCTAGTGCTCCTACTGCGTCAAGAGGCTCTTTGGTGGTCTCCACTGTAGCTTACACATCCTACTACTTACAACCCACTCTGATGGTACCTAACGAACCACAATCCCGCTTACTCCCTAACAATAGCTCTCATTCCCTTTACTGGGCTGTCAAAAATATGCCCCCAACCTTGCTCCTTTGAGACCTCCGTGATCCTTCAGTAAAATGTATTTATATTATTGTTTTTTAACTGCAAGCAATCCTACTGCCTTCATTACTAGAGAGTCATATTACGTAGCAGTGCCACTAGAGGGCGACAAACGCCATTTTTGTGTATTTTGACGCTTAGAAAACAGTACTTATGCCACTTTATAAAATTGGAAAGTGTAGCGTTCTAGTTGTTTTACGTCACGTTGACGTAACGTAGGGCGACCATGTTGGCGCCGGGGTGCGCGCGCATCATGAGCGCGCCGAGCAATCAACAGAGCAGAGCGCCGGCCGGCGCTCCTCGGACAAACCTAAATAAACATCGAATAAATAAGTATAGCGCATCAACCACTGCCTACGAGTCTTTAATAAATAACGTTACAGTGGCGACGAGGTCGGGAGAGACGACCAGACCGACGCTAGGAGCACAGAAGGGAGTAGCACTCCACGTGGCTCCCACGAGGCACAGGAAGACTCAGGCACAAGGTCACCTGGCCCATCCAGACACCAGGAAGGTCTACCTGGATCAGCACGGTCGGGGAAACGTCACAGACAGCCATAATTGAACGAACCGAGGTATTGTGGAACCCGAGGAGTGTGGCAGTGCCACAGCACAGCATAGAAGCGGCAAATAGGCCAGAGAGGCAGCACGACCACAGTGTAGCCAAGAGCACACGTGCCACCTTCCTGCACACCCACGCACAGGGAGCGCTGCGCTGGCTACCAAAGAGGAGGAAGTGGGGTCTAGCAACAAGAGCCCCCAGAGGAACAAGCACACAGGGAACAAAAACAGTACCCCAGGCAGCCCCCCAGAAAAAAACACCGACGGGACAGGCGCCAAGGAAGTGAAGATGAGTACCCCGGCGGGGTATGCAATTGCACCTGTACAATTCCTACCGAAGCCCGGAGAGCCTCTGATGAAGTGGGAGGACTGGAAGGAGTATATAGACAATTTCATAGGGGTTCTAGAAGATGAAAATGAAGACAAATTCACTCCTCAGAGGAAGAAACGCATCCTGCTACTAAATCTAGGACCAGAAGGACTAAGAATATACAAGAGTCTAGTACCGAAGAAGAGAGAAGACACAGACGACGATGTGTATGCACATGCAGTGGAGGACCTAGATGAACGGTATCGCCCCACCATCTGCGTGTCAGTGGATAGATATAACTTCCAGCAAAGGAAACAAAAGGTGGGAGAAACCATCGAAGAGTACGTAGCAGCATTGAGAAAACTGGCAGCCACGTGTAAGTACGCGCTGTGGGAAGATGAATTCATAAAAGACCAGGTGGTCATGCACACCACGAGCGCAAATGTACAAGACAAACTGTGGGCGAGCGGTGACACCACGCTCAAAGAAGTGTTGGTCATAGTGAAGAGGGCAGAACTCGCAAAGAGGTGCGCAAATGCAACCAAGAAAGAGGTGGCCACCCCAACCATGGTGAACAGGATACAGGAAGAAGATCACCGCAAAGACCAAAGAAACAAGCAACCAGTAACCAAAGGAACCAGCAGATGGCAAGGGAAACAGGCGAGCAGTGAGAACAAGAAAACGTGCTACAGGTGCGGAAGCTGGTCCCATGAAGCCCACGACAGAAGATGTCCGGCATTCCGGGCCAAATGCCTACACTGCGGCATCGTAGGTCACTACGAGAAGGTATGTCGAAAGAAACAGCAGAAGGGAATGGTGAAATACGTTGACCAAAGCGAAGAAGACCTTGAGGAAGTCACGGAGGAAGAAGTGGTCCCCGTCTTATGCATATACGACCAAGTGATGAGCGTGGACGGCAAGAGATCAACCAAACCAGTCCTAGACATGTCCATGGGCGGCATCACCATCACGGTAGTGGCAGACACTGGATCTCCTTTTACCATCGTGCAGAGAGC
This sequence comes from Lissotriton vulgaris, assembly GCF_964263255.1. Lineage (NCBI taxonomy): Eukaryota > Metazoa > Chordata > Amphibia > Caudata > Salamandridae > Lissotriton > Lissotriton vulgaris. The sequence continues at coordinate 853,895,704 of NC_141695.1, forward strand.
AGTGTGGGAAGAAGAGTTCCAACCCAAGTTGGGCCCAGAACTGGAGAAACTAGACATACGGCCAGTCACCTACAACGGGGATCGCATTCCCATGTTAGGCTTCCGACACCTATTGTTTGAGTTCAGAGGCCGATCAGCGTGGTGCAAACTATATGTCGCAGAGAAAGGACCCTCCGTTCTAGGATGGCTAGACCAGGGTGATCTTGGTATAAAACTCGACCCTGGAGGGAAGGAACAAATTCTCCTCACAGAACAGGAGGAATGGCCGGACATGAACAGATGGAAGAAGAACTACCCGAAGGTGTTCGGGGGTACTGTAGGAAAAATGGAGAAATTTCAACATAAGATAGTGCTTAAGGAAGGAGCCATTCCAGTGGCACACAAGGTGAGAAACGTGCCCATCGCAGTGAGGGAAGCGGTCCAGACGGAACTCCAAGACCTGGAAAGGAAGGGCATCATAGAGCCAATCACATGCGCCGAATGGCTGGCGCCCTTGGTGGTTGTAATGAAACCCAACGGAAAGGTCAGGCTCTGTGTGGACCTGAGAGAACTTAATAAAAACATAGTGGTGGAGAAATTTCCCCTTCCCAGGATAGAGGAGATGTTGGCCAAAACCAGAGGGGTCAAGTGGTACTCCACCATTGACCTTACATCGGCCTACCACCAGGTAGCACTGCACCCGGACAGCAAAAGCCTAACGTCGTTCATTACCCCGTTTGGGTGCTACAGATTCTGTCGCATGCCGTTCGGGCTGGCCTCGGCGGCAGCCGTCTTTCAAAAAATGATGCACCAACTATTCAGAGACTGCGAAGACGTCCAGTATTTCCAGGATGATATTCTGGTGATGGGGAGAGACAGGAGAGATCATGACCGGAAACTAGAGAAAGTACTACAAACACTGGAAGCCAAAGGTCTCACGGCAGAATGGTCGAAATGTCGGTTGGGACTGCAATCAGTGACATACTTAGGCCATGAAATTGGACAACAGGGGATCACGCCAAAGGCGGAGAGCGTGAAGGCCATCGCTGAAGCACCGCCCCCCAAGAACAAGGAGGAAGTCAGGTCGTTCCTGGGAATGGCGGAGTACTATAGCAAGTTTGTGGTACATTTCGCTTCCAAGACCTACAACATGAGGTTGCTGACCAGAGAGAGCACGGCGTTTCAGTGGACACCGGAAGCCCAAGCAGAATTTGAAGTCATCAAAAAGGAGATCTCGGGAGCCATACCGCTCAAGGGGTACGACCCACAAGGCACCACCGTGCTCATCACCGACGCCAGCGACAAAGGGCTAGGCGCGGTACTTATGCAAGACCGAGGAAGAGGGGACATGGAGACAATCAGCTTCGCCTCCAGAGCATTGACGGAGACCGAAGGCAAGTACAGCGTCATCGAAAAGGAGATGCTAGCGGTAGTGTGGGCCACGACGAGGTTCCGGCAATTCTTATGGGGCACCCGATTCCTGCTCAAGACGGACCACAAGCCGTTAGTGAAGGTACTAACATCGTGCGGACATGCCAGCGCCACACCCAGGATATCGAAAATGTCCTTAAAATTACTGGAATTCAGATATGATGTAGAGTACATCCCTGGAAACAAGAATCGAGTGGCGGACTACTTGAGTCGAGCAGCGGCCATGGAGCCTGGAGAAGAAGATCCAGCAGACAGAGGGGAGATGGTGGCTCTCATAGAAGACCAAGAGAAGATAATTAGCATACAAGAATGGACTGAAGCGTATGAAGAAGATACCGACATTAAGGATGTAAGGGCGCACATCATACAAGGTTGGCCAGAGAAGAGAAAGGTGAAGACAAACCTTAAACCATTTTACGAGGTGAAAGAGGAACTGTCAGTAGGAGACAAGGGTATATTCATCTACCGGGGAGACAAGGTAATTCCCCCAAGGAATCTCATCAACAAGTTGTTGGACTTATTACATGAAGGCCATCTTGGCATAGGGAAGCTCAAGGCCAGAGCGAAACAAAATTACTGGTGGCCAGGTATGGACGTAAGAGCAGAGAGGCATGTCAGAGAGTGTCCCCAATGCCAAGGGGCCGACAAAACATTGAGGCCACTACGTCCAGCTCTTGGAAAGTTCGACAATCCCTCAAACCCATGGGAAGAGTTATCTATAGACATTTTAGGACCGGTGCTTGATGACCAGAGCACACAGAAATATGTGTGTGTCCTCATAGATCGTTACTCCAAATGGCCAGAGATAAAAGTGAGTGAATCTATGGACACTGAGAACATTCTAGAGTTTCTTTCCGAAACGTTCACCAGAGAAGGAATTCCCAAGTCCATCTTAAGTGACAATGGACCACAGTTCACGTCGGAAAGATGGAAACAATTCATGGAGAGAAATGGCATCTCCATAAAGCACACGGCCATTTACCATCCAGCGGGAAATGGCCTAGTTGAACGATTTAACAGAGTAGTGATGGGAGCCATACAAGCGGCCATCTCTAACAATAAAGACTGGAAGAGAGCGCTGGAGAACATGGTGTGGGCCTACAGAATAACCCCCACAGGCACGGGGTACAGCCCGTTTCAAATATTGAGAGGACGTGAGCCCTTCACGCATGACAACAGGATCTGGAAGGAGAAGGTGGTAACTAGTGAGTGGTCTCCTGCCGTAGTAAGGGCCAATCTGGAAAGAGCACAAGCCATCTACACCAATAACTACAACAAACGAAGGAATGTGAAGGACACTCACTTAGAAAGAGGAGAGTGGGTAAGAGTAAGGCTAGCCACCTTACAAAGGAAAGGAGACAGCAAGTATAGCAAGCCTATGCAAGTCAAGGAAGTATACGATCGAGCGGCTCTGCTCAGCGATGGAAACGTGTGGTCGCAGGACCTCATGGCCAGGTGCAACAAGATATTGAGATGGGGACGGCGATCCTCGGAGGGTGAAGACATGGATGACGTGAATTTGGAAGATAGGTTCAGCGGAAGTGAGCAAGGGGATGGAGCAAGTGCAGGGGAAGTGCAAGAAGGTGAAGAAGGGAGCGAGACTCCGAGAGCGGAGATGGACGTGCCGGGAGGAAATATGAACGATGAGGGAGCGATGAGCGGAGGAGCAGAAGATACGGAAACGCAGGGTCAAGGGGCTCGAGAGAACATTGATAAGGTGACCAGGAGTGGAAGACAAATTGTAAGGCCTGCCCGATTTCAAGACTTTGAACTAGACGGCGAACTGTAAGTGACTGACCTTGGGTTTGATAAAAAGGGGGAGATATGTAGCGTTCTAGTTGTTTTACGTCACGTTGACGTAACGTAGGGCGACCATGTTGGCGCCGGGGTGCGCGCGCATCATGAGCGCGCCGAGCAATCAACAGAGCAGAGCGCCGGCCGGCGCTCCTCGGACAAACCTAAATAAACATCGAATAAATAAGTATAGCGCATCAACCACTGCCTACGAGTCTTTAATAAATAACGTTACAGAAAGTTCTGCCAAAGGGCCCTGTATTGCTTAAATCCCAGGCTGCCAAAATATTTTGAAAAGACTCTGATACACAGTAAGGGTCCCTTGGATCTAGAATAAATGTTTGAAAATGTGGGGAGGAGGAATGGCAGTACGAGGGGATGGCATGATCAATCTTGTTGGGGCAAGCAGCTGGTTTCAACCGTTTTGTGACTCACCCTTCCTTAGTGCTTTAGCCAAGTCTCATCTAGAGCCCCCGATTGGAGATGGTCTTACTTTGAGAGCACAAACGAGGCTGTTTGGTGCAAACCCCTGTGCAAAATTGACCTCTATCAGACTGGAGAGGGGCGGGGGCTTATGCATTTGATTGTATAGGTTCTGGCATGTCCCTAACTGTGAATGTGAAAGAGAGCGAATAGGTGCACCCAGAATAGTGGAAAGGGGGCTCTGTGGAGGAAAGAAGGTCCAGATGTACATAGACATCCGTTTTCGAGTGCCTAATAGCAAATCTTTGTGATTCGCTATTAGGAAATCACATACAGCTATGTATAACATAACAGGGATGGTGGCCTGCAGGGGTCAGCAGGCTACCATGTCTGTGATGGCTTTTTTTTAAATAAAGCAGTTTTTTAAGTCAAGTCTAGCGGCAGCGCGCTCTGCGAGGCATACTGTATTGGAGTATGCACTGGATGCCCCGCCCACTCTCCGCCCATATTTGTCATTGGCTTGTGTCATTGCCCTTCGTAAATGCTGGCTTATGATTCGTAAATAGGTTTGTTAGTCCCTCCTTGGTACTGCCTTGTATGTATTTGTTACCTCCCATAATGACTGGACCTTTTACTTGGCTTGTTACACATTATGCATTATAAGTCAGTGAGCAATATTTTGTTTATTGACACTGATGGGGACAATGGCAGCTTCTTTTTGTATTTGCAGTGCGTCCACATAGGACAATGGTGGCCGCTTTTCTTGTGGAGCGCTATGTCGCTCCACAAGAAAAGCGTGCTAAGTGCGGCGCCTGCTTCCAGGACACCGCGCTCAGTTTTGATTTTTTTTTTTACTTGCAGTCTGAGCGCTGTGCCTGCGTTCTGTTCTCTTTCTTTAATAGTGAGCGCAGCGACCGCTTCACGGACACCGTGCTCTGCAATAGAATAGGTATCGCTTTTTGCAAAACTATTGGTATTGTAAATGACAATGCCTTTTATTATTATAAAAAGAATTGCCATTTACAATGCAAATAGCTCAAAATTTCGCAATTGTGAGACCGATTGCATTATAAATGCTCGTTTATTTTGAAATCCAGACCATTTCCATTTGAGGAAAGTGGGATGCGTTTACAAAAGGAAAAATTAAAAATGTCTTTTTCATTTTTTTAAGAGTAGGAAGTGGTCCGTGGGACCACTACCTGCTCTTAAAAAATGCTGGCACCCACATTCACAAAGGGGACCCATTCCCGTTTGCGAATGGATTACCACCTCCTTCACGGAGTTGGTAAAGTATGAAAGTTTTGATAGCTGCATTCTAGTCGCAAAACAGTCATGCATGCCCCTACGACTCCATATTAGGAAGGGACGCCCTTATCACGCCCCCTTTCTAATAGCAACTCGCAAACCCAATCTGCGATTCAGTAATAGCTTACTGAATAGCAAATTGGACTTTGTACAATTAAAAATGCTTTATTCTGGTCGCAAACGACACAATTTTGCTAATTGGGCTGTTTGCAAGCAGAAAAAAGCTTTGTGCATCTGGCCCGAAATAAGATGGACGAGATGAGTCTAGAAAAAGATTGCCATGTCTGACACAAAGTGAACATAACAGGAGTGATTGAGACACTCTGCAGACCACTACCCCTCAGTAATTTTAAATTCACACTCTCACTATTTCATAGTTACAATATTTTGATTATTAAATATTAACAAGAAGATCATTTTTGTTACTCATTTATCTAAAGAAGTTAACAATCTTTGACACAGTCAATAGTCCTGGAGGTTTAAGGTATGTGCCACTTGTGTTATATATATTGTGATGCAATAACATCTCGGCGAGAAACTAAGGTACCAGTCGGATGGCACAGGAGGGGAACCACAGAATTCTAGTTTACCTAAATTACATAGGACATGCTCCTTTTAGAGACACCCACGTTTTTCATGGCACTTTAAGCCCTGCCCTTGAGTCAATAAACAAGACATGTCTAAATCACATACCCATACGTTTATGAACAAGACATGAGATCCCTTTAACAACTAAGCCACAAACCAATAGCTCAATAGACAAGACATTGGACCTCTCTAACTTCTAAATTACACACCCATAACTTGACGAAACAAGAAATGGGACCTATCTAACTTCTAAATTACACACCCATAACTTGACGAAACAAGAAATGGGACCTATCTAACTTCTAAATTACACGCCCATAGCTCAATAAACAAAACATAACCTCTCTAACATCAACATCAGACACCCATAGCTCAATGAACAAGATATGGACTTCTCTAACATCTAACTTACACACCCATACCTTAATAAACAAGATATGATGTCTCTAAAGTTTAAATCAGGCGCCCATGTCTTAATGAACAACACAGGGGGCCTCTTACCACCTAAATTACATACTCATAACTGAATGAACAAGACATGACCTCTCTAACATCTAAATGCCACACCCATAAATGAAAGAACAAGACATGTGACCCCTCTAACATTGAAATCACACACGCATAATTTAATGAACACGACATGTGACCCTCAAACATCTAAATCACACTAACATAACTGAACATCGAAACACACACACACACACACACACATTACTGAATGAACAAGACATGGGACCTCTCTAACATCGAAACACACACTTATAACTGAATGAACAAGACATAGGACCCCTCTAACTTGTAAATCACACACACATAACTGAATGAAAAAGACACGTCACTCCTCTAACATCTAAATCACACACCCATAACTCATTGAACAAGACATGGTACCCCTCTAACATATAAATCACATATGCATGCATAACTGAATGAACAAGATATGTGACCTCTCTAACATCTAAATCACACATGTATAACTCAACGAACAAGACATGAGATCCCTATAACATCTAAGCTGAACACACATAACAATGTACAAGACATGTGATCTCGCTAAAATTCATCTAAATCACACATGTATAACTCAACGAACAAGACAGTTGAGCTCTCTAACATCTAAATCACACACCCATAATTCAATGAACAGCACACAGGAACTCTCTAACATCTAAATGAGACACTCGTAACTCAATGAACAGGACAATGCAATTCAATGAGAGTTGTGCCAGCACTCAATACCCAAAGCATATTATCTCAGGGAGACCCAGACTGGCCTCTGATGGAAACCCTGGAATCGCATGCTACAAAGAACAGCACTGCAAGAAGCTGTGTTCAATACACAAGCAATAACCCAATGTAACAAACTTACCACATTTTTTATGATCTCGTCTTTGCCATCCTGGCGCTGCACCTTCAGCAGGTGATAACAGAAGTCGAAGAGGTCAAAGCGGCGCTGCTGTCCCAGCAGGACAATGATGGCGCAGCCGGCCCAGTTCAGGCCATCCCCAAAACACTGCCTGCGAGAATAAGATGGAACACAATGGTGAACTGTCTACCATGGATGGGAAGAATATGGGCTTAAAGACATCAGGGACAGGAGAGAGGGATAATGAGTGAGAGAAGTGTAGAAAGGACAGGCCAGGATGGTGACAGATATGCAGGGCTGAAATGGAAGTGGTCCATTTAGCTCCATTTAAACCTCTCACTGAGGCAGGATATGGGCTCAGTCCACACACGCCGCTTACAGAAGGCTCTGTAACAGGGCCAGGTGCCCTGCGTGGGGAAGAACGCGTGCCCTGCCCAGTGTGGCACTAACTCAGAATGTATGCCCTGTAAAGCACTGAGGGACGAATGTGCGCTAAAATATGTAATACTTGGCAAATGACGTTTGCCACTTAGGGCAACCAACATTCTTTACCCAAAGATACTTTAAGGATATACCTCACTGATAGCAACCTTTAAACCCACAGCTTTTGCCACGTGACTGGACTAAGGAGCAGGAATTGATGACTATTGCGGCAGTAATCTGTCTATGGTGTCAAAGCACGTGACAAATACCGAAGGCAGTAAGTGTACAGCACTGGGCTATGCTGAGTGGCACTGCACATACTGGAGACAGACATATTTACGTGGCAGTGATCTAACTGCAGCCCACAGAGAAGCAGCGTGAGCAGAGAGAGGGAAAAGCAATTAAGATGGGCAGATTCTGTGGGCTGACACACTTACTCAGCTGTGAACTCGTTGGTCCCCACTGGAATGCAATAGACAAACTGCATGGCACTCCACAGGCGGTGGAACTCCACGCACTCGTCCACGTGCATGACACCATTGGTGGGGGGCGGGCCCCGCCAGATGGCATCCTGCAGGTAGCTGCGGATGCGGGTCAGGATCACCTCGAACATGGACAGGCCGCAGCACAGGCGCTCCTTGGTCAGCAGGTCCCCTTCTCGTGCAATGGCGATTTGCTGAAATTGGGGTGAGCGGGAAAAGAAAAACTGAGCTTTAAATCCAGACTGTCTCTGCCCTTGCGATGGTCTCAGGAAAGACAAGAACGTATGCAGCCTCATACGACACCCTACGCCCACACAAACACACAATTATACACATGCATGCACACACACAAGCACACACTCACAAACCCACCAACTCCCCCCCTCCACAAGAGGTGATTATGCAAGAAACGGATCTGTGTGAAAATGAAGAATGCTACAATAAAGAACAGCAGAATAACTAACTCATTATGAAAGAAAGCACAGCGACAAACTTTTATTTTGCACCTTTCATGAAACCGAGGAATCAAGGAAGACATACAGCCAGATTAATCAAAGGAAATTCGGCTCGCAAAGGGCCAGATTCTTTGCGAGCGCTATTTTTGCATTTGGGATTCATCATCCCAAATGCAAAAATCGCAATTATAGAAATCGCTAAATTCTGATGAATTGCATTTAAGGAATCTCAATTTGAGATTCCTTAAATGCAATTTATGAACCATTTAAAAATTGCGAATTCGCAATCTGGGGCCGCTATTTACCGCGAAATTTAACTACGTGGTAAATAGCGAAAACTTGTGTGCGCAACACCAGTGTACATTACCATTTCAAGGGTGCTACAGGGTGTCCTTTGGACACCCTGGCACCCTTGAAATCGCTTCCTTATTTGCAATGAGCAAATTGCTAATCGCAAATAAGGAATGACTATGGGCCTTTAGCAATTAGCGAATCGCAAATAAGGAAGCTGTAGGAATCGCAATAAATATTGCGATTTCTACATGAATCCCGTTTTGTGAGTCTTTAATAGCGATTCCTTAATAATCGCTATAAAGGACTCGCAAAACATGACAATGATGAATCTGGGGGTAAATGTCCAATTTAGGGCATCAACAATATCCCTTGCCATTCTTTCTTCTTCTTTCTACATCTAACAGTGAATCTTAACCGTGTGCATTGCTACCTTTCATTTACCTTCTTGCGAACCTTAATACTTACTTACCCCAATTTAACCCTTAACTAACATTAATCCTTAATCCTTGTGTATCCCAAACCCACTTTAAACACTGATCCTAACCATATTTGTAACGCATACACATCTCCAGTTTCTTCCTTAGCCCATATTTTAACTGTTGCATTGTTTGCTTTTTAATTTTGAAACTTTACATTATATCAATGGTAATTTTTTCTTCATTATGAACTTTTTTCATTTTGGATTCATGGATATTGTATTTATTATTAAGTTTAAGCACTAACTGCATATGGGGCAGCTGGGGCGGGGCTCTCAGTCTGATATCGCAAGAGACAGGCATGGAGCGAGGACTGTCATCACAAGAGACAGGTGGAGAGCGGACACTGACATCTCAAGAGGCAGGATGAGGTGCAGTCACAGATGTCACATGAGCAGGCCAAGGTAAACACTAGATGACGTGTTTGTGCTGCCAGCTCATGCAGGCCACAGAGCCTGATCTGTAATAATCAACCATGAGTAAATAAAGCACACACAATAAAACAAGACAGACCCAAGCACTGCTTCTTGTAGCCCAGCATGGGCATATCAGAATCGGAAAAAAGGCATCAAACTGAAAGAGTTTGTGGAACATTGAGGAACCAGTCATCGCGCAATTTATGAATGTTGTGCCAGCCTGTTAGCATTCCCATAAAATGCCAGCACCGGGCACTCACCAGCCAGGACAGACTCTCAGATCGGATCAAACCAGCTCTGAGACAGCAGCTCTGAAGCCCCCACCGATTATATCAAACAGCGAAGCAGTTCTATACTCCCCTCAGACAATGCCTGAACCGGACTCCAAGTACCTCAGACTTCTCAGGTCATATTAAACGCATGTTCTCGCCCCTCAACACATTCCAGATCATATTAGTAAGAGGCACCAACTCCTCTGCATCATACCCAGATCATGCCCGAACGAGGCAGTACCTTGGCACAGGCAAATCAGAAGAGAAGCAAACACCTACTCCTTACTACCCTAAAACATATAAGAATGTATCAGAATCAGCACCAACTCTTTAGTGGACAGAGATCATATCTGAACCAGACCCAGGCCTGTTAATGATCTCAGTTTACATCAACCCAGATAACGGCTACTCAGTGCCTTCAAGGTACGTCATGAACAGGCACCCGTCTGTATATGCCATGGAATCATGCCAGGGTAAGGCACAACCACTCAGTATCGCCCTTCTGACTACAGTGAAGTCACTAAACAGACTTGAGCATAGTGTAACTAAAAGCAGAAAACAGATTCAGAGACATAAGCCTGCCCCATTCGTATATCCGTAATTCTCCAAGGTGACAGCCATCTGTTGATATAAGACTAAGGAATTCAATTTAGAATCTGGCAGAGTGGAAGGAACTCTGCGGTCCCCAATTCCATTTAGAGCCGGGATTAGCACTGGGATTATGATGGTGGAGCATCTCCTACTCCCAGGTAGGACACACCACACCTTCAGTCCGTCCGCCTGAGAGCTGTCAGCTCATTCCTATAGTCATCCCAGCTTACGTAGGCTGGGTGACCGTCAGAAGATTTCCCTGTGAGGCATGGCGCCCCGGGCAGGGAAGTCACTCAATGGCCCCCTCAAGCAGAGAGAAACTCCCTCCATGGTAGGGTCATTTACTTTTTTGCTTTTGACTCCTGCTTTGGTAGTTTATTTTAGAAAAACAAAAAACTTTGCTGAGCGTGCTCATTAAACATGGTGCCTAATCGCAAAGCTTCACTGTCGTCATTTACTCCCTGCGAAAGATCCCTTCCTGCCTGGCAGGGGTCTATGATGAGTGAATGTAAATGTAAATGTGGGTGTACTTGTAAAGCGCACTGCGACTCCATGGAGTATCCTGGCGCTGAAGACCGCTGGGGAACCCGTCCTGGTTTTCCCTGTGAGATGGTCCCTTTCTGGGTATCTCCAAGGTGAAACCAGGCATCCCCGGCGTTTGTGGGGGGCCGTTGTAGAGATGAGGCAAGCTTAATGCCCAGAGTTGCCGAGTGTGTTCCCTGGTTGGAGTAGGCACTGAGGCGAGAATTATCGAGTCCGTTTTGACCCTGGTTCACGACCCAGTGGTCTTCTATGGACCATCTACCTGCTTTTAAATGACCCCCTGTCCCTTCTGCCCCTATTAACTTTAGGGATGCTGTGGCTCCCACCAAAGCGGTGTGGGTTCATTTTACCAGGGAGATGCCATGGTCTTTAGACACCTGTACACAACACGGTCTGGGCTGTGCTAGGGTTAATCAGCTCTGGCCCTCCCCAGTACCATAGGGGTGGAAGGATGGCACTAAGATAGCCAAGAGCACAACAGACACCCAAGCTGAAGAATATATTCAGGTGGAGTCTGCAAACGGTTAAAGGAATAACCCAAAAGGCAACCAGAACCTGAAAGCCCTACTGGAGCAAATACATGTTAAATATGAGCAACAGTAATGTTGATTACATTACATACATAAGATAAACAAATTAAAAGTAAACTATTCACCATGTGATCAATAATACATATACGGGCACCATACAAATAATTGATCTGATTCGTATGAGAAGGTACAGTGAGAGCAAGAGCTTTTAGTTATGGAGAGAGAGCCGTACAACAGCATGCTTCACATTTTGGAAGTCGATTCACTTTCTGAAAGTCTAAGGGGCTTATTTACAAGTCCCTTGCGCCGCCTGTGCATCACTTTGTGTGACAGACTGGCGGTGCAATCTGCTGCCCTATATTTACAAGGACACTAAAAGCCACCCTGCATGGGATTTCGTGTCCTTGTAAATTTGAAAGGGGCGTGCCATGGGTGTTGCTGTGATGGGTTTTAGTGTCCTTGTAAATTTGAAAGGGGCGTGCCATGGGTGTTGCTGTGGGTGTTCCCACGCAACACCAAAGGCTTCTATCACATTTCCAGATTTACAAGAAATTGTGAACCTGGAAATGCATCAGAATGCTATGCCTCCCCAGGGGAGGTGTAGGGAGGTGCAACGAGGAGAAATGTTTTATTTATCCCTGTTTATTTCCTCTTTCTAGGCGTGCTGCATTCTGCAACACATATAGAACTAGGAAATCATTTAAAAAGTGACATTTTGCAACTTCTGTGTGTGCTACATTAAGCAGCACACATAAAAGTATAAAACACAATTTCAGATTGTTTATGTGCAGGAAGGGACACCTTCCTGCACATCAACAATCATTCCCCTCAACGCAGGCAGCCTTGCACTATGGTGAAAGGGTACCTGCATGGACGCATGGCAGCAAATTGTGCATCGAAAGAGCAAATGGGTCCGTCATATTGTTGTAGAAATGACGCAGCCCTGTGCTTTAGAATTAACACAGCGCGGCGCAGCCAAATTGATTGCGGCACAGCGCTGCCATAATTCCTTGTAAATGGGACACTTTTGTGTCTAAAATTCTGAGTGCCAAAGTCTTCTACAGCAAACAAAGGGAAGATAATAGCTGCATGAGTTGGAAATTCGTCCTGATTCCACTTTTGCATTTCTGAAAGCTAAACAGAAGGCAGGGCATCCAATGGGATTTGTAAAAATCACTGTGTTGGCAAATGGAGCAAAGGAAGTGAGTGAGGGAGACCTTAAATCCAGAATAATAGCAGTTCAAGAATATTTTGAAGGCTCCAAAGCTGGAACTCATCATTGAAACATAATGCTATCTGTGGAACTGTTTTACAGCTCATATTTGAGGTAGTTGCTTTCTTTTTTTGCTGGACTTTAGAATACTCAAATATGCCTTAAGTGAAGGAATAATCATTGGAAGTTCAGATACATGTTCTCGCAGAGCAACCAGAGTGATGCTGGTCCCCGGATGTATCATAGATCTTCAGAAAAGCCTCTAATATCACTAATGCAAAACTAAACATTACCAGGTACATGCATCAAAGGATTTTGCGATCTCAAACTGTGCGAATCGCAAAAATCGTCCGTTTGCGATCGCAAAATCTGCTTTTGGAATGCATGAAGGGTGAAGGCCCTCGCAATTTGAGAATTCGCAAATATCTGCGAATTCTCAAATTGCGATTGCATTTAAGGAATCGCATTTTGCGATTCCTTAAATGCAATGCATGAAACTTAAATAAATTGCGATTTTGCAATTAGGGGGAGCAAATTACCATGAGGTTGAACCTCATAGTAATTTGCGAAAACTTTGAAAAATGCACTTTTGTGCATTTTTCAAAGTTCCATGTAGTGCACACACATGCCCTAAGGACATGTGTGTGCACAACATATGTGCACAGATTGATTTCAGGGGTGCAACAGGGTGTCCTTTGGACACCCCTGCACCCTTGAAATCGCATTCTCAATTTGCGATTCGCTAATTGCAAATCGCAAATTGAGAATGTCTTCCCATTCATTCCTATGGGCCTCTAGGCCTATAGGAATGAATGGGGAGGTATATCTTAATTGTGACTCGCAATTTGCGAGTCGCAATTAAGGAATATTAAGAAATCGCAATTTATTTAGCGATTTCTTGATGCATTGCATTTTGCAATTCCTTAATTGCGATTCCTTATTTTTCGCAATTAAGGAATCGCAAAAAGCAATATTGATGCATGTACCTGTAAGTACAGGTTTCCAATATAACTATTTTGATTTGGCTCCAATGTACTACATGATTATGGAGATAATGTTTTCAGTAGTCTCATACATCAATTACATGTATTCCAGAGTACACTACACTTTCATAAAAAGGGTGCTATTGGAAAATAATTTATGGAAATACAATCAATAATTAGTAGTATATTGTCTACTTGGGAAAACTCAAATTGCATCCTTCTTGCTGACTCTTTTGGTTTCATTATGAACATATAATTTCAAATTTGATTTAAATGCCCTTTTATATTATTTTTACATATTGGCCGCCTATAAATAATGTATCACTACATTTGATATAGATCAAGAATTGAGCTGGTTTTAAAGATACTAAACATAACATTATTTTAACAGTTGGTAAATATGGCAGAACACCTTCTTACAATGAAATTGATTATATTTCATCAATATGACTCCTGTTACATTGTATGGCGTGGCTTAATGTAATTTAATCTATCTATCTATCTATCTATCTATCTATCTAGCTATCTATCTATCTATCTATCTATCTATCTATCTATCTATCTATCTATCTATCTATCTATCTATCGATCTATCTATCTATCTAGACGGAAATAGATAGATAGCTAGACCTAGATTTACTGATAGAGATATAGGCATATTTCTGAGTTTATAGAGCTCAGGTTTTGAATAACATACTTCACAGATAATGAGCACATTTATTAAGCTTATATCAACTTATCAATTTGATGTAATAAAACCTACAAATCAGGCATTGATTACATTTTCCTTACTGCATAGAACTTTGAGAAACCATTGAATTTCTGCAACCATGGTGCTTGAGAACACTTGGGTTTAGGTGATATAATGTTCTGGCCTATATTGTGGTATGTCAGCTACCTCAAGTCTGCTGCTACTTGGCGTCACAGAAGGCCGCACGTAACCTTGCACAGAAAAGAGTAAGAAGAAACCTTTGTTGCAGGTAGCCATTATGATGTTAATTTTCCAGTGTGCACAATTCTTGGGTTAAAGGCAAGCAGCCTGAAGGAAGTGTGACATTATTGTCCAATCTACTGGCATGACCAAAGTCAATTAGAGCTGCCTCAACCAAGACCATTCAAGGAAGATAGAACATGGAACATAAGAACATACACTGTAGAGTGTCCTAACCCAAACTATCTAGTTGTAGAGGACAGAATGTGAGAGGAAGCACTGTATGCAAGTCTGGCTGATCAATCTGTTATCTAGGGTCGAATGGAAACAGCTTTTGGCATTTTAGGGACATGACAACACCCCTTTCCAGCTCCCACACTTCATTTCTTACCTGTGGTGTTCCCAACCTCTCAATCAGTGGGACTAAGTGCAAAGGGGCATATTTTGCTTCCAATCGCTTCATCCGGACCTCTAGACGTTCGCCTTCTGCCAAGAGTAACACAAATAACACACAACATCAGAGGCAAAATGGTGAAGCAAAACTAAACAATGCACACAATAACACTGTCTAATCTTCTATGCACTCAGTGGGTCTGCAGACCCAAGCACCAATGAGCTACAATTTACTGACCAACAAGCTGCTTCTGCCAGGGGTTCTGTGGTCAGGAGCGCCATGGGACAGTAGCCCATTGGACTAACTGCTGCTCCTGATTAGTAAATCTCCAGATGGATGCACAAAGGCCAAAACTCTAGGACGTACCAGCTACATCTCAGTGGGTTTTGTGGTATAACAACAATAGCCAAAGATATAAGAGGTGCCAGTCTATACAGTTAGGATGTCTGTGGACAGGACCACCAGGCCTAAAGGCCTAGAGTCTAACTTGGGATGGAGGGTCAGTGGACAGGAATGCAGTCAACAATGTACATTAACATGTGAGGCGAGAACCTTTCAGGAGGAAAATCATAAAAAAGGGACTGTAGCAGTGAGAAGCCTTGACAGACTATGAGAGGAAGTGAGTAGCTGTGAGAGGGTATTCGAGGTAGGGAAGTCAGTTAAGACACTGAGGAAGTAGTAAGGTGTGGTCAGAGGTGTCAGGAGCTATCACAGGCACTGAGAAGTTGCAAGTTTTTGAGATAAGTGATGGGAAGATGAAGTGACTGCTAATATATTTGAAGGGAATTAGCTTGAACTGCTCATATTAGAATGGAGAACAATTTACTAAGAGGGTAATTTAAAGCATGTTTTGAGCGAATCAGAGCCTGTGCTGCTCACAGAGCACAAATGATGAGGAAAACGTGCCCTCCTCTTCCATAAGTCTAGCTCAGATTATCCAAATGCTGCAGCAGTCAACCTTTGCCTGAGCTAGAAGGTGCCTTGCAGATTTTCACTCTTCCAGGGGCCGTTCAGAACTGCTCTGTAAAACATCAGGTTTATGTATATAAATGTAAAAGTTTCAGGTTTTAGATTGTGCAAATTGATTGCCTGAAATACATCAGATCGAGTAGCCAGCCTTTGGACTACTCGCCCTGATGTATTTTCTACAGATATCCTTCTGTCTGCTATGGTTGGTCCTATTTTTCTCTTCCTGTGCCTTATTTAGTGTTTCTGTTCAATTTGTCTTTTAATCCAGGGAAGTATCTCATTCAGTGAGATTTGCGGGTGTGGATCTTAAGTTTCCCCAAATAAAAATCAGAGAGTTTCAGGGTGACTGGGTGAGATGGCCAAGTTTCTGAGTGGATGTTCCCATGGGGAGCATGGCCAGTACTGATTTGCACGAGGTGGGACTCTGGGGCTAATTTAGAGTTTGGTAAACAACATACTACATCACAATTGCAACAGAGCACTCTGTCCTCCAAACTCAAGGACCACCTTACTGATTTTGAGTCAGGCAGACTGTAAGTTTTCATGCTGACAGAGTAAAATGTATTCCATCTGAGTAAAACGTCCACTGATGGCCTGATGGAGATGAGGCCTTTGGTGGAAAACACCCTGACCGCCCTCCCTATTTAGAGTGGACAGTCAGATGGCTTTTTTTTAAAAATTATTGTTCGCCATCAACAGGTATAACCTGGAGGTGAGGTGTAGCAGAACAAAAAATGCTCCCACACCTTGGGAGAAAACTCCAATGATGCGGGGGGCATTGTTTTCTTTTTTTTAAACAAACTCCTGTTTTGGGATTTTATTTTTGAAAACTAAATTTAAAAAAAATGGAAACATTTGCTGGTTGGCTGTCATGTTTGACAGAGCCCCCGGACAAACCTTTCCTACATGGAAAGAAACCACCATGATAGTGGTATATGCCAATGTATGGAGATATCTGGGGGCCTGCAGACATCTCTAAATTTGGCGGGTGAGATCAAGGCAGGGTGGTGGTCATAAAGTCTTCCACCACCATGTCTGCCTTTACTTCATCCAACAACCCTAAATCAGACCCTCTATCCAAAGAGGCATACTGGGTGAAAAACGGTGGGTTAGAATGTCAGCCAGGTTGATGCTCAGTGGAGAACATCACCTCTGTCTTCCCATCCGTGCTTAATTTGTAATAAAATAAGTGCTAGGGTCCTCGTCAGGAGGCCTCAGCAGCTGCCACCAGCCATTGCCACCAAGAGTCTTCAAAAAAGGCTTGGGTGGCAGGTATTAGTTGTTTTTAATGTATACTTAAGTAATAAATAGGGATCCCGGTTTTATGGCATTTATTTATTTGGCATTTCCGTCTGTATTAATCCATATTTATTTTTCGGTAATCATATCTGTATTTATCCATATTTATTTTGGGTTGTGAGAGAAAAATTAGGCTGAAACTGGTAAATGAACATCCGAAAAAAATAAACCACTGTGCCTTATTGTTTAGTATCAACCATGTGCATATCTACTGCTGCTCAAGACACTTTACTAAATTCCCTTTAGAATCACCCAAAAGCAACCCGGTTTCCATTTTTATACTCATTTAAAAATAAATACAAACAAGGAAGCACATGGTTTTCTGTCAGTATTTATCTGTAAAAACGGAAAACGGAGCCTTATTAAAAAAAAATTGCTGTTCTCCTCTACTCTAAATTATACAAACAACACCACCATGTGGCAGCTGTCATAAGTGCCGGTTTTGACAATTAAGTGCCGTTAGCAACGGAAACCACCGGCTCAAATTAAGCACTGCTTCCTATCAGATGACAGTCCGCCAACATGACGAGAATTGTTTTTACCTAAAGTGCTTCCTCCAATCGGGTAGAAAAACTAAAAACATAACTTTGCAAAACTTAAATAGAATTGACTTTCTGATATCGACTGACCCAGCCCCTTAGCTGTCAATGTATGTATTTCTGCCTGCAGAGCAAGCTGAGGCACCACCAGGGTAATGTTGGTGCCTTGTTCAGTGGCGGCTCGCCGAGGGAGTGCTGCGGGGCCAGAGGGCATGGGGCAGGGAGGGGCAGGGTGGGGGGTAGTGGACCCGGACATACGACGTACAGGAGTTAGGTAAGAATTACATAAATAAAACGATGTACCTTGCGCTCGCTGCATCGCCGGGTCGGCGATGCAGCGAGCACAAGGTAAATAGTTTTATAGTCGTATGCCCAGGTCCACTATGCCCCACCCTGCCCCCACCCCACCTGCAGCACTCTCTCGGCGAGCCGCCACTGGCCTTGTTCATCTTTGAATGGATTAGGTAAACCACAGGTTTGGTTGATGGGGAACACACTGCTTTTTTGGTAGAAGCCCCTCATCTGCCAAACTCTTAATGACCCCCTAAGGTAAGGGAACATTTTATAGTTTCAAAATGTCACCGATGAACTCCACTTGGCTATGAGGTAACGTTGCTTGGATCAGGAGCTGATTGACAAGAAGAGAATTAGACAAGTCATTTATTTCCTGTTTATTAGGTTTGACAAATAATACAACTTCTTTAGGAAAAGAAGCACCATGCATTGTCTAAACCATGTCTTTTTTCACTTAGCATGTAGTATGTGAAACTGTAACTAAATACTAAATTTGTTTATGTTGTGCGTGCAAATCCGTTGATTTCATGTTATGCGTGCCATACCCTGCTGACGTTATATGGAAGCGGAGAGAAGTGTTCAATTACGTGATTTTTGTTTATCTCATGAATGCTGTTAGCTGAAAGGTATAATCTTGCTTTGCTGGATTGACAGAACCGGCCATTAGTGTGGCTTAAATAATAACAATAGCAATGTTTGTTGACAAGGAAATGGCTGACAAACTGCACTACTTGAATGAAGTCATAGCAAAGCATTCGAGGAGAGAAGTGCACTTTCTGGCCTGTACCCTGGCATATGGGAGGTCTGATGATCCAAGGGTTTTATCAATTTGTGTAACGTTTTTGTGCATTAGCTTGAAGCTATTTTTTGGAGAGGGCTCATTGACTGTATTTTTCCAAATGCCTGTTGTCTACTATTATTTGCAGAATAATTCTAGTACCTTTTGCACTCTGTACAGAGGAGTAGCAAATGAGAGAGAAAAAAGAAAGACTAGCTAGCATAAAAACTTTCAGCAATGACAGGAAGTCTTCTTACCTTTGATATAGACGCGGGGTAAAATGTTCTGGAAAGGAGCGGCATGCAGCAGATCGCAGACTTCTTCCTGCGACTATGTGGGGAGAAGAAAGGAGTCTGCATGAGAGTTCTGTTACAGAATAAGAGTCTGGAAAGCAATTCTCTCACAAATCAGCACATAACATGAGTGGCAATGTACAGACTGCACAAGGAGTGTGCCCTGTATCTGATACCCTATCAGGGGAGAGGTGTGGCGCCGCGGCCAGGTCGACTGACGCTGGAATCTGGGGATCACGGTTTAATCCCCGATGCCGGCGGCAGATTAGCCTAGCATCATGTGACTCTGGGCAATAGCTTGCTTAATCTTCCCGAAAGCCCCCAGCGCCTGGAGACCCTTACGGGTGAATGTTCGCGCTTTACAAATGTGGATTTTCATTATTATTATTATTATTATTATTATTATTATTATTATTATTATTATTATTATTATTATTATTATCACTTCCTGCAGGAAAAGCAAGGTACCACTGCACAGACCTATCGTTCACTTGAGGACTTCAGGCATTAACCTGCTGAGATGACAGTATGATCACTGCAACATGTCTGATAAATGAAGAGGTGGTAGGACAGGTACTACTCCCACATGTGCTCTGTAAGGGTACATTTTGGTTGTACCCACATAATAGCACAGCTGAGGCTCTACTGTCCAACGGAAAAGTAATGGTGCACCGCAGGCTGTCACCTCTACAAGGGAAAGTCACAAGACAAGTCACCTAAAAGGAAGAGCTTAAGTGGCACAGCTTTTCCAATCAATGCTAATACTTATGATCTTACAGAGCTACTTCTGTGTAGTGATTGAGATCTGGGGTTGCCAGAGAACCATGGGCTCTACAACTTGTACTTATGGAGTAAAACGTTGAGGTTTGGGATCTTTGTAAGGGGCTCTATTTGTGTAAGAAATTATACGAAATGAGCAAGAGGAAGGTTGGGGATAGGGTGGTGGGGACCTTTGATGATTACTTGACTAGGGCTGAGACTGCACTGAACCAGAAGATGCAAGCTGTTGAGCGTAGGCTCTCCCTGGAACCGACCCTTTCATTACCATGCGCTCAACCCCCTGTTGTGCTGGCCAATCCAGAGGACATTTGTTTAGAAGTCTATTCCCCATCTGGCCCTGAGGGGTTATCTTCAGGTCAGGTATTACAGATCGATCGCTAATTGTAAGTAGCCCCCAAAGTCCAGCCAGGGTAACTACGAGGGGGAGAAAAGTTAATGAAGGGAAAGTAATAGAACCACCTTGCAAGAAAAGGAAAGGGCGAGGACCCAGCAAGCAAAAGGCCCCCACGACGGCGTCTAATCTTCCAGGGGATCAACCACATGGGAACACTACTGCCCCAAATAGTAATAAGACACTGCAAATTACTGCCCAATTTAGTTCTGAGTCATTGAGCACAGTTCTGGGGGACCAGCTAAGAGCCCTTATAAAACCAGTCTTGGACAAACTGGATCTAGTAGTGGAGAGACTTAACCGCATCGAAGCTAATCTTAACAATAGTAAACCATCACTCGATGCATCTTTACCCCAGTCCAGTCGCAACTTAGCTGTTACCCATGTCACTGATAGAGTAAAAAATAGTGACTATGCCCCATGTGTCACAGTAGGATACCCTCAGTCTCATACAGCGGTCAAGGAACATCCAACACAGAGCACAGTGACCCCTAGAAATGACAGTAGGATCCCGTCGCAACAGCTGTCATTGGATATTGGATCTAGACTAGATGGGGATGAAGTAGGTTGCTCCGATATGCTACCAAGCCTGCATCTCCCCCCGGAAGCAACCCCTTATACTGTTATCCCAGCCAATGTGCCCCCCCTATCTGACGGGTCCAGTGAGCACTGGACTAATCTTAAGAATAAGGCCCTACACTGTTTGGGGAAAAGATTTGGGAACAGCAAAATATTATTTGAGGAATTTAAAATGGTGAGACGTATTAATTGGATTGGCCACTCACATAAAACTTTGGCAGGCGACTGTATAGTACTGAGCTTTAGGTCCCTGTTGCTGGTAGAACACATTCTAGATATGGCTGCACACTATGTTCCCACAACAGAGGAGGTTAAGATCTTACCCCTGGGGTTTTTTATAAAACTGGGAGGGCTAGGTTTGCCAGGGAGCGTTGCGTTTCTTCCAGAGCTCCCGTCCCAGTTGTTCAGCCTATCATGACCTTTAACCGGTTTGCTCCCCTTTCCACCATTGAGGATAATGACTGACTGAGGGTAAGTAATGCCCCCCTCGGTCAGAGGTTAAAGGGAATTCGGTACAATCACTGTGGGAGGCATTGGAACAAGATGAATCAGTGCCTCAGGGTGTGGAGCATGTACATACACTAATCTCCCTATCTGGAAGTCCGAGAAGAGTACTCCCATGTCACCACACCACATTAGTTAACCAAGTGATAACTCCAAACGCTGTTGGTGACTCTACTTTGGTTTTTTCTTGGAACATAGCGGGTTTAGAGTCCAAGTTACATGTCCCAGATTGGGTGGAGTTTGTTGATCAGGGAGATATTTGGCTCTTCCAGGAAACATGAGCAGTGGAACCCTTTTTTCGCGCTGGTTATTTAAATTTTTTCAAACCGCGGTAAAAGGTAATAGGGGTAGACCAGTGGGAGACCAGTGGGAGGCCTAACTACCTGGGTACGACAGTGTGAGGGTATCACGGTGGTAGAGGTGTCGATAGACAGCCCAGATATTTTGGTCACCAGGGTGTGCTCTATGAAGGGCCTCAATGTCCTCCTTGTTAATATCTATGCTAGGGGCCTACAGGGTGGGAAATGTTCCTCAACAGTTTTGCTTTTGGATAATCTCCTCAGCATGGAGATAAGCGAAGGCCACAGGATGGTGGCAGGTGATTTTAACACTTGTTTTGAACCCCTGGATGGGGAGGATGGAAGTTAACGGAGGTTGAGGACTCTTTGTGGGGTGTCCCCCAGTTGGAATTACAACCTATAAGAAAGTGGAGACAAGCGGCCATGTACTTGAAGGGACTATGTCTTGACAAAGGTATGAGGGCAGCCAACGGAAGAACAAAGTCAGACAGGGTAGGGAAGATGACTTTTGATAATGGTAGATCAGTGAGTCGTATTGATTATATCTTGGCCAATCTGGAGTTTTGGCCAACTATTGCAGATATGGAGGTAATTAATAGACTAGAAAGCGATCACCACCCCTTGAAGTTGTCCCTAACCGATAGCTTCATTCATGGAGGAACCAATGAAACTGCTAACACAGTGCAGGCATTAGTCACACTATCTAACGACCAGAGAAGGCTTCGGTGGCCTAAGTTAGCCACAAATGAGACACTTCAGGTTCTATTAGGAGCCTTGTGAGGAAATCTATGGCTGAGTTAAGTAACTGTGATACACAGGAGATGATTAAAAACAGAATCCCGAGTATTCATAATGAATTATTTGTGGGGCTTAAAAATCTTTTTATTAAAAGCATACCAATCAGCGGCAAAAATAAAGTGCAGAGAACAGGCTCCTGGTATGATGCAAGCTTTAGAGAGGCCCATAAAGCTCTGCTTATGGCTTTAAAATCAGCTCCAATACGAAGTTGCAGGGCCATATACAAATCTGCCCAATTAAAAGCAAGGAAAAGCTGGGACGAAAACCGTTGGAGGGATTTATTGGAGGCTTGTGAGGGAAGGAATATGACTCACTTTTGGCACTTGCTTAAATGGGGTAAGTGCCCGCAGGATATGAATCCCACTACTTATGTTGAGCCACAGCAGTGGGTTAGCTTTTTTGAGAACCAGTTTAAAACAAGGGTTAGGCACGCTGTGGTATTACTGGGTCCTAATTCTGATGCGCTCACACCATTTACACACAGTGAAGTAAGGTCTGTTTTGAAATCTATTCCAAGTGGTAAAGCACCAGGTTCTGATTGCATTCCAGCCAATCTGTATAAACAAGAGCAAGATCTGTGGGTCCCTTACCAAACTATTCTAGCCAACGCCCTTGCTGCTGGTGCATCGGTTCTCGATTCTTGGTTCAGGGCTGAGATATTACCGATCTACAAGAAAGGTGATCGATCTGCCCCGGCCAACTATCGGCCGATTAGCCTTATAGACCCAGCCCAGAAAATTGTAACCCGTTTAGTACTGGGACATATTCAGAGCTGGATGTCCGAAACAGATATTTTAACACCGCTACGGGCGGGGTTTCGGATACATATGGGGATCCTTGACCAAGCTTTCAGGTTTGTGCTCTTGTACTGGAAGGAAGTACTTCTAGGGGGAGGCAAGCTTTTTGCAGCCTTCGTGGACCTTCAGTCCGCGTTTGACCTTGTACCTAGGAGCAAACTATGGGTAGTCCTACAGGAAATGGGTATGCCTGTGGAATTAGTGAGGTTTCTGGTTAGCATACATGAACACACATATGCCCAGGTACGTTGGGGCAAGCCAGGGGAAGTGACAGAAAGATTTGATGTTTCTAAAGGGGTCAGACAAGGCTGTGTTTTGGCCCCGACTTTGTTTTCCCTGTTTATTAATGGGGTTATGAAGTATTTCTGCAACCATCCGACTGATGCTCCCTCCATAGCTGGCATGAAAGTCCCCTTGATCATTTTCGTGGACGATACCCTTATAATATCTCATTAAGACCGGATGGTTTCATGGATTGAAGATATTTAATCCAGTGGTTTACACGCTGCAACAAGAAATTGTTATTGTCTCTGTCATCACGCTTAGTAACCACTTCCACAGCAGCGAACCTGAGTTGGCTAATGTTGTGTCTGCTGTCTTTAAAGTGTAAAGCCAAATTAGATTTCACATTCACAGTTCTTATATTACTTTTGTGTTCGTTAATTCTCAATTTCAATTTGCGAGAAGTCTTTCCAGTGTACACCCTTCATTACAGTTCCTACCATCAGAGATCATTGAAGAATCATCTTCCATTTTCACAACTCCTACGGGTAAAACGGATTGTATCTGACACCTCTGAGTATGAAGAACAAGCATCTCAAATGTTAAAACGTTTTGAGCAAAGAGGATATCCTAAGACCATTTTGGCCAATGCCAAAGAACGCTGTGACAAATTGAAACGTCAGGATGTATTGACGACAAAACAAAAGGACAATGTAAGAAGACATGTGGTCGTATCAAAATACTCAGAGGCATCAAAGGCATACAAAAGTTCAATATTAAGACACTGGCCGATTATCAGCAAAGAACAGGATTTCAATGATATCTTTTGTGACCAACCACTATTTGCATACAAAAGAGGCAACAACTTGAAGGGAATCATAAAAAACCCTAAACACATTTCCTCCATCACGTACAAAGGGAATCAACCTTGTCTCAATTGCAAAAACTGTAATAACCTTATCAAAGGGCCTGTGATTAAACACCCAATGAAGGGCACCAACATAAAATTGATATTTAATGCAACATGTGACACTGAGAATGTAATATACATCATTAAATGTCCGTGTGGATTGGTATACACTGGAAAGACTTCTCGCAAATTGAAATTGAGAATTAACGAACACAAAAGTAATATAAGAACTGTGAATGTGAAATCTAATTTGGCTTTACACTTTAAAGACAGCAGACACAACATTAGCCAACTCAGGTTCGCTGCTGTGGAAGTGGTTACTAAGCGTGATGACAGAGACAATAACAATTTCTTGTTGCAGCGTGAAAACCACTGGATTAAATATCTTCAATCCATGAAACCATCCGGTCTTAATGACCGGATGGAATTTACATGTTATCTGTAGATAACTATGTTCAGAATGGCATTTTTTGTTTCATTAATTCCGCTATTTTGGGTAACTAACTGAAATGTTTTATCTCCCCATAAGTTCACACTGTATGCAGAACCGGTATTTTGTATAAGAACCCTGATCATTCGTTGTTTATGCACTATTTTCTAAGCGGGTATACGGTTTCTTTTTTCACCATTCTTCGGAACCACTGTAAGATGGCCGCCACTTGAGAAGTCCACTTTCTATGCTGTCAGTTTCATTCACTTTACTTCCGTATATACGGCACACGCCGTTCACATTCACCAGCGAAGGGCACACGAGTGAGACGCGGGATCTTGCTCAACTTTATCTGTAAGTTCTATTCATGGACACGAGGCTCGCACGATCTTGTTTGGTTTTGGATATCTTTTTGTGGTTATACTTTGCACAATCAATCACCATTGAGTTTCTGGGTACTTTTCTTCTTAGCACTGGGTTTGCTTTACCTTTTATTTAACCTAAAATTAATTTATCTCATAACACAACTTCGGGATAACACGCATTCAGGAACAATACTACTGTATGATTTGGCACCTTGGTTCTGTATTTTAGAAGTGATTGATATATTGCTCAACTTAGTAATGGATATGATTGAATGCATTTTTTTGTTTTGTTTTTGTCTCGGTCGATCATACTTAGATTGGATTATTGTCTTTCAGATTCCCCTGATGAAGGACTGTTGTCCGAAATGCATTGGGAAATGATGTTATAATGCATATACTAAAGTGCATTTCAGATATAAGTTATGGAAATGAAACTTCGTAAATGAGAAACCCATGTGAATAAAACATGAAGAAGTTTGATACAACTTTGGTTTAAACTTTATTTTGGTATTCTACGCATTGAACATAGAAACGGATTTCGTTTCACAGAGGTTGTGCTCAGAGAGTTGGCGCTTATCCTAGGCGCCACAGACCACATTTTGGCATTATAACTAAGCCACAGGATCGTAAGCTGTACCACCAGTTTAGAGTCTGTTCGCTACCCTTACGAGGTCTAACGAAAAATTGGAATACTGCTGGAAATGGTCACTGCCCCTTTTGTGTGGGTTCGTTAGAATCAATTGACCATTTCCTGTTTGTTTGCCCTGTGTACTCCCATCCTAGACACTTTTGGTTACGTCCAGTATGTCGGATAATGGGAACAAGATCTGCTCAGGTTGCGAGTTGAATACTGAAATCCGATACGTCAAAACTGGTGGTTACAGGTGTGGCCAAATTCATCAGCTGGGCCTGGATTCTTCGGACTAGAAGGATTAACCCGTAACAAATGGTCCTATAGGTTTATGCCGGGTATCCGGTGTAGTGGCCCTGCTATAAGGTTTAAGGTCAAATGAGGAGTGTCCCATTATTTTTAATGTTTTTTAACTTATCAAGTCTTTTGCCTAACTATTTAATATCTTTTTATCTTCGATTTTAGCTATTATTTATTTAATTGTTTTAATCTGTACATACTATGAATAACTACTTCCACTTTGTATTAACTGGATTAATTGATTCTTTTTTTATATATTTGTATAAATAATGATTTGTATAGTATGTCTTTTATGATGAAATATTCGCAATAAAGACTTTTTGACTGACTGACACGCACAGCTTTTCCAATCAATGTTAATACTTATGATCTTACAGAGCTACTTCTGTGTAGTGATTGAGATCTGGGGTTGCCAGAGAACCATGGGCTCTACAACTTGTACTTATGGAGTAAAACATTGAGCTGCGACATGCGAGTCTGCTACTTTCCGTGCTTGGTTTGTAAAAGAACGAGTGCTGTGCCCAAAGCTTTGCATGGAAGCCCCTTTCTGGCGATATTACATGTCAACACACTGTATAACAAGGGTGAGTAGCAAGGAGTCCATCTCATGCCATTTTCATCGACTACTAGACACTAGACACTCTTCTCCCTTTAATTTCTTCTTCTTTCTCATTTTGCGATGAGAAAAACTAAGTGTTGGTTCCCAAAGATGAGTGTCAGTGGGCCCCACGGGCAACCACCAGCTCAAATTAGGCACTGGCTACCTAATCTAGGCTGCATCGTCATGGCCAAATATCTGTATTTGCAGATAATTACTGGCATCTAGTAGTATGTAAACTATTGCGTGGACTTCACGGTTCACATCCAGCAATGACAAACAATACTTTAGCCAACCGAAAAATGCACCTCTCCATGTCTGGTTCTGTTGAAACTCCCCAGTTTATACTTAAGACGTATTCAGTGTAATTTAGTCAATTTCAAATTGTACTTATTTATTTATAATGTTTTATATAGCGCAAACTTGACCCTACAGGGATTCAGAGAGCTTTACATATGTTTAGGCAAAGAAGAAACAGGTAGAACAACCAACAAATATATGTGCTTTCAAGAGACGGCCAGTAGGTTAAAAAACAAGACACAGCAGGAAAGTGATGAACATGTGTGTAGACACTGCGTCCTCTCAGTGCCCCGCTATAGGAGACATAGGTTCTAGGGTAGAAATGTGTGCATCAAAAGTATTTTAACTTATTTTTTTGATTATGTAGTTGAAGGGTTCAGTCTGATTTCAGGGAGCAGGGAGTTCCAAATTCTCAGGGTCATTCCTGAGAAAGCTCGGTTTCTTTTTTAACAGGCATTTACAATGCAATGGTCTCGGCAATATTATAGGCAGAGCTATGGTATTGCTCATTATTTTTTTTAATCTTTTTGTATCCCTAAATAAATGGCATTGTCATTTCTATTGGCATTAGCTTTTTTTTGTGCATATGTGATACCTATTGCCTTAGCAGAGAGAGAGAGTGAGGTAGTGAGATAGAAAGAGAGAGTGAGGTATTGAAATAGAGAGAGAGTGAGGTAGATAGAGAGTGAGGTAGTGAGATAAAGAGTGAGGTAGTGAAAGAGTGAGGTAGTGAGGGAGAGGGATGTTGTGAGGTAGTGAGATATAAGCATAGAGTGATGTTGTGATGCAGTGACATAGAGAGAGAGGTAGTGAAAGAGAGTGAAAGTGAGTTAGTGAGATAGAAAGAGAGAGGTAGTGAGATAGAGAGTGATTGAGGTAGTGAGTTAGAGAGAGAAAGTGAAGTTGTGAGCTAGAGAGTGAGGTAGTGAGAGAGTGAGGTAGTGATGTTTTGAGAGAGAGAAGTTGTGAGATAGTGAGGTAGTGAGATAGATAGAGTGGAGTAGTGAGGTAGAGAGAGTTATGTAGTGAGAGAGAGGTAGATAGAGAGTGAGGTAGTAAGAGACAGAGAGTGAGGTAGTGAAAGAGTGAGGTAGTGAGGGAGAGGGATGTTCTGAGGTAGTGAGATAGAAACAGTGAGTGAGTTTGAGAGGTAGTGAGATAGAGAGAGAGTGAGGTAGTGAAAGAGAGAGTGAACGTGACTTAGTGAGATAGAAAGAGAGAGAGTGAGGTAGTGTGATAGAGAGAGAGTGAGGTAGTGAGTTAGAGAGAGAGTGAAGTTGTGAAGTAGTGAGATAGAGATTGAGTTAGTGAAAGAGTGATGTAGTGAATTTTTGAGGGAGTGAGTCGTGATATAGTGAGGTAGTGAGAGTGAGATAGTGAGATAGAAATAGATCGAGTGAGGTAGTGAGATAGAGAGAGAGTGAGCTAGTGAGATAGAGAGAGAGTAAAGTTGTGAGGTAGTGTGTTTGAGAGTGATTTGGAATGCATGCTAACAATAAGCAACAAACAAACATGCTACAAATACCTCCCAGCCCAAGACCGGCACTTACCTCTCATGCCACTGATCAGCACACATAAGCTGTCAGGAGAAACAGGAACAATCTATCCCAGGTTCATTAGCGCTCGTTCCACTGCTCATCATGGACCTGGCATAAAAGGCAACAGTTTCCTGATACACCGCCAAACTCTCCAGGCTCAAGAGAAACGAGAGCGGCGACCTTATTAGCGGGAGGGGGCGGGAAAAAGACACGGACAGCGGGAGGGGAGCACCCCTGGGAGTTGGAGGGCCCGCTTTGGCCTGTCTCTATCGAGAGAGCCTGCTGTCACTTGGGAGCAGGCCTTGGGTTAGAGGGATCCCTCAGAGGCTGTAGCGCCTTTTGTAAAGTGATCTCCTCCAAACACATTCCCAAAACCCCAAACAGGAGGTGAGGAAGGACCAGGGCACCACAGCGAACAGGCAAGGCCTAAGCTAGTTAATGGGGCTTTAAGAGGAAACAGAGGCCCGGACTGGGATTTGAAGTGCTGAAATCCGGATCACAGTTCACCAAAACAACCACTCGACTCGACTTTTAACATGCTGTCAAAAGCAGAGAGGGGCGACACTGGATCAAAAATACCAGAGAGCTTCAAAGAGCAAGCAAAAAATGGCATTCCAAAGACACCACAATTTTCTTCCATTTTATTATAAAATAAAAAGGTTATTTTCCTTTGGGGATATCCAGGGCCCAGATGGATGAGTTGGTGCGTTCTGAGCTTTTAACATCCTTTGAAGGTTATTCAATAATGAGTTACATATCTTCTCATTTAAAAAGCTTTTTTTCTCTTTATGAAATACTCCAATACTCACTAAAGCATTTTTTTGTTAAACCTTTCAGTTGAAGCCTCTGTACATCCCTTCTTCCATTTCTTGGTATTTAGTGAACGATGTCATAATAATAAATATTGCATCTTGCAATTTTCAGGTTAAGTTTAGTGTGCTATAAATTGTTTTGGGATAGTCCGAATGTTCATATTAGGTTTCTTGCTTTTGCCACCTCAGCATTTGAGGAATGAAGACAATAAGCGGGCATTTTGAACGGGTGACCCCAAACTACAAAAAAAGGATTGCATCACGTTCTACTGTCAAAAATATATTTCTGCGAAGGCCCTAATTACACCATGACTGCAATACACTCGTGCCTTCCTGTGAACTGAGCTGGGTGCAATGCCTGGCAAGTGAAGGGCAGCTGTGCCTTGTGTTTAAAACATACCACAAAGTTGCATATTTTTGTATCAGGTGTACATTTGCAGTTTATATTGAGCGCGAACTCGACCCGAAGGTATTGGAGCGCTTTACAGGAGCCCAGAATCACAGGGTGTTGAGCCAACGCCGAGATTCGAACCAGGATCCCCAGCTCCAAAGTCGTCCGTTGTAATTCTTAGTTCATAGGCACGACAGTGGGGTTCTAGAACCACTGCATTACTAATAGATGACCACGATAGCTCAGTCAGCTAAGCGCGAGCAGCTCAGTTGTGCGCTCGCCCCGGATTCAAAAGGTTTTGGTTTTGCATGAGGCCGCTAAAGATGTCATCCTTCCGCTGTCGATGAGTGCACGTAAATTCAGTAAGAGGAAGGAGTGTTGAGCGCTCCAGGGTAAATCTGTCGTAGCACTGCTACTATGCAAACGACAGGAAAAGCAATAGGGTGGTCGAATGCAATAAAAATATTTGACACCCTGACCACCCTAAAGTTCTGTAACAAGTCAGTGCTGATAATATTTCATTATACAGGGGTGACAATAGGTGCTTTATTTACCTCACAGGTTCCTGCCTTTCCACACTCCTAAGAGGAACAGCTGAAGGCGGAATACAACATCACCTGAACAACGAATGTCACTGTAAAGTGCATTCACCCTTGTTCAGTCTTGGCTGCTGCACAGCACACGAGAATCACGCACCTGGCATCTATGGGTAACCAGTCCCTAGAATGGAAATAGAATTAAAGGTGCAGGTGCTTACAACCCCATAGTGCTGTTTCCTACCGAGAAATGCTAGCACTGCCTGTTAAAAGTACAGCACTCCTGCTGAGTTGTGCTACTTACTCCCCCTTTAAGAGACCAAAGTGCAGCTACTCCGTACCCATGAGTGCATGTCCATATAAGACACTTGGAAACATGTTCCTAACCCCTCCCACTGCCCCCCGGCATAGGGCACAGATCGACCCCATCAGGCACAGTAGTTAATTGAAAGAACACAGCACCTATCAGGGGGCGGCAGCAACTCACAAACACCACCGAAATTAAACGAATACGACTCCACAGCCGAAAGGGTCATGGAGAGGTCACGGGCTACTGTTTACATCTAGCCGCCAAGCAGAGAAGTTGCACATGTTCTTCTACAGAGTATGTGTCAGAACAGCTCCCTACAGTACAGAGCATCTTATCAACATATGATACGAATCAGGGAAACGAGATTTGGTTAACCTCCTTGTAAATGCCACTGAAGAATGCAGGTCCCATCTCCCCCCCCTATTCCCCCCTTCTGCACAGCCAAGCCTCCGCCCTTGTCTCAACTCAGACCCCAAGGTTCGGGGCGGACTAAGGGATGAAGGCCATGATGAGAAGATGTGCACATGGCGATGAGCTAGGTTTCAAGGAAAGTAATAAATACGGCTTTCTAAGATACAAGAGACCATATTATTAAAGCTACATCTCTTGCTCGGATGTCACTTCATGTCTTTGTGCTGCAGGGGCGTGTGCCCTCATACCCAGCGTGAACTCTTACTTGACTTTTTGAAGAGCTCGTCTTTTAGTTCGCATCGCCTTGGGTCGGGAATTACCAGAACTTTGTTGCCTTTTAAGTGGCAGCGGGAGAGGATGCAGCCGGCGGCGGCACCTGCGGGACACTGCTTTCTCGCAGTGTCCGACGCTGCTCGGGTTCCCGTTACCGGCTGATCCTGCCCGGCTCGCGCCGTCCGCACACATCTGTGCCCTGGAAGCACACCCAGCTGCCTCGCCTCGCCCTTCAAACCTAATGCACAGCGCTTGCAGGCAGGCTGTGTTGGGGATCGGGTTAACTCGCATGCCTCCGGACCCGCTGGGTGGAAAAAGCCTGATCACGAAACCGAAAGCGTTCGTGTTTAGGAAAAAACAAAGCTGCGAGTGGTGCACGCGCCCATATACTTTCAATTATCGCACCTGCGTCTGGAAGCGTTAATTGAAACCATATGGAAATAAATGTGCGTAATACAACAAATCAAAGGCAAGAGGACAGCGAGGAACGACTCACCTTCACTGCGAAGGAAACAAAATGGCGGCCTCAAGCTTCTGAAATTTTTCGGATTCGGGGGGTGTTTTGCTGTCCTGAGTGACGGACGACGTCACGAGCTAAAGAACGGCAAAACTTACGCCCCCGAATCCGAAAGAGACGGGGCTAAATCGGAGTGACGGCTCTCTCCTCCAATGGCTGGCCTCCGTTTAGGAAGCCAGCCAATGGAGGAGAGACAGGGCAGGGAGGCGGGTTCCAAAGCCCTACTCGGAAACAATAATTCTCCGACCCCAGACTGCGTAAGCGCAGCCTTTAGGTCCTTGACCTAAAATGGCATTGCTGCCATTTCTATAAATATAGGAGAGTGGATCTGCACACCTTGTTTTTTTCAATAGTCCTGTGTTATCACTCGGTTGTCAATCTTAGCGTGCTTCTGGATGTAAGGGATAGTGCCCCCTCCCTACCAAGTTCTAGAAGTATATGTATAAGGCCAAGGAAAACCCTGGTCTGCCAGATGCACAGCTTATGGGCTATATGCCTTTTCAAAAGTTACCTTCTAACATAATCATATGAGTTGGGTGTGTAATCATATTTCATTTAATGCTCAAAGTTGTACATACTAATGAAAGAATATAATCAAAAAATTATTTACAGTGCATTACTTTTTTGCAATCAAGCACTAATTTGACATATAAACTGAGAAACATGCCAAAAGCAAATTCAACAAATGTCATTGTTTTTCAAATTGCATTGATAAGCAAAACAGAAAATTATTAAACTTGTGTGCGTTTGTCCCAATGCATTTCGGGTTCGGGGGCGTGTTTTGCTGTCCTGAGTGATGGACGACGTCACGAGCTGAAGAAAAGCAAAACTTACGCCCCCGAATCCGAAAGAGACGGGGCTAAATCGGAGTGACGGCTCTCTCCTCCAATGGCTGGCCTCCATTTAGGAAGCCAGCCAATGGAGGAGAGACAGGGCAGGGAGGCGGGTTCCAAAGCCATGTCACTCAGCATTTAGTGACATCCTCGATTTGTGATTGGTGAAGAAGAATGCATGTATTCCGCTGAAGAACATTTTTTTTAACAGAAAGTCAATGTGAACCATCTTAAAAATAACTTAGTGTTATATGCAAATATGATAATTACTTTCTGATGGCCTTTTACTCAAAGTGACTCAAAGTGTGGCCTATTACTTTGGTTAAACTGGGCCACTATGTGTTGATCTTGCACAAATATGATCCCTTTACAACTGAACTTGCCTTGAGTTCAATAATGTTTCTAAATGTGAGCTGAAGAAGTTAAAAAATGTTTAGCCTCTGGAAGAGCCCAGACCCGGTTTGAAAGTTCACAAGTAACTGAGATAGAGATCATAAGGAAACACCCCAGCAGAGGTGACATAACAAGACAATGGTTGGGCGTTGCATTGTCTCCAAGATGACAAGAGGACAAATGCATCAAGAAGATGGTACAGCAGGGGCATCATCCCTGCCCTATAAGAGGTGTGGGTGGCTGTGCCTACTTTGCTAGTAGACAATGACATGAGGACCACAGAACTAGAGCAGCTATGCAACAACACAGGACAAGGGTGGCATCCTGGCTGATCTGGGCACACACGGGTTGTTGCTCAGTGCCTGTTCTGTGAGAGGACTTAAGAGATTTTTCTTACCAGCGCTTGCTCAATGAGGAGGCAGAAGAGGATAGCATTCCCCACTTCCCTCAGACTCTGAAACACATCTGTCTTCAGCTCTGCATATTCTATAATATCCTTCAGCTGGTGATGGAAAAACTCCAGGATACCTGTGGAGCCAATAGATAAAGTATGTGAGACAAAGCAGTACAGACCTCAACAACCAACCATTCCAGGGAGACAAGACAGAAGAGGCAAGATGAAGCAGACATTAATAAACAGACATAGGAGGTGAGAGGAAGGAAACATAACATACTACTGAGAACTTAAAAGTAGTTCTACTAGAGTATAAAATCAATCCTGTTACTTCTTCTATATTCTTATATAGTCATTATATGACCAGTTAGATGAATATTTTAGGACATTTTAATCAAGGTCAATAGCTAGCAGAATCCTTCCCAAGGTTTTATGTTTATCACCGACAATAATATTATTTCAATTTCACTTCTTCCCTTTTGTATCTAAAGCGGATATTTCTAACTCCCCCAAAACATTTTGTTATAATTGACTTGTGATATTTATTTCTCTAGTTGTGTCTTTCCTGCTGCTCATCCAGGATGGGAAACATCACTTACAACACAACTTTTACCACGCAGTGCCTTTATGACGCAACTTTTACAACGCAAACCATTACAACGCATTACGCTGGGGGGCGCTCTAGGATAGGGAATAGGTTTAATTTACAGTCCAACACCTTCCCTACTATCCACGGGGACAGGAGTTGGAATAGTAAATTAAACTATTCACTAACCAGCGCCCCAAAGCCGTATGCGTTGTAATGGTATGCGTTGTAAAACCCGCGTTGTAAAAGCATGCGATGTAAAAGCATGCGTTGTAATGTCGTACATCCTGATAGAATGTCAGATGACCTCACGGAATGCTTGAGTGCTGGCTTGTGTGTGGAGTGTCAGTTGGTGGATGCAGGCTGAGCGGCAGGGAGGCTGCACCTGGTGGGGTTACTTTTCCATCTACCTATCTACTTATGATGAACTTACCTTGTAACTAAGCTTCAATAAATCTATCTGGGTTTATATACATGGCCCATGGACTTTTGTATTTACCACACATATCCTAAGCATTTTTACTTTCACTCCGAACTTATTCCAAACAAAAATCCTATAATTGCACCAGGACTTCTCTTGCCTTTGTGAGGGTTTTTTTTAGAGCCTCTTAACTTTCATGGTTATAAACCACTACTACAATCCTCTAGCAGTTTTCCTGCTTCTAGTTGTGCAATTGTACAGTCTCCTGTACACTCACCTGGAGAGCCATACTCATGTCTTGGCAAGCGGCAAATTTTCGGCATCACCTCAATTAATGTTTTCACATATTGAAGAACTGTTCCCTGCAGCTGGAGAAGGGAAAAGAGAATCGTCAGTCTGACCTGACTGTATGAGGAAACCACTACAGCCCCACACTGGTAAAACAAAGAAAGAGTAGAGGAGCACAGCAACATGTGTATATATTAAAAAAACAATTTAGAGAGCAGCTTATGACTCGCTCATACTCAATACAAAATCCAGGCAGCCATTTTGTTCACAATAATAACAGACAGTAAGAGAATGTTAAAACCACTTGGCGACGGGCATGCTAAATCCAACCGGTGTATTCAAGTTATTCAATTTTTTTTAATTAAAGTTAAAATCACCCATGCATAGAGATCACTACAGCAACTTGAACGCATTTCACTGAATACTACAATATCCCAAAGACAGGTGCAGAAAATATTACTGCTACTGATGGCAGTGAGCAGTAATTACCACATCAGCACAACACACTAGTAACACATGAACCCCCTGGCTCAATTTACTTCTATGAATGTTTTTGTCCAGGTTTTCTCACCTTTGTGCAGAAATGGGAATAGACATGAGCCACTTAAAAAGCGGTTTTAGTAAAAGGGGTAACACTTCTGACTGTGTTTGAGGCAGGATGCCTGTTCAATATATTTTTCGGTATATTTATATGAAAACTACCATTAGCTTAAGGGAGTATTTTATTTTCCTTCTAATAGTGATTTAGATGCACAGTGGGGCTTGGGCTAATAGACCATGTCAGCACTTCACTCAAACCAGTTCGGTGTACGTGACTCTGGCCCAAAAACATGATCTGTTCATGAGGAGTGCTTTCATTTCACCCCAGCAAAGACTAATTGAATGTAAAGGAAGGAAGGACAAGCACATACAAATTACTAATAGCTAAGATTCAGCTGTTCTCAACACATTTGTGTCTTATTCCTCTGGGTTTTCTGATTTCAGAGTAGGGCATTTCTAAATACCCACTGTCTTTTGCACAATTGCTTCAATGTTATAGAGATAGGAAAAAGAACATTGTTTTGCACCTGCTTTGGTCTTTCAACGATGACGTTGACGTTAAACGGGCAGCTTGCTTTTAAGGGAAAAAGTTCTCTGTACGGCAGGAACCAATTTAAAAACACAGAACTAGGATCATGCATTATCTACTTACACTTTCTCTGTGTGTTATGAAGTTGTTTTTTTTCTGTGTTCTACTGATCAGAAAGTTGGATAGGAAAAATACATTTTATGGCTGCTCATTAATACTGAAAAGTAATATTTCTAGTAACTGAACTGATAAGCTTATCCTCTGCTGGGCACCCAGCTGATGATTACATCACTTTAACTTTCTCATACAAGATAGCCAACACAAACATGATTGTTATATTAAAACCACAATTGAGATTCTCTGTACTTCTATGAATTTATTTGATTATATTCTACGTTGGCATGTTCCCCAAAGAACTGTCATTCCCCATTTGGCAGTAAGACCACACCTGCCTGGGCTCAGTTGGCCCTGTCAGTTTTGTTGAGTATAACTTTTACTAACCTCACACGTATAAGTTTGAAGGCTTCCAGGTATAGTGCAAGGAATGACTAGTGAGTGCCCTGATAATACAACTACTTACTGTCTACAAAGGAATTTGCTCTTTCTTGTCCTTTACTAAGCTCCTGTGAAGGCCGCTTTCTCAGGATGTCAGTGCCCTCTGGAAAGAGAGTACCTGCTGAATGTATTGTTAAGTAATTCTAGGCATTCTCTTAAGAGATTGGGGTGGAGCACACAAAAGTGGTAATACATTTATCAGCACTTTGAACATTTCCCTGCTGAACATCAGGTGTCTGTGAATGCACATTCATGTTGCTAAGACTTTACATAGCCTAGATTATCAGTACACATTACACTGTCCCATGTATGATGCACTACTTCCGCGCAAAAACATGTGCAGTGCAATAGGTCTCAATACTAAACAAAACTATTTTAAGTGTCTAACTCATAGCAACACCGGGATTAAGTGCTGATGACTCGACCCCTCTACCGGAGGAGAGTCAAGTGCTAAAAGGTAATATCTGCTCATCCTATTGGAGAGTAGACATATTTTGGTCCTAGGATCCTGAGGTAACCAACATAATGGCAACAATCAAACCCCAACAATCTCTGAAAAGGATTCAAACCACAGCAGAGGATGCGCTTTATAAAAGATTAAAAGTAAAAGGTAAACAAATAGGGGTGATTGACAGCTCCCTGCCTAAACACTTTTGAGTTACAGCATACCTTTCTAGGCTCCTTTAACAGTGCATAGGATCAGACTCTTCTCATGAAGCTCAAACAAAAAAGATAATTTAAGGCCTACATGCTAGTACAGCATGGGTCAAACGACATAGGCCTGACAATCGGTATGTGTCATGAACCGCTGTTTGTCCACAATGTGTTGGCTTGCCTGCGCTTTACTTATACATCGTTGGCAGGTGATTGCTGACTCAGAAAATGCTGTGATGTTTAGAACAAGGCATCTCTACCCCCATACCAGGCTCTTGACGATCTTCAGCAGCTCCTCCATCACAACGGCAATGCCCTGGTAGCCCAAGAGGCGACAGATCGTCTTGAAGTGCGGTGGGCCCACGAAGTTCCGATAGGAGCTGTAGATGTGACTATAAGCAATGTTCAAAGGCTAGAAAACAGAAGAATCAAAGTCACTGCCTGCAGAAGGAAGCAGAGATCAGTTTGTGCAGAACATCAGATTGAACCACTGCACTTGTGAGTAGAGACTTGTGTGTACAGGCTTCCCAGAGTGAGTTACTACTTGCTGCTTGGCCAAGGAGAATTATCAATACAGATTCACCACAGGTCAAGGAGCTCAGTCCCTGGAAGGTTTACAGGAGATGCCACCAAACTAGTTATATCACGTTTAGAAATGGAAGTTTTTCAGTAACAGAGGATTTACCCTACAAGCGAGATGATTTGCCTTGTACCAGAGACTAACATTCAAGTACTTCGGGTCTGTTAAATCGCTCGCTCTCATGCACGTGGCCTCCAGTGTTTGTGTGTGTATGTGGGTGTCACCGAATTCAGGCCGTACACTGTTGCTAATGTACATCTCTGCATCCTAAAAAGTCCTGTTCCTTATGCACTGTCCAGCTTCTAAACTTTTGGGTTTGTACTTTCACCGACCTTTGACCCGTACAGGTAGTAGGGTTGGACGTTAGCAGGTTTGTCTCTCTGTGGCTCCTGGGTGAATGGTATGGCAGTCCGGACAAACCTAGAAGGAGAAATCAGAGTCTGGTTGTAAGACAAGAATGTGTTCGTGCAGGTCATACAGCAGAGATAAAGCAGAGAGAAGACAGGGGAGGACAAGTGGATTCACACAATCCAAACAGAAAGCAAAAGGCCAGAATGATGCATAATGGAAGCAGTGTCAACTACTACATGACACTGTCACATGCTTTTGCCTGCAATTTTTGGAGGCAAAACGTGGGCATTCCTCTCTAGGTCCATTTGTCATGCCACTTGTTATGCAGGATAACACACACTCTCATTTGCAGGCATAACATGACACTGTTCAGTAGTGCACATCTTGTCATTAAAGAGCTTATATAGATTACCTTCTCGGCTTGTCACATTATCCATCATTAAATCTAAACACGGCCTGCGTTTTAAACTAATATGGACGCATCACTGTATACATATCCGCTTCGGGACAGCCATGCATTTATACATTATTCTGCTTTGTACTTCTGTAAACAATTGAGAACAGTGTTCCTCTGCTTGACCTATAAACCATGTTTAAAGATTTGTTTTTAAACTTCTGTTCTCAATGGAGTCAATAGAGACCCTCTGGAACTAGTGACGCTTTGTCCATGGTAAGCATCTTAAACAGATTAACTCATTGAAAACACACCAACCTTGACATGCTCATAATCGCAGAAACATGCCACACACTTACCTTTGCTCTAATATTCAACAACCACATTGCTGACCATTTACACACTAAACCGGTGATGGCCGGTTGGATTCACACCCAGTTAAACTCGGTTTGGTGACTACCAAGCCAGGATTACTGGCTCAGGAAACGCTGGTCACTTGTAGTTCTCCAGGGAGGTACCCCAGGTACTCAACCTGGATAAAACCATGTGGTGTCCAAGTTCGGAGCCAAGTGTGTGTGTTTACATCACCCCTGTTACTTATACTCAGTATAGTGGTTGTGTGGGGCACTCAGGCAATCTTCATCTCCAGTGAAATGATGAGTGTGAGAGCCTTTGGGTGTTCCGGGACATGTTAATTGCTAGTATTTTATTTGTTTTGAGCAGTTGGGAGTGTATGTTTTAGGACCGCCCTGCAAGGGAAACGTTTACTATGCCTCGGCCACTCTGCCCCCACTTGGGGCACACTGGATCTCTGCATGTCTCATTTCGGGCCTCCCAGATCCCTGCTCAGTGTGAGATGTTCATTACAAGCTTGGTCTCCAAGGATAATGTTGTTGTGTGAGTTTGAGGCACTTACTTTCAACTAGGGTTAATTTATTACACTCATTTTAAAGAAATGCCTCTTTTTTTGCATGATCACCCCCGAAGTTGTGGACTGATGCTCCTGGCTTTTCTACTCTGAGAGTGAACTGAGGCCGGCTACCAGACCTTGGTGTCAGTAATCTGACTCTTAAAAGTATATGTTTGCTTGCTTTATACCAAACTGATTTAACTTTACTGACTTACAAATCCCTAGTGTATGGTACCAAGGCCTGTAAGTTAAAGTGCTCCACCCGGGCTGCAGCACTTATTGTGCCATCTTGGATGTGACTGCATGAAAACATGTCTCACAGCTGCCAACTAGAAGAGCAGTTTTAAACATTTAGCCTTCCATTTAAACTAATGGGTAAGCCCAAACCTCCTTTATAACATATATGTTACCCCTACAGCAGGCCTATTGAGTCCTATGGCAGAGTGCTGTATATTAAAAAGTAGGACATGCATTTTATATGTCCGAACTATAAAAGTCCCAAATTGACATTCTTACTGTTGAAAGGCTAGTAGCCCCTTTTGGTGATTGGGGTTACACATTGACAACTCAGCTGTCGTAACTTCTGAATGGAAATACTAAAGTGGGTACTTCAAGGTATCAAAATAATCGCATTAAACCTGACCTAATGCTCAACTCGAAGTTAGTGTAACTTTCATGTAAATACAACTTTTAAAAAGTTGCCACTCTGTTGCTCGTTTTACAGTGGCCCAGGAGACTGATCACCGACACCCAATATTTGGGCCCAAGGCTATTGGACCTCGGAGACTCATTGGAGTGTGGTTTGGTCATCTAAGACGGACGCTAGCCTTCACCAAAGGGAACCACTAGTTTTACTGTTACCGGAGACCAGTAGTCCAATGGCCATTGGACTTTTGCTGAACCAAAGATGTCTTCGAAGGACACTGACTCTTGTGGCCAAAGTCACCCCACAAAGACCATGGAGTGACCCTAGAAAACCCCTCATCAACTGCATCAGCATCCTCAGCATTTTACAGCATCTTCAGCATCCTGTGTCCCTTTTATCAGGACCACACCATTGAGGTCTATGGCAGTTCACCCATAGAGCTAGGAACTGGATTTGAGACTGCTTTGGTGACATGGTAACTGCCTCCACTGTAGTTGGTTGCAAAACCGGGCAGGTGTAGTAATGTAATGTGTGTGTCTTGTAAACCGCACTGCCACCTGGAGGCGTCCTGGCGCTATAGACCGCTGGGGAACCCGTCCTGGTTTTCCTTGTGAGATGTTCCCTCCTGGATATCTCCAAGGTGAAACCAGGCATCCCCGGCGTTTGTGGGGGGCCGTTGTGGAGATGAGGCAAGCTAATGCCCAGAGGTGCCGAGTGTGATCCCTGGTTAGAGTAGGCACTGAGGCGAGAATTATCGAGTCTGCTGACCCTGGTTCACGACCCTGCCTTGCGTCGGGGATTGAACCCTGGTCCCGGGCCGTCCTCTGCTTCTGGGTCTGCCGCCTCTAACCAGTGAGCCTCAAACACAACTTTATAAACGTTTTACAAAGTTTCCAAACTTTCTGCTTACCAATGCTTGTTAGAATTTTGTGTATAAAGCACTGTTTTATTGTTTACTTAAAATCTATATCTCAAATACCCTCTTGCAGATTTTGTTAATTTTGGTGTCTAAAACTTCATAAACATAAGATTCATTTTTATATAAATTGGGTATTGGATTTCTTTCATTTTTATTGCCTTTCTTATTTCCTTGTTCTGGTACTTCTAAATGCTTTACAAATGTTCCTTTGTTTAAGCTTTGTTGCTCGAACCAACAGAAACCCACGGTTGAACTAAAAGTTTCAAAAACAAGCATGCTTGGATCAAAGATGGTATTGTGAGTGTATTACATGCTGAGGCCACACAACAACACCATATAATACAGCGCATTTCCTCACACTCATCAAATCCATGGGCAATACAGTGTCTTTGTGGCACTCCTAAAATGTCTGAGTCATTGGTGAATGTTTAATCACAGTGCTGAGAGTGCAAGCGTGTGTGAGTGTCTGTGTGTGTATGGACATTCTGGATCTCTTGAGGCACTAGTGAGTGAGTGACTGCAATATGCTTGGTTTCCACCTGTATGTGTTTGGAGAACTGGTCTCTCCAGCAGCACTGAGGGTCTGTTTGGGGTACCGCTGGCCTACACAGGAAGTCCCAAACTTGTCTGGAGT
Source organism: Lissotriton vulgaris (assembly GCF_964263255.1). NCBI lineage: Eukaryota > Metazoa > Chordata > Amphibia > Caudata > Salamandridae > Lissotriton > Lissotriton vulgaris. The sequence goes on from NC_141695.1 coordinate 853,937,084, forward strand.
CACAGATGTTCAGGGGCAGTAATAAGCCAGCGTCTGCAGTACGACTAGCTTTTGTGGGCAGCCCTGCACCCACCTGTTGGTTGAGCCATTGTAGCAGTAGTTCGGCAGAAAGTCGAAGTTGAGCTCCCAGAAGACATGCAGGGTGTTGCGCCCATAGGGAGCAGAGACATTATGATTGGCTTCTCGGAACATGGCATCAAAGCTGTCCAAAGTGAGGTGTTTACAGAGGAGGCGGTGTGTCAGCCGATTGATCTCCAGCAGCCACTCCAACTCCTGCACGAGTAAGAACCAATGTCATGTAAGCCATGAAATAACCAGTTGTTTGACACTACCAGCATTAGAAACTGAACCATTTCACCACTTTCCCTTGGACCTGCTTCCCACTACAGAGTCAAGAGTCACCCAGATGGTCTGTCCCCCGTCAAGGCACAGTGTCACTGAGCTATACCACTGAGCTATGGTACCAACAATACCTAAGACATGACAACAGTTTCATCACTGAATAACATCACTACCTCTCAAAACTCAAATTGAGCTGCAAGGCCAGATCTTACAAATGAAAATTAACAACTGAACATCTCCTAGAAGTGAGTTAAGTTACTGAAGTTTCTATATATTGCACATATAGCAATTAGTTGGCCTCTTAGCACTGTTCTATACAGAGCCTATATATGAATGTGGTGTTTCCCAAATGGACCATCTGGTAAGTGCCCCAAGACAAACATGGCCTTGATGAGTAAGAGTGGTGTTGTGATTGGAATTTGTTGTGTTCTGGAGATCAAAAATGTGCTATATTTTGTTCTGTGGTTTTATATAGAAAATATTCATCAATTAGTTGGCCAGTTAGGCTTGGTCACTGGGTGTAGGTTTGCACAAAAAAGAGCTTCTGTGTGGTTTGTCTGATGGCCAGCCCCAGTAAGTACATGTGATGTGGTTGAGCAGGTTCACTGTGGGGGTTCAAATCTTTAGACCCCAAACCTAATCTGTTTCAGCTGTGGTCATGTCTGTTGGTTTGGGAATCTAGGCATCACACTAAACTGAACTAAACAGAGCAATGGGCTATGTCTGACAGCTAATCCACTGAACCTCTCCCAGAATTACGCCATGTGCGTGGCTGGCTGCTCAATCACAGGGCCACTATGAGAACTGCACCAACAGGTTTGTCTCCCCATGGTGCTTTAAAGTCAACCAACGGCCAAAAAGCAAGAGAAACAAATTCTTGATCCTGTTTCCTAGTTATTCATATGGCCAAGAGATTATCTCCGGCATTCATACCACAATAGATGTCAGATCTTCACTCTCAAAGCGGCTGATGGCCTGATCCAGAGACTTGTACATGGCAGCAGAGATTCTCTGGGTGATGAGTCGGTTCAGGTCAATGGATCTACCCAGCAGCTGTAGAAATGAACGTCAAGAAAGAGAGCAAAAGAAATTAAGGAAGAAAGGCACAGCTGAAAGAGAAGGGAGATGGAATGAAAGAAGGCAAAATGAATGTGCAGTGAGAGCACAAAATGTCAAAAAAATTGTGTGTTCAGTGCGCTTGGGATCCTATCCTGACATACCTGGACATGTCGCTGCTTCAGTAACGTCTCATAACGGTTGGATGGTGGGTAGGGTATGATCACTCCATAGTTCTTACACTCTGCTCTGAACCGTTTGTCCAGCAGGACACTGTAGTAAAAGGAGCGAGACCATCATGACCAGGATCCAGGCAAAGTCGTGGGGTCTCAATATACAGATCATTCTACTGATGATTCAGGCATGAACTACTGGGCCAAGGTTATCACACACTGCATTTCAATATGAGGCCTAGTGCCTTACAATAAATAATCACAGTCACTATCATCCCCAGGGCTTGGCATGCATCGTCCTCATCATCACCCCAGGGACTTTAACACTATCACTCGGTTCATGGTCCACTCTACACTGTCTGGTGCCTTGCCCTTATTACATAGTCTGGTTTTGGATAACCCCTTGTAGCTCTCCCACAATGAGACAATGCACTCATCCTGTGGTTCTTCCTTCAAAAACAAACTACATTCTATTCCCACACTTTCCTTATCTTTCTCATACACACAAGGCTAGGACACACTTACCTGCCAGACATAGCTTTGTAGTAGGCAAAGATCTGATCCGACAACTTGTAAACAAACTGATCGAAACACAGGTTTACCTAGGAGAATAGCAATAAATACAGATCAGTTGAAATAAGCAATGCATCATTCTTCTCTTATACTTTCCAAAGAGCTTGTAAAGTGCACTAACAGAGGGCCAAGGCCATTAGGTGCGATAATTCACACCTTAGCACTTAGGACACACCTTAGCACTTAGGACAATCGACAGGAACAGTAGAGGAGATGCCACAGTATACCGGGGAAGGATCAGAGCAAAACTCACATAAAAAGGGAATGGCACATTTCAGTAACTAAAGGAAAGAAGAACCACAAACCAGTAAACCCTGCAAAAGATTATGGAAAGACTAACCAAAGCATCCAAGACTAGAGAAAAGGACAATCGACAGGAACATGCAATAACCTAATGACACAGCTGAGTACTCAAATAAAGATTCAAAACACACTACTCTAAAATCCAAGAAATGCTAAAGGAAATACTGCACTAGAATCAAAGAGAATGTGTAGGATACAGAGTCCTGAAGAAGAGAGAAGTATACAACACTATTCCCTAGCGGGTGCTGAAAATGTACATCCCACTACTACTAAATGAATTACAAACCACAACACACTAGAAAAAAGCAAGTGAAGTCTCACTAGTCCTTGGAGAAGGCAGATGGCCCACTCATTCAAGCTCCAAGACAAGAGTAAATGACACACTTCAGGACCTGGGGAATGCTGAGGGACTAATCCAGGAAATAAATACGTGCTAGGAAGATAAATGACAAGGAGAAGGCCAATGAACACATCTCCCAGAAGCTTGGGAAAGCTGACTTACCTCTTACAAGGATCTGGGCAGGCTACAGAACACATCCCAGGACCTAACATAACTTGGGAAGCTGTAGACACATATCTCGGGAATAAGAGAACGCTAAAGAACACATTCTGAAGCTAAAGAGGGCAACAGCAAATCAGAGGACATTGAAAAACGTGAAGGAACAATCCCTGGGATTACAACATCCTAACAACTCATCATTGGACATGAAGAAGGCTAAATGACACAACCCAGGACCCGGTGAATATTGAGAAACACCTCCAAGGACCAAGAAAGGTCTAATAGCACATCAGATGACAATGGGAAGTCTTAAGGACTCAGCCCAGAAGCAATATTTCCAGAGTGAAGTCAAGAAATCACAAATGAACCTGTATGAAGGCAGAAGAACAAAGTGCTAGCTAGCCCCACAGCATGGGAAGTGCCATAGGATGGGATTGATGCCCAAGATGGTAGCTGGACACATAAAACACTGGGCATGGCTGTATAACAACAACCAGGGGAAAACATAAGGATGCACTCACTCCTGGACCCAGAAGACAAACCTTCCTTCAAGTACAACAGAGGACTCAAGCTCTTTATAAGGACACATCTCCAGCAGTCTTCAACTTATTTCTCTTTCTCCTATCTTTCAGAAGTTTCTCATTCTCTCATATCCCCTCACTCCTATTTTTATTAAAACTAAACAGCAGAGATCTGTGGATAGAATTTAGATTTTCTGCATCTGTGGCAAAGACATACCTCTGCCTCAATCTCATCGTAGAGGAATTGTTTCTTGAACTTGGTCAAAGCATAGTAGGCACTGTCATTGTACAGGTCCAAAGGGTACAAGACATACCTTCGGAAAGGAAAAACAGGTTATTGAGAGCATATCATACACCAGCACACTGGATATCCTGTAGAGGTTCTGCCTTGAAGATCACAGAAACGTTTTCTCTTTTTTTACACATATTATACAAGCTAACCTAAATTTGAGGAACACATCAGCAGTGTTGCATCGTGTTGCACATGATTGCTGTATTGATGCCCTATCTCCAATTACAACAAAAGTCTCCATCGATAACCTAGGAGCCCCTTTCTCAACTTATTTTCAATTACAAAGGATGCAACAACTATTGAAGAAGCAGGATCCCATTTGAGATCAAAGCACCCCATCCACCAGTCTTCAGCCCCGGAGCACGTACTCCATCATAGAAGGCTCCTTGGTCTCCAGTATGTGATCGGTAAGAATCCAGGGCATGGACATCTCAATGGGAAACTGAATCCGCCGGCCCATAGTCAGCTCAAGGAAAAATTCCCGAAACCAAAGCTGCGACAGGTCACAGCACTGCTGCAGGGCCTCTGAAAAGACACAGAACAGTCTCAAACTTGGAAAAAGACATCTAGAGGAGAAATAGCTCTGAAAGAGCATTGGAAGTTTTCACACTCACCACTACAGTTCAGCAGGTGTGTGAAGAAGAAGGAATGCTTGTGGAACTCCTCAATAGCCAGAACGATGGGCCCATCCAAGCTGCTCCTCAGAGTCTTCTTGGAACCACTTTTGTCAGCGATGAGAGATTCAAGCATTGTCCTCACCATGTACAGCTTAAATTAAAATGATTGATTGCAACAGTCACTATGATCCAGGCACAGTGCAGAGATCTCTTTGTTGATAACAATAGGCAGTTCTAGGTACAATCTTCAGTACTTCAGCGACTTAGATCCACAGATAGAGGTGACAGGATTGTAATTAAGGGCTTAATTTAGAGTTTGGCAGGTGGATTATGTACCCTCAGGGCAATGGAGTACTTGACCCCGTCGTCCTGACGAACATCTAATCCACTGAATTGTGAGTTGTCCACCAGCCCTTAAGATGACTCTGCATATTGATAGGAACCACAGTCACAGCAGTTCCTATCAAGGTATAAAAAATTTGATGGAAGGTACCATCAACCATGACGGCCGGCTGTCAAGCTTTTCAAAACTTTGTTTTAAAAAAAGAAAACATTAATGACCCCCACACTGTAGGAGATTTCCCCAGGTGTGTGGAGCTCTCTTTAGCTTTTTTTCCTGTCCCTTATCAGTAGGTTTTTCTGCCGGGGACAGACAGAAAGGAAAATGCTACTTACCAGTATGCATCTGTTCTTGGCATTTAGAGCTGCAGAGTTGTACACTTATGCATAGATCACCATCTGGTGTTGGGCTCAGATGTTTGCATGTTGTTTTTGTCTTTGAAGAAGTCTTGTAGTCACAAGGCTGGTGACTCCTCCTTCGTGGACAGTGCGCATGGGCTTCGGCTCCATCGTTAGATTGTTTTGCCAGTAGGGTTAGATGAAGTAGTGAGTAATAGAAAGGTGTCCATGCGTGATGTATCTAATTAAGATAATACTGGATCAGATAGAGGTATCCGGGAACGAGGGTGGGCATGTACAACTCTGCAGCTCTACATGCCAAGAACAGATGCATACTGGTAAGTAGCAATTTCTGTTTGAGGCATTTGAGCTGCAGATTGTACACTTATGCATAGACTATATAGCAGTATCCTCCTTAGCGGTGGCTACCTGTATCTGTTGCAGTAGTTTGAAAAAGTGTTTTTAATACAGCGTGGCCCACACTAGCTTGTTGTTTTGCTTGCACATCTACACAATAGTGTTTAGTGAAGGTTTGTGTTGTGGCCCAAGTTGCTGCTTTGCATATGTCATCTAGGGGAATGTTCCCTAAGAATGCCATAGATGCCCCTAGTTTGCGTATAGAACGAGCTCTAGGGGGAATGGTTAATGTGCGTATGGCTTTAAGGTAGCATATCTGTAAGCATTTTACAATCCACCTTGCAATTCCTGTTTTAGATATAGGATTGTCTTTATGAGGTGGGGAGAAAGCTACGAAACGTTTGGTTTTTCTAAAGGGTTTTGTTCTTTCGATGTAATAGAGTAATGCTTTTTTAACATCAAGAATGTGTAGCTCTCTCTCTGCCACTGAGTCTGGTTGAGGGAAGAATACTGGTAGTTCAACAGAATGGTTTAGATGGAAGGCAGACACTACTTTGGGTAAAAATGTTGGATTTGTTTTAAGAACCACTTTGTTATGATGGATTTGTAAAAATGGTTCTTGTATGGTTAATGCCTGGAGTTCGCTTACTCTTCTGAGAGATGTGATGGCGACTAAAAATGCTACTTTCCAAGTAAGGTACTGTAGTTCACATTTGTGTCGAGGTTCAAATGGAGGACCCATTAGTCTGATAAGGACTATATTGAGATTCCACACTGGGGAGGGTGGAGCTCTTGGTGGGATTATCCTTTAAAGCCCTTCCATAAAAGCTTTAATTGGGGGAACTCTAAACAACTACAAATGTTGTCTGTTTGGCAAGTAGGCCGCTATGGCAGCTAAATGTAATCATATGGCTGTATACGCTAGGTTACATTGTTGTAGATGCAAAAGGTAACAGATGATGTTTGAATGGAAGCAGCCAATGGGTCAATTTTATTGTGAGAGCAATAAGTGGCAAACCTTTTCCATTTTGCAGCATAGCATGCCCTTGTTGTAGGGCGGCTAGCCTCTTTGATAACGTTCATACAGTCTGGTGGAAGATTGAGGAAGCCAAACTCTAGGATTTCAGGAGTCAGATCATATGGTTGGGCTGATTGGGATCTGGGTGTCTTATCTCTCCATGGTTCTGAGTGAGAAACTTGGGAGAGAGGTACGACTGATAGCTGCAACAGAGTTGTGAACCATGGTGGCCTTGCCCATGTTGGAGCAACTAGGATCATTGTAAGGGAATGCTGTTAAGGTTCCTCACTAGCAATGGAATGAGTGGGAGAGGCGGAAAAGTGTAAGCAAATTTGCCTGACCAGTTCATCCGTATCTCATTGCCTTTGGACAATGGGTGTGGATGCCTGGATGTGAAGTTTGAGCATTTTGTGTTTTGGTGTGTGACAAACAGATCTATGTCTGTCTGTCACCACATCTGAAAGAATGGAAGAAGAACTCGAGGATGAAGTTCCCATTTGTGGATCTGTTGTGTTTGACGACTGAGCAGATCGCCTATTTGATTGTGTACTCCTGGTAGATGTTCTGCTAGAAGGTATATGTTTCATGGAATGGCCCACCTCCAGATGCTTTGTGCTAGATGGGATAACTGGAGAGAGTGTGCCCCCCCTGTTTTTGTATGTAATACATTACTGTCATGTTGTCAGTACGGATTAGGACAGCTTTGTTTAGGAGTGGCGGATGAAACGACTCCAATGCTAGAGAGATTGCCAATAATTCCAGGTAGTTGATGTGGAATTGCTTTTGTTGAGGGGTCCATAAACCTTGAGTGGTATGGTTTTGAAGATGTGCTCCCCAGCCGGTGAGCGATGCATCTGTTGTTAGCAATAGTTGTGGAACTGGCTTGAGGAACGACCGTCCTTTGGCAAGGTTTGTTGTGGTCCACCACTGCAGAGAGCGATGGGTGCGGTCATCCACTAACACCAGATCTGTTAGTTGACCTTGAGCCTGGTTCCACTGACGTGCTAGACATTCTTGTAATGGGCGCATTTGCAGTCTTGCATGAGGGAGGAGAAAAATGCAAGATGCCATCATTCCTATTATCTGCATGAACATTCTTGCTGGTAGAGTGTGTTGTGGTTGAAATCTTCGAACTAGTGTTTGTACAGCATTTATCCTGATGGGATTGGGATATGCTAGTGCTGTGAGAGTATTCACTGTTGCCCCTAGATATTGTTGCATTGTAGACGGTTTGGAATGGGATTTGGCTAGATTTACTGTGAATCCCAGACTGTGAAGCAACTGTATTGTTTGAAGTATGTGTTGAACACAGCTGTTTTGGGAGTTTGCTTTTATGAGCCAATCGTCTAGGTAGGGAAACACATGCATTTGTTGTGTTCTGAGATGGGCTGCAACCACCGCGAGGCATTTGGTGAAAACCCTGGGTGCTGTGGTGACTCTGAATGGGAGCATCTTGAACATGTAGTGTTGACCATCTACCACAAATCTGAGATATTTCCTGTGAGATTGATGTATTGGAATGTGGAAGTAGACGTCTTTTAGATCTATAGTGGAGAGAAAGTCGCCTTGCTGCAGTAGTGCAAGCACTTGTTGTAAAGTGACCATGTGGAAGTGGTCTGATTGAATGTTAAAGTGTAGAGGTTTGAGGTCCAGAATTAGTCTTAGAGAGCCGTCCTTTTTTGGGATTAGGAAATAAAGGGAGTAGAATCCAGTCCCTTGATGAAGTAGAGGAACTGGCTCTATTGCGTCTTTTTGTAACATTGCCACGACTTCCTGTTTGAGGAGCGGTAGATGTTCTAATGACATTGGACGCTGTCTTGGAGGAATGTTGGGGGGTGTAGAAGTGAGTTCCAGGTAATAACCATACTGGATAATTTGTCTTACCCACCTGTCTGTTGTGATGGAATTCCAGACAGGTAGGAACTGTGAGATGCGTCCCCCAAAAGGAGTGGGATGATCGGGGGGAATCGTAGGGAAGTCACTGCTTAATGTTAGTTGTGGGTGTTATTACCTCTGCCTCTACCCTTATTGTTGTTACCTCTGTAACCTCCTCTATTGTATCCCCTAGAAAAGGAGCCCTGGTTGGGACTTTTATAGGAAGATGTAGGGTGTTCTGACGTATTGGTTTTGAAACCTGCTCTATAAAAGGAGCGACGAAAGGAGCCTCTGGCAGATGATGACTGTAAGGCTCCCATAGACTTTGCTGTTTCTGTGTCTTTTTTTATTTTTTCTAGAGATGCATCAACTGCAGGTCCAAAAAGGTGCTCTTGATCAAATGGTTGATTTAGGGTTGTATTTTGCAGGGATTGTTGCTTAAACCCAGACACCCTGAGCCAGGCGTGTCTACGTAGCAGAACACTAGTAATTATAGCACGTGACGCGGTGTCTGCTGCGTCCAGAGCACATTTGATTGAGGTATTAGTAATAAGTCTGCCTTCCTGTACAAGATCATCAGCTTTGTCCTTATATTCTGGGGGCAGATGTTGAGTGAGCTTCTCTAGCTCATCATAGTGAGCCCTATCATATCTTGCTAGAAGGGCTAGTGTGTTTGCTATTTTCCATGAATTCGCAGCCTGAGACGCCATACGTTTACCTGATGTGTCTAATAACTTAGATTCTTTGTCAGGAGGTGGTGTGTCACCTGACCCTTGGGAGTTTGCCCTTTTACGTGCATTGGCTCAGTGTTATACTTATGCCATGGGTCTGTTTCCTGTGGTGAATTATCAGGACCTAATGGCATTATGTCTTCATCTAATTGTCCATGCCCCTGTGAAACTTCACTATCCTGTAAATCTGGAGAGTACAGTGGTGGAATAATTAAATTAGGGTTAATAGGTGGTGGAGGTGAAGGTGGTGGTGAAGTGTTAGTAGCTATATGGATTTTCTTTGGAGGAACTGGAATTTTTGGGAAATGTTCTGGATTCCTCTTTGTAGATGGCTTGGTGACTATATGACCAGTCTTTGGGTGAATAAATATAGTAGTCTGCTTTGGATCCAGGAAGAAAAGCTCTTCGGGCTGAACAGACTTGCTTGGCATCGAAGATTCCTTGGGAGCTGCTTTTGGATGTTTTGGGACATTGTCCGGTATAGCAGCTTTACCCGGTTTCGAAATTTTTGGTGCTTTGTGTTTTGATGGTACCAAAGTCTTTTCGGTGTGCTTCGGTGCCGAAGATTTCTCTGTTTGCTTCGGGACCGAGGTTTTATCCGGCTGTTTTGGTGCCGGTGGTTTATCCGGCAGCTTCGGCGTCGATGCTTTATCGAGTTGCTTCGGTTCCCATGATTTACTGGAGTGTTTCGGTGCTTGGAATCTTTTATAGATTTCGGTGCCGAGTGCTTCGCCGGTGCCGTCGTAAGAGGAGTGGCAACTCGGCCTGCTGGGCCTTTAGTGCAGAGGGTAGTTTTTTGGTACCGGATGGTTGGTTGAGCCGGCTGGCTTTTGTTTGTCCTTCGGTGCCGGGCTCGGGGGCGGGGCGTTCAAAGTTTTAGTACGGTGTGAACCTGAGCGCAAAGGCGAAGGTGTTACTGGTGCAATTGGTGTGGGCTTGGCCGAGGCCGGGGTTTTAGTACTCACGTCTCTTTGAGCCGGGGCGATGTCATCTTCGGTGTTGGAGACGTCTGCTTCGGAGTGCGGAACCTCTTCTGGCTCCGGAAGGTTGTCGGGACCTGGATGGAAGATGTCCGGAATGGAACCTGTGCCTCGCTGCATGTCACGGCGTCAAGCTCGACGATCCCGGATGGTCTTCTTTGATTTAAATGAGAGGCAAGCTTCACAATTGTCCTTTCGATTTTCAGGAGAGAGGCACAGAATGCAGACAGGATGGAGGTCCGAGTGTTGAAATTTAGCCCAACCCTGTGGACATTTTTTAAATGGAGTCCGTTCCATCAACGTCCGTCTTTATCGGCACGGGTAGGCCCAACGGCCCACGTCAAGGTTTGCAGGCGTCGAAGAGTAATGGAAGTTGTCGAGGGTGCGCATCGAAGGCACGCGATTGAGACAATACCATCGAGAATGATTCCGATACGGAGCGCAGCAAGTCACATCCGAACCCAATGGCGGAAAAAAAACAATCTAACGATGAAGCCGAAGCCAAATGCACACTGCCCACTGAAGGAGGAGTCACCAGCCTCGTGACTACAAGACTTCTTCAAAGACAAAAACAAGACGGAAAGTATTCCGTCAACTGAGCCAACTAGGGCTTTGTCAACTGAATATTTACGCTCCACCTGACTAAATGAGGAGGGTGGATCGTCAGTTTGGCAGGCAGGGTACTTTGTCACATTTGTGGTGGAGTAATCTGAACACCAAACTCTAAATTAGCCCCTAAGACAAGTCTGAGATTCCTCCTGTGAAATCGCAGCATTAACTGCAGCAGATTCCCCGTGAGTGACCAATTTGATGCTTCTTTTTATTTCCCCACAGATTTGACCTTCAAAAGGGGTTCTGAGTCTGTATGGCAGGCTTGTTCTATAGGGAACTCACCTATGGTGGCAGCTGAGAGGGATGGCTCTGCTCATACATAAATAATGCTCTGTATTTGATTTATCTGCTGTGGAGCTGTGCCATTCTACATAGTGCGAGCTGGAACATGCTAGATGAAATCCTAAGCAAGCACCACAAACAGGCTAGCAGAAAACCTTCATGAGAACCCCTCCCCTGCAAAACATATTTATTTTGTCAGCACTCTAACTGCTGCAGGGGCAGAATGCCATCTACAGATATACTGTCTGACATAAATATTACGTCCTTAATATTGTTTACAAAAATATTGTCCCATTGGGTTTAAACCTTCTATCCATTACACCAATGTGGCAGCATTTTTGTAAACAACATTAAGTACCCAATATTTGTTTCTGACTACATTCTGATAACGATATTCTGGTACCATACCAATACCCATTCTGTCCCCTCTATTTGTCCCTAAATATCCCATCTATTGGCTTTTTCTTACTATTTTATTTTGTTGATGTGACTTTGTACTTGCCAGTGAGCATATGATCCCACTATCTATGGTACACCTGCCTCTCTTTCCTATTACCAAGAAATACCCTTTAAGCGAGAAGTTTTTGAATGGGTGTTTAGTCACCCAGGATGACAGGAAGAATGGCTCAGTGAGGTACACATGTATGACTGAGAAATGTATTGATCTGCAGAATATGGGTTTTTAATCTAGAGAACTTAGTAAATAGTTTTTTAGAAAATGCAGAAATCCATCCTTTCCTGATTGATACTTTGTGTGTTTTTCATTCTTCTAAAGATGGGTTAGTTGCACTCGGAAAAGGTATCTCTCAGGATAACATATGCTTGCGCTACATGCCACCATGGGGATAGAAGTCTGAACAAAGCTTCTGACTCCACTCTTTACTTCCTTCTCATTTCCTCCTGTATTTGTTTGACTTCATAAGGGGAAGCAGATGGACTCTGGAGTATGCAGTGATGAACCCATTTATTAAGAATACTGTTGATAAGGATTTAATTTATCAAAAGAATTTCCACTGCACATAGAAACAGGTTAAGGTACTTTGCTACCCACCTCTTCATTTAATAGTGATTACTCTGCTGAGAAGCAATAGATGGATGTAATGGACATACCTGAGTGCTCGAGGGTCCTACTGCTCGTCGCGGGACCTTAATATCAAATCCTCCCTTGGGGTCCTTCTCTCCTCTGAGGCACGGGTCATTGGAAGGCTCTCGACTCCCTTCCCAGTCACAGATCGTCTTCCGAATTGCTTGGAGGACACTAGGGGAATGGGAATGGCAGTTACTGTAAAGCTTTCAGCCATAAAACAAAGTCACAGAAAAGTATAAAGGCATTAGTTTATAGCTTCAACATTTATACCCTGTTAGCGCAAGAACTGATATCTTTGTTTTGGGGGATGTAACACAAGATCCCACCGAATTAAATCTGCATTCCCAATCTACTTCATCTGATTCAACCTGACCAGTGCCGTACTAGACACAATTAATCTAACTTTTTTACCTCTTGCACAGTTTTGGGAACAACACCCACATTTAATTTCTAGGCACTATAATCTGGTTAAAGGAACATTTTGTCCTCCTTAAGTTGAAATTGCTGCTTTTAGTGCTATCCAAATAATATGTGATCCTTGCATTACTGTGCCAAGCCCTCTGCCCTCAATAACATCCACTACAGTGCCTTCCATAGAGGTCATTGTAATACTCCATCATTTCCTAGTTGATGCCTTCAACCTTTTTATACATAATGACACTCTGCCTCAGCCAGTGTCATCCAAACTGTCCCATTCAAACGCCATCCACCTTGTCATCCTGTCCTGTTTAATGCACTTTTGTCTGTCTTCCATGAAAGTGTCACTCAACAACATTTTAGCTCTATTTTGTGCCCTTCTGTCCTATGCACATATCTTCAAACACTGTTCCCTCTAATATCCCTCAGACCTATCCAGCACACGTCCAGTGCAAGTCAGCTGGTCTCTGACCAGGCCTTACGCATCAAAATGTCTTTAACACCAAGGATCATCAAGTCCTACAGGACATCCACTACAACTACATGGGCATATTCGGCACAGTTCTCTCATGCTTCTCCTCTTTTCTAAAAAAAACCCCATAGCCATCAATACATTCAAATGAACAATTCTAAACCTCCCCCCCCCCCATCAAACATGAGTACCCTACGTAGGGAGCTGGCTCTTTATACAGTGGACCAAAGATACACTGTGTAAAGTGTCCAGGGAAACCACAACTGGTTTACAGAGTCACAAATGACACCCCAAATGCTCTCTTTTGTGGTAGTGTGGGCGAGCATTTAGGCATATCAGAGTGTAGGGCTAAGCATTTATTGTACACACAAAGGCAGTAAGTGAGATACACACTCAATAAAGAAATCCAACACCAATTAATAAAAATAAACACAAACTTTTATATGAATTTAGATGCCAAGATCATCAGAATCGGGTAACTATTTTTAAAGACATTAATTTTTACAGTTTTCAAAAGTTGACAGTGCAATTTCAGGCAGCAGTAGTGTTGTGCTATGGGGGAAATTCATGTACTGCATTCTGGAACTTAAAAATGAGTTACGGAATTGTTGTTTGGGCTTAAGGTGAGTATGGTGCAAGGTCCAAGGCAGCACCAACAGGCCACTTCAAGTGGCACTGGTGCGGCCGCGTGCAGAGTTGCTTTAAAGCATTGGGTTCCCCATTCACTTCAATGAAGATTGGTCCAGTTAGAAAAAGGCTGTAAGCAGGGACTTGGAGGCCATTTCAGGTGAACCCACGTGGGGGGGGAGGGGCTCAAACCTTGAGATGCTCGGGCTTGTAGGGATACTTTTGGTCCACTTCTATTCGGGCTGTGGGGCTCGGGTCCAGTGGTGTCTTTTGGCATTGGGTCACGTACTGGAGACACTCGTGGTTGGAGGGGGTCAGCATGAAAAAGGCTGCAGGTGGCAACTGAAAGTCAGTCCAGGCACACCCAAGAGTCGGCTCAGTCTTTGAAGGTCTCAAAACCCCACTGGCACTGTTAAACCTCTTGGACTGGGGCTATAGGGCGAGGGTGCAGAGGTAATTTGAGGTGTTGGTGGCGGCGGTCAGAGACTCTCTCTCTTTGTCTGATTTTTGCTGAAGAGGGGCAAACAGGACAGCTGGGCCACTGTCAATGTGGGTCTCACTGTCCCTGAAATCCCTCGACATGCAGGTTGGTCTTCAAAGACTTTGGTGTCCAGACTGGACACAACAAGCCCTGGTGGCTGCAAGGGGTATGGTACCTTGCGTATTGCTGCTGTGCGGCTCTGGTTGATCCTGGCATCCCCACTCTTGGAGGGAGGACAGATCTGACCTGTGGGAGCACGTCAACCTCTTCCTGGGCATCGATAGTTGATGGTACCGGTAAGCAGCAGGACTGTGAACCGGACCTTGCTTGTTTGGTGCCTGCTCGTGAGTTGCTCCTCTACTTCAAGGGAGTTTCTTTGGTGAATGGCTAAGCTCTGGCAGCCCTCCAGGTTTCTTGAAGTCTGCACAGTGGCAGCAGGCAGGCTGGCAGGGTTGCCACCAAGTAAGTTGTTGCTCCTCTGGTCTTGTGACAGCACTCTTCTTTGTCCACCTCTACTCTCTGTCCATCGAAATCTGAAGTCCTGGTATCAGGGGGTCCCCTAAATACTCAAATTAGGGGAGTGACGGATAGTAGCGAATGGGCTATTTACCCCTGAGGTCACTACACCCCCTAGATGACTACTTCCTTTGGGGAGAGGGCATCAACTTGTACCAGGATTTCTAATTCCACCACACACAAGATGGTGGAATTCCTAACTTTGTGTTCACTTCTGGTTGTTCACCCTAGAGGTGTGTCCAGCCTGGCAGTGCAACACGCTCCTGCATAGCTAATCTTCCCACCTGTCCTGGTGCCACATGGACCCAGTGCAGGGGGTGGCATCTCCCCTGTCTGGGGAAGCCTTGGGTAGCATATCAAAGGTGGCAGAGGCCTTTTAACCTCCTTACTTACTTGCCCTCTTGGAGGAGGAGGTGTGAACAACTCCTCCCAGAGCAGGCATTGTTTGTGACCTCTGAGACCTTCTGACCCCCATGGGCAAGATCTTTTCCTCCACCTGAGGCTGCCCTCCACTCCCGACAATCTAAACAAGAGACTAAACCCTTGTTTTCTCTGTATACAACGGAAAGTCATAGAATTTGAATACGTGTACAAATAAGGTACAGGAATGCAAGGCCCACCATTCTTCACTATTTCTGAGAATGTAGGACTACTCTGCTGATGATCAAACTATGTTTTATTTGTCCACTTTTGTAAATTTCTATTATGCATATTTAACCAGCATGTGGTATATTTACACTGTTCTATAAAGGGCTCAGCTACCCCACCATGTAAATACCTACTATAAACAAAATAATTAACACCCAAATTCAGTCAAACACCCAGTAATGGATTTCTCTCATATGTAGTAGGAGCTGCCATCCTCTCTTTTGGGCTATTCCTCCCCTCCAGGTGTGCCCAATGTCTAATAACTCCAGAGACTCTAGATATTTCCAGATATCAGACACCATATTAACAATTCACACCAAGGAAGTGCTTGGCTACTGATTCCAGGAACTCCTGCTTTCTGCAATTTCCATTATTTCTGCTCACCTGATCAGAACATTTTTCTTCTTCCTTACGGCTTGCCTGAGAGGCTCCCTCAGGGTCACCTGGGCAAAGTCCTGCAGTGCCGCGTAGATGGTGTTTCTGATGGCCTGATTAAAGACACTTTCCATCCGACCCATGAGCACCTGCAAGCCTTTTATCATGGCGATAACCTGGAGTATGGAGAAATGGTACCCATGATGAAGAACATCAGAGAATGAATAGCACAGGAACACAGTCAAGAGACCATCATGCATTCAGACAACAATGTTCAAAGTAGGCCTTTGCAAACCAACCTTGCAGGAACTGCAGACTACCTGATGGCCACCTAGATACATGATAGAGCTCATAGTTGCATCTGAAAGACTGCTTATGGTAGGAACAGAAGATGAAGAAGGTGCTTATAGGCCACCCAATGTTGAGAAGCCAGAGAAGACTCATAGAAAAACTTAATAACAATCTTCTGTAACAATTGTTTTCAACATACTATTTTTTTTTATTCACTTCACAAACAAAACACAATACAAAACACGCAGAAGGGAGAGATAACACAAGACGGTGGGACATCAGAGGAGAAGAGACAGATAAGAAGATATGAGACAACAAATACTGGGGGTCAAAGAAGGGAAGGGGAGAAGCAGCAGAAGAAAAAGGGAGAAACAACAGAGGATGGGAGAGAAAAGAGATGTCAGAAAATGGGGAGATATCAGATATTGGAAGCAACGGCAGAGAAAGAGAGGTAAGAGAGAGAATATGTGATAGTATGTAAGGGGAACATGCAAACAAAGCGAAGCAGTGAAGTGGAGAGACAGAGGTAAACTAGAAAAACAGTAAAGAATGGGCGGGATAGAAGACAGCAAAGTAGCTTGTGAAATTGTGAAAGACCACTTGTAAAAACAGTAAAGAAATGGCAGCAGAGAATAGGTGAACGAATAGGTGAACGAGCATACATTTATACAACCATTAAAAAAAAGAAGAGGTATCACAAAAGTATAACACAGCAATAGTGTAAGATAGACTGGAGATGAGTGGGCACAGCAAAGAGGAGACAGAGCAGAGAAGAGATATGAAAAAAGGGTTAATTCTACAGAGAAAGGTAGAGGCAGCCGAGAAAGTAAGAGATGACTGAGAAGGGGCAAGATAAACAGAGAAGGCAGCAGAGAATTAAAGAGGCAACAAGGAAACAAAGAGCTAACAGTGAAGAGCACATGCAGCAGAGAAACAGTGAAACAAACACAAATGGGAGAGAGGGCGGAAATACAAGAGAGCAGAAAAGGGTAGAGACAACAAAGAGGGAATAGGATAGCAGTTATCAGATAAATAACGTAAGACATAATGCAGACCATGACAGACGAGATAACAGCTAAGAAAGGAGAGTAAGTACCAATGCTATGTGTCTAACTTGATCCTTACCACATAGCTATGTGTGCAACCTGACTCTGTATACAATAAAGGTGATAGAGGTAATATGCCTGGACCTTCCTCCTCCAACAATATCAATAGACACAAAAAAAGCCAGATTTTGTAAAGGTCTCTTATCTGTTCAGTCAAGCCGGTTGGTTTCTGGTAAATTTAAGGCCCTCACCCATATTGAAAACGTGGCACACTTCATCATTGGGCTTCTAACTGAGTCACTATGTATCTTAATGCATGTTGTTTCCTATTTGTACTATAATTGCAACTGTATTTTATACCTGTATATACTTACCTTCAAAATGTTTTGATAGTTATTAATTTGGCAACAAAAGTGTCATAGTATGATATTTAAAACTTAGACATTCTGGTTGAATGCCACACTTCATACCTTACAGTGTAATCTAGGCATTACACTTGAAATATACAAGTATGTAACATATCTCTTAAAGCTTCCAACCAAAATGTACAACCAAATCCTCAAACTACAGAGGTAGGGGTGCAAACCACCATTACACTTCTGGCTTTACTGTGCTAAGAGCCCAGTTGCATTATATATGTACTCATTCACTCACTCATTCAATCTAGCAATTACACTCCAGGAGCAGGTGTGTAGTTAAGCCCTTATACTCCAAAGAAAGCAGTGCAACACAACCTCACGTTTCAGAATCCAAGGCGCAGCCCAAACATTGTACTCCAGAATCTAGTGTTCGATCCTCACCTTTCACTCCAGAGCTAAGCGTGGAATCTGAACTCTAAATGTAGGAGGCAGGGGTACAACATGGGCCTTACACCACAGAGGCAAGAGAAACCCACCTCATACGTTCCAGAGGAGTGCTTATCTCAGTGTGTAATGTGTTATATACAAACCGATGCCATGTGTGTGAAACCAAACTCACACCTGACACCAACACTTCAGAGCTAGGTGTGTAAACAGGAAACTAAATTCCAGAGGTAATGCATATAAATGTCCATTGGGCAACACAATAAACATGTGACCTGCAGCTATGAAATAATGCTAACAATAATGGCTGTTTATAGGGTACGCTATAATTGGGATGCATTTCTATATGTGAACTTTCTTCTGTTTCATCTAAAAGGGGCCACTGTGTTTTAGTACAATCCTTGTCATTTTCATTGTCCACATCATCTTAAGTGGCCGGCATCCTGACTGGGGCAAACCAGGCAGCACATACCAACCTCCACAAATGCAAACTTCTCCTCGCTGGTGTAGTTGTAACGCGTGGCCCGCTCATACTCCTCAGCTGTACCTGGACAGTCCTTGTTACAGAACTTATCTGTGGGGTGGACAAGCTTCCAGGAATACTGCAGGGAGAAACATAGACAGAGCAGTAATGGCATTAGACATACCTCCTGGGAAAGAGAAGCACCACACCTCACACACTGTCCCTCCATCCCTGGCAGACAATGGGCACAATTAAATGTTTGCCCAGAAACTTCCACATAATTTGTATACCTGTACTGTATGACAAAGAGGACCTCCACCTGCAGACAGTATGAACTACGGGAAATGTAGAAAATTACTACATCCTTCCATTGGTTGTCCCAAAGAGAATCAGCCATTAGAGTACAGATTAGGTGGCATTACTAAAGGGGTCATTATGTTTTCCTCCAGTGTACCATTTGAGTGCATCCCCGTATTTGTTATCTGGCTTAAATTTAGAATTTTGGCCATTAACTTCAATAATGTTATGAGCTGCAATAACCTTCTACATTAAAACGTTTTGCAACTTGTTCTAGGAAAGTAATCTAATGCACCCCATTCAGAATGGAGCTTATCAATGAATGCATAATGTAAATTATAAGTGTTCAATTAAATTTAAAATGAGAAGAAGTATTTTATGATATTACAATCCTTTTGCATTCTGAAGAAGTGTTCTTTAACAATTTAGCACTCTTCACTCACTGTTTTCAGTATGGTTTACTTTTTTTTTCAAAGTTTTAGGAAGGGTCTGTAAACAGACAAGGCTGCGGTCTGAGTCATGTTTTGAGCTTGCACTTGAGCTCATATGACACCAACACAGACAAATTAATAAAAGCAGGCAAACACACCACACATTTCAAACAATAGCGCTCCAGAGACAATACGAGACAGCTTGTCGTTTGCTTACATAGCCCACCAGCCATGTCAGTTATGTGAACAATCAAAGCATTTTGATGTAGGACTGTTATGTGAGAAACCAGAGAACTGTGACTTCATAGAGAGAACATGATTTTATATCGCTGCAGGGCATGTGAAAACTGGACACATCAATGCCATTAAGGACTGGGTTTGGTGATGCCATGTGTGATGCTATCATTAACGTTGCCTGCCATGCGGTGGGTGCAGGCATCCTGGGTCACCGCTGCAACTGCACAGCTCAATGTCATCAATAAAGTGGAAGGCGGTGTCATATGGGAAAGTGTTTTTTTGAGGGAAACTGGAAGGATTTGTATTCAATTAGGTCAGTAAATGACCTTCGAAGAGAACCACAATGATAGTTTACTGCCGTGGTCAGTGGAACTGTGATTAGAACTCACAGGGAATAGATGACCTGTGACTATTCCTCCTGTTCAGTACAGCTGACGTTAATGCAAGATGCAGAATATTCAGTGTGTAAGCCCCGGGCATGGCAAGCCTTCCGATTCCGATTACCTAAATTGTTTAACCCTGGACTGAAATCTTGAGACCTAAAGAAAAAAGGTTTTGAGCCACCCTAACTGCAAAAGTATGACCTAAAATTTATAATATGGCACCTCAGGTCTGTAAACCCTGCTGAAAAATGTATAATTCTCCAAAAGTCCTTTTTATGCACCTTTAGGATATTGCTTTGTACAAGGGATGGCTGTGGTATGGCTGACATTCATGAAGATAGCAAATTTACAGCATATAGTCTGTGGCCCTGAAATGGCCTTCACATCAAAAGGTTTCAGACAGTCTTGTCTCAGTCAATCAAAGAAGCAGTCCAAATTAAAAGCAGGTCACTGAATAACATCATTAGATTCATATTTCCTTTTCATTATTAGTTTACATATTCTTTAAATGCTGACAGTTTCTCAAGAAACCACAAAAGGATTGCATGTTGAGGTGAGCTCTGACTTCAGGTTACATTTTGTTGTCCAACTCAGTGTTTTTGCTTTCCCCAAAAATTCCTATTGGAAGCTGAATGGAAAGCACTATTTTTAGCCTCTCCTATCACCTCTCTGCCCTTAAATTCTGATCAAACGTTAGTAGAACAAATATTTTCTTTATAATATCTTGACCTGATAGGTTACCTGAGGCAAAATTCTAAGTAATTCATATCATGTCATTGCAAATGCAAATGTGACTAAAACATAACTTCACTCTCAACAACTCTGTGTGATATACTTATAGACATTTTGTATGTGTGTGAGTGTGTGTGTGATTGTTTGTGTGTGCACCTGTCTGTTGACCTTTAAAATTAAGAACATAAAGAAGACAGCAAGTGATGAGTATTTAAATAAAAACCCAAGTGCTTAAATGAACAATGATCAGTAAAAGAACAATATCTGCTTCTGGCATTGGTAACTTGATTTATGGTCTGTTCATCAGTTCAACGTAGGGATCCTACTACATTTAGAGATTTCGAGAATTTAGAGATTCATGCTAAAGCCCAATAATACTGATAGATTTCTACACTCCACCTCCATCAATCAACCAATTGGGGGTTTATAAATAGCAGCTACTCACCCATGAGGGTCTCAAGCACTGCCCCTTTGCTACAAGTACCCCTGTGTACTGCCCAGAGACCAGGAAACCCACAGGACTAAGTGTGGTAAAAATGTGCTTTAATACATGTTTTTTCCAACACCAGCAAAAAATACGTTCTCTGAAAATACAGGAGTATGTATCTATTATTTCCACCCACTATGCTTATGTACTTACTAATACTGTTTTTCATAGTAAGGCTAAGAACCCACATTGGGTGAGAAACCAATTCGAAAAATGTATGAATGCGAACAAGGCTATTGCATTTTATTCATTCACTTATTTGGTAATGGACACCTTAACTTCTCTCCTGGGAATCCCCATGTAACCATCCTAACTCCAAACTTAATACAATGGAAAAAGTACCACATTGGCACAACTTCTTAAGCAGCAAGGGAGATTTAGGGTCAGACAAGTGCTTAAACCCAGATTCGGGGGGCGACGTTTTTACAGTTGTAAATGTAATTGGTGACCACACAAACTTTTGTAAAGGAGTCAAACAAATGACATTGCCATGTTAAATTTCTATTATGTTCCTATCTAAATGTATAGTTCTGTATATGCCCTCCAATGCTTTGAGCCAAACATTTTTAAATAATGTTTAGTTCCTGGCTGTAGGCTCACAAAAACCTAGACTAAATAGTTTTCAGTCCAAACTAACCTCACCCTTATTATACTGTGGGATTTCCTGACCCCAACATCACATTCCCACTGCTTACCACCTCCATGACATGGGCACTCCACTTGGACAGCAGCTGGAGACCACGTAAGGCTAGGTCAAAGAGCTCCCTATATTCTTCGTCTGACTTTTGGCTGTCGAGCCCAGAGCCAGTCACCACCTGTGAAGCAAAGACATAAGGCAGGCAAAAATACAGAGCAACAATTAATATTAAATTAGCACACATCTCCATTGTGGCACACTTTTGGATTGGCATACTTTGGCCACAGAGCTACAGAAGACCTAAAGGGAAACAGACAATATTTTACAGCTTGGAACTCCAGGTAGGATACACTTTCTTTTCCTTTAATGGAACGCCATGCATTGTTGCTCTCTGACATTTTGTTGCCATTGTCATACTGTCTACTTTATGTGGGCCACTGCTAGCTTTCCCATGCCTTCTATTCATTGCTTTTGATAGTTATATTCCTATGGCCCTTGCACACCTCCTTCATGCACCCTACAATACGGGGAGCATCCTAATGCCATTCTCCTCTCTGCCTCTTCAGTGCCCTCTTAGTGTCATCTCACTTTAATATGCCTTTCTCCCACTGTCTTAATTTAGCTAATTACTTGGAAATTCCTGTTCAATAAAGATGTTTGCCTGCTTCCGAAGCACCTCCCTGCCTTTCCTCTTTGCTGCTCATGTTAGCTTCACTCAACGGATCCAGCCTTAGCTCATTGTTGCTACAGACCTCTCAGTGTTGCTACAGACTTCTCCTCTAGGGGATCTGCTGCCATCTCACTGATACTGTCACCCTCTCCTTCCAGCCCACCACTCACGTGCCATCCATACCAATCCTTTCCTCGCTGTTTATTTATTGCTTTTACTCCCCAGTCTCTCTGCTTCCCATCTTCTCTTCCCTTGGGTCCCACTGTTACCTCACAAGAGCTGTAGCTCTTTCCCCTCAAGCCTTTTTTTCTTTGGAGCCATCTTTATCTCTTGCTACTGTAGCCCATCAGTGATTTCTCTTTCGCACCTGGCCTCGCTGTAGATCAGTATCTTTTCATGGGCAGTATCGCTCCTCTCTCTGCTGCGTCCTTCCAGGCCACTTTTACCACTTTTAATATAGTCTTTAACCCCATGCACAATTTTCTCTAGGGTTCACTCTTACCTCACTGTTGCTGTAGCGAGCTAGCTCAGAGATGAATCGGATGTGGTCGTCTCGGATCTGCACCATCTGCTCACAGATGTTGTACTGGGGGCTGATGCTGCTTTGGGTGCAGGTCCACCTGGGCAGGAAAGTAAAACCTGTAAGAGAGTCTGAGAGGCATAGGAACTGGGTGGGAGTCACCTGCTAAAAGCTAGAGGATGGTCCAAGGGAACAGCCGCCAGAATAACAAATTGAGAGTGGTCAGGAGATCTTTCAGGTGAAGGGGCAGAAGTATCAGACGGAAAGTTCAGTAAGTTGGGGAAAGAGGCTTAAGAGTGTGGAAACACCTGTTGGTAGGAGCACAATTTGAGATATGCAGAGGTGGCTAAGGGTATCAATGATGATTATTTAGAAAAGCAGAGTTAAACCAGATAACAAGAACAGAGGGCGCTATGAATCACTGGTGAGAGGTATGAAGTCATTGGGTGAGGAGGGTACACAGATGTGTATTTAACCCCACAATGATTTCATGCAGAGAAGATGGTGGTCAAATAACTTTCCATGTGAAGACAGCGCACCCCCTAGAAAGCTGCAGGGATCTAATGATGACTCTGCTGCTTCACTATTATTTGCAAGAAGCTGCTGCTAAATGTTGGATCATTGGCCGCATATTGCCAGCAAAATACGTTAGTTGGTCATCGTGCTCCATAGCAGACCATTTTCTACTGGAACATAACTCTTCCTTTAGTACACCACTCCAGACAGTGCTCCCAGTCATTAAATCCCTCCTCCTGAATAAAGTTAAATCCCCACTTTTTAAATGTACCCTCTACCCAAACCCTAGGGCAGAGGTCTTCAAACTTTTTCATGCCAAGACCCTCCTGTCAAAATTATTTACGCGTAAGGACCCCTTCCTGACAAACATTTTAAGAACTCTGTAATTCTCATCATTAAAAACTATCAACAACCATAAACACCCCCAATTCCAATAGCAAATCATTTTTACCGTGGGGAAATAATATTAAAGAGTGTTTATCAAACCAAAGGTCATTGACCATGAGGGCGTGGTCAGAGGTATGCTTAAAAAGAAAGTGCCTCATTTATGAGGAATTGGCGTAAGGCAGTGTCGCAAGTCTTCTTGCTGCACTGTCATACGCCAATGCGAAAGGGTAGGAATACACCATATTTATAAATATGGTGCATTCCTGCCCTTTCCCACTGCGTTGGCACACAAATTGCTGCCTAGGGCAAATATAGGCAGGATTGATTTTGTGCAGGAAAAAAAATTCCAAGAGGAGTTTTCCTCTTTCTATGTGAGCTACAGAATGCAGCACCCATGGAAAGAGGAAAAAACGAGGAGAAATGAAAACATGTCTCCTCTTTAAGCCTGCTGTGGGGAGGCATAAGGTTTAGGCTCTGCCCCAGGTTTACATGGTTTCGTTAATCTGGAGCAGCATCAAAATCCATGGGCGTTGCATGGGAACAACCACCACAATGCCCATGGAACGCCTACTTGACTGAGTTAGAAAAAGCAGTGACTTGCTCTGCTTTGTCTTACTCCAAATATATGAGGCCATGCAAAGCCACGTAGGGTTACTTTTTGTCACCTGATAGATATGATTGAGAAGCTTGTGCAATCGAAGGTTCAAAAAATGTGACGCTCGGACGGTGCAAGTCTCTCAGAAATCAGCCCCCAAATATTTTGTTCATTTTTTAGGTCATTCACCATCAGGTAGCTACATATAAAATAATGGGTAGCTTAAATGAAAAATAGAAAAATACATTTTAGAAAGTTGTTACTCAGTGAGAAATGCACTGTAGTAATTTAGGAAACCTCTATTAGTTATTGTACTGTAGAGGTCTGTGTGTAACCAGAGAGCCACAGAATTAAATTTGGTTGGTGCAGTGGAGAATAGTGACTTGTGTAGTTTTAGTGCTAAGAGGTCACAGCCTGTGACAGAAAGCTCTATGAATGTTTAAGACATTATTCTATACTTGCATGCACATATTATAACATAGACTGCTACAACTGTGCAAATAGTTTTAGGATAAAATGGAGCTTCCAAAATGTAGAATTTATTAATACCAGACCATATGTAATGTTTTTTGTTTTTTGCATAACTGTTCCTTGAACACCTCCTAAGGGGTGCTAAGCACTGTGTAAATGCAATTACGATTAAAAGTGTGCACTTCACAGCCCAGTTGTTAACTCTTCGTACTACCACTAAAAAAAGACAAATCTTTGCCATCACAATGCTTGGAGTGATTTGAGCAATTAATGCCAGAACCACTTCCAAGCACTCTTTACATTTGCAGATTAACTCGCACATGTGTATTTCATTCAGGCAAGCAGGAAGGATTGTTTTACCTGTCTTCCTTGACTTTTCCTTTCACAGCACATGAGACGCAATTAACTTCGGCTAAAGCATTGACGCTTCCCGGATGGTTGTCTTTTTCTTTTTACAACTTTTAGAATCCAGACAGAAGTGAGGCCTGGAAATGCGGACTCCCTTCCCAGGACTCCAATGCCCCCATAGGGGTCGCACCCCACCGTTTGGAGACCTCTGCCCTAGAGAACCATTTCCGCCATTAAAAGAGAATGAGAGCGCTCACGCCGTTACTAGATGAGCCATACCTACCCTCTCAAGAAACGTCATCCAACAACTGTACATACACTCACATATCAACATGATGATCACCCCTCTACAGTGCTTGCTAAACAGTTATTCAAGTCACTTGAACCAGCCATTCTCTGCCACCCCCTCCTCCTAAACTAATTCCTAGGAACATAGTTCTGCCATGTGGAAGCTGCCTCTGGTCTCTGCTCTGAGCAATGTCTTAACCGGAAGTAAATGGTGGAGAAGAAAGAACTCAAAGCAGGAACAAAGGCGAGGTATGTGTACACACAGATGCACGAATATGTACACACATATACAAGTATATACAGACACGAGCACGAATATGTATACACACACCTAAAGACAAATGAAGCGTAGCAGTGACAGTTACACACACACTAATATATATATATATAAATATGTTTATACATATATATATTTATATATACACACACACACACACACAGACCATCATCTAAAGTCATGAGGACATACACTCAAAGATTGTTTTTCATGCAGACACCAAAGAGTGCACACACATGTGCACAGCCAAACACGCTCCCACAAACACATATACATTATACATACACACACACATACACTTACACAAACACATACGCTCTTGGAATTACAAGCATGTAATTTGTGGACACACAAGTTAGCAAGCATACACCTGCAACCTCCCACTAGTTTTGTGTACTCATCTTCAGAAAACTGAACTAGACCTGCACATAACCTTAAGGAAGCTGATGCCTCAGAAAGGCATATGCAAGCCAAGTACAACCCTTCACCTAAAAAACAGATGTTGTGAATCACATGGTATTTCACTTGAGTTGCTCCGTTGAAGTGTGATTCGAAGATATTTTTCTTGTATTACTCTCTGCCGTGCAATATGGCTGAAGTGTGTCGCAGCTTTGTTTCAATTATTGGGCTGCTTACATGGATAGCTGTGCTTGAGTGGAATGAGTGTTCAAGTGTGTTGTGATTTCTCTGGACTTCGTCCTTCTATGGATCGTTTGAACTTTGCCTTTGGACCATTTATAGACGTTATTAGGCACTAGGTAACTCTGCCTCCAGGGGCACAAAGTAAATTGCTTTTACCAAATACCCTGCAAAACAGCTTTCTCTTTTCTTTGACACTCTTACATAATGCTTTAGCGCTCCAGGTGAGAACCACTGTATTTCTTCTGGACCTCTCTTTTTATACACTCTGTAGTCCTGCTAGCCATATAGGTAAGCATTTCAGCACCCCAAATAGGGATAGTAAGCGCTAAATAAATATTACAATACACTACTGGCAAACGTTTATTCCCCCTCTTTTGGCTACGCTTAGATATGCCTGAACCAATACCGTTTACACAGGTTTCCACTGAGGCACATTTAAAGCTTACAAGAGATGTTTATGGAGTTAGGGAGTTGCAGACTCTAAGGCCAGTCCCTTACCTTCATGGTCTACTGCGTGTGGTTGTTCTCATGGGCCAGGTGTGATAGTCAGCATGAAGAGGTCAGACGTGTGATGGAGTACCCTGTCCCCCAAATCCTCAGTTTACCTAGTGTATTCGAAGTCGAGCAGACTTTCATTGTTTTCAACCGCAGTGCCCTCCCTGGCTCCGCTGTCAGCAACCTCACTCCAATGGCCCATCACAGGTGCCATACGAATAAGGACATCAGACTGTCCATCCTATTAAGTGCTGACAATTTAATGTATTTTTTGCGTCCGTCACCATGTGCAAAAACATGGCAGTCACTGACAGACAAAAATAATGCCCCTGATACCCTGAGGGAAATCTCCTAGGTTGTGGAGTCATTTTTGTTTTGTGGAAACAAACTCTCAGGTTGGGAGTTTTTTTAATGTAAAATAAAATAGTTTGGTGTACGCCACCTAACGCGCAACAACTATCCATCATACTTTTAGTCCCTTCACAGAAGCCGCTGTTACAGTGTTTCCACTGAAGGCACAGAGAACACTACTGGAAGTGATCTCTAAATTTGGCGAGCAGTAGTCAGACAGGGTGGCGGGTGTAATGTGCTTTACAACCCTGACGGACAGACAAGCTGCTCACCAAACTCTTAATCGATACTCTAGTCTTCGGCACTCCAGCCAATATGGAGTAACCTGTGCCTAGCACATTAATGTAAGGAAGACTACTCTTTGAATCAGCCACTCTGTCTTACACAGAGCAGGTGGTACACAGCCTGCTTTTGAAAGGTAGACAGAGATGAGTGACTGTGCCAGCATGCAGGAGGATGTCTGGGGGGGGGGGACTATGGGATGCCCTTTCCCCCTTTTAGAGGATGCAGTTGGGTAGCTCAATTGACCTTGCAGCACCTCTTTGTGATGCTCAGTCAGTGCATCCCATGACAGCCCCTTTTCATCTGTACACACATGTCCATTATGCAGCATGGCACAGAAGCAAAGTGTTTCCATCATTGACGTGGGGCCATATACACATGGAAATGCGGGAACACCTCCTTAAAACCATGTTGGCACTACACATGAACCTGCATTACCTGTATCACAGAAGTAGCCCTGCAAGCTTCTGCAACCACTTCTGTATTACCAAAGTGCCCTGGGAGAGCAGAAAGGGGGTGCACATGCATGTTGTGTCCATGGCACACTTTATATATGCGCCTGGTCTCTCACACAACTTTATATCACTCAAATCCATATATCTCACACACATACTTCATATCTCATACACAGCCTTACACGTCACACCCGCAGGCACTTCACACACATAACACAGGCCTTGTGCACAGAAATTCGTCCTTACACATGACACAGAACATCCAATGACTGCCCTCCCTGAGCTCCCAGAGAGTCCAAGAGACATTACGGCAGGCACTCACTTGGACTTGTTCTCCTCATAGTGAGCACTGGTCTTAATGTATCTGGCCAGCTCTATCTGCATATCCCCGAACAGAGGCACCACCTGCAGCTGCTGCAAGAGAGAAGAAAAGCACCTGTCAGCACTGAAGTTCACCTGTGAGAAATAGGGGTTCCCTATCTCAGACTTACTGGGATATGAAAATCCAAGTAATCCTTAAATTGTCCTTGCCAGAAGAATGTGATCCCCATCTCAATCATAAAGCCTGACACAGCAGAGTGATCACCTTAGTGTCAAGCTTCACCTGGGAGCAAGCTTGAGGTGCCCGACTCCACGTCATACATTCTGACTTCCCAAGGGCGGAGAGGGCTCCATAAGCCCAGAGATTCACCTAGCACGAGAAGGGAGATTCATCTTAGACACTGCCTTCATCTGTGCAGAGAAAGACCTTCTAATGGCGATCTTCACCCAGTAGTAAGTAGGAGATCCCATTTCAGACACTGCTTTCTCCAGGGCGGAGAGACATCAACAGGAAGGAAGAGCTATACCTACATTTCTGACACAGTGCCTGCCTCTGGTAGCGGCCTCCCCTCAGTATGATATTAAGGAGTCCCCCTCCTGGACATAATACCTACAAAAGGGCACAGAGACCACTCCTACTATATTCACCATACTATACCCATGAATTTCTCCTGATTTATTTTCACCTTCACTTTTTTTAGTACCCATACGTTTTCTACACTCCTGCTTGACTCCCTTTTTAAATTTTCGATCGATTACTTCCTGCTACCCACCTCCGTTGTCTTCGCCCTTTACACCCTCTCTACCCTTTTACCTTTCTCTTGATGGCATATGCCCTTTTCAAGAAAACATACCATTTTTGTGGAAAAAGCATTTTGTCATTTTGGTATTTCTCTCACAGGTAGTTTTGTCAGCCCGATTTCCTAAGGCAGGCATTCCTCAGGGAGGAAATAATGTCAAAATGACGGCATACCGGGCCCAATCTCATGGTCTCAGAGACAGAAGCAACTTTCTCTGGAGTCCCACATTTCCTCTAAACTCCAAATACTAGAGAACTATTTAAATGTATCCTTGAGTTAATCTTTGCGACAATAGAAAAAGTGTTTCATCGCAACTACACATATGAATAAGCCATAACCATTGCAATGGCCTACATTTATGACATAAATCAATCACCATCATTTGGGGATGAGAAGCCTATGTGATGCCATCCCTCAAGCAATTCAGGCATGTGTCTATTTACAGCTGTGAAATAAACTTCTTTCTGGCAGGTCTCGGGGTGAGAATACTCCAACATTTCCCAGGTATGGGAGTCTGCAGTGGTCGGCGTCATCATTAAAACCAGTCTCTCCCTCCTAAATACACTCTGTGCTGGACTACAGGCAGGGAGAAAGGGGGGGGGGCAGAAGCATTCTAAAGAGGCATTTTATTTTGGGACATGCAGTTTGTGAGGGGGAAAATTGACTTTCCCATGCTGGTAAGTTCAGGCCTGTACCATTTTAGTTCTCTTCACTAGCAAGTACCACAGGTATATCT
The DNA here is from genome assembly GCF_964263255.1 of Lissotriton vulgaris. Taxonomy (NCBI): domain Eukaryota; kingdom Metazoa; phylum Chordata; class Amphibia; order Caudata; family Salamandridae; genus Lissotriton; species Lissotriton vulgaris. The sequence goes on from NC_141695.1 coordinate 853,966,577, forward strand.
GAAGATGAGCAGGAATATTGAGTGCGGGCCCTCAGTTCCCTAGGCATATGTTGAACCTGAAACTCAAAGGGAAGATTAAAAGGCAAACTTCATGTGGCAGCATTTATATTGTATTGGCATTATTGCCCTTATTAGCATTACTTATGTATGCAGTACAACATGGCACGAGGACCCTGCAGCAGAAACATTTTACAACAGACCAATGCACATCTAGTGGCATTGATTTTGGTAACATCGTAGCTTGAAAGTGGCATGACGTCACATCATAGTAGGGAGGGAGGCTTTCAATAGGCACTATTGAGGAAGGGGTGTAACCAGACCATAGTCTCTTCGTCCGGAACACCAGGTGAGGTAGAGACATTAGACACTTCTGTAGATTTCCTTAAATGCATGGGATCTTCTCATAACTGTTAACTGGAATCATCTTGAATTGGGATCCACTAACTACTGATAGCCTCTCTGTCTAAATAAGTACTAGGCCTAAGACATAGCTTGGTACTTTACAACAATAATCTGTTTCATCTCTTTAAGCCTGAGGGCCACGCTGTTTGTGCACTAAACATCCAAAAGGGATGGCAACCATTTGGAAAATTCTCCTAGGATGATATTGGACCCTAGAACCACCTCCACTGAGGTGTCTGAAACGTCCTGGCTGCTGTGAACTCAGAAGAGGCCAAGACACAGAAGAGGGTCTTTGTAATAAAAACACCACTGGCAAAATCGGATCAGAGTACAAAGTCTACAGGTCGCTTATCTAAATCAGAGGCATAACATGTTGTGGATCCTGGAGTGCAGACATGGTTTGAACCCTGAAATAAACAGGGAGCTACCAGCACTCAACTTCTCTGTCTGGAGGAAGAAGACCCTTTTTGAAGACATAATCTTTATAGGGCCGAGACATACCCATAGTATCAAAGCCCAAAGCCCCTATGCAAGATGCTTGCACCCCGGCCCCTAGACACAAGGCCCACATTAGTGATCCCATGATGAGTAGGACTGAGCCTCACCTGCCAGAAAGAAAAAAACTGCTTTCACAGATACATAGTCTGCACATGCTCTGCCAGAGAGGAAAAAAGGTCAGGTAGAGAATATGCCACAGACAAACACCTAACCTCAATACACAACCTGCACTGGGGCTTAATACTCAACAGCAGGCAAGGAGACAGGTGGCGAAGGGTCTCGAAAGGTTTGATGAAAAACAGTAGGAGTAGTGGAAGGGTCACAAAGCAGTGAAGGGTGAAATACCAGAAAATACTAGCGGAAGAGAGAAAAACTCAGGAAGCCGCTGCCGAACAGAAACATTAGTTTTGCTTTAAAACCTGGTTGGATACAAAATAAAGAATATCATGCCTGACCTTAAAGAACTTATCGATCTTGCTGAGATTAATACGCTTCTTGGCGTCCAGTTTGTAGATATTACTGATGTTGCCATCCATGAGATAGAGCCCGAAGCCCATCACCTGCCGAGAAAATGAGTGATCCATAAGAGTTCTCTTAAAGGCATTCTCATTCACATAGGGTGATGCACTCACTTTGACATTTACTCACATTCACTCACAAATGGAGTGCATGTCACAAATGGGGTCACACTCAATCTCACGCTCAGACTATGCTTATTATTTCTTTGAAATCACACTCATATCTTAGGACTCACCTAGAATGGACCCGTACTCAGGGAAGCCCGCTGGAAGACATGCACCTCAATTGTGCTACCCTCACTCATAAAGAAATAACATGTTATAAGGTTCATATTGCATAAGTTCACATTCACCTCCAAAAAGCTCATTGACCAAGAATAGCCACACTTTCCATGAAGACACACAGTGCTGAAAAGGACTCATGGCCACAAAAAAATGAGCTAATCTCCTCCCAAACCAACTCACCTCATCTCAACACTGAAATTGAGTGAGCTAAATGTACAGAAAGTAATTTACACTTCTCTTCTGTTAGCACACACTTATCTTCACTGAGTTTACACCCCTTTAAAACGAACTCACACTGTTTCGAAGAACTCAGTTCACTTAATGGTCTCGCACCTATACATAACTTTTTTCATCACCTCAAAATGGCCTTATCAAAAGGATATGCTCCCAGAGATCTTCAAAGAATGCTGACCCACGTATCGGAGTGCCACACTGACCTTGAATGACCTTACAACTAACATGAAGGGCGGCAGCATCACCTTGAATGGTCTTATCCTCACCTTGAATGGTCTTATCCTCACCTTGAATGCCCTCACGCTCTACTTTGAAGAAATGATGCTCACCTAGGATGATCTCAAACTCACTTTGAATTTTCTAACTCTCACTCTAAATGGTCTCATACTGAACATAAATCTTTTCATGCTCATCTCTAAAGATCTAATGCTCACCATGTTGGGAATTACGCTCAAAATGTAGGAGCTAATGCTCACCTAGAATGGGCTCACACTCATCGTAAATGGGCATCCGCTCAACTCTAAATGTGTTCACACTCATATTTAAAAGCGTCTGCATTTATTTACTGCAATTCCACACTCAAAAGGCCAAACATATCATTCCAACGTGGGCTATCCCGTGCACTCTGAGGTGGAAGAAATCAGTCCAGTGGCCTTCCATCGAACAGGAGTGCATTGACGGCTTGGCATTGGTGTGTCATATGCATCCTTTGGATTAATCCATGTGCATTTGCTCTTGAGTCTACATTTGTGGCTAGTCCTTACATGAGGGTGCTCAGTAGGCTGCAGTTGCCCTGGTGATTTTGCTCAGAAGCTTATTTTATTATCATCTGTCAGATAGGGGCAATTGTATAGTGGTCACCTGGCATCTAACCCTTGTGCATGATCAGATTGAGTGATTTGAGCACCTTGCCTTACCCCGGTGATATTTTAATTAGTTCATGCTTTGGGATTCAACATCTGTTCCCAATAGGAATGTAATTGCCTTTTCTATTCTTTCATCACTGTGTGGGGTAATAATGTAGGCTGAGGGAGCACGGGGTTGAGGGAAGGACAGACAGAACAGTATAGTGTGGGAAGCACTCCCGGGCCGAGCTGTGCATCAAGGGGAAAACGGCATTGGTGATGTTGTCAGAGAAGACATGTGGATTAGCACAGGGAATGGGAGGTTGTGGGGATAGAGAACGTGGTTGAAAGCCAAGGGTTACAGGGGTAATATAAAGGCACAGATATCACATTCTGTTTACTACAAATCCTAAATCAAATCACATGATGCCCATGAGTACCCAGCAAGGATTTGGCACCGAAAACACTGATTGCTCTAGAGCCAAAAGAACATTCCTTTTCGAAATCTTATCTTTATGTTTTTTACTGACTCTCCAATCAGCCCTTTCCCTATTGCTACACATTGTATTTTCTAAGAACTGGCACACAAATATATGTAGACTGTGGATGCAATGTCAATAACATCACTAGGAGTTATTTTCTGTTTCCTTTTTTTTATAACCAATTTTATTGGAATTTTAGAAAACAGTAATACAAAAAGTAAGCATCTTAAATTGCTAGCAAATGTAGGTAACACATATCTGTCACTTATACACTTATCAACACCAAGCATCACTAAACATTTACCGTGGTAAGGCCTAGACAGCAGTAATACCACCATTTGTCACAAATTCTATTTCTTCTCCAGTTTCCGGCGTGCGCGCTTGGAGGCCAGGAGCTCGTCGGTGAACAAGGTGGCTCTCTTGCTCGCGTGGTTGTTGGAGGGTTTCTTCAGTGGGGCAAGGGGGTTGGCACAGTCGTTGATCCACTGCCTGAGGTTGCGGGCTGCGGCGTTTGGGTTGGTGGGTTAGGTGGGTGGGTTCTTGGAGAGGGTGGTGATCAGCTGATCTTCGGTGACTTTGCTCCAGCAGTGGCGAGACAGCTGTTGGGTGCGATGGAGCATGGTTGGTTTTTTGAAGGTGAAGTGAATGCAGCGGTGGTCGGTGCAGTGGGATTCAGTTGTGTGGTCCAAGGTGACGTGGGTGCTTGTGGAGAAGATGGCGTCCAGCGTGTAACCAGCGGCGTGGGTGGGCGCGGTGACAAGTTGTCTGAGGCCGAGGTTGGTAAGGTTGTCGATCAGCGTGGAGGAGTTGGTGTCGTTGTTGTTCTCGAGGTGGAAGTTCAGGTCCCCGAGGAGGATGTAGTCCGTGGAGGCGAGTGCGTGGGTGCTGGCAAGGTCGGCGATGGAGTCGCTGAAGCGGGCACGGGGTCCGGGGGGTCTGTAGATGAGAGTTCCATGTTGAGGTCGGTGTGGATCCGGAAGTGCAGGTGTTCGGTGGTGTTGAGGGAGTCGTCTGCGTGGGTGGTGACCTTGAGGGTGGACTTGTGGACGATGGCTATTCCTCCTCCGATGCTGTTGGCGCGTTCCCTGCGGGTGATCGTGATTCTGTCTGGGATGGCTACGGCGATGTCTGGTGCAGAGGAGTCGTTCCACCACGTCTCGGTCAGGAAGGCTACGTCCAGGCCAGTGGTGTTGAGCAGGTCCCAGAGCTCGATGGCGTGTTTGCGTGCAGAGCGGGTGTTGAGGAGTATGCAGCGGAGGTGGTTGGGTCTGGTTCTTGTTGGTTTGATGGCTCTGTCACAGGTGAATCTGCAGCTGCGCCAGGAGAAGAGACCGTGGGTGTGTTTCGGGGTGGCCTGGTTGCAGCGTTGGTCTCGGCCGGTGTTGAGAGCATGGAGGGAGTGGGCGTCGTAGCTGAGTCTGGGTCGGGTCCGGTGGGGGGCGCGGAGGCCAGGGGTTCCAGCGCTGGGTGCGGTCCAGGCACGGACGGTGCAGATGGGCTTGCCTTTGGTGCGCCAGCGGCGCCCCCGCTGAGCGCGGCCGTAATGTGGCCGTGTAGCGGTTTCCATATCAGGGGATGTGGGAGGGAGGAACAGCTGGGAGGCGGGAGCAGACGCCGAATGGGATTGCAGGTGGGCAGGGACGCAGCAGTGGGAAAATCGGGTGAGGGCCGCGGGAGAACTAGGCACAGGAAGGAAAAACAAGTTTAGGCAAGAAAACAAGTACAGGCACAGAGGAATAAAATCAAGTCTGGGCAAGAGAGCAAGTTAGGCACAGGAGAATAAAAACAAGTCTGGGCAAGAAAGCAAGCACAGGCACACGAGAATAAAATCAAGTCTGGGCAAGAAACCAAGTACAGGCACAGGGGAATAAAACAAGTCTGGGCAAGAAAGCAAGTGCAGGCACAGGGGAATAAAAACAAGTCTGGGCAAGAAAGCAAGTTAGGCACAGGGGAAAAATTCAAGATTAGGCAAAAACAATGCAGGCAGAGCCATATAGCAGCGTGGGGAGCGACCTGCCTGCGAGCAGGGTCATAGGTCGCTCCTTTCACCGCTGCTTGGCTTCCCTATTGTTCCCCAGGTCCTCCGGGATTCCAAGTAAGGCTATCTTCGGTGTCAGAGCGATCGGATATCCTAGTACTCAGGAGAGGGAGTCACCAGTCCGTTTTCAGAAGTCCTCAATACAGGGTCATTGCAAGGTCACGTGGTAGAAGTCAACTTCTGGGTAGTCACATTGTGGACAGGCAGGGGTTGCAACCCGGCTCGCATGCAATAGGTTTTGAGGTGTAGGATATGAGGTGTGGAGGAAGCTTAGCCCATTTATGGCGACCCATACAGGTCTCTCGCCAGTTGATGTCCTCGAGGGGATCCATACAGCATTCCCATTTCTGTCTGAAGGGGAACAGGGGCATTACTTACTAGTGTCACATAAATTTGATAGACCCCTACTTTGCTGATTCTCTCTACGAATTTGGCTTCTAGAGGGTTATACTCGGGCAAGAAAACTAGGTCAGTTCTATATTCTGCCAGGGCGTGTCAGAGTTGGAGGAATTTGTGGAACTGGGTCTTGGAGATGTTTAATTGTGCCTGCAGTTTCTGGAAGGTACATCATTGGCTTCACCCCAGACGCCCCCTAGAGTTGAAATTCTGATCTGGTCCCACTTGGCAAACTTCTTCAGTTGCACTGTATGGTGGAGGTATCGGCTGCGCAAAAGGGGATCTAGCAGGTCAATCTACCACTCAAACCCGTGAAGCGCAGTGTCGCCTACAAAGATAAGCACACTATTCCTCTGGCCTCCAGGAGGTTTCAGAGGATTGGGTCTCTGTATAGGAGTCAATCACCTTGCCCAACCCTAATAAGGAGAGTTATGCACTGTATGCCGGGTCGATCAAGCTTCCACATAGCGAGTCGTTTACCACCAGGACATGGGAGGCTCGAAATTACAACTGTATATCAACCATTCCCATTTTTCTATCATATGGTGATTCTTGGCATTTGTTTATGATGATACAAGGGGGGTTATTAGACCACAGGAAGGAACGGACATTATGAGCTAGGGCAGTGAACCAAGAGTTAGGGATCATCAATGGAAGGTTTTGAAGGGTATACATGAAACGAGAGAGGACCATCATTTTAAAGAGGGAGACTCACCCCAGGATGGTGAGCAGTATAGATGACCAACACAATAGTTCCTTTTCCTCTTGGTAAGGAGCGTCTTGAGGTTCAGGGACCTCGTGAGCTTGGGTTCCAGGGCTATAATGACGCCCAGGAATTTAAAACTATGGTACCAGATCGGCATAGTGCCCTGCCAGGAGACAGATTACTTATTGCTGCAGACTGAAACCAGAAGGGATTTGTTTTTATTCAGTCGGAGGCCTAAGGCCTCTCCATTTAGGTTAGAAGCCATACTTATTTGGGTCCATAGAGATGGTGATTAATAAGGAACATCAGGACATAGTCAGAGAAAGTTGCGTTTCAGTCTTCAAAGCCATCTCCCCAATCCCAGCCAGCAATGTGGGTGTTGCAGCGCACCAGTCTGGCCAACAGTTCCAGAGCAAAGAGGAATGGAGAGAGTGGAGACCCTCGGCTAGGGAAGGGTTCTGGCAGGGCCCGTTCACCTGGACCGGGGTTGTTGGGTAAATGTAGAGGAGACGAGCCTAACATAAGAGTGACTCTCGATCTGAACCCCATACATTCTAGGACTTCATCCAAGAAAGACCAGTCAGTAGAGTCAAATGCCTTTAATAGTCTTTAATTTAGCGTGTTATTAAATACGTACGAGTAGTTGTTAGTCCTTCTACACAATTTATGGGAGTCATTTTAGTGGTTTAAAATTTAAATATTTTAAGGAAATGTGTTAACTGTTATGAAGTTCTCTGGTAAACCAATTACATTCATCTTAGAGAAAAATAATAATATATTCTAAGTTGTAGCATTTAATTGAAATTCTTTAAGAAAATGTTTACAACCTAGAATATATGAAGGTATTCTTTGGACGATTGGTACTCTGCGAGTGCTTGCACACTTAATTAAGCTGCTGATACAAGGCATGTTCGACATTCAAGTTGCTAAGAGCATATACAGAGAAGAGGAGTGTGCAACCTCAAAGGAAAATTTGAGGTGCAATGCACCATTTTAGCTAAGGGCATAGGCTAACCATGTTACACTGAAATGCCTTTGTTGCTGAACAGAAGGAGTACAGCTGATGACGCTCAGCAGTGTGCATCTCTTCAATGTATGTTACGCTTCTATCTCAATTTTCAAATACTTGGAAGTTTACTTGACAAGACGGCTAACAAAGGTATATCTAAACAATTTTAAATAGATTGTAAGGGAAATAATATCAATATAATTTGAATGTTTAAGGACTTGTTATGACATTTATTTTTTACTATTATGTCAGAGCAAGTTAGTAACAATGGACACACAGGAGGAGATTAAAAAACGATTATTTAAAGAAATAAGGAAAATTTTACAAGATGCAGTTAAGGCCCTGCTACAAAGGAAAAGGAAAGTGGGTTTGGTCCAGGACAAGTCGGCAGCTTGGTAAGTCTCGGAAGATGACCATTAGGGGTCCTGGAAGGAAATGTACCAAGAAGAGGAAACATTTTTTATGAGACTTTTTGAGCCATATCCCATGGATTTGGTGTCCTAAGAGGCACTAATAGAGGGAAGGATATCCCTGCAAAAGATGCCGTACTTTAATGTGTGAGTTTACAGGGAATTCGTTTGGAGACAACCACAACTGAAAATCAGAAGTTACCAGAATGGTGAAAATAGTTTGCAAATGCAGGACTAATATTATAGAGAAGTAAAGCAGTTTTACTGAGAATTAATCTAACATTGGGACATAATGCCAAAAAAGAGTTTAGCGAGGCAACTAGAGACTCTTGTTTGAAGAAGAAATGGTCAAATCCCATGGGAAATATGTGGCCACATTTAATGCTTTGGATAAAGCAAAAACATCTATGCGGAAGGAATTTGCAGGAAACTAAGTGTAGAGGAAAGAAAAACATGCATTTTTTTTAGAGATGACAGCATGTTATTTTGCACTTCACAATTTCAAAAAGCAGGTAGGGGACCTATAGAGATCAATTTGCTTCCCATTTGACTTTTAACTAGAGAATTACATCAGTCTGTTAGCCCGGATCCAGAGCTTTGGTAAAGGATGCTTTCAGTAAGAATTGGAAAGGGATGAAAGGCTATGCATTTCCTCAATTCTCTATGATTTAGAGAGTTTTATTCCAAGAGAGAAGGTAGAATTGTCAGAGAGTTCTACTGACCCCATTTTTGTACATTGTTTTCTTGAGCTTTGGAACTGGTAGTGGGAATTCCTTTTCTGATTCCACCTTGAAAATGTTTGTAGTAGGCGTACAAGAGGAGGGACATCCATTATTTTAGTGAGGTGTGCTCAACCTTCAAGTCTGGAAAAATTCAGGAAAATTCACAGATTTTTCATTAGAGAGGCTTCAGAATTCCTCAATGAAATCTAAGCCTCAGGGGCAAAGAAGAGATATCAGTGTTTGTGGACTGGTTACACTGGTGTTTGGCAATTGTTCAGATCTTGTGGAGGCTGATGAATTAAAGATAGCAAACATTTGGCAGAATGATTTGGGAAAGGCATGAGTTACTGGACAGGACATGGGAGGCTCGAAATTACAACTGTATATCAACCATTCCCATTTTTCTATCATATGGTGATTCTTGGCATTTGTTTATGATGATACAAGGGGGGTTATTAGACCACAGGAAGGAACGGACATTATGAGCTAGGGCAGTGAACCAAGAGTTAGGGATCATCAATGGAAGGTTTTGAAGGGTATACATGAAACGAGAGAGGACCATCATTTTAAAGAGGGAGACTCACCCCAGGATGGTGAGCAGTATAGATGACCAACACAATAGTTCCTTTTCCTCTTGGTAAGGAGCGGCTTGAGGTTCAGGGACCTCGTGAGCTTGGGTTCCAGGGCTATAATGACACCCAGGAATTTAAAACTATGGTACCAGATCGGCATAGTGCCCTGCCAGGAGACAGATTACTTATTGCTGCAGACTGAAACCAGAAGGGATTTGTTTTTATTCAGTCGGAGGCCTAAGGCCTCTCCATTTAGGTTAGAAGCCATACTTATTTGGGTCCATAGAGATGGTGATTAATAAGGAACATCAGGACATAGTCAGAGAAAGTTGCGTTTTAGTCTTCAAAGCCATCTCCCCAATCCCAGCCAGCAATGTGGGTGTTGCAGCGCACCAGTCTGGCCAACAGTTCCAGAGCAAAGAGGAATGGAGAGAGTGGAGACCCTTGGCTAGGGAAGGGTTCTGGCAGGGCCCGTTCACCTGGACCGGGGTCGTTGGGTAAATGTAGAGTAGACGAGCCTCACATAAGAGTGACTCTCGATCTGAACCCCATACATTCTAGGACTTCATCCAAGAAAGACCAGTCAGTAGAGTCAAATGCCTTTAATAGTCTTTAATTTAGCGTGTTATTAAATACGTACGAGTAGTTGTTAGTCCTTTTACACAATTTATGGGAGTCATTTTAGTGGTTTAAAATTTAAATATTTTAAGGAAATGTGTTAACTGTTATGAAGTTCTCTGGTAAACCAATTACATTCATCTTAGAGAAAAATAATAATATATTCTAAGTTGTAGCATTTAATTGAAATTCTTTAAGAAAATGTTTACAACCTAGAATATATGAAGGTATTCTTTGGACGATTGGTACTCTGCGAGTGCTTGCACACTTAATTAAGCCGCTGATACAAGGCATGTTCGACATTCAAGTTGCTAAGAGCATATACAGAGAAGAGGAGTGTGCAACCTCAAAGGAAAATTTGAGGTGCAATGCACCATTTTAGCTAAGAGCATAGGCTAACCATGTTACACTGAAATGCCTTTGTTGCTGAACAGAAGGAGTACAGCTGATGACGCTCAGCAGTGTGCATCTCTTCAATGTATGTTACGCTTCTATCTCAATTTTCAAATACTTGGAAGTTTACTTGACAAGACGGCTAACAAAGGTATATCTAAACAATTTTAAATAGATTGTAAGGGAAATAATATCAATATAATTTGAATGTTTAAGGACTTGTTATGACATTTATTTTTTACTATTATGTCAGAGCAAGTTAGTAACAATGGACACACAGGAGGAGATTAAAAAACGATTATTTAAAGAAATAAGGAAAATGTTACAAGATGCAGTTAAGGCCCTGTTACAAAGGAAAAGGAAAGTGGGTTTGGTCCAGGACAAGTCGGCAGCTTGGTAAGTCTCGGAAGATGACCATTAGGGGTCCTGGAAGGAAATGTACCAAGAAGAGGAAACATTTTTTATGAGACTTTTTGAGCCATATCCCATGGATTTGGTGTCCTAAGAGGCACTAATAGAGGGAAGGATATCCCTGCAAAAGATGCCGTACTTTAATGTGTGAGTTTACAGGGAATTCGTTTGGAGACAACCACAACTGAAAATCAGAAGTTACCAGAATGGTGACAATAGTTTGCAAATGCAGGACTAATATTATAGAGAAGTAAAGCAGTTTTACTGAGAATTAATCTAACATTGGGACATAATGCCAAAAAAGAGTTTAGCGAGGCAACTAGAGACTCTTGTTTGAAGAAGAAATGGTCAAATCCCATGGGAAATATGTGGCCACATTTAATGCTTTGGATAAAGCAAAAACATCTATGCGGAAGGAATTTGCAGGAAACTAAGTGTAGAGGAAAGAAAAACATGCATTTTTTTTTTAGAGATGACAGCATGTTATTTTGCACTTCACAATTTCAAAAAGCAGGTAGGGGACCTATAGAGATCAATTTGCTTCCCATTTGACTTTTAACTAGAGAATTACATCAGTCTGTTAGCCCGGATCCAGAGCTTTGGTAAAGGATGCTTTCAGTAAGAATTGGAAAGGGATGAAAGGCTATGCATTTCCTCAATTCTCTACGATTTAGCGAGTTTTATTCCAAGAGAGAAGGTAGAATTGTCAGAGAGTTCTACTGACCCCATTTTTGGACATTGTTTTCTTCAGCTTTGGAACTGGTAGTGGAAATTACTTTTCTGATTCCACCTTGAAAGTGTTTGTAGTAGGCGTACAAGAGGAGGGACATCCATTATTTTAGTGAGGTGTGCTCAACCTTCAAGTCTGGAAAAATTCAGGAAAATTCACAGATTTTTCATTAGAGAGGCTTCAGAATTCCTCAAAGAAATCTAAGCCTCAGGGGCAAAGAAGAGATATCAGTGTTTGTGGACTGGTTACACTGGTGTTTGGCAATTGTTCAGATCTTGTGGAGGCTGATGAAGTAAAGATAGCAAACATTTGGCAGAATGATTTGGGAAAGGCATGAGTTACTGGACAGTTAATTGTTACCGGTTGGCAACAGCAGCAGGGCACTCTCTGTTACATGGTGCTTTTGTAATTGGAAGTCCTTTAATCTGTAGTGTTCTGAAAGGAACTCATCTGAAAAGCCCACTCAGAGCCATGTTTGAGAGTCTTTAGGATGTTGATTTGATTTCCAAGTTATTCAAATGATGGGCATTAAATATGTTTTCAGCTCTCAGAGACCATATCTGAATTGGTTTGTTATCCTAAAATTGACTCCTATCCTAAATTATGTGTAATTGAGATGCATTACGGAATATGGAAGAAGGGTTTAAGAGAACTGAAGCTCAGGAGTGGACCAGTTGTTAATTTTATACATGTTACATTTTATTTTCATACATGAACCCTCATGGCAGTTACAGCATTTGCTGGGACTCCTCCTGCCCCAGCCGTTGACATGGCATTCTACTTTTGTTCATGGGCTGGTGTCATCTCACAGGGGCCAAACTCTGGGGAGGTGAAGCCATCTGCATTTTGACATTTTCTTATGGGTTAAAGGTGCAGATTTCAGATCACTGGTGTGCCAGAAATGTATACGTTAAAAAATGTCAGTTAACTCTGTTGAGTAATGTATTTGTTTGAGAGATCTGAGTTTTGTCGTGCCTGCGTTTGGACTCATCATAAAGTAGCGCAGAGGGATAGTGTGCCTCCAGCAAAGCACAATGTGTACCAGGCAGATTTAAGAATTATTTTTTTATGTTGACAGCCCAGTGGGTTACTGCTTTTTTGTCACAAGGAACCTTTTAGTTTATTGCAGTTCATAAAATGTAATCCTAATATAGCACAGTGAGCCATAAACAAAAATCAAATTGCAGCATTCAAGTTGAAAGCAACAGGTTTACAGCCCCAACCACTATATTATGTTTTAAATCCTGTGTTTCTATTTCTCCGGACTAAGCAGTCCTAACGTATAATCCCTAACAATATGGATAACATGTGACGTTGTAGTCCTCGTTGTCTTAAGCAGGGCCACTATAGTTATGTCTTCAGAGACGGCCAAATTATTTGGCAGATTTGAGTTAATTATGAAGCAGAAAAAAACAAACTATGTGGAGTAATTGGGCACATTTTTGTAGTAGTATTACTTAATTATTTGTTCATTTTGTAAACTTGTTAACACTGTCTGGGCATAGGTTACACCTCATTCGTACCAGTTTAACACCCACATATATCAATAAGCAACAAAAAGATGACCAGTCACTTTTTGCAAAGGGCCTTCCACTGTGCAGAAACATGTGTTGCCATATTTTTTGTAACTTTTGAATTATTTGAGCTAAATTCCGCAGAATATGTGGCAGATGATGGACTATGTGACAAATGCAGCAAATCTATAAGTAAACGAAAATCGCAGCAGCTGGGCATTTGAATAATTCCAGTGGCCCTGGTCTCAAGTAACATTTCCTATACATTGGCTTACACACTTATACAAGCCATTGTGTCTGTATGTGTGTGATATAATGTACTCCAACACCCTAGTCTACCCTACATACTTGGAACGAGTATCAGTGTAAAAGAAATTAACTGCGCATGAGAGCAGATCTATGTAGAGATGAGGGGCACCATTGGAGGGTGGTACTGATTAACTCATTGGAGAAGGAGGTGTAGGGGTGAGTCACAACACAAATTCTCACACCATCTGGCACCAGCACTAAAGTCGGCCCTGTCAGCGCCATAGCTATCAATCCTGCAGCCTGTGCAGTACCCCAAGTCCTGAGGTAACAGCACTTCAGCAGCTGACTGATGTACAGCTGGTAGGAAGGCATAGGCTATGAACGGAAGGTTTGAATTTGATTGTAATCAGTGTTTCTATAAAGTTTTTGTTTCAACATTTCTGGTTAATGGAAAATGAAGAGCACAAGTAGAAATGGCTACATATCATGACTGATGTGCTCTAAACCCAGAATCTTCTAGTGCTGCACTGTAACCTGCCAGATTACTGCTGGAACCTTGGATGGATTTCTCCCTAATTCTTTGAAAAATGTACTTTCCTTTTCTTAACAGTGATTTTCTGACTGTATGTATGTATGTGAGTTCAGCATTGCAACCTTAGCTAAAGGGCAGAAGAGCACTGTACAAGGTCCAAAACACAATATGTCTGGACACCTGTGCCAAATCTTGGAGGGATATATTTACTTACACTTCATACAACACAGTGCAGTAAGTGAAGTTGTTGTGCTGTGTTGCGTGAAAGAGTAGATTAATACCATATTTTCAAAGATATAATGCATGGGTATTGGGATTGAAAGGTCTGACAGACAAGTTACAAAGTGAACCAATCTCTCTGTTCACTCCATATTATTATTATTATTTAGAATTTATATCGCCCAACGAATCATCCCCATAGGGATCTCTTGGCGCTTTTGGCTACACAGTGCTGCAGGCTAAGACATGGTGCAACACTGAATACCCCAGAGCTGTCATCTTCTATCAATTGAGAAAGGTCTCCCAAATCCTGTAGGATCTCACCAGCTAGAGGACTACCAAGATCCTCCTCCTCCAAAGTAATTATGGGACAGAAGAGTCCACCTGCATCGGCCATCTTGCAGGTGAGGGTTTGACACAGTCATTTGACTTAATTAACGTGTGCTGAACATTGAACAGTCAGTACAGACTCACTTTGCGACCATTCAAATCCCCCTGCTACAGACCACAAGGCAGGCCTTCTCACAGGTCAGTGGCAATCTTGACCAAAAGTTCCTTTTCCTATTCAAATTTTTCATCTCTCAGTTCCCTTTTCTCTATTTGTTCCCTCTCCTCTACGTAGTCATTTGTCTCTGCCTCTGTCCCCCCATGCTTTCTCCCGGTTCCCCCTATCAAACCTTTTATATGCTTCTCTGGCTTTTTGTTTTCTTTTCACCCTTATCTCTGTCACCCTCACCATCTTTCTGTGTCTGTTTTTTACTCTTTTCTCAGCTCCATCTTTTTCAGCTGTCTTCTTTTCTCCTTTCATCGTCTGTTCTTTCTTTCAGCTGGCATGCCCTTGATTGCTTTCCTCTTCTTTCACTATTCACTCTCACTGGACCAACCTTATGTCTCTCCCTCTCATCATATAGCTGTCTCTTCATTCTCTCCATCATTTTCCTATCTTTTTCACATTCTCTAGTAGTGTTTTTGCCTGTGCACTCTAAGTCTATGTTCCCCAACAGAGCAATGCTTCTGGCACCAGTCATGTAATAATAATAATAATACTAATAATAATAATAATAATAATAATAATACTGAAGTTTTATAAAGCGCAAACAGCTACCTCAACAACAGAGGTGTCCCGGCGCTCAAGCAGCAAGCAACACATGCAGAGTGGTTTCGAAAACTGGGATCAGACCTAATTATTGTTAAAAAGCCATGTCTTCAGTGCTTTTCTGAAGCAGGACTCTGTATTTGCCTGGCGTAGGAACGCAGGTAAGGCATTCCACATTTTGGCTGTTTTAGCAGAGAATGCCCTTTCACCCAGCCGGGCTTTCGCAAAGTGGGGGACATAGAGCAGGTTCTGAGTGTTCGATCGCAAAACTCGAGCCTGCTTGTAGCAGCATAGTCTTAGTTTAAGATAGCTGGGACACTTTCCCTTCAGTGCGCCGTAGGGCAAGGTCAGTGCCTTGAATTATATTCTTTTTGCTACTGGGAGCCAATGCAGATCCTGTAGGTGGGAGACAGGGCCGGAATGGGAACCAAAACCGGCCCTGGCAAAGTGCTCAGCCGCCCTCCCCATCCCCCTTCCCAGGGGGGGGGGGGGGGGGGGGGGGGTCCGGGCCCCCACTTGTGCGTCGCACCGGGGGATTGCCCGGTGCTCGCTATGGCCAGTCCGGGTCTGGTGGGAGAGACATGATGCCGAACTGGAATGCACCTGATCAGTCTCACAGCCGCATTATGCACCATCTGCCAGTGTCTAATCGCATATTTGGGCAGGCTGAGATATAAGCTGTTTGCGTAGTCCAGCCTGGATGTAACAGTGGCATGGACTACAGATTTATGCCAATCTTCTGGTAGCAAATGTAAGAATTTACAGAGATGTTTTAATTTACTAAAACAGCCAGCGGAAACCTGTTGAATTTGGGCCGAGGCCGACATAGCTAGACCTGCGGCCACCCGTGGCAGCTCTTGCGTTTGCTGCCAGAAGCTGCCTTATCTAAGAGAAGGCGGAGGCCGCCGCCCCTAGAACATGTGCCCCCGGCTCCCCTTTGCTACACCACTGCTTTTCACTATTATACATGGTAGTGAGGTAGAATTGTGAAATCTGCCTCTTATGTCGGCTGTCAAATTCTGCTTGAAGTGTGTATTTTTACAAGTTTTTTTTTCTTTAAATTTGTCCAGCTATTTGTGAATGTTTGCTCAACACTCCAATGTGTAAAACATACTAAAGAACATAAACATATTTTGCCTTGTACTTCTATCAGATGTCTATTTTATAATTGCGGGACGTCCTCACATGTGCTTCTAAAAATGGCACTTTGTCCTGAATTTTTGTCCTGAATTTTGATCCTTTGTCCTGAATTTCCCTTTTTACCAGGTGGTCATCCTAGTGATTCACTGGTTTTTCACCGACTGATTATGAAAAGAGTGGCAATATCGTATGAACCAGCAGCGGTGCGCCCATTGGGGCGTAGGGGCGTAGCCCCACCAGCCCCATGGACCCGCATCGCGGCCGCAATCCTTACAATAAATTACTCTGTACAGAGTAATTTATTGTATGGATTGCGAGTCAGCCGCCGGGACACACCCGGCGATTTCAGGAATGCGTAAGGGGGGTGGTCTGCTGCAGCTTGAGTGACAGTACACCCAGGCTGCAGCAGACCGTCCCGCTGGGGAGCATGCTTGGGAAAGTTGGCAGCTTTCTCAAGCATGCGCACTACAGTACCCCAGTGGGACCCTGCGGGGACTTCTCTGCCTGCCGTAGCCCAGATTTGCAAGGGGCGACAGGGCGAGTAGGCATGTGCACCCCTATCGCGCAGGATTGGCTGGTGGCACACCGGGTTCATGTCACGCCGCACCCGGATGTGACGCCTCCATTTCTCCTCGTGGGTCTGCTTTCTTCAGACTGGCATCAACCCGCAGCGAGGAGGAGGCACCGAGGCAGGAGAGAGAAGCGGAGGTCAGTGCCGCATGTTCAGCGTTTTTATGGTAGGTTTTCACCCTCCCCTTGTCTTTAGGTAAAACACGTCATTTTATGTCAGAGAATATGCACAGCTCTCCCGGGCAGATGTCGTAGCCGCAAGTGACTAATCATATCCTCCTACAATGCTGTACATGCTTATTAGGTAAAGTCAATACTATTATAGAGAGTCCCTTGGCACAGTTTTGTGTGGCTGGCCGTTTTTCATTCTGGGTTGAATCATCAGCAAAGTTTGCAAGGAATACAAAAGATCACAGGCGAAAAAGTGCCTGTCCAAATTCAATCAGATTTTATCGCTGTTTTATTCGTAGCGGCTTAACTTTCCCTTCTTTAAAGTAGTTGTTTGTTTTGCTGCATTTATTTTGTCCTTTTTGCACACTGCCCTTACTACATATTATTGGTGGCACATTTAGAGCGGTGTTATTTCTTTAAGAATAAGCGAGATTTGGTCAAGATAAATTAAAGATATAAGCTGCAAAACTAAAGGTTAAAAGATGGCCACAGCAATGATAAAAACGCTTTGCAAAATATATGCTTCCAAAAATGTTTCAGATTTCCCAAACCCAGTGAAGGGTACTTGAGAGGTGGGCGAAATTGCATGTTTTCTATCAGGGCAATACAAGTAATTTTCACATACATTATGTGAAATACGTGTTTTATAGCAAATGGCTGGCATCTTGTGTGAAAATTGAAACTGAGGGCATGGGAGAGGCATGTAAGATACAGTCGGGAGGCTTGGAAATGATTCGTGACACAAGTCAGTTTCACAGTTTTTAACCATATAAAAAGAGAAAATGGTGAAGAAATTCTATGTCCAGGAATTATGATTGACGGCACTTCCATAATAAAAATGTCATCTTCACACCTATTACAGGATGGGGTTAACTGAGGATTATTTTTTATCGAAGATTGATTAGAAGCAAGGGCTTATAGGTGTTGCAGTTTCCTTTTGTTTGAGGAATTTTACACACTACAAAGCTC
Source organism: Lissotriton vulgaris (assembly GCF_964263255.1). Classification (NCBI taxonomy): domain Eukaryota; kingdom Metazoa; phylum Chordata; class Amphibia; order Caudata; family Salamandridae; genus Lissotriton; species Lissotriton vulgaris. The sequence continues at coordinate 853,984,306 of NC_141695.1, forward strand.
GCCAGGTGGATTGTAGCCTGCTTTTAAATGTTAAGCCTATGGCGCTTTTAAAGAATAGGGGCAGGAATAGTTATAACACTGATGCATGCGAACATGTATGATGTATGAGAGATAGTTCCTCTGAGGACCCGCATGCTGGGAGCATACATTAAAGGGACTGTTGTCCCTAACACCTCTACCAGAGAAGGGTAGACAGCAACAATCAGCTTCAAGGAAGACTGTCTTGTTGCAAGGCCGGGGGTGCGCACAATATACAGAAGCTGAAACAATCCTTGCACTGGAAGGGAAACAACATATTCGCTATAATGAGTTGCTTTTGGATGTGGTTGTCTACTATGTAGGACAGGTGGATCAGTTCTTGTTGAAAATGTCCATGAGGATGCCCTCACTCACCTGCAGTTGCCCTGTTCATGCAGTAATTGGCAGTCACAGATCGTTGCTATGTTCACACAGTGTGTGGCACCCTTAAGTGGTTGCCATGTTCATGCAGTGTTGTGTACCCTGAGGTGGTCGCCTTATTCATGCAGTGAGTGGCACTCTGATGTGGTCGTCATGTTTATGCAGTGATTGACACTCACATGCAGCTGCCCTGGTCATGCAGCAAGTGGCTTGTTATGTGTATGGAGTGAGTAGCCACGGATGAGTGGTCCTGTTTGCCAGGGAGTTCCTCCCGATAGTGAGATCTCATCAGCTGAGGTTGCCCGGTTGATGTACTAAGCTGTCATTTGGTGTCACTAAAGTGCGCTGCCCTCTGCTCAGGGTGCCCATCTTCTGCAGTGTATTCTCCGGGGTAGCAATGCCCTGTACTGAGTCATCCGCTGGAGTCCTTTCCATATAGCTGCGGAGAGTGACGATGGGTGAAACTCTTCCTTTAGAGCTCCTTCCGGCTGAACCTGCTCTCCTTCCGTGGTGAACTGTCCATGGTTGTGGTTGTTGTGCCGCTACAGTACATTACCTTCACCTCAGGTTGTCAGATCCCTAGAAATAGAAACTCTCTGATGAAGTTGCCATATTGTTGTGGTGTTTAGATGGCAGTCCTGGTTCCCAGGTCCTAAAGCAAGTAGCTTTCCTTTGACTTTGGTTAGTTTCTCTAGTGAGTGGCCTTCAGGGGAAGGAGAGACCTTTGGGTCTCTGCAGAGTAACTCCAGGTGAGGTCCTTCTCACATAAAGTTTTCTTCAGCTCATGGAGGCCTATTTATGTAGTGATCTGTCCTTGGGTGAATTTGCTGTGTTGATGTAGTGTATCGCCCAAGCTTCCTATGCCCATTTCCTAAAGTGTACCTTCCTGGGATGACATTGCTCTGGTTTGTAATGGTTGATGCTGGATAGAGTTTTCCTCGGCTGAAATTGCCCTTTTTCTGCAGAGAGGTTCTCTTGGGTAAGTTTGCTGAGTCACCCTTAGCTCCTGGTACCCAGTTACGCATTTCCTGTATTGTATTTCTCTGTGGTGACTTTGCTCTGTTCCTGGGTGAGACGTTCCGCCTCTTTAGAGAGTTGAGTTGGCTCAAGTATGAAGTTCTCCTCGGCGATGTTGCCTTGTTTTTGTAACGAGCTGCCCTCGGGTGTGTTTATTGTAGCACCACAGTGCATTACACACAGCCTAGATTGTCAATTTCCTGCAGATGGAGGTTTTCATATTTCTCTGTTGAGTTGTCCACAATCCTGGAGGCCTACATTGAGTTGTTTTTAGATGGCATTATTCTGCTCCTGTATGATTAATTTGTTTCTTTACACCGACCCCTACCTGAAGTAGTCCTCTTCAGTTACATGCTCTGGTTGACATTGTTCCTATGGTGACTTGCCCCAACCTATGTTGGCCAGTTCCTGGGGTGAGTTTTCCCAGCACCCAGCTCCTATGATGAGTTGCCTCCTGAGCTGTTTTTTTCTGTTTCTGCAGAACGTTATATAAGGTCAAGTTGCCCTGTTGCTTAAGTTAGTTATCACGTTGACACTACTCTATTCCTGTAGTTTGTGGCATCCACCTGAGGTTACCCTCCTATAATCAGTAATCCTCCGGGGAGCTTGCCATGCGCCTGTAGAGGTACCCCACAGCTTGTTGCGACCCTCTAGCGAACTTTTCTGGGTGACACTGTCCTTTCTCTGTCATGAGGTATCCCTTAGGCAAGATGCCCATCCATGTAGAGAGAGGCCATTTGTCAGTGTTCGAGGATCCTGTGTCTATTGCCCTGTGGTCAGGGTTGTATGATCCTGTAGAGAGGTACACCAGGGGAGGTGGCTCTGGTTATTTGAATAGTTGCCATGGGTGACACTACCTTTTTTCTGTATGGAGTGGCCTTCAGCATGAGTTACTATGTTCAAGGAACCACTGGCCCTCCGTAAAGGCAGCCTTGGTACCTCAGGTGAGGTTTCTCTTTTCCAGCACTGTGTTTGCACTAAATGCCACTAGCCTCTTTCATCAGTGTGTTGCCAGCAGAATGGTCCTATATTGAGTTAGTCTCGGCTCATGTTACCAGGTGCACGCATGAATAGCCACCAGCTGCAATTTTCCTTTAGACATAAGTCTACAGATCATGTTGCAGTTTTCTTGTAGACAGATGCTTTCGGCTTACGTTGCCACCTTCATGTGCTGATTTGCTCTCAAATTACCTGTCAGATTCCTTTAGTGAATTCCTCTCCTCTTTGTATTGCTAGGTTTCTACCATTCAGCAAAAGTGTACCTGCTTTGCATCACACCTACATGATCCTGTAGAGACATGCACTCAGATCATGGTTGCATGCTTACACATGTGTGTGATCCTGTAGAACGATGACCTCAGATCCTGGTTTCAGGCTGCTATAGAGAGATACTTTTAGATCACATTTGATGCACGTGTAAGGTGATGCCACCAGGTCACACCTGCATGATCCCGTGTAGTATAGTAGAGTGTCAGAGAGGGTGTTGGGAGCCGTGTAATTTGCTGATTTGAAAGTTGTGGTTGGTGAATCTAAAGTTCCGTGTTGGTGTGTAGCATGGTAGGGTGTCAGAGAGTAGGTTGAATGCCATGTAATTTGCTGATTTGTATGTCCATGTAAGTGGTTTGAATACGGTCCTGTTCTTGAAAGAGAGCCAATTGGCCTGGTGACAGGATTCAGTGTGAGGGTGTGCCTAGGTAAGATGCACAGAGTTTAGAAGCTTGACTACTGAGGCATGAGTAATTCATGAGGCCAATTAATGACTATTCCAATAGTTAAAGATAGTTACTGAACAGCATTGGGTTAATTCGTATTTTTGCTTTATGAAATAAACGATTTCTAAAATGTAATAATGTGTCCCCATAGCTATCAGTGGCTCTTGTGCTCAGAAAAGTTACTTGTTGGGACTTAGGTACTCTGACATCTTGAAACGTAAGTGACCTGTAACATGTTGCAGGCCGTGGAGGAAAAATTGTACGCAGTTTACTTGGACAGCCATGAATTGCCCCAGCGTTCCATTCTTGGACCCTGGTCAAAGATTAAAGTCTGTCAGACTGAGCTTTCCCATCACGGTTGTTTATTGCCACCTATGCAACTTCTTCTACTCTTAGAGCTGAGATTTCCATGAAAGTCTTATAGTCTGAATTCAGCACCTGAGCATAATAGGACGGAATGTATGAAGCTCTGTGGTTATACTGAATAATAATAATAATAATAAAAGAGCTTATAAAGCGCACAGTAACGCCATCACGGCGTGTCCCCGCGCTGGTGGAGCTAATAGCACACCCAGACCTCATTCATAACCCCCGTCCCTACAAAGTGTACAGAAGTGTTTTGAGCCTAGACCGAAACGCCGTCTCACTGCTTTCCAGTCTCATAGCAGGAGGAAGTTTGTTCCATTGCTGAGCGGCTTGAAGCGAGAAAGAACGCCCGCCCATTCTGGCCTTCCTTACCCTCGGAACTGTCAGCAGCCCAATGCCCTCTGAACAGAGGGCCCTTGGCGGCTCATAACGGCTGACTAAGTCCCGGAGATAAGTGGGAGACCTGCCCCAGACAATACGGTGACAGAACAGAAGGCATTTGAACAACACGCGTTTCTTCACTGGCAACCAGTGAAGGGCATCCAACGCCTTCTGCGAGTTTGCTCTCCTCGGTCTCCTAAGCACCAGTCTGGCGGCGGCATTCTGGATGACTTGCAGGTGACCTAAGCATCCCTCGGTGGACCCAAGGAACAGAATATTCCCATAGTCCAACCGAGAGGTCACCAGCGCCTGCGTCATCGTCCTTCTGGCCTCTAGGGGTAACAGATCTAGTGTTTTATTGAGGGTCTTCAGTACCCCAAAACACTTACCCACAAGGCGCCTTATGTGGCCCTCAAAGGAGAGAGTGGGGTTAACCCATACTCCCAGATTCTTAGCTTCCTCACATGGTGTGGGGGTGGGACCCAGACATGGAGGCCACCACTCTGCCGACCAGCTGTCGCTCTCCCCCCCCACAACCAGAACCTCTGTTTTAGAACCATTGAGCTTTAGGCAGTGGGAGTCCATCCAGCCAGCTAAGGCTAATAAGCTAATAAGCAGCTACCTATGTTATGCCATCTATTAATGTAATAACTGCACTTTCACAATTGCTTTATTAACCTTCCTGGTTTCTCAAATTTGCTTGAAAATGCACGATTTTTCTTCTTTTTTTTCAAAATTTTCTTGGGGGGGATTATCCCCCAAAACCCCCCTTTAGGAGTTCGGGCTCGCTCGCTTCGCTCGCTCGCTAAGGTGCAGTATGCAAATCACTTTCCGCCTCACCACTTTAAAATCTCACCCACCGCCCCTGGTATGGACTGTGAGTCAGCAGGTCTGTTCTCAGAATTACGTGTAAGGTGACTCATTATATTTGTCTCTTTGGAAGGGGTAGAAATAAATACCGCACTGTTGCTGGACATGCACTGCGAAGAGGGGCAGTGGAAGAATCTTTGTCATTTACTACATTCTTCGTTGCCACAATTGATATACGAGAAGCGCAATGGCAGAAGATATTTTTGCGACTAAGGGATCGCCTTCCACTAGTCTGACTCTCCCTGTAACATGCATATATTTCAGTATTGCTGATGAATGATACTGTAGAAGCGCAACTCAAGAAACACATCTGCAATGGCTTCATGATTAAACTTTTGGAAATTCAAGAGATTTCACTTCATGTGCACATTTACATTTTTGAAAAATAAAATGTTGTTTGGCGTGAATTAACTGCTTTTCATTTTAACTTAGCTATTAAACCTTAAAATTTCTGAAGCGAATTGCTAATATATATTACCAAGCGTTATCAGTGCTTTGTAGCTCTGTGCAGCTACTTTGGGTTGCTTAGTAAACACTGCCATCTAGTGGCCATGCTAGGTAATGTATTCTATGCCCTTACAAATCGTTATACAGTTCACGCACCTCTATCTCTCTCCGAGTTATCACAGGTAAAGTAAGCACGAGTGTCTATCGTTCAACACAGAGTAGGAAGCATGAAGATAAACTACCACATACACTTGTGAAAAAAGCCATAACTTCCTATCTGACTTTGTCTTTCCATTTCTGTATAGAAAACTATGCATAGTTCTGCTGAGTGACACCACACTTCTAACAGGCGACAGGGGGGTCTTCGAGTTATGTTTTACCTCCCTAAAGTTTACAGTTCCTTGCAGTGCCTTTTACTTTCCCTCCCACCACTCACTGAGCCTCCCATTACCGCCACGTCCTGGTAAGTGTTTTTTTGTAATGTTTGGGTGTGCATGTATGAATGTATGTGTATTAGCGTGAATGTGGATGCATGGTTGCGTGTCTGTACTTGTGAATAGTGGGTGCGAGTATGTGTGCGCTTGTGAGAGTATTGATGTGCATGTGTATGCCCACCTTTGTTAGTAACTACGATCCACTACTCTGGGCGCCTTCATGGAAACAGGTTCAGTTTGTGTCTTGCTAGCTCCACCTGCATGTACTCTCAGCTCTCAGGGAGGACAGGCATCTCAGAGCAGCCTGTGTGCTTTAGTGAAGAATGGGGACTGCTCCCTGCAGTGGCCAAGAATGCAGCTGTGGCCTGACTGAAGTCCTGCTGAATCATTTCAGACTCAGGCCCATGCCCCACGTGAAAACCCCCACCTCAATGCGAAAGAGACACTAGCAGTTTTGAGGAGTGTACTGTCGCTAATGAGCCTTCAGGTAGCAGTGTACATTGGCCATCCTCGGTTTTGGAGTCTAAATGTCAGAGCCCCACTCTCACTTCCTTTCTGTTATAGAAATGCCCTATATGATTGTATAACTTTTTACATAATTGTATGTGAATAATATCAACATGGAAAAAGCAAGTGTTGCAGTTGTTGAGTGGTTATCTAGCATGCCAATGCATCACAGATTTGTGCCATGTTCTTGCAGAGTGCACAGTAGTGGAAACATTTGCACCTCACAACTTAGAATCAAAGGCGGTGATCCAGGTCGGGATTTAGATGTAGCAGCAGAGCTTTAATGGTGATCTTAGTACTGGAGCTGCTGTGGGTGTTTTAGGGAAGCAGTGTGGTAAACAGAGGGGAAACATCCTTTACAACGCAACTTTTACAACGCATTACCATTACGACGCAACTTTTACAACGCAAGTCATTCCAACGAATTGCGCTGGAGGGCGCTCTAAGATAGGGAATAGTTTAATTACTATCCAACACCTTCCCTACTATCCACGGGGACTGGAGTTGGAATAGTAAATTAAACTATTCACTATCCAGCGCCCCCCAACGCAAGTCATTGTAACGACTTGCATTGTAAAAGTTGCGTTGTAATGGCATGCGTTGTAAAAACATGCGTTGTAATGACATACATCCAAACAGAGTACCCAAGTGGACTTCCTTTGTTTCTTGATAGTAGGTTTCAAGTGTTTCCATAAACACCTAATGCCCAGGAAAACATCCTAAATATTGCCATGCTCAACATGAGCATTTCATACTCTACCTTTAGGAGCATGTGCTTCTCACTGGGCGTCAGGTACATCTTGTTCTCATAATAATCCACACAAATGTTGACTATGTCAGCCAAGAGCTCCTCGTAGCCAGCAATGACCTCCAGCTGCTGGTGCAGGCACTGGGAAAACAAAACAGTGAAAACCGACTCCTTTAACTCCGTTTTCAAAGGGGAAAATAGTTCATACATTGTATGCACAGAGAACGAGAGAAACAGAAAGTAAGTTAAGAGTGTGTAAAGAGTGATCTGGTCATTAAGAGGATAGTGCAAAGCGCGAGTCAGTAATTCTTTTATACAGAATGTGCAAAGAAAGTTGAACCTAGCAACACATGTGCAAACAGTGGCAGGTCCTTATTAAGAGAGTTGTGAGAGATCTTTGAACGTGTGTGCAAAGAGACACAGAGTAGACCCATATGCACTGTGATTAAAGGGACAACAGAATCTGACAAAGGCAGAGTCCATCCTTACAAAGGGTTACAGATGGATATTAGATCCTTACATAGGCACGCACAACGACCAAGCACAGTTTTACACAGAGGGATGGCAGCTCCACTGACCTGGGTGATCCGGTTATGGTTTGCCAGAAACATAGAAAGATTCTGAGATTCCTGGATGGATTGGGGGTCAGCCATCTTTCTCAAGAATTGTGCTGCTCTGCAGACAGAGAAATTACATTAAACAGCACAAACATGTCAAAGACAGAGCAAACATCTTATTATTTTAGGTTCTTGTTCCTCTTTTTAACATCTAGAATCTTTTGCTTTATTGCACCCACCCAGCTACTATCAACCACATACATCCCGCATCATATTTTATTGTGAACATGGCCCATTTTGCACCGCAAGCCAAAATCCCTTATGGTTCCAGAGACTTCTTCACCTGTTAAATGTATAGTTTAAATTTTTCTTCGTTTTCAGCTTTTTCCCGACTGTGAGAAAATTCTAATCACTGAACTGTCCATCTCAATGAACTCCAAATGCCTTTAGAGCAACGCCAGTGCCCATCATCCAAACTAGACGCAATGCACTCAAGAGAAATATGTTTCAACAGAAAACTCGCCGTTCGACCTGTGGTCGAGACACGTTTTTTAAATAAAGGAAAAACCACAACATTTTAGGTGTTAATATCTGGAGTCATAATCCCTGTCATAAAGATGGAGACCTGCCAGGTATTCACTCACACCTTTAATTTTTCTCTAACACCTGCCCCTCTATAAAACGATGCTCATTTGAGTCACACACGAGGACATTTACTGCCCTCTAACCCTGAGATCGCCCTTTCTTCATGTTTACGCTCCAGACAGGTTGTTTTAAGCAGTCTTCTTGCTGCTCCCCCCCTTTCTCTTCTAGGCCTCTGTTAAGTTCCCCTCCCCATCTCAGATTCCAGATCCCTGTCCTTCCTAGGGCCTCGTCTCCCCTCAAGGGCAGAACCAGTATTAGTTACAGATATTCAGCCAGTACTGATTTGTCGGTCACATCACTTTTCATTCTGGCGATTGTAGCCCTATTTGTACAATAGGAAAAGCACATTTTATCAGGTAAACTGATCTCCTTGTTTGCTGATCACAGTCTCTCCAGGTTACCATGGTTTCACTCTCAAGAGGTGTATCCATTCACTGGTGTCTCTCTGCCAACCCCGTATATCCCTTTGCCTTGTGTATTCCTTTCATCAGATCTACATCTTGTTAGGTCTCTCTTAACCCAAACCCTACTCTTCACTTATTTCTCAGATCCCAGGTTTCCCTCTCCCTGTGGGCCACTTCTCTGTATCCTCTTCTCCCCAGGTCTGCCCCCCCCCTCTGCTGGACCCTCAGTCTAACCCTGTGCCCTATGGACTCCTCTTGGGTCTCCCACTCTCCATCTCCCTCTGGCTTCAATAGGTCTCCCCCCTCCTGCCTTACCTCTTGTACGCCGAGTGGTCATTCTTCACGCTGCACTTCATGTTCTTCAGTTCATCTAGCACTGCAAACATGTTGATGAATTTGCCCAGGGTTAGCAGGTAGGCCTCGGAGACAAAGTCCTTCCTGCGCTCCGCGTGACAGAGCCGCTTCACTTCATTACAGAAGCGCTCGATCGCCTTACGCTGCAAAAAGAGTGCGAACAGTTGTGGGCCTTAGGGTGGTTACCAGCCACATGCATCATCCAGCTTGATGCCACTCCTATGCTACTCACGCCTCTCCATACACAATCACTCATCATCTTCACCGGCCTTCTTTAATCCGCTCTCACTCTCACCTTTGCTCACATTTATCCTTCCTCTTCCCCATAACTTCTACCCCAGGGCTTGTTGAGCCAGTCAGAGTACTGACCTGGAAGTACATGAACCTCATCAGCTTATTCACTTCCGGCTCCAGCACTTCCACCGTCTTCTCGTAGATCTCAACGCGATTCGGCTGCTCATTGCATTTCACCTGAAAAGAGGATCACAGTAGTGTCACTCACGACAACAGGAGCTACTTTATTCTTAGGCAATGGTTATGTCACTCATAGGTAGTAGAAACACACTTCGTGGTCATTAGAGCCTTTACTCATTGGTACAGGGATGTCATAGAGTGATAAAAGGGGCAACAATTATGGGCCAAACAGATCACACTCATTAGCAAAAGAGCCATCACTCATGGATGTAGTTCATGGGAAACAGCACTGCCAGGCAAGGGTAACAGGGATATCATTCAGGGTCCATAGAAAATGTACTCATGAGGAAGTGAGCTGTCCCTCATAGCAGATGAGAATATTATTCAATGGAAACGTGGACATCACTAATGTTCAAAGGAGGTATTAATAAAAGGCAACAGGAATATCATTCGGAGGACATTATAGAAAACCAGAATGTAGGCAACCTGTAACTCATGGGCATCATGGGCAGAACTTATTGGCAATTGAACAGTTATTATTATTTTTTGTAATCTTCTTTCATTGACTTTTATCAGTAACATCCAACTGCACAGTTATAGTGTTATTCACCGTGCACCCTTTACAGGCCATTCTGACATTAAACACCACATGCGCCCTTAGAGGCATCATCCTTTTCAAATGAGGAGAAACCGGGGGAGGGCGGGAGATTACATTAGCAAAATTCCTGATGAAGCATTTTCCTGCAAGTACACATATCATTGAAGGTGGTATATTATTCGGGGATCAATCAATTTATTTAACATTCCTGCCCATTAAGCAGAGTATTCCATCATTTTGTCATCTTTCTGTGAGCTCTTCGTGTGCTGAAATCTTTTTTTCCACCAGGCGAAACCCGGAGCAGTGGGACTTACCCAGTGAGGCCACTGAACAACTTTGGTATGAATGTTGATGAACACTATGAAAATCAGCAGCTGATCTTAAGCATCAGTCCCAGATACACCAGTGCCAGTGACTGCGCACCTCCCTCGTACCTGTGGGATGGCTCGCGAGCAGCTCCTCCAGGTGTACAACATCACTGCATACTCGTGACCTTCCTCCAGCATCTCATTCTGGAAAAGACATAGAAAACAGACCTGTGAGAAGACCTACCACACCAGATCCCTGTTGCTTCTCGTACACAAGGAGTTCATGTCAGTGATGCACAGCTCAGCGATTAGGGATCCTGCGGCTGGAGACTATGCTGCAGAGCCATGATAGTGCTCACGTCACCATCCCCATCACAGGCAGAAGCAATAGCAGACAGCTGGAGATCACTACCGCCAACACACACACTTGTCGTAATGGACAGAGCTTAACACCTCGAAAGCCTGGTGTGAAACAGATCGTCTTTTAAACTACTGCCATTCAGACACACATGATGTGAAGAACATCTAGCGTCATGCTAGAGAGGACAAGCCCTGAGATATGCACATCACAAACAGGCCTTGGTGCAACACTGTGTCTAACAGCAAAGCAGAACACACTCAGACACAACATCAACACTCACAAAGACCAACAATTACAGCTTTCAGAAATTAAAGGAAGGCCTTTGTGTTTCATAAACATGTGCGATTAGTCCAACCCCCAGAGGTACCCTTACTGCGCCTGGAGTGTTATCATTAGGGGTCGAAAAAACTGGCCCATTATAATACAGATCTTGAGGGACAATTTAGGGATGGTAATAAATGGGGGAATCATATTTAACACATCCAGTTCTCCAAGTTATTCCTTATTTCTGAATAGATTTTCACCTGGGGATCTCAGCTGCTTTGATCAGCAGCAAATCCTATAGTGAACTGTGGCGTTTCCGAGTTGCTTATTATGATAACGGGGTCAGTGACTCATCAGAGATTGTATCTGTTTCACACATACTTCTGAAAAAAAATATTTTTCAAAGATTTAATAAAATAGAGCAAACTTGGAGTGGAGGGTACTGTGAATGTAATCTGTGGAATGTATGAATGAAGTAGTGATTTAGCTAAGGAGTCCCTTTTATGAAAGGAAGAACAGTATGCCCTCCTTCAAAGGACATGTTGCTAAGTACTACCCAGCCAAGGTCCCAAACATATGCATGGCATAGTCATCCAACACCATCCATACGAAATCCCTGACAGGGCCGCAGATGTGACACAGATACCCCATCAAAAACAGAGAATGGATTAAAAAATAGTCTTTCTTTGTTCCTTACCAGACACACATTTCAATCTTTATTTGAACACAAAATGGGCATAATGATGAATGAGTGGCCAATCAGATGGACCTTGATGTCAGGCCCTCAGGATTTCAAAAACTAGGTGTCACCCCCCTTCCTGAAACCTGTCGCTCGCTATTAGATGGTCACATGATAGGGAATAACGTGAGTGTGCTCTCAAAAGAAGGATAATAACAATACTGCCGGTGGAAACACTAAGTCAGCACAGCGTGTAGTTGCAGATGTTTTAGTAAACATATTTAGTCCAAGTATGAGAGAAGATAAACTTGAGCCCCTATAAGGTTTCAGGACTTTTGAACTGTGTGCATCGGCTACTGGGTATGGGACCCACAAAATCCTATGTTGAAACTGGCACTGAGACGTTAAAGGGCTTGCCTTTCTTTGGCATGCTAAACACTTGCAGGCCTTGGTTAGAACCTCGGTTCTTGTTTTGGTAGTGGTTGGTTTCGGTTTTCTCAACTTTTGGGACATTTTAGTTGGTATACTCAGGCGTAAGGGCTTAAGGTCTCTGAGCTATCCTGACTTGAGCCCAGAGCAACCAAGATAACAGTGCAGAAGGCCAGACATATCATATACAAGTAAGTCATGTCGACTTTATCCAGCACCTCTACCCCAATGACTGAGCCCATGGAAAACAGATCACATCATCCCTGGAGCCCTGCATGTCTCTGAGAGAATATATGACGTTACAATTACAACCCATGCTTTTACAATGCGGTTTTTATATTGCAACTACCATTATATCGCATGATTCTACAACGCATGCCATTGCAACACATTTTTTAAAAACTACCTTTACAATGCATTCCTTTACAACGCATACCATTACAATGCATAATACTTTTAGGGCAACAGTAGGGTAAGTGTTGGATAGTGTATGGGTGAAAATTACTATTCCCACTACAGTGAGTGCAACACTAGGGTAAATGTTGGATAGTGTAGGGGTAAAGATTACTATTCCCATCTACCCCAAAACCCATACTCACCCTAAAACTAAAAAATCACCATTACTTCCTTATAATGCGTTGTAATGGTATGCATTGTAATGGTATGCATTTTAATGGCATGCGTTCTAGTGACATGCATTGTAATGGCATGCGATGTAAAGGCAGTTGCGTTGTAACAGTTGCGTTGTAAAAGCAGTGCGATGTAATGACTGCGCTGTAATGGATGTTTCCCCTCTGAGAACATCTGAACGCTGTTCCATTGGTTTACATTGGCCATATGACTCAATACAAAATAAAACGTAGCACCTAGCATGCAAATAGAAGAAATGCATTTGGAACTACAATATGCCTGTTGACAGCTTTCTTTCAAGGGGAAAAGCTTGCTGCCCTGACCTATTCAGTTAAGTGTTTTGACTGTACTCAAACGTGTATGAGGCCAATGGAGGGATACTCAAATGACTTGCATAGCTCTGCTGAAAGTATCTACACTTAAAGTGCACCCACAAGTATAGTAAGAGTGGCAAATCCTTACCTCCCTTTAATACCAGATGCAGTGCTGGCAGGAGATCAGTGCGAGAGAGAGTGTGTTTGTGTGTGTGTGTATATGTGTGCTTGTGAATGTTGTGTGTATGTTGGCTAGGCTAGTGTTCTTAATATTGTACCTACCCGCCCCCTCACAGAAAATTATATCTCCAAATTTTAAAGCCGGGTCACGTTCTGAGGGCACCAGGGAGTTTGTCCGTGATGGGGAGAGTGAGCCATGTGATCGGTATAAATTGGTTCCATTTTGTAGACCCAGACACTTTCTGCCAGGGTGACCCTCTGGGTGGATTATAGTTCTACCCTAGGTCCCAGCTTCATTGAGGCCTGCTGAACAGCTACGCCTCGGTGAGAAGCTATTCACTGACAGCAAAAGGGGGATTGTGCCTACCCACATAGGTCTGTAAGGTAGGTGCATCAATAAAATTGGCTGTAAAAAGTTCTGGAAGGGTAAAGCTTCCACCCCCTGCTTTGATGCTTACCATACAAGTGCAGGAAGTGCACGTTGCCTTTGGAGTGCTTCCAGTCATCTCCAAAGGACAGCAATGTCATACAATGTGAACATGCCTTCTTCTGTTTCTGTCAGCCAGCCAGAGAAGAAGACACCCGAGCAGTTGCTGGAGTAGCTGAAAGTCCTAAATTGCCCATTGTGAGCAGTCCATATACTGATTCCTTCATATTGAGGGACAGACCTACAGAGCAAGGCCTCCCGCTGTGGCATGCATCAGCCTGCCCCGGTGTGCCTTCAGTGTCATCAGAGCCATAGATCACCATACTACTCTTACACTTGTGGCCTACCCCACAATGCCTTCCTGCAAATGTGTTCATTGACAAGCCCCTGTAGCAATAGCGATAAGGCTGTTGCATTACCCCCTGCCACCAAGGAGGGGCAAGTGAGGGCATAGTGCCTAAAACTTGGTTTATCCTGTGACCGCCCCTCCCCCCATTCACCGGTTGGTGTGGGCCTAGCGGCTCATCTACCTTTTGTCATACATTTTTACACATATTGACACTTATTCTGTTCATCCGTTTGTGTACGGACTCGTTTCTTTGGCCCTATAAACTCTGCTTCCAAGCTGCTACACCAACCGGAGTCCCGTTTAAGTAATCACTTTCTATCTGACCAAGGACCTCAAGTTGTACACATCAAGAAGCCCAGACTCTGAGGGAAACAAGTACACTCCTGAGCTGGAAACCAATGTTATGTTATGTTATGTTAATTCTTTTTATATAGCGCACAGCTGTCTCAGCGAAGAGGCATCCCGGTGCTGGTAGCAGTGTCAATAAAGAGGCTAGGGACAAAACCACGGGAAACAGGTAGGTTTTAGTGACCTTTCGAAAGGACAGCAGGCTTTCCAGGCGACGAATCTGAGTAGGCAGAGTTCTACAGTTTAGCCGCTAAACAGCAAAAGGAACGCACCCCGGCTCGGAGGCGCTTCATACGAGGGATCATAGCCAAATATTGCCCAGCCGAGCGTAACTGGGGTGTAGGTACGTAAGGTACCAGCAGATTGGACAGAATCTCAGGGGATGAGAGTTTTAAGAGTTTGAAAGTCAGACATAGGCTTTTAAAGTCAATCCTTTTGGTCATAGGCAGCCAGTGTAGACGTGAGATTAATGCAGCACTCAGAGCAAAGAAATGCATGATGTGTGTAGCTGCACAATTCACTGTGCTTGCCTACTCTTAATATTCTAGTTGGAAGGTAAGGTGCGCTTTGTGACAGTTTCTGTTTGGCCAGTTTGCCATTATTAGTGTCTATTGAACCATGGCTATGTTTCTCAACCACTCTAAGTTGCCATTCACCACACAATATCTGTCCGGTCCCCCTTTTCTGCTATAGGACAGAGGGCACACCCATCCAGAAATGCCACACTAGGGAGAGTATCGGTCCTTTACTGGGCCATACATCACACACATGGGCAAGAAGGGGCAGGATCCACTACTTACCATGTATCTATACACAGTAGCGGTAGGTGGTGGGAGTGCTGCCGATGGTGACGTGGGGCAGGGTGGGGGGTAGTAAACTGCAGAATACGGCCAAATACAGGTAAGTAAACATATGAATACATAAAACGAATTTCGCTGCGCGCACTGCATCGCCGACCGCTACTGTCTATACATCAGCAGCCCCTCCTACACTTCACTATATTTCATGATTGTGTGGTTGAGATCTGTGTATTTTCACTGGTGGTCATTTGGGACACTATGCTTAAATTGCACAAGATGGTGGTATTCATACATACAAGGAAGTGATACAAAGATTGGAGACTGGAGAATTTGACTTTGCAGCCTAAATTATCATGTTAGAACTTTGCTGGGACCCTGCTCTTGTTTTCTGGCATGTTGCTTTAGGTAAATTCGTTTTAGGATTGTTTTGGCAACTCATATGCAGAGCAGCAAGTACGTAATTTTTATTATGCATGATTAATTAAAACCTTTGCATACACTTAACAGTAAAACAAAAATGTTGGGGTGATTCAGTAGGGAAAAAAGTATTAAAAACCATTGTTAGACATTGTTTAAAATGACACAATTGGGCATTAAGCTCGTCAGTGAGTCTAAAGTGCTTGTGCTTCAGAAAAAGCTAGGCTGGCAGTAGTTGTCCTGAATGGAGCAGCAGTCCTTATACAGCGTATTATAGTGTGTTGTTTTGCGCATGTAGCCATCGTTAGTTTAATGTGCCGGTGCGACTATGAGGTGCTGTTGTTAGCTTTTTGAGTTTAGCATGAAGCGGAGCAGTTGCCCAGCTTCTCACCCAGACTCCCATATCAGAAGGCATAAACATTGTCAGCAGTGTATGTTTCTGCTTTCTGTTTGTCACATCTGCCCCATTTTATTATATATATTTAACAAGGAAGTCTTATTCATTCAACCAGATCATGAGCCTCCTCAAGCCACTTACTTTGCAGTATAAAGCAATTCAATGGTTTGCCAGAGGGGATGATGGCAGCAGCAGGGCATAATGTTTTTGTGAAAAACAGTGCCTAGACCTATTTATAAGCGGGTCTGGGGTTATAACCATGTCCCAGGAGACAGTATCACCTAGTAATTTTTATATTTGGGTTTTTAATTATCCTATCTTACTCATGCTGAAAGAGTCATGTTCATTTTTAGAATTTATAGCAGTTACTGGTCAGTAACCAAAGACTACCACAGGACCCAAGAAATGGCATTATATTTATGCTGCAGAAAACTTTGAAAAAAAAATAACTTTAAAAGCAGCCAAACCAAAAATCTTTTATGTGTATATTAAATGATTTCTTTGGAGATGAATGAAATCTGTAGCACTGCTTGAACAGTGAGAAATATTACACACAGTGTACAGACATTAACAAATCCACAGTTCCTTTTTGTGACTTTTGGAAAATTCCCTTGACATTTGAAAGGTTGCGTTTCTTGAAATTGGAAAAAAAACTGTAGCATTTACCTGTGCTTTGAAAGGGTTAGGCGGAATGTTATCTCTGTTTCTAGGAAGGCAAAGAGGAAATTGAGAAACTCATTTGAAGAGGGGAAATTGTCAAACCCATTGACAAACCCATTTGAAGTGAAGCAATAATAGCTCTCTTTTGATGAGAAGGGTTTACACCTCCCTAACTTCTAAGAGCTGCACCAAGATAAACATCTTAGACAGAGAGATGGCTAGGAGTCGTTAACTTAAATGATCTTATTCCAGTTTTCGAATCTGGTAAAAATGTGACTTTGTATGGTTATTAAAACTTTGAATTCCAACGTCTTAATCTAAGATTCAAGGCCATGAGTCAACTAGGCAGTAATACACATTTTATTATGACGTCTGAATATATCAATGCATTTCAATTTGATTAGCGCCCCAGTGATTCATTAAGTGTCGTACTACTACACCCCAAAGTGATTGATGAGCTTAGGTGGGTAGATCTGTGGATACATTTCCCCCATTGGACCATTGCATCTGTTTGTGTTAGTCGAGCCTTGTTCCTGTCTGGATATAAGGGTGCATCCTAGTTGTATATTCTAACATTGCTGAAGTGATATTTGTATGCATACACAAAGTGTACATGTAATGGAACTCCATGGTGCACTGCACATCCTATTGTGCCGCTACTGCAGGTAAGTAAAGAGTCCCTGAACCCCATAGTTTGGACTTTGAAGGTATGGTCAACATAGTGCATGCGATGTAGAGGATGACATGGTAGCTAAAGATGAAGACTGAGGGCCAAATTTATATTCTGTCAGACGGAATATTCTCCTTTGGCCTGGTGGAGAACTTTACGCTTGCGAGGTCGAGAATACTCAATCTGACAGATTTATAAATGACTGCAAGCTGTCATTTATTTGGCAGGAACCACAGTCACGGCAGGTCCTGCCAATGCATTTTACAGTTTGCTGCAGGGGAAACGGTATTCTTTTTTTTAAAAGAAAATCCTGAAACAGGATTTTCGTTTTGAAAAGAAAAAAGTAATGCTTCCCTCGCCAAGGAAATCCTCCCATGGCAAGGGAAGCATTAGAATGTCTTTACTGTTCCTTACTACCAGGTTTTACCTTGCCTGGGGGTGTGGAACAGTAAGAAAGTACTACATGTCCTCCAAACTACATTGGGTGGCCGGCCATGTAACCATTTTTTACCACAGCTCTTACTCCCCAGGGCCATCGGAGAAGTTAGCCCATAGCAGAAACAGTGTAGTCTCCACCCTGGCCAAATTTAGGTTCTGTCTGCAATTTAATTTTGCAGGCGGCCCACTAGATTGGCGGGAAAGGAACACCATTTTGACAGACTACACTCTCCACCAATATATAAATCAGGCCCAGAGAGCCGGGGATGAAGAGACTAAAGTGTGGAAGTGATAGCAAAGGAGATAAAAGGGCAGTACTGTTGGCCTCCTGATTCTTACTGCTGGAGTGTGTTGCTTGCTGTAACGCTATTTCTGTTTGCAGTTATGTTGCTCATTCTGCAACGGTTACCGTGAACATCACAATCAGGTTTTTTACCCTCTGCGTCATTATTTCTAAACATGCATGTTTTTTTCTAGAGTAGTGGTCCTCTTGAAGTGCCCATTTGGGTTTAGTGCCTTGTGCTAAACTATAATTTTTACTCGTGGTCCTGTTTCTTCAGTGCGAATCTCCAAGAGACCTCAAGTTAGGATTTTTGGGACTTTAGAACACATACTTATCAGGATTTCATGTTTCCCCTTTACACTGGATATTTTTGTTTAAATTACAGTTGCAAAGGGAGGGCTGATCCCGCCAGGATGGCACACTATGCAAGCCACCTCTGCATGCTGCTCTGAATATTGCGACCACATCTCAATCAATCAATAAATCACTGCATTTATAAAGCGCTCTACATACCCGTGAGGGTCCGAAGGCGCTGGTAGGGGGGGGGGCAGGTGGGGGTGCCGCCATTGGTCGAAGAGCCAGGTCTTGAGAAGTCTTCTGAAGCCCAGCAGGTCCTGGGTCTGTCGTAGGCTGATAGGAAGAGCGTTCCAGGTCTTGGCGGTGAGGTAGGAGAAGGATCTGCCACCGGCGGTGGTTTTCCGGATACGAGGAACTGAGGCGAGGGCGAGGCCGGTCGAGCGGGGGCTGCGGGTGGGGGTGTGGAAGCTGAGTCAGTCGTTGAGGTATGTGGGTCCATTGTTGTGTAGCGCTTTGTGTGCGTGGATGAGGATTTTGAAGGTGATCCTCTTGTTGACGGGGAGCCAGTGAAGGCTTCTCAGATGGGGTGTGATGTGGCTGCGACGGGGGGTGTCGAGGATCAGTCGTGCAGAGGCATTCTGGATTCGTTGTAGTCGTTTCAGTAGCTTGGTTGATGTTCCTGAGTAGAGGGCGTTCCCGTAGTCGAGTCTCCTAGTGACGAGGCCCTAGGTGACTGTTTTCCTCGTGTCGTGGGGGATCCATTTGAAGATCCTGCGGAGCATTCGGAGGATGTTGAAGCAGGACGCGGAGACGGCGTTGACTTGTGAAAAGTAAATAAATAAATAAATAAAACCACTTACCTTGTGCTCACCGCATCGCCGAGTCGGTGATGTGGCGAGCAAAAGGTAAGTGGTTTAATTTTTTTAAAATTCAATTTTCACTATCTCTTCGTCTGTCGACTACCACCAACCCCACCCCACATTGCTCTTACTTGTGACGGCGGCCACTGAGTGATGAGATGATTTTGGTGGCAGTTAGTACCTTTAAGAAAGAATAGAACAAGTGCACGTGTATACAGAATAGAATAATCCTCAGATGTGTATACTGAATCAAATACTCACGAAGGGTAGGAAGGGGAGGAGTCCTTTGAGATCACGTAAACTCATATCCGCACAATAACTTAAAGAATGATAAGATGCAAAAGGTGGCGGAGAGTAGCCAAGAGCTTTTATAGCTGCTGGCAGGAGAAAACGCCAAGAAAGGGAAGATGCAGGAGAAAAGTGGTCCTATGCCAGGGATTACGTAGGGTATGGGATCTACCAGCACAATCAAAATTAAGCCCTTAAGCAAAAAAAAATAATTCCAAAGGACGTCACAATGGCTGGTACATGGATAAATTAGCAGTAGAAAAACTGCACTTCTTGGTAATGGAGAAATGCATATAATCTACAAATTTAAAAATAAATACCTGCTCAAATTAGTAAACTATTTTGAATCAGCAAAATAGGCTTTCCACTGAAGGAACTTTCTATGCTCCCAAAATCCTTTGCAAAGTGTACGAGGAAGCAGAAGCAGCAGCAGCAACCTTTTCTGTTTTTCCAGAGCGCCATTATTAGGATTCTGTGTTATCTTTTTTCCCAATAAAAGTGTAAAATTCATAGTTGAACTGGACACAGCATTTCAGAAAAAGTCTGACCTGTAGTGACTATCTCGAAGTCTATGCAAATTGCATAGGGGACTGGAAACCACATTGAGGCTGGAGATCGCGGGTGTCTGATCACAGACACACAACTTTTGAGAACCTGTAGCAAGACTGGTGAGTGGTCAACCGATACAGCACACATGAGCACATGGAAGGCTGCAGCTGTATCCTGGCAAAGAGGTGTGCAGCGAGGAGTCAATGCTTGGAAGATGGAGTGACCCATATGTTGTTTTAAAACATAAAGCAATAAGATGTTGGCGGGTTCATTGCCTATGGAATAGGTCTGTGAAATTGGCAGTACTTAGAGCAGCAGCATGTACAAAACCATGGAGAGTGTTCTACAGGTGAGCTAAGGTCAGAAATAATTTTTTTAACACATTTCCTGTACTTATTCTTTGAAAGAGAGTCACCCATTTATGTCTCATTACAACATAGAATCACCCTTCGACCGAGCTATTTCATCTATCTCAGTGAAGACAACAGCTGTAGTAATCTAGTGATGAAACGTTGTGGTGCTCTGAAGGTATGCATAGCTATGTAAAGACATCTTTATTGCAAGGCTGCTCGCCTTCAGTTGAAACACTGTAGGTTGATGACAGCTTCCTGAGAGCTTATAGGTATTCTCTTGTTCATACGACGTATGTTCTGCATCTGTTGCCACAGACCATGAAAGTGGTAATGTCTGTTTGTGTTTAGCAGTAAGTATCCTCCAGGGACCTATGGTCCCAAAACTCAAAACTCTGTCGCAGGTATTATCAATATCCCAGTGCCTCAGAACGTGACAAAGTGACTAATAGACCCTTGTATTCCCCACCCTCCGCTGGTTTCTTTCTACATTGTCTTCTTCACATAGGGATACAGATGGAGGCTTCTTTTCCCACTGGAAGATCAGAATTCCAAATTCCACTCTAGGGACCTGATTTAGAGTTCGGCAGACGGGTTACTCTGTCACAAAAGTAAAGGATATCCCGTTCCCCTTATTACAAGTGCATTATATCCAATGGAACTTGTAATATGGCGGATGGGATATCTGTCACGTTTGTGACTAAGTAACCCATCCGCTGAACTTTAAATCAGGCCCTAGGTGTCCTCCATTTCTCCAAAAATAGACTGCCTCCTTCAGGTAGAGCCAATAATTACATTTAGTCCAAGAGACTTGATTCGACCTTTGTTATACTATGAGTTTCATCAAGCCTCAAAGGAATTCCAATTTCTTTCTTCACTGCCTTATACGGACCAGATCTAGGTTATTTCTAGAGTAATCAATAAATGTTGGCTTCTGTGCGCTGAAGACCCTTGAAGACACTCAAGTGGTCAAGATCCCTGGCAATCATATAAAATGAAAAAACAGAGCCAGGGACGGATTGTTACAGGAATGGAGAGCACCATGGCATGATCAGTGTTGTATTCGGGTATTACTGGACACTCTGCTTGAACACACTGGACCTGATTCACAAAGGGCCTCCACACTCCTGGCAGAGTCTCTCAGCCGTGGGGGTGTCACCGCACTCTGGCGGAATTACCGCTCTGAGAAATCTCATTGTGGAGATTCCTCCAGCGCGCGGAGACTCCCCCGCGACTGCGGGCGTCCGCTAGGAGTGCAGATGCCTTTTGTGAATCAGGCCCCCTGTGACGGGTCAATACATTACTAAGGAGAGGCGGGCTCTGTTCAATCTGCAGCACTAATTAGAGGTGCCACAAAGTATGAAAAATTCATGTCTTTCTCTCACACTTCCTCATCCGTCACCATCAAGCACTGCATCCCAAAACACGATTACCACACCTCAGTGGCCCTCACCCACAACATGGAAACACTTCCAAAATAGGATTAAAGCAAAGACTACGCAGAGCTGACTATACACCCACATGGTGTAGTGTGATAAATACTTGGACACATGCTCGGTGCACACAGAGGGGTAGTATGGGCTATGCATTTGCTACAGGGACAGTCAGCCTCCATGTGGGAATGAATGCACCAAGGCCTCTTCAACATGGAGTTGGTGACTGCCTGACCTTGGAGAGTGATGTGATCTGCTCAGTGTTCTCAAGAAAAAGACTCACCATACTGGAGTGCACCGTGGCCTGCTCGATGTATCGGGCTATTCCTGTCACAAACGCATTTCTGTCTTCGAAGTTGGTGTCAAAATTAGCCTGCAAGGGAAGAAAAATTCAGATAATTTATTTCATTTTTTTAAACTAGAAACACTGAGGCATATAGGAGAGTTATACACAGGCAAAGCCCTAACTGGTAGCACTTTTCCATGTATTTGTGTGAGGGTTTTGAGAAAAGACAGGCAAACTATACTGTGAGAACAGGACAGTACTGACAGAAAGAGTAGGGAGTTCAAAGACGGTACTGAGGCCAAACAATGTAGATGTAGGGTTAAAAACAGTAAATCTATACTCACCTGAATGCACATACCTTCATGATATTTTGGTCTCTATACTTAGGTTTTTTATTTTGGCTCCATGATATTTTGACATACAATTCTCAAACAAAGCAGCACGGAGTTTTGCACAGTTATTTGCGTTCCTCTAAGGCCCCATAACTTTATGGTAGGCCTAATGTTTGCATCTTTCATTTCATTTTAATTTTCATTTAAAATGTAAATACTGATTCATTTTCAATACAGTAATCTTGCTTTATTTTAATAGTTAAATTTTCACTAAAATACTTCCTGACATCATGATGTTTTGCTTCCCTTAAAACTCTTCAGAGAAAGTCAGCCTACTTAAGTGGTGCTGACAATGAGTGCTGCAAAACATTCCGAAAGGTAAAATAGCCATCAGTGAGCGCCCCCTCGGCACAGACCACTATCCCCAAGTTTCAAACCCACAAACCCAGACTGCTGTAGTCATTAAGTGTTTTCTCAACTGGAGGCCAGGGCCGGCTTTAACACTGGTGGCGCCCTGTTAGACAATGTTTGTTGGCGCCCCCCTCCAATGGGCACCTGTGCCATGGATTCCCTCACTAGCACCCTTTAGAAGTGTCCCACAAGTCTCCATAACCACTGTCTCCTAGATTCATTTAGTATTAAAGCACCTCTCATACCAGTGAAAGGTGTCAGAGCACTTCACATCACACACACATTGCACAAAGACAATCATATGTGTGTAAATCAGTGTATAGGAAATGTTACATCAGACAAGACTACAAGGTTTAGTGTAGGAGTGACATGTCATTCATACTGGTAGGCAATATTGTTTGAGTCACTATTCTGGAAAAGCCCAGATTCTGAAATTAGAACGTAAGACCATTGTTAGGGTTTCTCTTTAATAATAACAGTTTTCCACCAAATTAACCATTTTGGGAAGATTATGAAATTAAATGAAATGAAAATAAATTTCTATAGCGCAACTAAGCCCAAAGGACGTCAAGGCGCCTAACCAAATGATACCAGCTATTAAAGTATACTCTTACTGTGGGTAGGCCTTGATAAAACACCAGGTTTTCAGCACTTTTTTAAAAAGGGACAGAGATGGTTGGGTCTTAATCTCCTGGGGAAGAGAATTCCACAGTCTGGGGGCTACAATGGAAAATGCCCTATTACCCCAGCGTACCCTTTTTGGCACGAGGAACCACCAGCAAATTCATCTCCGAGGATCTAAGAGGTCTACAGGGCACGTAACGAGTCAGCAGGGCACCTAGAGGATCCAGTGGCCCGTCTGCCAGAGCTCTGTATGCTAAGCATAACATCTTAAAAGAGATCCTCAGATGTATGGGGAGCCAATGTAGACTATTTCTGGCCATTGTAGCAGAGGATGCATTGGGAAGTGCAAGGACAAATCGAGCAGCCGCGTTCTGCACGACCTGAAGTCGATGAATGAGTCCCTTGTTGGAGTCTGCATAAAGTGCATTGCAGTAGTCCTACCTGGAACCCACCAATGCCACCACCGTCTGCTTGCGTACTGAAGGAGAGAGATAGTGAAGGATTTTCTTAAGGATTTTTATGACCCCCCAACAGGTAGCCACAGTTCGATTCACCTGTAGAGTCATGGACAGAGAGGTGTCAAAAATTACGCCTAGGTTTCTAGCTGACTGGGAGGGCGATGGACAGGTTCCCAGCGCTGACGGCCACCACTCACTAGACCAGATATCCTGGTCTTTGCCAAAGACCAGGATCTCAGTTTTGTCGCCATTCAACTTCAGGGAATTCTGGAGCATCCAGTCCGAGACTGTTTGCATGCAGATCCTGAAGTTGGTGGCGGAGGTGGAAACCGAGTGGGCCAGTGACACCATGATTTCTGTGTCATCGGCGTATGACACCATTTCCATCCCCTGTGATTTTACTAACCTCGCAAGGGGCGCCACATAGATGTTAAATAGGGTCGGACTAAGGGCCGACCCTTGTGGCACCCCATACTGCAAGGATTTGACAGGGGAAAGAAATTAGATTAGGATAATAAAACACTGCAACAAAAAAAATATAGCTCGCTCATATATCCCTTGCAGTATACATGCAGTTCTTTGATGGCAGTTAATAGCTCAATGTTATATTAGGATTTTGACTTATAAACTACAAGTAACAAAAAGAGCTCTTTTACAGAAGCAGAAACCCACTGACCTATTTAGTATCTACATCATATGCACTTTCTGATCTGCATGGTACACGTTCTTAGCAGCAGGCATTTTAACCCTCTGCGTTACATTATGATGAGTCAAAACTTCCACTAGACAAACCTCCTATCTCTTTCCAGGAAGATGATTAATCACGGGAGTTATCTTGACATTTGAATTAATGCCTGAAAATTGCTGGAGGTCAGGAACGCAGCAGCAGGTGCTTTTGGAATGTTAATATCCTTGCAAAAATGACACCCCACACCAAGTCAGCGCCCGGTGCAGTGGCACCGATCTCCCCGCCCTAGAGCCGGCCCTGCTGGGGATTACTATGTTCTGCTTTTAGGATGTGGCTCATGGTATTCCACAGTTTAGGGGCTTGGAGACCTGCCTTCTCATGTTTATTGTTTGACGATTCGCTGCTGGATAAGGTGTATGTTTGTTAATCTAAGGTTCCTACCTGGAATGTAAAGTAGGGGCAGATTGAGAAGGTATCCTGGGCCTTTACTCCAGGAAGCCTTGCCAATGGTGCAAATCGTTTAAAATTTTTTCCTGGGTGCCACAAGAAGGTAGTGAAGTGTCTCCAAAGTTGGTTTTACATGGGCGTGTTTTTCAAAATTGAGGTATTGTTTCTCTCTCTAGTTATGTGCCAGTACAAATGTCCACAGAGTCCTGTTATAATGATAAACAGGCTTATATGGTGATGCTGTTGATGGTTCCTTCTGTGGACACCATTTCTAAAAATGCAAACCTTCTTACCCAAATCATCTCATGATCATGTCCTTTTTTAGGTCTGGTGTTAGGCCAGACACGTTGATTTTACAAAACCTATATGCATAATATACTTACTTGTAGGGGCTTTCACCCAGACCTCATTATTTATTGGCCTACTATTGTGTTATTCATATTTTTCTTCCGCCCACTACAGCATAAGGCAGTGGGCCAGCCCATTAGAGCCATAGGCTAACTTCACAGTGAGTGACAGCATTCTGCCCTTCCACAAGAAGCATACCTACACACAAAGTAGCTTGTTTAATTTCCTGGGACTACTATGGCAATGTGTGCTTTTGTAAACCAAACATTTTTTTATCTTTCAGCCAATGTTTTTTTAGATTGTTGAGAGCCCAGCAGCTTTCCCAATAATAATATTTTGCAGAAACCATGACAAAACAAAACAAACATTGACAAAGCCAAACAGCTGAAGGCCAACGCCTGCCTTATTCCCTTTGCCAAAGCTTGTTGAACTCTGTGTTGGAAGATATAACTTGTGGCTGCTCAGTCTTTTCAGATTTCTGCCAAGATTACAGTACCATTCTCGTTGGGTGTTGATGTGTGCGACCAGTTCTGTGAGGGATTTCCATAATTGCCAGGATGTCACTTCGAAGATTCTACTTATCTTCTTGATCCTTACAGTAGGCACTATCTGAACACTTCCTTTTTAAGGTTTCCTCATGCCATAAAGCATGATGGACCTCACAATTATTGTATGTACCAGAGGGCCCAGTCTATACAGTCTGATGGATCTGACATGCTAGATTTATTGTTATACAATGGAATAAATGATGACACATCACACTATGCGACATAGATAGACACAATGAATGCACACCCTGACACAAACACTGGCACACTAAACTGAGACAAATGCTGGCACCCCTTACTGAGTGCAAATACTTCTGCTATACTGGCATCCTAATGCAAAGACTGGCACACACTGATGCACACTGAGGCATCGCACAGTTAAGCAAACAGATACCATTGAGCAATACTCAAGATACATTGAAATTAATTTTGAGACAATGCTGTAATCGACTAGTGCAAGTACTGACACACTGTGCTGTTATACAATAATTTACTTGTTCACGTATCGGTTGCAAGCCAAAACTGATATGATTGATTAGCATTTAATAATTGCTGTGCAATGAGAAGAACCAAGCTATTTTTGCTGTTGACCTATATGTGCTTAACGAGATGCAGATCCCCTAAAACCACACATGAACAGGAAGTTTATGCGAGAAACACCCTGTTCTCACAGTAGCCACACCTGACTCCATGCTCAGCGGTGTCACGGCTCAGAAAACTCTGATCGAGTCAAAAACGTGCCCAATTGCCCAGTGCCTAATTTGTAAAAGAATAATTACCAAGGCCCTCATCAGGAGGCAATTGCAACTTGCCCCACCCGTGGAGAAGTGTGGCTCAGGGGTTAGAGGTGGCAGACCCGGAAGCTGAGATCGGCCCTGGACCAGGGTTCAATTCCCCGCCTCGGCGAGTCTTGGGCTAAAAATTCCACGGACTCGATAATTCTCGCTCCGGTGCCTTCTCGACTCACGGGTTCACACTCTGCGACTCTGGGCAATAGCTTGCTTAATCTCCACAACGGCCCCTCGCGGCGGGATGCCTGGCTTTCACCTTGTGGATACCCTGCCGGGGTTATCTCACAGGGGAATACCAGGACGGGTTCCCCAAGCAAGCGCCGGGAAACCCACTGCGGGTAGCTGTGCGCTATATAAGCTCAAACACACACATTGCATGTGCCAGTGCCACCAATGACACCACAAACTCAATTAGAAAACCATCTCACGCATACAAGTATGACTATTCCAGGCCCCCAAAGCTATAAAAATTTATTTAGTTATTTGATAGTTTTATATAGTGTAAACATGACCTGTGCGGGTATCAGAGCGCTTTACAAATGCTCATGGAGCAGAGACATATAGAAACAAAAATGTCATAATCAAGAAGAGTATGGCTTGGGTGCTGGTATTAGTCATTGTTATGTATATTGAAGGGATAAGCAACTGTTGTTGTCCTCGCCTCTAAATTAGATAGACAGCGCCACCATGTGGTAGATAGTCATAAGTGCGAGTGTTGACAAGTGCCGGGGCCAAACACCAGTAACAACCAGCTCAAATTAAGCACTGGAATGGCCACCCCAGAGCTGGCCGATGAGCCATGAAGCATGATGGAGGACTCAGAAGAGTAACATAAAATGATATGGCACTCCTGCAAATTGTGATGAAGGAACCCCGAGCCTCCCATATTCTCCAGATACTCATTGAACTTGGACTGAATAGGGCCCCCTTGAAGTGGGGTGAGCCCCCTGGAGGGTTGCCCCCCCATGCACTGCAGGGGCTGCAGGGGCTGCAGGGGCCCGTGTTATGCTACTGGGAGGACAAACACAGAGGCCGTGAGAAAACAAGAACAGAACCTCAACTAAGGGACAGAAAGCACAATGACAACCATTCTTCCTATCCCTAAGACATTTACAGTTCAAATATACTACCCACTAACTGCACCCAGTCCCCTGGGGTGGTACGCTGAAGCACCAGGGGTGCTCCTCGTATGTATTAAGGCATGTTACACACCGGCAGCCAGACATATACGAGTACTAATCACATGCCTCTTTCCATGCTAATAACACCAAAATATAACAATATCTTCAAAGAAAACCAAGCTTACTGTCGTCAGACAATCAAGAGTCTATAAAGAGGCATCTGTAAATAATACTCATAGTAAGCGAGGCATGCTTCCCACACGAACAGGAATGCCATAGGGAGGTATTCATGGTTGCTATACACACATGTACATGCCACTTAGAGTTACCCAAGAATTCTGATTTACAGACATATTAACGTGCCAGGTGCCGACATCAACAAACGCTGCTAAGGTGCAGGAGCGATACTTCCTTCCAGGAATGCTACTAGCAGGCCTCTGGGAGTCCTCACTCAGGGGTAGGTAGGCGCACAATTCACAAGTATCCATGAGTGCTAATCGAAGACATGGCACTCAAGGGCATCGAAGTATGCTACTCACAGGCATCGAGGAGTGCTAGTTATTAACATTAGTGCTTAATTTGTTAAAAAAATATATAAGCGCAGAAGTCCAAACTTACGCTTGGAAGCTGCTAGCCCTGCAGAATGTTGGGGTTGGCGAATACGAGGGCTGCTTAGTCTTTATTCTACCCCATGCCTCTTTCATCCACCACCATACACTCTCTGCCTCCTTATTTCACTCTTTTTATTATTATTTTATTTTACAGAGTTTTGGGTACCAGAGTGCTTTATATGAGGACACATTCATTTTTGTTAGGCACGGGGCGATTAAGTGATTCGCCCAGAATCACAGGATGTTCAGCGTCATTGCCGAGACTCGAACCCAGTTCCCCAGTTTCTAGGTCGACCGCCCTAGCCATTAGGCCAACTCGTTTTTCACCCCCCCTTTGTCGCTGTTTTCTGAATGTCTCGTCCTCCTTTTTTCTCCTTCTCTGTCTTTCTCTCTTTGCTCTGGATCAATGTCAGATGAGGAAAAATAAGCAGTGGTCTTCAAAAATAAGTCCCAGTAGGCCCCACTTGCAACCACCGGCTCAAATTAAACACAGAGCAGGACATATTAATGAGTGGCATTAAGGAAGGCCACTCACATACCCTGGGAAGTGCTACCCACAAGCAACAAACAAGTATTTACAATGCAATGGTCTCGGCATTCTTAAAGTTAGAGCTATTGGCATTGCTCATGACATTATTTTTATTTATGTTTTTTTTAAAAACATAAATAAATGGCATTGTCATTTACAATGCCAATAGCAGGGCAGGAGAGCAAGCACGAGCAATTAGGGGGCAGGACAGCAAGCACAAGCAACGAGGGGGGGCAGGACAGCAAGCACAAGCAACGAGGGGGGGCAGGGGAGCAAGCACCAGCAACGAGGGGGCAGGACAGCAAGCACAAGCAACGAGGGGGGGGCAGGACAGCAAGCACGAGCAACGAGGGGGGCAGGACAGCAAGCACGAGCAACGAGGGGGGGCAAGACAGAAAGCACGAGCAACGGGGGCAGGAGAGCAAGCACAAGCAACTAAGGGGCAGGACAGCAAGCACAAGCAACGAGGGGGGGGCAGGACAGCAAGCACGAGCAACGGGGGCAGGGGAGCAAGCACAATCAATGAAGGGGGGCAGGACAGCAAGCACAAGCAACGAGGGGGGGCAGGAGAGCAAGCACAAGCAACTAGGGGGCAGGACAGTAAGCACAAGCAACGAGGGGGGACAGGACAGCAAGCACGAGCAACGAGGGGGGCAGGACAGCAAGCATAAGCAACGAGGGGGGCAGGACAGCAGGCACAGGCAACGAGGGGGTGCAAGACAGCAAGCACAAGCAACGAGGGGGGGCAGGACAGCAAGCACAAGCAACAAGGGGGCAAGACAGCAAGCACAAGCAACGAGGGGGGGGAGGACAGCAAGCACGAGCAGCGAGGGGGGGCAGGACAGCCAGTACGAGGAACGGGGGCAGGGGAGCAAGCACAAGTAATGAAGGGGGGCAGGACAGCCAGCACAAGCAATGAGGGGGGGGCAGGAGAGCAAGCACAAGCAACTAGGGGGCAGGACAGGAAGCACAAGCAACGAGGGGGGGCAGGACAGCAAGCACGAGCAACGAGGGGGGGCAGGACAGCAAGCATATGCAATGAGGGGGGGCAGGACAGCAGGCACAGGCAACGAGGGGGTGCAAGACAGCAAGCACAAGCAACGAGGGGGGGCAGGACAGCAAGCACAAGCAACGAGGGGGCAAGACAGCAAGCACAAGCAATGAGGGGGGGAGGACAGCAAGCACGAGCAACGAGGGGGGGCAGGACAGCCAGTACGAGGAACGGGGGGCAGGGGAGCAAGCACAAGCAACGAGGGGGCAGGACAGGAAGCACAAGCAACGAGGGGCAGGACAGCAAGCACGAGCAAAGAGGGGGGCAGGACAGCAAGCATAAGCAACGAGGGGGGCAGGACAGCAAGCACAAGCAACGAGGGGGCCAGGACAGCAAGCATAAGCAACGAGGGGGGGCAGGACAGCAAGCACAAGCAACGAGGGGGGCAGGACAGCAAGCACAAGCAACAAGGGGGCAGGACAGCAAGCACAAGCAACGAGGGGGGCAGGAGAGCAAGCATGAGCAACGAGGGGGGCAGGACAGCAAGCATAAGCAACGAGGGGGGGCAGGACAGCAGGCACAGGCAACAAGGGGGTGCAAGACAGCAAGCACAAGCAACGAGGGGGGGCAGGACAGCAAGCACAAGCATCGAGGGGGGGCAGGACAGCCAGTACGAGGAACGGGGGCAGGGGAGCAAGCACAAGTAATGAAGGGGAGCAGGACAGCAAGCACAAGCAATGAGGGGGGGCAGGAGAGCAAGCACAAGCAACTAGGGGGCAGGACAGGAAGCACAAGCAACGAGGGGGGGCAGGACAGCAAGAACGAGCAACTAGGGGGGGCAGGACAGCAAGCATAAGCAACGAGGGGGGCAGGACAGCAGGCACA
Source organism: Lissotriton vulgaris (assembly GCF_964263255.1). Lineage (NCBI taxonomy): Eukaryota > Metazoa > Chordata > Amphibia > Caudata > Salamandridae > Lissotriton > Lissotriton vulgaris. Next base: position 854,014,960 of record NC_141695.1, read on the forward strand.
GGCAACGAGGGGGTGCAAGACAGCAAGCACAAGCAACGAGGGGGGGCAGGACAGCAAGCACAAGCATCGAGCGGGGGCAGGACAGCAAGCACAAGCAACGAGGGGGCAAGACAGCAAGCACAAGCAACGAGGGGTGGGGAGGACAGCAAGCACGAGCAACGAGGGGGGGCAGGACAGCCAGTACGAGGAACGGGGGCAGGGGAGCAAGCACAAGCAACGAGGGGGCAGGACAGGAAGCACAAGCAACGAGGGGGCAGGACAGCAAGCACGAGCAACGAGGGGGGCAGGACAGCAAGCATAAGCAACGAGGGGGGCAGGACAGCAAGCACAAGCAACGAGGGGGCCAGGACAGCAAGCATAAGCAACGAGGGGGGGCAGGACAGCAAGCACAAGCAATGAGGGGGGCAGGACAGCAAGCACAAGCAACAAGGGGGGCAGGAAAGCAAGCACAAGCAACGAGGGGGGCAGGAGAGCAAGCATGAGCAACGAGGGGGCAGGACAGCAAGCACAAGCAACGAGGGGGCAAGACAGCAAGCACAAGAACAAGGGGGGAGGACAGCAAGCACGAGCAACGAGGGGGGAAGGACAGCAAGCACGAGCAACAGGGGGCAGGGGAGCAAGCATAAGCAACGAGGGGCAGGACAGCAAGCACAAGCAACGAGGGGGGGAGGACAGCAAGCACGAGCAACGAGGGAGGGCAGGACAGCAAGCACGAGCAACGAGGGGGCACAGGACAGCAAGCATGAGCAACGGGGGGCAGGGGAGCAAGCACAAGTAACGAGGGGGCAGGACAGCAAGCACAAGCAACGAGGGGGGGAGGACAGCAAGCACGAGCAATGAGGGGGGCAGGACAGCAAGCACGAGCAACGAGGGGGGGCAGGACAGCAAGCACGAGTCTTCTCTGCCTGCAGTCGCGATCCCTGAAGGGAACTCAGGGCCCACCAATGCACTATGCAGACCTGTCAACCTTTTGACTTAAAAATACGGGTAATGTCAGACATTCAAGAGGGTAAACCCATTACGGTGAATGGGGAATGAGTTCTATGGAGGGTAGGGGGTGGGTGAAATAGTTTATAAAATCAGATGATGCCATTAAAGTCTATGGAGCCATTTTGTCAGGCAGGTTATAGCAGTAGAAAGAGGGTAACACCTGCCAAATGAGGGTGAGTTGACACATGTGACGCTATGGTGCAAAGGGCATGTATGCATATTAGAATATATCCGAAGGAGTGGTCTAAAGCTGTCGAGATCCATAGTTTTTCCATCTGCAAACACCACAATTAAGAAAAGGGGGAAAACGAACAAGGATCACAACAGCTAAACACAACTGGAAAGTGAAACGAACGCATCCTTGAGCTTACTAGTCTGACATGGCTGGGTCAAACTCACAGAACCCAGGCCAGACAATTAGGGTTCGGTTCCGAACTGTTTTTGTAAGGAGCGGCGGTGCTCTGATGTGGAGATTGGAGGAGATGGCACTCCCATGATGCCCTTGTCAGGCTTTGAAGTGGAAGAGGCAGGGATCAGGCCTGTCAGATCTTTCGCAGTTGTTAGTCGGGGATATGACAGACTGTCTGCAGAGGTCTTAGCGAGGCACTCCAAGAACGTGGCGCAGAGCTCAGGGGGCTTTGTGGAGCTGTGTGCTCTGGCTGTTATTACACACCCAGGGCTTCGTCTAATCCGTGCTTCGGGGAGACGGAGAAGCACGCACGCGGAATTAAGATGCATGCTTGGTAGTATTCGCACATAAAAATGACACTGCACAGGTAACTTGCCAAGACCGCCAGCCTTCCAACACAAAACACTTGATTTCCACAGATAGCATTAGTAAAAACTAAACAGTACGGTTTTTAATTAAATACTTTTTATTTTGGCAGTCTACCACACTAAAGACAAAACATTTCAACGGCTTGGTTTAATTTCTGCACAGTGGCAGTTGCTAAACAAGCACAAGCAACGAGGGGGCAGAAGCACAAGCAACGAGGGGGCAGGGGGGCACAGAGGCACAAAAACCCAATCACAAGCAGGGCAGGGCACAGAGGCACGAAAACCGGATCACAAGCAGGGCAGGGCAGGGCACAGAGGCACGAAAACCGGATCACAAGCAGGGCACAGAGGCACAACAAGCAACGAGGGGCCAGCACGAGGGAACAGACGCACAACGAGGGGGGGGGCGGAAAGCACGAGGGAACAGACGCACAACGAGGGGGGGTGTGGAAAGCACGAGGGAACAGACGCACAACAAGGGAACAGACGGCAAAAAACGTACCTGTACAACGCCATGACACCACCATCTTTCTCCGAGGCGAGGCAGAAATGCCTCGGAGAAAACAGCATAAATTTCTGATTCTGGCGTGGTTTTCTTTCTCTCCTCTTCCCATTGGCTGGAAGGTCAAATTCCAGTCAATGGGAAGAGGAGAGAAAGAAAACAAGAAAAAAGCGAAAAAAGACGCCCCCGGATCGGAAAAATACGGGGCTTGAACGGAGTGATGCCCCTCTCCTCCAATGGCTGGCCTCCATTTAGGAAGCCAGCCAATGGAGAAGAGGGGCGGGTTCAAGCCCCCATTCTAAGAAACATTAAATCTCCGGACTGAACTGCGTAAGCGCAGCCTACGGTCCTCGACCTAAAAATGATTCAGAGTGGCTTACACTGGCATAGATCTGCTAGTCACAGAATCCAGGCTGCGATGTGCCCTACCCACCAATCTAGTAGTGCTGCGTCTACAGGCATGCTCACTTCGGCTCCTCTCCCAAACTCTCACGACAGAGAAGCCCACGTCCATTCAAGGGGTGGGTGTGTCTGAACTGCAGTGGCAGAGTCAGGGCATTTCATCCCTTTCTTTCGAAAAAGGCCCTGGCTTTCTGAGGGATCCCTTCATCGTGATGAAGAGACCTTGGTGCCTGCAGCTTACGCTAGAATCAGGCTGACAGCATCCGAAATATACCGTGTTCCCCACCCCTGATGCTCGTACTGTGCTACTAATGTTTGGCTTGTATATATTGTCTTTGAAGTATTTGTTAGTTTCCATGCTATAATATTTTTTTTATTGCTACTGCGTGGTGCACGTCTGTCCCTGGAAGGTGGCCAAAACATGTTCATAGGATTAGGGTCTAAGAAGGGTCCCTCTGTACCTTAAGCCGGCCCCGATGAATTGGTGCAGCTGGATCAGGGTGCGCTGCATGAGCAGCACCGGGGCTGGGAGAGCATCAGGTGGGCAGCACGTGGCTGGGTGTAAATGTGATGCATTTACGGACACACTGCAAGAATCAAAGTGTTCTGTACATTCTAAACAGCGACATGGAACCACATAACCATCCTTACCTGGTACATAATGGAGGAGGGCGGCGGCTCGATGCATGGCTGCTGGTCCGGTAGCGGCAGCTCCTCCAAGAGGTCCACATTGGACAGCGCGTCCTCCAAGGTCACGTGAGTGGTCATGACGCCTGCGTGTGCTTCCGCACGTGCAACCACCCCGGCAGCAAGAGTCTGGAACACACAGATAGGTCAAGTCAAACCCTGAGCATGAGGTAATGACGCACCTGAGAGGCGGGCCAAAGCGAGGCCACAGGTCGCATTTCTGAGGTGATCTCACCGCACCTGGACACTGAAAGTGATTACATACATCCCAAGTCAGACGATTATATATTATATGTTGTAAAAAAATAATAAAAATTATATTGAAATAAAAAAAGAGACAGAGCACTCACACAAACAACACCACAGACACTGAAGAGAAAGCCACACACCACACCCCAGAGGCAGAATGTGATAGCACTAACCCTATCACACAGACAGGCTCATCTCAAGGACTAAAGATGAAGAATAACCTCCTAAAAGAATGGCTATACCCCAGTGACTGAGGAAATTGTCCCAGAAACCAGCAGACTCTCAGAGGGATGCAGCAGGCCCTCCCTAGGGAGCGAAAGTCTGTTTAGAGTTTGACTGGCAGATTTTCTACTCGAGTTCTCTGCCATGACGGCAGAGGCATTTCAACCAAAGTGGGTTTCACATCTTCAAATGAGCCATTTTCAGGAAGGAGAGTAAATGCTTGGTGAACTTTCACCATTATTATCGTTGTAAGAAGAAAAGTGTAAACACGAAATTTGGGCAGTTAAAATGTACCTGAAAAATGTGGACAGATTGTCAGTGCCCGTTTCCATAACATGTTGGGCAGTGCTTTAAATTGAAATATAGAAGTGCAGGTACTCACTATTTGGAGTGCCTGTTTCCTCCTGAGAAGTGCCGGTACTCTCCTATTAAATGTATTGCTGGAGTGATGAGAAGTGCCGGTACACTCCCTCTGAAATTAAAGAAGGGCAGGTACTCAGTGCTGGGTAGTACCTGCCCATTTAAAGCACTGACATTGGGGACGATCATGTATCCCAGCATGTTAGGGACACTTCAGTAGAAGTCCGTCGCACGTTCCACAGCAGCGTTAACTCTACTATACATGGCTGTGGATCACTCATGGTGCACCTCTCATTGTGAACTTCCTGAAATCCTGATTCTACCGCAAAAGTACATTTATAGGCTAACGAGAATTATGTGTTGTGCAGAAAACCCACACTTCTGTCATTTTCTTCTGACATATTTCACCAGTAAAAAGCAGGGGGAATTTATTTGGGAAGATGGATAGGTAAACATGAGGAAATATAGGCACAACACACAGATTCCAGTCACTCCTTATTCCAAAGGTCAAACTCATAATTGTGTGGTAGTGACTAATAACTGCCATAACACGTGATATTGGGGGTTACTGCTTCTGTAGACCCCAACATTGATGTTCCAAGGGGTGTGTGGGTCCGAGGCTTCAGCACTAGTGCACCATTCAAGCCCTCAGGTCATGTCCCTAGGCTCATCAGGGCCCTCAGCTCTCAGTGTCAGCATTCCATAGTGTCAAAACCCTCAACTTCCAGTTTTTGGGCCCCTAGCTCTGTTGAACCCTAAGCCCTCCGTGTATGAACCCTGAGCCTTTAATGCATCGCTTCGTGCCCAAAACAACATCAGGACTCCTTTAAGTTTTAAGACTGTGGTCCCAGACCAGATATGATCATGGAGAGCTCTGCTTCCCCTGTTATGGTGTAAGAGCCCTCAGTCCACGGTCTGGCTATCTGAGAGACTTCTTATTCCAGGGCCTGAGTGAGATCTCAGCTGCTAGAGTCCAAGCCTCTTGGTCGGTGTGGTATCCTTAGCTTTTGCTGCTGAGGAAACATGCCTCTTGACGTCTGCAGTGATACTGCTTAAGTGGAGGCTCAATCTCCCTCAGAGGCAGCTCAAAGACTTACACACTGAATATTATGCAAAACACTTTCATAGCAAACGCTCTTGGCCACATGAGGTGTTCGTGTGTACTGGTCTGTCATTGCCTGTGCATCTGTCTTTGTATGACTGCACTATGACTGTCTATGCTGCTGCCCTCGGATTGCCTGCAGGACTCCACTGTGATTGCACTATGAATATGCGTGTGCGTGTCCGTGTTCGTAAATGCATTGTTCTGGAATTATCTGTGTGCTATTGTAACAGAACAGACAATCTCTGTGATTTACTGTGTGACTCCCTGGGCAGGCTGTGTACTCATTTACTCAAAAACTTCTTCTAGACCTCCCAACTTTGGAAAATTGATCTAATGGACGCGGAGTATCAAAAGGTTTTAATCTTATCTACTTAACTTATTCAACCTGAGAACCAATTGTGCAATCTCTGCAGTCATTCGGATTTAGGACAGTTGCCATTTCAGAAGTTGGAGTTGGGTTACAATTTCACAAGATCAGATGGTATTTTATCCATTACAGGGACAAATTGCCAAAGATTGGCAAGAGGAAGAAGCTGCCCTCTGGAAGCCACTGAAACTTGCGTAGTTTGTAAGAAGTGGCACAGCGGCTTACTGTAAGTCTAAAATCCTGACATAAATGCATCTCTCTAGCTCCATCTTCCAACTCTGTCACTGAACTCAGAACATTCTCTCTTCCCCTCACGTCAAGTCCATTTTCCCTGTTTGCTTTTTGGCCATTGGAAGACACCATAGATCAGAGACAGAGAGAGAATACTATCCTTGGGCTCAATAAAAAATGTGCGGGTGGTCCTTTCCTCCGCCAAGGCGACAAAGTTGATGATTATGTCGCCCAGAATTAGGTGCCGCCCTCCAAATTTAGAAATGCCAGCTGGCTCAGCAGACATTTCTAGCATTGGCAGGAACCCCTATCACAGCAGTTCCTCTTAATGCCCTGTAAGTTGAATTGACGGCTCCTTCAACATGATGGAGCCATACTGCAAATTTACAATGTTTTTTTAGTTTCATAAATAAAATCCCAAAGCGGGAAGAACTCAGAGCTTCTTCCGGGGATAGGGCTCATCTCTTGGTGAGGACCTATTTCCAAGTGTCCTCGTAGCGCTCTTATCTCCCTGCACTAACTCTTTCTGCTTCTGTGCATGCAGTTTCTGTTGAAAGGGACACTGTCCTGCATGAGCTCAGATGAGCTATTGACTGTCAAAGCTTAGGAAACATGCTCATTGTAAAAGCCTAAAATGGGATTAGGGTTTATTTTTTAGGGGCTCCTGTTCACACAGACACGACTGCAGAACTGGTCAGGATTCGTTGCAGCCCACGTGGCACTCTGACGCAGTGGTTGCTGTAAAAAATCCTCCAAAACGTCCAAAGAACAATGTTGCTGATTAAAATTGTGGGCACTGGCAGTCTGCCAGCGTATAGAGTTAACACAAGTAAAGGGTCGCACACAGGTTGGGGCTCGAGGAATCGGCATGCGCACGAGGGGTTGAGACACAGCTCCAGTGGAGTTGGCAAACAGCACCATGCATTGGAATGCCAATGCACAAGACCATCACAACAATCTCACTTAAGTGTACAAAAGCTTCTGAACAGTGCAGTAATAACGCTCTCCGCATTCCATTCTTCGTGCTGTAATCTCTAGGCTGTAATTGTCCAAACTGAGCAGTATTAGTGGAGGGCACTATCGGTTGCTACCGGTTTCCAAAGCCACAAGTACTTTTACACTCCACACCAGGGCGCGCCCTTCAGACACCGACCCTTCCCGCCAGTCAGTTCTTTCTCGAGGAGGCGATGGTGGTCGGGATACAGAGTGACGCAGTAAAGCCTCAGGGCCCAGGAAGCGCTATCACATTTATGAAGAAAAGGTATTTACTAAGAGCTAGATAAAATATGTCTGTTACATTGAAGATTTACACAGAAAATCAGAAGGTAGTAAGTAGCACTTTTTGGAGAGTTTATTACGTGGCCTACCCATATTGACATTTATGGACGGACAGGTGCCATTGTTTTGTTATAACATTTGGCCGAGGGCTAATGTCACCTCCATGGGTAGACCCTGTGCGGTATCTGCGTTTCCCGTACGTCAGTGATGCAAAGGTGCCAGAAAGAAAGCACCAATTTTGCTATGGCACACCTTCACTCTGCCTCGTTTGTCGGGACCCTTTGGTACACAACGGGACATACCGGGCTAGAGCTGTGTGACTGAGATTCACACACTGAAAGAGGGCTTTACACAGGTCCAAAAATATACCAGATGCCAATGGCAAATTCTCAAATGTTTTGGTGGCCAAATGTAATAGGGTTAGAAATAATTTGACATTCAGGGGTTCCGGAACACCTAGAACAGTCGCTGGGATGGGGAATCAGTCAGGGTGCAACATTCTCTGCGGGTACTGGCACAGGAGCTAGGGTCTCGGAACGGGCCAGTGACAGGGACTAGGCCACCCACTGAACCCACCATTACCAACCACCATTTGGTACAGGGATCAAGGATTTAGGGTCCATTACTTAATGCCAACCTAATGGATGTACTCCCAGAATTGTATGGGCTACCAAGATTGCTCAATTTCAGAATCAGACCAGACCACCGCAAGGGTGACCCTTCAAAGGGGGTAAATGTGGGCTCATGTCCCCCCCCCCCTCTCCACCCACAGCCCCTGGCCACTCCACCCTGACAGTCCCTGGCACCGGATGCCGTCACTGCACCCACAGCTGGATAATCTGCCCTCCTTTCAAATGCAGCCTGGGTTGTTGCCTTTCACTAATGTGCCTCTGCCAGACCAGGTGCGAGTTTGCAGCTGCAGTGGGCACAACACATTGACTGCAATAGGACCGAGTCTGTGCCTGGCTCACCCATTTAAAGGTGCACAATGGCTCAGGGCAGTGTGCCACATACATAATATGGTCCCTGGTGTTTGCGGTTTATTTTTGGTGTGTTTCAGTCTAGATGGGCTGCAAAGTGCCCATAGCTCCAAAGAGCTTCAGTCCGCTAGGCCTGAGTATGGCCTTCCTAATGACCAAGGTCTGCTCCTCTCTTCTCTTTTATCATGCAGTTCAGCCGCTCCTTCTTCCCCGTAGTTTTTAACAGGAAGGCTTCTCCGGCACCCAGGCCTGGCTCTGGTCTTATGTTATGCTATTTTAGATTGATTTGTATAGCTTACTAATCACCCAAGCGGGTATCCGGGGATAAGCAGTTACCAGCAAGGTTGTGGCCTTGGCACAAGGCCTTTCTGGGCATGTACTCCTAGTAGTTCAGATGAGTGCTTTAATTACCAGTAATGCAGCAGGTGCAGCAGCATCGAGCCCGTAGTCTCGAGGGGCCCTGTGGAATCCAAAAATGGCTGTCTTTGACTCCCAAAGTGCAGGTGAGGGGCCTATTTTCCTATTTTTATGAGGGCCAATAGCAACACTGTTATGCAACTGGTTCAGATGAATGCCTAGGTACATGGTGAGGGGGCAAGAACTTTTTCCAATTTTAGGGAACGTCAGGAAGTCAGAACCAATGAAAATACAAATTTCAGAAATCAAATTCTCCTCCAACCAGCAGAGAGAGTAATTCCAAGGTGTTTCCATCTCCTTCCTGGCTGCCAGGCAAAGGAATTTCTGAATCCAAATGGTCAAGGGGTTTTAGAGAGTTGTCTCAGCTAGCCTCAGCCATGTTTCCCTAGTTACTCGGCTATGTCAGGAACAAAGAGGAAACAGAAAAGGTATGTTTCAGGTACAGTGAGGGGAAGATTAGCTTAAAAAGGAGAGAAGATGAGTTTCCATATAGCGCATTAAATATCTTTAGTAGTGGAGCAGGAGCCGTGAAACAACAGACTTGCACGTTGTTGTGAGACAATGCCTGCTCCTCCCTCTTTTTAGGAAACACCATGACCCCATCATGAGGGTAAATTTGGAGGTGCCAGTCACTGAGAATGGGCTGGTGCTGTGAGTATCGGATTGGTTATTGCGTGCTAAACCATAATGCACACCACACAGTAGGTCCACGTCAATCATATACGCATTGTTGTGACGAAGAAAAAATGTGGTTTGTGGGATTCAAAATACTGCTGGAAGAAGGAATAGCTAGATACCTCATCTCTGAGGCCACCAGAGAGTGGAGAAACCTTTGCACATTCTAACTGGAGAATTGTGCCAATCAATCACTGTTGGAGAGAGTCCATGCTAATCTCTACAGCTTGGGAGATGGCCAACAGGTACCTGCCTAAATGGGTGGATTTTATGGCAAGGCAGGAGATTAGCATTATGTATTCAGTTTTATTCAGAACTTCTGAGCAGTAAACACTTTAAAGTTCCAAGCTATAGCACACTAAATGACTATACAATGAAGTCAGAACTCTGCAATCCCATAAAAGCCCCTGGCCTCCATCTTCTTCCTCTTTTGTTTTCTGCTCCTGAGCAGAGAAGTACTCTTTTTATATGCATTATCATTATTATTAATATTTGTGTTACCTCATACACTGTAAAACATCATCCAAATCAGGGAAGAGCGAGCAAGGACCAGAAACTGACATTGTCTGACTTCCTATTAATATCATCTTCTGCACACAATTTAACAACCTTCTCAGCAGTCACTCTGCTGATAAGCCTCCCTGTGACAATCACCATCACATTGCAACACATCATGGACTCCACCGCCACAACCCCAGAGGTGGTTGAGAAATGTAGAAGCAGAAACAAGACGAGCCGCAGATGGGAACCCCACCTCTGACTGACTTACTTGGTGTTTCAGGCTTGACCCTTTAACACAAAGAGAAAGAATAGTACCATGGTAATCGTGATGTCAGGTCATATCAATGTCCCTTCCAACTTCTAGCCATTCAAGTCGTTCATAAGAAGAGCCGCAGCAGAATAAGAAACGTGCTTTGGATAGGAACTCATTAGGAAGGAGGAGGGTTACTACAGTAGGGGATCTTGCATCAGGCAAAGTAGAAAGGTGGAAGGGTAATGAGGTCCAGCAGTACTAGGCATAGGGTAAACTAAGTGACAGGGAATAATAATACCTGATCTATCACTCACAAGTAACTCACCGTTGAGCGGGTGTCAGTTAGTAGCCTAAGTGAACCAGGGGGTGGATGTGGTGGGGCTGGATGGGCATAGAGGTCAGTGGTGAGGTGTCGCGATGGAAATGCTGAGGTGCGACACTCATTGATTCATAATGGCGAATCAAAACTCTTTAAAAAGGACGGACCCCTACGCCTGGGAAGAGATTCCTTATGGGCGGGCGCAACATGGAGACAATGAACTGCATGCAAGTGATCTGGATTATTTGAGTTGAGAGATCGCCATAAGGATAAGAGTCCCCCCGGGAATATGGATTTGGTCTCACTTTCAACATGAACTTTGTCTGGTAGCGAGCCTCTTTGCATGGCTCCTTTCGTAGCTACTTGGCAGCCATTACTGGTGTCTGGTGTCTCATTGTGATGGTGGGAGTGTGCTGTGGGAAGTAGTAGCCAGATTCAGCCTCCAAAGAGCAAGCTGAGCTGCCAGGGGGAGGGGGGTCTCCAATGGAGACGACCCACTAGGACCTTCCATAGTCTCAACACGTAATCCTTCACAAGACCTATGTGAAAAAAGGTATTTTATAGGAAGGGATAGAAAATAAAGACTTGAGCAAACGGATTACATAAAAGCACATAGAGAAACCACAGTAAAAAGACCACAGGTCTCAACAACACCACTGTGTAAGAGTCTACCCTTGAGGCAATGGGTGATCAGAGGGGCACTCCATTATTTCGCAGCGGCACCAGATCCCAGCATTTGGGAAATCTCACCCATATCCATATATTAGATTGACCAAACCTCACTGGTTCCAATGATCATTTTACCAGGCAATATTTTTGTAGGACACACTGTCAACGGTTTTTGTGGTTCATGACGGATGATATGGCCCTTTGTGAAACGCCTGACTTCCAGGTCAAACATGTGACGCTACTTTGGGCAGTAAGGGCTTTTCCCATGCTCATGTAGGAATCTCATAGCCACAAACTGTGTGTACCAGTCTCTAATCCCCTGCACTGCTCCACCTCTCGGCACTCCAGTGCCTGGACTCCTCCTAAGAGATTCCTTGGGACTGTCTTTGAATGCTCCTGTGAGACCTCCCCCACCCTATGTGCTGACCCACAGAAGATGTGACTCCATACAGAGGTGAAATCCTTAGGGTTGAAGTGTTCTCCAAATCTCTCTCTGGTATATACGGAGCATGCCCTTCCTCGCATGATGCAGATCAGTTTTTCCCATTCTCTGCCATGGCGTAAGCCCCCTGTGTGGATTTCCTCTTTTGCTTGCTCTTTGCCATGATTTGTCAATGAGCCTGTCAATAGTACTCTGGGAGAACCGTGAATTATTGCTGATAGTTCTCACACTTTATGATACTCGGATAGTCCTTCTAGGTGTAAGAAGCAACAGGAACCGAGACCAAGGAGACAAATCCAGACCGGGCCTGGATGAGAACTAGTTACATGAAAAGAAGAACCTAAGTAGAGGAGAAAGGGAACTAAGGAACAGCTGATAATACCAACTGACTCTAGGCTGCAAATATATATGGCCAGCAAAGAAAAAGTCGACTTCAGCAGAAGACAGAATTCGAGGTTGCAGGAGAAACTAAATCTAGTGGGCAGAATAGTCTCCAGACTAAGAAAGGAGACCTTTACTCAAGAGGGGGGTGGGCATGGAGCATCTGGTCTCTCTCCCGTCATGGTGCAGATGCTACTCTAGGTCCATCCTCGTGCTCCCTTTCTCAGTGGTGTGGAGGCTTCTAATGGCTATAATGGGGCCAGAGGTGGGATGACAGTCTTTAATGGAATATGTGTGGGTGGCAAAGATACATGCGTGGCAGAATGGTTCAGTGAGTGGGCAACATAGCAAGGTGGCAGAGTGGGAGTGTTGAGATGGGCTGGTGGCATGATGTGACAGGGTGAGTCCGCTAGTCGGACAGGTTAGTTGGAGTATGGCTGGGTTGAATGAAGGAGGTTGGGTTATAGTTCAGGTGTGATTGCTGGGTGGGTGGTTGGAGGAACGGTATTGTCAAAGTTTGATTTTAGGTGCAAGACATACGGGTAGTAGGATTGTGAACGGGTGGGGGAAATGATGGGTGGGTAGGATGGCCAAGATCAGGGTAGATGAGTGGGCGATGGTTGGGATGAGGAGGGGTAGAGCTGGGTAGGCAACAGAGAAGATGCCAAGTTAGTAGTAGGTGTGGTGTGAGGATGGGGTAGGGTGGATGGCGGTACACTGGCTGATTGGTGGATGTGGCAAAGGAAGGGTAATGGGATGATGACGAGTGTGATGGTGGATGAGTAGTAGTTGAACAATTAGCCGGCCGTTATAACGGGTACATTTTCCACAGTGAAGAGAAGGCTAGATAGGGCGCAGATGCCGCCCCGTGCACCTGCCATCTGGACAGAGCCCTCCTCTCTGAGTGGGGGCGGGGAGGAGTGACGTTATTTGGGGGTGGTCAGTGACAGCTGTAAGTTCTTTGGGTCTGATATTTGCCATGTGATCATCCTGGGGTTTTAACGTTCAGAAATCACCCAAGCGAGAGAATAAACACAGCTGCGAAAGCCAAGGGGTGGGGGCGGGGGACGACTTGAGGGGGAGGAAAAGGGTGTAAGTGGGCATGAGAGCGGTGGTCGAGAAGGTGACGAGAGACTGGGCGAGGGATAAACTAGATCGGAAGGGTGGGCTTAACCGCACAGACACTGCAATCGCCATCATAAAATGCAGCCATGGAAAAACAACGCACCTCCGCCCACCTCCGCGGAGATAAGTCGGAAATGGTGGATGACACAAGATGGGGACATCCCCGGCCAGTGATCGAGGCACGCCAGGCCTCTCGCTTACCTGGGCCCGGATCCGGGGTGGGGGCAGAGGATGGATGCTGCTCGGTCCCCGGCTCTCTCCTCCTGCAGCCTCCGAGCGCTGCCCCTCCAACTCCGCCTTCCCCCTGCTGCCTCGCTGGCTCCGCCCCCTTCCTGTGACACAAAGAGGGATCAGGCTGCAGCCTATACAACCCTAACGCTCAGGAAACAGAAACCTGTCACACGACCGCCAATAAACGCACACAAACCTTCCGCGGTAGGGAAACACGAGAATCCGACCTGCCATCTGCGCCACACAGGGCATCAATCCACCGTATTTTGAAAAGAGATTGGTCATCAATTGAGATTCATAATGAACGCACGAAGACTATCCGAACGACTTCAGGGGAAACAAACATACCATTTCACGTGCTCCCATAATTAACACACAGACCATCTAAACGGCCCTTGAAATAAGAACATATGAACGAGTCAACCTTAGTGCCAATATCGGCATCGCTCCCCGCCCACAAATACAGCAATACCATAATAAAGAACACACGAGACACCTTGGTTGTTGGAGAAAACATTGCTGCACGTTTATTTTGCATAATAAATATGCCAACATGGTGGGTCAACATACAGGTGATCCAAAGGCAGACAGCCTCTATGCTGCAATGCCCACCTTAAGAGCCAACTTGCACTGTGGCCCTAGCCAATCGGTGCTCACCATTTTGGGGGGGTTACCCCAGGGCCGGCTCTAGGCTCATGGTGGCCCTGGGCAGGGAGCGTAGGTAGGGGGCCCGGAAGAGGGGGTCCGGGCGGGGCGGAGCGCGCAGGCCAGTAAAGAGGGGAGGGGTTCAGGGAGTTTAGAAGTGGAACAGAGCCAGAGGCCGCCAAATCCCTGCCAGGGGCCACCACGCAAATATGTATCCATCCTCAGAGGATTAATATATTAAGGATATATATTGGCGTGGTGGCCCCTGGGGTTTGGTGGCCCTGTGCAGGTGCACAGCTTGCACATGCCTAGAGCCGGCCCTGGTTACCCCTTACCACCTGTGGACCATGAGTCCACCCATTTACTCATGCCCCTTGACGGGGCGGAGCGTATCCAGGCTCAGGTTTACAACCGTCCGCAGGACTAACGGGGCGCTGTTGTACCTCCAGGGTCCTGCCGTAAGGACTTCCTGGGCTATATGCCATTTGCACCCTTGTTGTGCTCCTGAAGAGGGTACCCCTATGTACCATTCAGCCTCTGGATCGCCCTGTAACTCCCCCTGCAACACAAAATAACAAGTTAACAGCCTTCCTACCCTAGCCACCCTTCCAGGCGACAGATAAGCAGTAGGGAGGGAAACAACGTGAAGTGGAGGAGGTCTATATACCTACCTCCCCACCCACTACCGCACCAGAAATGATGTCATGGGTAGCGCCGGACCCCCAGTGTGTCCAACCCCAGCCCTCATGTGGCGGGCAGCCTCATTAATTTAATAAGCTCCCATAGACCACCTATCATCTTTCTTTATGAATACACACAGACAGAGCAAATCCAATAACAGCCCTATGGCATTTGAGGCACCTTAAAACTCTGGGTGACATTAAAGCACCAATCCATACCCTTGGAGCAGATACCTTAAATAATTAATTTTGTTAATTTTTCAGTAGTCAAGTCGCCTTCCAGTAAATCACGATTTGGCAAAGCATTCCTGATACCAGCTTCTGGAACTACAAATTACGGTACACAGACAAAATATCGATTTTTAAATATCGATATACAAAAATATCGAAGTTTAAATATCAAATATGACAAAATATCGAAGGTAAGTAATATCGACAGTCTTAATATCGATATTAGTATGATATCAGTAATATCGAAGTTGTAAATATCGATGTCAATAATATCGAAATTAATAACTTCGATGTTACTAATATCAATTTTTAAATACATTTAGTGTATATTATATTGTATTTATTATGTTTTATTATTTATTTTTAATGTAATTTAATTAAATATTGTCTTTTACTACTGTAGCGGGTTGTGGGTTTATAGGGGAATAGGGTGGGAAGTAATTTAATTATGTTAAATTAATTATTAATTAGTAGGAATAATTAATTAATTAATTGAGAAATAATTTTTAATTATATTTTAATTAATTGATTAATTGATAAATATGTTCTGTAGCGGGTTATGGGTTTATAGGGGAATAGGGTGGGAAGTAATTTAATAATAATTAATTAATTGATATATGTTTGTACATATTTTAATTAATAATTAATTGGTAATTAATTTCTATTAATTAGTTAATTAATTAATATGATTTTGTACATATTTATAATTATTAATTAGTTGGTAACTAATTAATATTAATTATTTAATTACATTAAATATAGTAATTTTTTATATATAATTTATTGTTATTCTTAATTAATTAATTGGGAACAATAATATTAATTATTAAATTAAATTAATTACAGCAAATGTGCTAATATATTTACTTTATTGTTATTGTTAATTAATAATTAATTGGTAATTAAATAATATTAATTAATTTTGGGTAAAGGAGTATTTTTAGGGTTCAGGGTCAGTTTTCAGTTTTTGGGTAAAGGGGTATTTTTAGGGTTCTGGGTCAGTTTTCAGTTTTTGGGTAAAGGGGTATTTTTAGGGTTCAGGGTCAGTTTTCAGTTCATGGGTAAAGGGGTATTTTTAGGGTTCAGGGTCAGTTTTCAGTTTTTGGGTAAAGGGGTATTTTTAGGGTTCAGGGTCAGTTTTCAGTTTTTGGGTAAAGGGGTATTTTTAGGGTTCTGGGTCAGTTTTCAGTTTTTGGGTAAAGGGGTATTTTTAGGGTTCTGGGTCAGTTTTCAGTTCATGGGTAAAGGGGTATTTTTAGGGTTCAGGGTCAGTTTTCAGTTTTTGGGTAAAGGGGTATTTTTAGGGTTTAGGGTCAGTTTTCAGTTTTTGGGTAAAGGGGTATTTTTAGGGATAAGGGTCAGTTTTCAGTTTTTGGGTAAAGGGGTATTTTTAGGTTTCAGGGTCAGTTTTGAGTTTTTGGGGTACAGGGATATTTTTAGGGTTCAGGGTCAGTTTTGGGTTTTTGGGGTACAGGCGTACAGGGTAAAAACAAAAAAATATTACATTAAATCAAATAAATTACATGAAAAAAATTAAAATTACATTAAATTATTAAGTGTTTTATTTATTTTAAATGTATATGTATTAGTTTTAATTTTGTTTTAATATTTTTATTTAATATTTGTAAAATTATATGTATTTTAAAATTATTTCTACATTATTATTAATACATTTAAAAAAACGATATTTTTGATTCCGATATTTTTGTACTACGATATTATTTTTTCGATATTTTTGTACTTACCTTAATAAAGATAGGATTCCGATATTTTTGCTGTCGATATTTTTGCTCCGTTATTTTTGCATTTCGATATTCTGTCTGTCGATATTATGTCAGACATTCACAAATTACATCTTAGTGGTTTCTTGGGGGTGATTTTATGAACAATTAGAAGGTTACTGCCTTTAGCTCTCAGACATCTTCATAGCATGCAAGTGTTGACCATTAGTTTGATGCAGATAAGGGCAGGTCTCTGAATCGTGTGACGAACAATAGACAGAACCTTAACCGTTCCTCTTCCCCTTACTGACACATATTGATTTGGTGGTGGTCTACTACTTTTTTCAGATAATAACTTTTAGGAACATCTTGCTATTTTTAACACTTAGCAACTTTGGGACCAAAGTCAATGCACTGATTTACTTGCCCTTTGCTGACCCAGGATTAGCCCCTAAGGGTTGTTTTTTTCATCACACTTGGTGTATTTGTAATTACTTTTGGCACTACATTTTGCTGGTCCTATAAAGTTTTTGCAGGTTTGTGGCATCCCGACTAACAAGGAATTGCAATTCAATTTTTGTATTTGAGATTTTACTCCAATAAGGACGGATAGGATGGATCACATTCAAATTGCAAAACGAGCAAATAAGCCATGTGGCATGCAGGTGCAGAACATTTCCGGACCAAAATTATACCTCGTATTTCAACTTTAGATTGCGGAGCAGTAGGTGTTTGCAAGGCTGGCTTCAGAAGGCCTTGGCCTAATTCAGTGGAAGTGGTCCTATGAGACTCCATGGAATGGACCATGCTGTTGAGGATGCATTTGGAGGAACCAACCCTCCTCTTCTAATTTGGTACTCCTCAGAAATGCCAGGGCCAACTACAAAAAGCACATCTTCAATGAAAAATCCTCCTTCCTTTGTTCCCTATTTGACCAGGCTAGAAATCGTCCCAGAGAACTTTTTAACATTGTCAGAAAACAAACTACCTCAGGCCCTCCAAAATTACTAGCCACTGTTGAGAGGTGTGAAGAAATTGCTAGTTTCTTTTCCGATAAAGTCAACAAGGTTGAGCAATCTTTCTCCCCCATCCCCACTCCACTCAGCCAACCACTCCTCATTAGCACTCCAGCTATACCTTCTGCCACTTCCTTCCCTACACCTGTTCCCCCTCAACCCCTACACCCTCTCCCCCAGTTATGTTATGTTATGTTATTCGGAATTTGTCAAGCGCACGGTCACCCCGGGGGTTTCATGGCGCTAAAATGAGACAGATGGTAAGCTATACTCTAACCGTGCGCTTGCTTGAATAACCAGGTCTTCAGAGCTCCCCTGAACTCCGCCAGCTTAGTACAATTCCGGAGTGACAGGGGGAAGGAGTTCCATGTTTTTGGGGCAAGGTAAGCGAATCGGGATCCACCAAGTCGTTTCTTTTTTAACATAGGCAACGTGAGGAGGGACAAGTGGGCAGAACGAAGGTCACGGGTCGGTTCGTATTTGTTTATCAGATGATTGACGAACCTAGGGCTTTTGCCATGGAGAGCTTTGAAAATTATGCAGCCTACCTTAAAGGTGATCCGTTGGGCTATAGGAAGCCAATGAAGGGAGGCTAACAGAGGTTTGGCCGAATTCCTGCGATTGCTTTTAAATATTAATCTAGCAGCTTGATTTTGAACAATCTGCATGCGTTTAGAAAGGGCAAGGGGTAGGCCCAAATAAATGTAGTTGGAAAAGTCTAGTCGGGAAAGGACCAAGGCGATTACCACCTGAATGAGAGCAGATTGAGTAAGCAGATGGGCAATTTTCTTGATCTTTCGTAATTGAAAAAAGCTGGAAGAGATCACCATTCCGACCTGACTTTTCAGTGAAAGGTCGGAGTTAAGAGTGACCCCAAGGCTCTTCACCGACTGAGAGGGAGATGGAGGAGAGCCCATCGAGCTCGGCCAAAAATGAGGGCCCCAACTCAATGCACTATTACCTGGGAGTACCAGCTCGGTCTTTCCAGGGTTGAGCTTTAGATGGTTCTGATCCATCCAGCTCTGAATGTGCAGCATAGTAGTTTGGAATTCCTCAGCAGAGTCCGTTGAGTTGAGAGGGAATACCAGCTGCAAGTCGTCCGCATAATTGTAGATGGTGACTTTCCTGTTTTTTAGTGATTGCAGTAGCGGTTTGAGATATAAATTAAAAAGGAGGGGAGATAATGATGAACCCTGCGGAACACCGCAGGTAGTGGAGAGTTTAGGTGCCATAAAGTTCTCCAGCTTTACTGCCTGGGATCTGTCCATCAGAAAGGACTTAATCCAGCCAAAAGCCGAGCCGCTAAGGCCGGCTTGTTCGACACGCTGTAATAAGATGGTATGATCCACCGTGTCGAACGCGTCCGACAGGTCCAGGAGTACGAGGGCTTGGTGTATGCCATTATCGGCGTTGGTCCTTAGAGTATTCTGGACAGCGAGGATCACCGCCTCGGTGGAGTGTGCCTGGCGGAATCCGGCTTGGTTTGGCTCCAGGTAGTCGGATGTCTCTATGAAGTTGGAAATGCAGCTGGCCACATGGGCTTCGAGCAACTTGGCGCCATATGGAAGGAGAGATATGGGGCGATAATTTGATAGATTGAATAGGTCAGCACCCGGTTACTTAATTAATGGGACTAAAGTAGCATTTTTAAATGAGTTGGGGACTATTCCCTGTGATAAGGAAGTGTTCAGGAGGGGGAGTATTCCTTGAGGGAGTGTAGAGTAGACTTCCTTCAGTATATGCGGAGGACAGGGATCATTGGGGGAACCAGACTTTACTCGATTCATCAGCTCCAACAATTTGGGTGGGTCGATGGGAGGGATAGCCTGGAGTTTGTGTGGGTTTCTGCAGATTTCCGAGCTGACTGCAGTGACATGGGTAGTTTGAATACTATCCTTTATGATGTCAATCTTCTCCTTAAAAAAATCATTAAGCTGATTGCACATCAGTTGGGATGGAGGTTGAGAAGGAGAGGTTCTGGCATCATTACACAGATCGTTTATGACTCTAAAGATTTCTCTCGATTTATTTTGAGCGTTGGAGATTTTTTCTGAGAAGAAGGCTGCTTTGGCAGATAAAATGGCGCTCTTGTAATTCCTACGAGCTGTCATGTATGATAATCTATCTTTGTCATGATAGCCATGCCTCCATTTTCTTTCTAGTTGGCGGAGTTCTAATTTTTGTTTTTTTAAGTCGGTAGAGAACCACCTGTGGGCATCCATACGGCGGGCACGGGAAAACCTAGTTAAGGGAACATGTTCATTACAAGCAGAAAAAAGCCACTCAATGAGTGCTTTATCCATCACGTTGATGTCAGGGGCCAGAGTAGGAAGGGAATTAGTCAAGGTGGATAGGAAATCTTGGATGTTTAAAGATCTCCATTTCCTGGCTAGCCCTCCCAAGGGCACATGGTTTTTTAAGTTGCCCTGAGAGGTGATGGAAAATTGCAGTAGATGGTGGCCAGACCATATACAAGGTAAGGCGGTGGGGCTGGAAATAGGAATAATATGAGACCAAATGTGGTCCAAGATATGTCCTTTTTCATGGGTAGGAATCAAGACATGTTGAAGGAAGTTCAGGTTGGAGAGGAGCTCAAAAAGTTCTGTGGCATGAGGTCCTGCTTCCAAGTTATTATACCAATAATTTAAATCCCCTATTAACATGAACTTATCATAATCAACGACCAAACCGGGCAGTTGCTCATGATGTATGATACTAACTCTACTGACCCCAGCAAAAAAACAATGCATCCTGGAGTGAATTTCATCCGATATCAGAATGCACTGTTCTCAACATCATCAGCAAACTCAAACCATCCTCACATACCAAAGATCACCTTCTCGCACATTTGGTTCAGGAACTTAAGCACATCATTGCCCCACTACGGACCAATATTATCAACTCTTCCTTTGCTACAGGTGGTGTTCCGGCTTCCCTCCAACTAGGCCAAATCACCCCCATCCTCAAAAACACGGCAGCAGACCCTAACGACTTAAACAATCTGCGCCCTATCCCTAACCTTCCTTTCCTTTCCAAAGCGCTTGAAAAATGCGTCCTGACTCAACTGGTAATCACATTGAAACACTCAAGCTCCTTGACGTTTTCCAATCAGGTTTTAGAAAGGGATGCAGCACGGAAACTGCAATGCTCCACATTACTGACGAAATTCATCGCTCTTTGGATAAAGGCGAATCCTCCCTCCTCATCCTCCTTGACCTGTCCGTGGCCTTTGATACTGTTAACCATGCCACCCTACTTAAGACCCTTAAGGACCACTTCGGTTTTGACGGCAATGTCCTCAAGTGGTTCACCTCCTATCTCCAAAATAGAACTCAACAAATTATACTTAGCGGCTGCCTCTCCAAACCTCAACCTATCTCACTGGGCGTCCCACAAGGCTCTATCCCCTCCCCAACTCTTTTCGACCTCTTCATGGAACCCCTCACGCTTATTCTTAAACAAGCCAAAATCAGTTACCACCTTTATGCCGACGATACTCAACTTTATTATAAAATCATCCTACAATGACATCTTACATCTCAACGATGCCCTGACTAAAATCCAAGCCTGGTTTCACCTTAACCACCCCAAACTTAACCCCAAAAAAACTGAAATCATCCTTTCCGCTCGCAAGAAAAACTCACTGCCTATCCAACACTTGATTTCTGATATCAAAGCACTCATCTGCTCTCTCACCACATCCAACTCAGTCAAATCCCTCGGCATTAGCATCAATCAGAATCTCAATCTCACCCCTCATATAAAAAACACGCTAAAGGTGCTCTCTTCACTCTACAACACCTCAAAAAAATTAAACCCTTTATTCCAGCTGACGACTTCAAATCCGTTGTACAATCACTTGTCCTTTCCAGAATTGACTATGGCAACGCCACCCTTGCTGGCTCCCACAAAGTCCAACTTGCCCCAATTAAATCTGTTCTCAATCTGGTGGCCAGTCTTATCTCTGACTGTAAGAAACATGATCACATCTCCCCTGTCCTCAAAAACCTCAAATGGATTCCAATTGAAGGCAGATCCACCTACAAGATTGACTGCATCACTCACAAAGCCCTTCACCAAAACTCCCTTTCGTATCTTTCGGACAAACTTCAAAAAGCAGGGTGTACCAGATCTCTGAGGAGTACTAACACCCTTGCCCTAATCCCCCCTGAGCTCAAAAATAAAAAGAAGCAATCTCGTTCATTCTCTGGTAATGCCCCCTCTATTTGGAATGCCCTTCCCAAAGATCTGCGTTGCAAACCTTCCTACCCCCTATTAAAAAAAAACCTCAAGCTGGTTCTTCTCAACAAATATTGAGGTCATTAATTTTTTTATTTTTTAACTCTCTGTCCATTTAATCCTTGCTTCACCTCCTCTTACTCCTTCCTACTACCTTTCCTACTATCTCTCTCCTTCTTTCATCCTCAATCTAACTAATCAACCCCTCTCTATCTACTTAATCAACAGTCCTCATTCTCTTAACATTATCTTTGAAGTATGTTTTATCCTTATCCACTTGTTAGATTCAAATGCCTTTTTCTATGTTATCAAATTGCCCTTTGTTGATCTGTTCCTATGGGAACTTGTAATTTATCCTGTAAAGCGATCTGATACTCTTGGGTCCAGCTAGTGCTATATAAAACCTTTTAAATAAATAAATAAATAAAAGTAAAAGAGAACTTGAATTTTTCGCCACAGATCGATTTGGTGGGGTTCCACTACATTTTCCAGATAAGGTCCTTTAGGAACATCTTGATATTTTTGATAGTTTTTTTTATTGAACATTTGTTTATTCAATTTTTGAGTCAAAACAAAAATCAATAGCGCAGCATAATATTGTCAAGGAATTACACACTAGAGACGTGGTAGGTACAGAACTAGGGATTCCCAGGTGAGGACAGAGAATTGGGGGGGCGGGGGCACATTTAAAAGCCAAGCATTCATATATTCACATGTGGTGGTGAGGGACATATGCATAAGCCTAGGCCAGTTATGTTTCAGAGGTGGTCCCGCCAGTTGTGAAAGGGGTAGGTGAGCGTATGGGCAAAAGCGGCAGCTGCTCAATCAGACCAGCCTCAGAGTCAGGTACCACTGAGACCTCACTTCCTCCCTCTGATACGACCGGCACCACGTCCCTACTCTGGTCCGTGCGATTCCTGCCCAATGTTTCCAGCATGCTAACACAACACTCTAGGTCTCTTTCAGTTTATTTGTCAGTGCGTACCTCCTGGAGCCGACACTGTTCTGCAGCTACTTACTCCAAATAGTCAGCCCTCCATTTCGGCAGAGTCGGGGGGTTATGGCTGGCCCAGTTTATGGCTATTCGTCATTGTCAGTGGCGCCTGGCAGGGAACGATGATGGCGGGCAGGACAAAAAATAAAAAAATTAAAAACACTTTACCCTTTGCCAGCTGCTGGCTCTCCTCAGCTTCGGTCCCTTCTCATGCTGCCTTCTCCTCTGCTTCAACAGATGCAGGGAGCACACAGGTTCCCTCCCCTAAGCCAATCACAACAGTGCAATGCAGCGTTGTAATTGGTCTGAGCGCCATGGTTTAGCGCCCAGACGGAGACAGGGAGCCTGGGTATGCTCCCAATTAGGCTGTGCAATGCAGTTTAGGTGGGGAACATGCAAAGTGCACATGACTGTTTCGCCGGCTCATGACGGCTGGCCAAACAGTTTTGCGCACTAAAGGGTGTGCCACCACTCCTCCCCCCGTGACACCAGCCCAACCCTAACCTAGCTCCGTAGTGAAAAATAAAATGATAATTACATGGTTATTCTAATTGTATTTTTCCTTTCCCTGCTCTGAGAGCAGTGGGGCGATGCTACTCCGCCTTAGCGGCGGAGCCGCTCCTGGTTGCCGTGCCAGCATTAGGCCCAACTCGGTAAACTTGTATCTAATTTTTCCCCCTTTTTGAAAATAGGCAACAGCCCTAATAAATAATGTTGGGCTGCCTGGTCCACCACTACCTTTATCACTTTGCATACTTCCTGTCGTACCCCACCCCAAAACGTCTTTAGCCACGCACTGTCCCATGCAAAGTGCCCAAAATCTGAAGGGGTATCAACACACCTAGTACAGCTGTGCAACGATTTGCAGTCAAATAGGCCCTATAGAGAAAGTAAAAGTGTACTAACTTAAATCGGGCGTTGCTAGCTACTTTCTGCACCAGTGCCTGGGCTCTATGCCATTCCCCATCTTTAAGCGGTGACTCCAACTTTCCATCCCAAGCGGCCTGCTTCAGTGTTGTATTCATCTGCCTATAATAATTTAAGGCTATATTCCTTGAAGGAGCCTGGGTTTAAAATCAGCTGCAGTACATAAGATTGCACGGGCTCCTCAGGAAAGGAAGTTCAGATTTCATGGGCTGTGCGATATATGCGCGCATATTGCAAAAATTGTCTCCACTTGATGCCATAATGAGTTTCAACCCCCTCCACTGACATAAAAGTACAGTTTAAAAAGAGATCGCCAGCATTCTAGCTTCCCCGATAGCCAGTTAGTGACATCCATAGACTCACAGATACGTATGAAGTGTCGCAAACATCAGATCAGGAGGAGCTGAGCATAAGGCACCCGTTTTAAAACCTTTGTGACTGAAATTTTCCCATGCTTGGGCCACATGACAAATGATAAACAGAGTGCCCCCTGGTAACTACTACCGCTCATCAGCAACTTGGGAAGGTTGGACACTTCAGTGGAGCCTGCAAGTCATTTCTTCTCCCAGTTAGGTCCATCATTGCACCACAGCTCGCATATTGCAATAAACCCACTAAGTAATACAGTTGGAGAACTGGGAGGCCAAGACCAGCCCAGTCAAGGTCCAGTTTCAGGATCTCCAGTCAGACTCTTCTCTGCTTACACGCCTAGACCAGGTTCACCACCAGCGAATCTATCTGTCGAAAGAGTGTGGGTGGAGTACACAGAACAAGTTCTGCATCACGTAAAGACAACGTGGTAATAGGACCATTTTACTTAAAGCTACTCTACCCATTACCGACAAGGGGAGCGTGGTTCAGAAATGCACTGAGACCTCTAGGCCCTCCATTACTCTTCCCATATTCAACTTGTACTGAAGGTGCAGGTCATGAGCTATTTGCAGACCCAGGTATCGAATACTCAGGGACTCCCAAGAAATGTCCACCTCTGGGAGACCCAAAGACTGAGCCAGCGCAGCCAAGGGGTACAACACTGTCTTGTGGTGATTTATGTACAGACCTGACTCCTTGTCAAAATGCAGCATCAGCTGCAGGAGGAGGGGCACCGAGTCCTCTGTGTCTTTTACATAGATTAACGTGTCATCTGCATATATGGACACAATTTGAGCCTTGTCCCCTACCTGTATGCCCCAATCCTTCATCCTCTCCCTGAGATACATCACCAGCGGCTCCATAGCCAGGGCAAATAAAAGCAGAAAAAGGGGCCACATACCTCTCTCAATACTAAAAACATCAGACACTTCGGTACCCATGCGTACTCTCCCCATTAGAGCCTTGTATAATAATCACACCCATACCAGGAATCTATCACCGAGTCCCATCTGTTTGAGCACCCCCCAGAGATACGTCCAGGACAATGTATTGAACACCTTCTCTATGTCTAAGGCAATCAGGCCTGTGTGAAGAACTGTGGCCCTGGTTTCATGCATCACATTTAATAGTCATCTTAGATTCATGTGTGTCCCCCTTCCAAGTAGTAAGCCATATTGATCATCTCTAACTAAGTGTGTAATAACCCGACTCAGCCGTAAAGCTAGAATCTTGGCAAGCAGTTTAACATCCACATTCAACACTATTAGCAGTCTGTACGCTCCCAGATCAGTAGAGTCCCTACCCTCTTTGGGGAGCAAAATTATAATGGTTTCTCGCATATTAGGAGAGAGATCACCAGATTCGTGTGCCTCGAGAAAGGTCTCATGTAGCGCTGGGAGCAGGGTGGCTGAGTGTGCTTGATAATATTCAACCAGTGGACAATCTGGTCTGGCGATTTCCCTCTGGTCATATCCCTGAGAGCCTCGCTCAGCTTCTCCTGAGTTATGGCTTCTCCAAGTCCCTCTGCCTGAGCCTCCATTAACTGGGGCATGTCTATTTGTGCTAGGAACTCTTCTACTCTGGGGGCCTCCATGTGTGTTCTAGCAGCATAAACACTAGTGAGGTGATCACATATTAATTGGGTGATTGCCACTTGTCCCATAGCTGCCCAGCCATCCGGTCTATTCAGAGTAAGAATAAGTGGGGGGGACGTACTCTTTTGAGCAGCCAGGCCAACATGCAACTCGAACTATCCCCCTCCGTATGAAGGCGCTGTCTATAGTCTCACCGTACATGACAATCCAGTCTGTTCCAGATGGCCGCTACCTTCCTATCTGCCTCCCAAGAGACCCCTCATCTCCCTCCCCTACCAGGACCCGCTACTGCAGTCTGGCAAGTTGTTCCTCTCCCTCCCCCAACTCCCACTCCAACTTTCTTCTAATGCTGTAGGTTTTTCCTAGGTGTACAAGTCTGACAACCACCTTTAAAGCAACCCACTGCATGCTACACATGCAAGCGGTGTTTCAATTCGTAGCAATGAAGCTCTGGAATGCCTCTGCTATATATTCTGGATCTCCCAGCGCCTTGGGATGGAACCTCCACAACCGTATCGTGGGACTGCGGCCCTTCACGCCGCACTCCAATAACAAGGGGGCGTGATCAGAAAGGAACCTCAAATGATAACTGACTGTTTCTACATTATGGACACCCTCATTGGTAAGAAGGAACCAATCCAGCCTACTGTGTGCATTGTGAGTAGGGAATAACACGAATATTCCTTTACCGCAGGGTGGAATTCCCTCCACACATCAACAAACTGGAGTCTAGCCATGGTTTCACGCAACCCCACCACTGTTCGCGGTTTTGTGCCTATCCGGGGTGGGTGGTGGTCCAACTGACCGTCTAACACACAATTAAAATCCTCCACCCAAATAATTTGCATTCCAGCATATGGTAGTAGTTCAGTTTCTAGAGCCCCAAAGAACTCTTCATCACCCATGTTTGGGGCATAGGCACTAAGCATACATAGTTCCTGCCCGTCTAATATAACCTCTAGTAATATATATCAGCCACATCCGCTACCTGACACCGCATCTGGAATAGGACACTCAGAGCCACCCATATAGACACCCCTTGGGCATCGGAGGAATAGGTGGAGGAATATAATTGCCCCAGCCATTTTTATGCAGTTTCTGGGCTTCCGTTCTAATGAGATATGTGTGGATCCTGTAACATTTGACAAAATAATTCAACCCTCTCACATTTCATGTGAGAATAGATACTAAATCAGGCATTCCAAGAGTGAGTCCGGGCATGGCTATCTCTCCCTGCCCCCACACCCATCTCCTCCTGACCTCCACAAAATGTGATATGCCATTGCTGCTGCATGAACTTTAACTGTAACGTCTGAACAGCTCCCCATTGCCCACTGGGGTAAACACCCCATAACAAAACTAGTGTCTTCCCAGTAATTTGCACTAACCCGCCCACCCAATCTAACAACTTCCATGTAACGTCAGGTTGTGCTTGGAGGTGGTGTAAGGCATTGAGTGTGTACTAAGACTAAGAAGTAAGAACGGTAACGTTTTAGACTCCTTTTTTTAAATATATTTTTTAATATTTTTATTGAATAATTTTTCCCCCTTTTTTTCCCCTTAAAACATGAGCAGGGCACAATAGAAATCATAATGGTAGAGCACACATTCATATGTACAATAGAAATATAAAGGTATAAAGTACCAAATCATACATAGTTATTCCAAAAATAAACAATATAAACAAGGAATTCCATAAAATACATTCTCCATTCCCCCCCCCCCCATGATCAGTGATCAGATCCCAGCTTCCACCGAATAAGGGGATCCCATATTTGCATACCAAGTTTCTTACCCTTTTTCCCCTTCCTAGCATAGATAGCAGATTCTAATTTTTGTATTGATAATACCTTGCCCAGCCATTGATGATATGTGGGAGTATTAGGATCAAGCCATGCCGAGGCCACTAGCAATCTGAAGATAGCCATTACTACAAATAAAATTTTTTCATAATTTAAATGTCCGTCGGGGCTGACTCCCAATAACATAACAGCTGGATTTAATTCTATTGTGGTTGATAATACATTCTGAAGAAAATTCCCAATGTCCTGTTTTACTCTATCCAATTGTGGGCAAAGTGAAAAGATATGTATCAAATCCGCCTCCGCACTACCACACCTAAAACAGGTAGTTCCCGAGAGACCCCCCCATTGAGCAATTTTTCCGGGTGTGTAGTACAAATGATATAAGATCTTGTAATGTTGAGCCTGTAGAGATGATGAACACAACAACTTTCCTCCCATTTCTAATGACTCTTTAAAGATATCATTAGCTATATCCAAATCTGCAGACCATTTATTTATCCATTTCTCCAAATCATCTTTCTTTAGTATTGTCATTTCCAAATAAAATCTCTTTATAGTACAGTCGGAGCCGTCTTCTATAAGGTCCATCAGTACAGTTCTATCAAAACCCAGTGGTCCCCCTTTTTTATTTGATATACAACTTCTTATTTGGTGATATTTAAAAAAATGCTTTGTATTCAAAGTATATCTATTCTGTAATTCTGCGAATTGTAGTATACCATGGGTTCCCAGGATATCTCCAATCTTTCTTATCCCCCGCCTCTCCCAATCTTGGAATACAACTCCTGAAAAAAACCATGCTAGGTAAAGAAGGGTTATTTTTAAATCTGGTATAAGCATTATATTTCCCAATTCCTATATTTTTGGATATTCCTTTCCATATGTTATAAGCAGCCATTATAGTCTTAAACCGTGTTCTTTTGTAATAACTTTCCTCATTAAATCTCAAAAAAACATTTTCCGCATTTTTACCCAAAACCAAACCATAAATAGCAAGTGAGCCAATATTATCCCAACCATCCACCTCAGCCCCCCCGACCAATCCCAACATGTTTTGAAATGCAGCAGCCCAATAGTACAACTTTAGATCCGGTAGAGACCAACCCCCTCGATCCCGCGGGAGTGACATATATCTCAATGCTCTGCGTGTCTTACCTCTAGCCCATATGAAACGAATAATCATTAGCTCGCATATTTTAAACCATTTGTTATCAAATAAGAGCGGTACTGCCCTAAAGATATACAGAAATTTTGGCAACACCATCATTTTGATGATGTTGACTCGACCTACTAACGATAGATGTAGATTCTCGTACCGATCCAGATCTTTCTTTGTTTTATTTATTATTGGGACAATATTTTTTTCCACCAAATTATTTATGTCAGCTGAGATATTTATTCCTAGATAGGTCCCTGCCTGAACCACTCGATTATCGTCACAAATGGTCGCTGAATTTTTAATAATCTGGGTCTTTGAAGCATTTAGGGCATACCCCGATACCTGTCCAAATCTATGAGCCTCTTCTTCTATTAATTCAGTTGCCTCCGTGGGGTTTGGTGTAATCACTGCCACGTCATCAGCGTAGGCGAGTATCTTACAGGGTCTCAACAATGTAGGTAACGGAGTTATCTCTGGACATAAATCTAACTTACGAATCAGTGGATCCATATACATGGCAAATAACAATGGAGAACATGGGCATCCCTGCCGTGTACCTCTTTTAATCATAAATTGTCCCGTGGTGCCCCCATTGACTCTTAAGGCTGCAACCGGTTCCTTGTACAGGGTCTGTAAAGCTTTTATTAAACCACCCTTAAATCCAGCTCTTACTAAAGTATGCCACAAATAGTCCCAGGAGACCCGATCGAATGCTTTTTCAGCATCCAGCAACATTACTGCCATCGGATCTCCTGTGACCTCGGCGGCATCGAACAGAGTTATAACTTTCCGGGTGTGATGGGTTGTTCCTCTTCCGGGAATAAAACTGTGTTGATTGCTGCTGACTAAGGCACTTATCACTCCAGCAAATCTTGTTGCCAGGGCTTTCGAATATATTTTAGTGTTGTTATTCATTAATGTAATCGGGCGATATGACCCAGGCTCAGTAGCCGGCTTTCCTTTTTTTAGAATTAAAACGATATCCGCACCCCCCCAAGACTTTGGAATAGACTCACCCAGCTGAGCAGCTTGAATCGTTTTACTTAACTCTTGACCCAGAATTCCCCAAAAAGTTTTATAAAACTCTAAAGGTATCTGGTCCGGGCCAGCTGCATTTCCTGAAGGAAGATTACACATAGCTTCTTTAATCTATCTGCCTCCGCAAGAGACCCCTCATCTCCCTCCCCTACCAGAGAAGTGTGGCTCACTGGTTAGAGCAGGCAGACCCTGAAGCAGAGGTCAGACCCGGGACCAGGGTTCGATTCCCGACGCGGCAGGGTGTTGAGCTCAAATGTCCACGGACTCGATAATTCTCGCTTCGGTGCCTGACCTAATCATGGGTTCACACTCTGCAACTCTGGGCATTAAGCTTGCTTAATCTCCACAACGGCCCCCCCGCGGCGGGATGCCTGGCTTTCACCTTGGGGATGCCCTGTAGGGGCTATCTCACAGGGAAAAACCAGGACGGGTTCCCAAGGCAAGCGCGGAGATACCCCTTCGGGGGTCGATTTTGGCGCTATATAAGAAATATAATAATAATACCAGGACCCGCTGCTGCAGTCTGGCAAGTTGTTCCTCTCCCTCCCCCAACTCCCACTCCAACTTTCTTCTAATGCTGTAGGTTTTTCCTAGGTGCACAACTCTGACAACCACCTTTAAAGCAGCCCACTGCATGCTACACATGCAAGCGGTGTTTCAATTCGTAGCAATGAAGCTCTGGAATGCTGCTGCCATATATTCTGGATCTCCCAGCACCTTGGGACGGAACCTCCATAACTGTATCGTGGGACTGCCGCCCCTCACGCCGCACTCCAATAACAAGGGGGCGTGATCAGAAAGGAACCTCAAATGATAACTGACTGTTGCTACATTATGGACACCCTCATTGGTAAGAAGGAACCAATCCAGCCTACTGTGTGCATTGTGAGTAGGGAATAACACGAATATTCCTTTACCGCAGGGTGGAATTCCCTCCACACATCAACAAACTAGAGTCTAGCCATGGTTTCACGCAACCCCACCACTGGTCGCGGTTTTGTGCCTATCCGGGGTGGGTGGTGGTCCAACTGACCGTCTAACACACAATTAAAATCCTCCACCCAAATAATTTGCATTCCAGCATATGGTAGTAGTTCAGTTTCTAGAGCCCCAAAGAACTCTTCATCACCCATGTTTGGGGCATAGGCACTAAGCATACATAGTTCCTGCCCGTCTAATATAACCTCTAGTAATATATATCAGCCACATCCGCTACCTGACACCGCATCTGGAATAGGACACTCAGAGCCACCCATATAGACACCCCTTGGGCATCGGAGGAATAGGTGGAGGAATATAATTGCCCCAGCCATTTTTATGCAGTTTCTGGGCTTCCGTTCTAATGAGATATGTGTGGATCCTGTAACATTTGACAAAATAATTCAACCCTCTCACATTTCATGTGAGAATAGATACTAAATCAGGCATTCCAAGAGTGAGTCCAGGCATGGCTATCTCTCCCTGCCCCCACACCCATCTCCTCCTGACCTCCACAAAATGTGATATGCCATTGCTGCTGCATGAACTTTAACTGTAACGTCTGAACAGCTCCCCATTGCACACTGGGGTAAACACCCCATAACAAAACTAGTGTCTTCCCAGTAATTTGCACTAACCCGCCCACCCAATCTAACAACTTCCATGTAACGTCAGGTTGTGCTTGGAGGTGGTGTAAGGCATTGACTGTGTACTAAGACTAAGAAGTAAGAACGGTAAAGTTTTAGACTCCTGTGTAAGTATTCTATTCACCTTCCTACTCCCATGTGCCCTATGGTCACCACTACTTGTCCCACAGTCACTCCCACTGTGCATAAAGACGGAAGCAAAACAATAGGAATCAAGGCAAGAATAACAAAAATAGGTGGGGAAAGAGGTCAGGCCAACTAGTGTGTGTCTCCAGCCCCCATGAAGAATGTCTCCCCATGACCATTCCATCGCTGTCCACAGGACCCAGTGAGGGTCAGACAGCCCTTAGAGCTACATCAATCCAGGTCGAACATTCAGCTCCACAGTAGGGTAGTGTAACGACCGGATTTTCGGACCAGATAGAATCAGCTCATCAGAGCACCACCAACCCAGCCGAAACGCAACCACCTCCCTCCTCAGGACCCATCTATCCAGGCACCTGGGTACCTACCTGAGGATGGGGAACTCGCAATATACAAGCTCATATCATCAGAAACACCACTAAATCTATAGGGATTACTAGGAATACTCACTGATTACTAAGGACGTCCATGCCCTACACCACACTCATACCTTATAGTCTCGCGGCAACTCAGACCCAGACTATTCTACCCTAGGGCAGTTCTGATTACTTACCATTACACACTGACCGCAACCAGTGCTCTCATTAAACAAGCCACAATCTTGTGGGTATAAATACCAGTATCCCCCCTGGTACTCTCTCTATTTCATACATACACAAGCCACAATCCTGTGGGTATACACATCAGTTTCCCCCCTGA
Source organism: Lissotriton vulgaris (assembly GCF_964263255.1). Lineage (NCBI taxonomy): Eukaryota > Metazoa > Chordata > Amphibia > Caudata > Salamandridae > Lissotriton > Lissotriton vulgaris. The sequence goes on from NC_141695.1 coordinate 854,047,013, forward strand.
TGCTCTCTATAGTCTCCAAGCCACAATCTTGTGGGTATACACACTGACTACAATCAGTGCTACACAACGACGATCACTTTCCTATGAATACCTTCAGCTCTCTCTCTCTATGTTGGGAAGTTTCTCTCACTATTCACTAGAGGTACAATAATATTATGGAATGGCCGAATTACACGGTGTACAACTTATCCTCCAGTTCAAGGGCTCCTCTCTCCCTAATTATTCAGTTACTACTTGTCTGATCAGGGGTAGCGTCTGTTCAAACAGTAGCACCTGACTAGAAGAACAGGTTACCTTTATGGTATAAAAACAAGAGGTACACACTATATGCAAAAGTTATTCCCTGATTTAAGCGCTCCTCCTACCTTTTGATAAAGGTTAGCTTTATCATAAGAAAAACACATGCACACTGGTTCACTAAGAACTGGGGTTCCTTTATTTATCAAAACAACAATAGCAATATAACACTATACTATAACACATACACAGATCTGCGGGGTCTCTGTAAAGCTTTATTACTATACCACATCCACATGTAACTAACAGGGACTGTAAATAGACTGCACACCGCTGAAAGGAAAAGGATTAGCAACACAATAGGGACAAGGTTAATGTTTAAATGTAAAGGACAAATATCACCTGATTAGTATGAAGTCTTGCTCTAGCTGTCATCTGGGTTCCTCTCTCGTCTGTGCCTTAGCTCGTCTCAGATACACGCATCTGCGCTGATCACTCTGCACTGGATTCCTCTCCCCCACAAACTCTCTCCACCTTCCAGCTTCAGCCTAATAGTTTCTGCCGCTCTGATAACCGTTCGCTCCACTAGCTTCTTCACTCTGTCTGATTATCTCAGTTCCAATGTCCAATTCACTCCAGCTGCTCCCACAGACTAATCCACGATATAACTTCAGTCTCTTCCAAAAGGCATCACTTCAGACTCCAGCTGATCACAACTCCTTCTGATAAGTAACTGCTTCTGACTGCTTCCTTCAGTTCAAAACATTATCTCACTTCTCTCTGTTCAAAACACCATCTGCTCACAACTGCTTCTGACTTCTCTCTCTGGTTCCAGCTCACTGACTGTCTGTCTGTCTTCTCTCTGTTCCAAGCATCTTCTTCTTTCTCTGGTTCCAACTGTCTCACTGACAAACTGACTAACTGACTTCTCTCTCTGTTCCAAGCATCGACTGTCTCTTCTTCTCTCCTCTGCTCCAACTCCTTCTTATTCTGCAACTCCACTCCTTCTACTTCTAACTGACTCCGCCTCTGCACTTCACTAATATGGAATGCTCTCTCCTCATGGAAAGTTCCAGCCAGCAGCCTCCTCCCACCGATTCCATGTACCAGGCTCCTTACTCTAGACGCTCCCACAGTGACCAGCTGCTTGTTTCGTCTAGAGACCTGAGCCCAGAGACACTTCCTGATTAGATTCAGCTCTGGCCGGTTCTCTCCAGTTCGCAAAGGGCGAACAACACCTCATAACTAAAACATCACCTTTACTCTGCAAGCATCTCAGTCTGCAGGGACAAAAGCAAAATGGAGTCTCTCTAGTTCTGGGCCTTGTAGGCCTGAGAAGGATGAAATAACACTTAGCTCTGTCAGAGTACCTACACAAACCATACCAATATGTAATATAAATTCAGGACTACAGGATCCACCCTCTACTATAGGTAGGATGGTGAAAGGACACATAATTATGTCAAAGCCAATAGGCAATAGATGGATTAGAGTCAAGAATAAGGGATCTATCATCATATTAAGCAGCTATCCTCTAGTTTATGCTTCTAGGTTCTGAAAAAGGCCTAAAAGGGACCAACACAAGCCAAGAATAGAGATCCCGGATGGTAGCGAGCTTAAAGTCACCTTCCTTGTCTGGCTTCCCTTCCTACACAAGTCACTTCTCTGTTTCAATGAGAGGACTGCTATAGAGGCACCCTTAAAAAAATTGAGATATCGCCCCCCCCCTGTGCTCTGCAGATCACGGCAGTATCTCCTACTGTGGGGTCAGGATCATTCAACCGATTGGGCTCCATACTGAAGGACGCAACCAATGCGACCATCCCGACCAACGCGCTGGCCTCTTCGCGTACTTGGCGCTGCGCCTCCAAGTCCAGCGTTCCATCTGGTCACACCACCACTCCTGCATCAGATCATGACCATCGTCTGTGTCTGCTTCTCCTTTGGGGGTGAATCCCCCACCTTTCCTCCTCTAGGTGACATCCTCATCCCGTCTCAATAGTATCACCTGGATGCAGCCACTTCCATGGATTTCCAAGCAATCCCATGCCTCTTGGTGTTTCAAAGAAGTGCGAGTGGCCATCTAAGATCACCTTCAGTGTCCTCTGGTATACTGCAACTTCCCAGCCTGCCTCCATGCTACCAGTCTCAAGTAGAACTCAGGTGGGGGGACGGACGAGAGGCCCCCTCCTCCACGCTATCTGTGGGTCCACTGTTGTGTAGTTTCCACTAATCTGTAGGACCTGTGCATTTGTTGGACAACACAAACTTTGGGTGTGGTGCTGAAAATGATTCCGAGTGCCCCCGCAGGATATGTTGGCCTAGAGACCAGATAGCTCATAGTGCCAGCACAAGCCCCCATAGCCTTACCAGGAAGCGAATGATTTCTGGCGCCAATTGAACATGACAACCCTGACCCCTTAGGGATTGTGGAAACAGATCAGAACCTTTCACTCAGTCACTCGTGCTCAGAAAAATATATAGAATACACAGTGGGATGTTTTCAATATATTTATTGATCCAACACTAGTCTTGTACAGAAAACATGTGCTGCAATAATCAGTAGACAGAAGCAGATGAAAGTGATTACAAGCACCATAGGAGTAAATAGTAGGTACAGCTCTACCATGGCACTAAAACAGTGTATATATGCAGGTATATGAACAAGACATTAATCAGGTGTACTCCTATGTGTGCCTAGAGTGTGTGTAGGTGTAGAGCTAAGTACCACACCAAGGGACGATCCAACCCCATTACCTGGTAATAGAGAATGAAGGACACCGTTTTGGTCACAAACTGGGACCCCTCACGAGATGTCAGACCGCTGTGTGGTGAAGTCTCAGCATGCAGGGACCTTCAGTGTCAGCTGAAGTGCCTCCTCTGCTAATCTTATGAGATGCTCTTTATTTATAATAGAAAGCAGTCTTGGGATTTGTGTATATAAATTAGTGATGTTATGGATGTGTAGATAGCCCTGTCACCCCATGGATGAAGATAGAAACAACATTTGTACATAGTTCGTAGAAGAGCCATGTACATGATGACCAAGGCATCATGATAATGTTGTACAAAGCTAGATGTGTGAACAAAGAAGTTTCAGCAAAATTGATCCAACATTGTTGTGGACGCAAATATGTGAAAAGGCTGTTGCTGAAATGTTAACGTGAAAAATAGGGCATTGTAAGAAATGACCAGCTTTGCTACATGGGCCTAGCCTGGGCACCTAACACTGCAACCCCCTTCGAATGTACAAAGAGTGGGCCCCCGTGCCCTGCAATTAATCAAGGGAGACCCTCTTCACTCCAGTCCTTCACTGCACTGCGCTCTGCGCAGACATGTTTTCCTTAGTTCCTTCTATTGCCATCCACTGTTGTTGCAGGGATTCTGCACATACACAGAACTGTGCGCAGGAAAACAGGACCTAGGTGTGTAGGGGCTAAGCCTTCCTACTTTCTCGGTACCCAAAATCTCAGGACCGACTAGCTATAGTGTCTCATTCGATCTCCAACATAATCACAAAGCTTCAAATGATTAGACAACCCAGAACACAACACTCCCAACTCTCTCAGAAATCGCGGTAGCAAGACATACCCTTTCGCTCACTCACTCGTACTTGTCCACAATAAGAATTGACAGAGTCACTGTTATAGTTCAAAATGTTTATTGTAACTATAGTGCTCTATAATGCAGTATACGAGGCACTACCAGCAGCATAACGCATAAACAGAAGACAGTTAGCATCACAACAAGTCCATAGATTACAAAGGGGAATGTCATGATATACCAACAGTAGATTAAGTGCTATAAGGCCTAACCACCCTCCCCTTGGCAAGAAGACGTTTTATTGTATAAAGGAAGATCTCTGGGCTTTGTCAGCAGACCCCATACCTTAGTGCCTAGATGTTATTTCTACATCACAGGTACAGCAAAGCTCTTCTACCTGAAAAGGCCCCTCTCCAAGTGTGTGTTAAACCAACATGCCATCCCGTAATAGCAAAACATGAATTTCAGCAAAAGCAGCTGTGTCAGCGTGTTTTGTCTAGGTGCTAAGGACTGACCAGAACAGAATAACAAGGGGCATTGCTAATCGACCTTGCTCAGCATGTTCAGACTACACTCCAGGAACAGGCAGAGAATGCAGAAAGCAGACACTTCTCATGTGAAAGGCACAAACAGAGTTTTGGAAAAAAAAGTCATGTAGTAGCGTGCGGAAAAGCAGCATCATGGCAGAAGAGCTCATGCTAACTTAGCCATGTCGACAATGACCTTAGCGGCCATGCTACACCCTCGCCTTGGCCAGGTCGTAGCATATAGATAAAAGACCCAAACAAAGTTCAAAGGTAAGCAGAGTCTGGAAGCGCTTGAAAAAAACTAATTGGAACATTTTCAACAGAACAAATATATATTTCATTTAAAAATGTTGTTCTTCATTTTTAAATGGGATTAAGTTGGAGTTGGAAAATCCATCAAGGTACGTGAATTTAAGAATACCAATCTTTCTAAAAGGACATCCCTGTTGTTCATAACAAAAAGGGATGCCATCCAATCAAGTAGGTCGAAGGAACACACGTGTTCCTCATAATCTGATGCCTCTAAAATCATATCCTGGCAACTTGTGTGGTATTCGATGAAACTCCGTTTCAAAAGGTGCTGTGCAGCTGCACAGATATTCCACTCAACCAACACTCCAATTGCATCCGCACAAGCCATACGGTTATCTTCAGAACAGGCCTTGTCATGGGCCACTAATGGACCCATTAACAGATCATAATCCAGGTCTGTGTATGACGTATTGGAGAGGCATAAATCTAAGGCCCAATAGAAAGGGCATCACTGGCAATGGAACACAGGTTGCACTCAAGTGAAATACGCAAAGTGAAAAGTTAAGTCATAACTTATGCTAAGCATTGCTAGTGGTAAGCATCCAAAAAGTTGTTGCATTTGGCCTCTGTAAAGTTGCCATTAGCCTGGTCTGTCATTACCACATGATGGGCAGCCATTGCATAATTGGAGCAGAAGAATCAAGACGCTTGCTGCCAATGCCAATGCTAATATTAAGGGGAACCCTCCAAATGCACTGGAAAAAATAAAAAGAATGAATGCCGGTATTACTCCAAAGATCATCTGAAAAGAAGTCACAAGGCCAGATCCGACATATTTATAAAAATGAGCAAGGTCTTCTGTATCAGACTGGATAGCTTGATTCCAGTGGCATGGAGTGCACGGGACTCACGTCTGAGCATACCCATTCCACTCGGGGTGACAAATGCAAAAACAACAGGTGATGGACAGAATGCAAAACATCATCAGGAGATGAACGAGTTCGGAGCGTGTCGAAGTCGCAGTGCCTGCCGTCTCAACTCCAAAGGAGGGTGTCGCTGCTGAAACTGTTGCATTGCACCGCATCGACCAAGAGCACCTCGCATCCCAGAGAAGCGCGCCGCCGTCGGAGCTGCTGCCATCACATCTTGGATGTCGCCGCTGTAGTTGTCGCATTGAGCGGAAGCTTCACACATCGTGGGAGAAGAGCATCGCCACTGGAGCTGTTGCCGCCGCATCGTAAGGGTGTCGCCGCTGCAGTCCACGCATCGAACCGAGAACGTCTCGTATCCCCGAGAAGCGTGCCGCTTCTGGAAGATCTTCACGTCTTTATTTCTTTGTATCTGAACTTTGCCGCATTTCCCATTGCTGAGACACTGCTTGTCGTGGAAGCGCAACACAATCTAAGGTACATTGACGCAGAGTGTCGCATCTAAGAACTGAACTGAACTAAGCCTAAATCTACCATCTTAAAGTGATCTTATTGTGTATTTTTGTCGTTTATGGTCTTGTGGTCACTCTATATAAAGTATACTTATTTTGGATATAAAACCTGTGTGGGGTCCATTTGTAGTGTTGTCACTGGGTTACTGTATGTGGTCACAACTGCTTAATTTACAACGCCTCTGAATCAAAGCCCTTCTGCTCGTGCCAAGCTACCGGGGGGGGGGGGCAGGGGTTATTTCAGGAGTGTAATCCCCTTATCCTGACTAGAAGAGAGGGTCCCTATTTATCATACGTACCTACCTGTGCCAACTAGAGACCCCCAAATCTAACAGTAACTATCTACATTCCCATGTGGGGGTGGAAAAAGCACATTGCTACAACAAGTAACTTGCTCTGAAACTGTTACTACATACAGGATTCCTGCCTATAAGCTACAGCCGTCGTGGTTATTCAAATAAGATAACTGCTGTTAGAAAGAAACGTGAGAGCAGGAATTATTGTTGGGACAGGCGTTCCCTTTAAAAAACAAGCAAGACTTGGCACGGAAACATTACAGGCGCTGTGCAATTTAATGTGTTTGCAAACTAGGGAATGTCCTACCGTTGAATCACAGTACTCTCCTGTCAGGAAAACTTATGTACCCTCCCGTTGACATCTGTAGGTGAAAGGCAGGGACCACAATTATTAAAGGAATGCACTACCCATGAGTTCAAAGTGGCCAATTGGGAGATGTTTCATCCACAATTTAAATTGAAACAGCGAAAATGCCAGTGAAATAATGCAATGAATTAACCATACCGCTGAATCAGTTTCGGCCACCGAAAATGGCAAATGTTCTAGTTGTTCAATGTGTAACAGTGTGTAAGTAGCGTCCTTCATGCACCTGAATCTCTGTTTATCGGTTAAATTAAACAGTAAAAACAATGCTGAAGCGTTTAAATATTCCCATGGTACTTTTTCCATTTTAAGTGTCTGCAATGTCCAGGCAAACTGCATCACTGATCGTAATTGATTCTGACCATGGTATAACACGGATACATCACTTTGAACAATATCAATAACAGATGAAACAATATTATCCAAAGTATAATTACGTGAAGACAATGTATTTATGCTATTGTTGACTACTGCAAGGACTTTTTCCAAATTAGCTTTGTCAATTTAGCAAAGATGGAACGCTGCTTCCATCTGTGAAAGTTTCCATACTTCATTGTAAGCTGCATAGATGAATCTTTTGGATCCAGGAGTTCTAGTACCTAAAATGAAATCAGCCAAATTGAAGTCACTCGTCAAGAGAGACAGGTGTTGTTTCACTGACGACAGAGTGGAGTGTTCCAACCATTGTTGACACAATTTTCCAACTGAATAGGTAATGACTGAATGTGAATCGGGGTAACGGGGGTCAGCTCTGGATTGTGTGAAGCCGGCGGTTGCATTATAAAACGCAGTTGACAAGCATTAGAATTGGTTTGCCACAACAATCACCCTGATGAGTCAACCTCAGTAATATTTAAACTGTCATTTAAAAACAAAGCTTGTAGCAGATCAATTGTATAATTGGTGTGACTATGCCAATTATCGTACTCAATCAATGATTGAATGAACGGAATGTTCAAATTTTTTGTCGTAGCCAAGCCAAAACAAGTAGTTTGGTGTACTGTATCATTTAGAAACAATATCTGAGCTGGAATTAGACATGCAAGATGCAAACTCTCTGTTCCTTGGACTTGCCAAACTTTAGTGCCTCAAATTGATTACCAGTCAATTGTACTTTTTCAGTGCTCATAGCCTTGCAAAGCCAAATCGGTTCTAAATGAATTTGAATATATTGATTTAGTGTGCGCCAGAATAAATTTAGATTGAGAAATATTTTTCCCTTAAAGAAATAGGACCCAGGATTGGATGCATTGTAGTCAGAGAAATATGTGAACTTCCCACAAAGTGTTTTCGAAAATCAGCATAAGCACCAACCAAATGATGCAGTCCAGGGTGGGACTATGTAAGTCTTTTTGAACCAAGAGAGGAAAATGCTTGTTCTTGTTGGTGAAGGTGTCACTGAGGAGGACGAGGAGGAAGAGTCATAAGAGAAGCTTGTACAGTCCCCATAATAACCACTAGCTCCCAAGTTCAACAACGGTGGCAGTGCAGCATCAGCATGAAGATGTAAAGGACCATCTGTTACATCAATGTGGGACTCATCCGCAGGATAAGCATACTCAACGTTTGCCTTAGAAGCGGATGAAGTCTTGACTGGCAAAAGTTCATTGGTAGCCTCAATCTCACCCTCCATGACACAGGCATGATTCAAAGAGGTTGAAGGCATCTGATTCAAAGAATTAGCGTTGCATGAAACACAAGGGGTCACACTATTCAGAATTGGCCAGAGGGTGTACTTTGACATTGTAAATTGAAATGCATCGGTTATCTTTGCTGCCAGGCAAAGGTGGTAGTATCACAGTATGAGTACCCTTCAGTCTAAGAACCAGGATAGGTGGACGGTAAGAGGGACCAAATTTTGTTTTGTTCTCCAGCTTTTCTCATCCCAGATCACCAATTGTGGGGTGCCAGCCGGCGACTGGGATCAGAATTGCTGATTCATCAGAAGAGGGTAAATGTTCTGTAGCAAAGCTGTCACAGGTCTTTTGTGGGTCCTGTAACATAGTGGAATGGTTATCACCGTCAATTGTGGCAGCCGCCACAACGTCTGGAACATCAAGGCCAGGAACAAACATTTTAATGCCAAAGAGCATTTCATATGGGGTCCGCCCACCCAGAGGTCTTCTTGTGAGATGATTGAGTGCACGTCGAACTCCATACAAATGGGCCAGCCAGTTCCTGCCAGTACCTAAGACTCTAGCTGTCAAAGATTGCTTTAAGTCACAGTTCATTCGCTCCACTATCGAATTGCTCTCAGGCCTGTATGGAGACGAAAACTGCAACAGCACCCCCAAAGAATTTATTGCGTCCTTGTATGTCTTAGAGGCGAACGCTGGACCTTGGTCTGAATGAAAGGTGCCACGGCAAACATCCAGACAAAGAGATCTCTAATGATGTTTCGAGCGTCAGCGCTGCGTTGTGGCCAAACCCATAGGAATCTAGTGCACAAATCAACTGCAACAAAAATATATTTATATGCTGTATCAGAAGTCAATGGACCTCAGTGATCACAGCCAAACAGCTGATTATATATATATATAGCTGTGTTTGAGGTGGTTGTGAAACCGTAGACGGTGTGATCTGTTGACAAATGTCACAAAAAAGTACATAATTACGTGTTTGTTTGTATAAACCACGCCACCAATATCATTGCTGTAAAATAGAGACACTATGGTATATTCAGAAGCCATGCCTTCATGCGCGCTATGATCAAAGCAAACCTGCGATCCCTAACTGACGAAATTTGAGCATAAGGAACTTATTCGGGAGATAAATGGTAAGAATATTTTGAAAGGAAGCCCTGTGGATACGCAGTCCTATCCTTTGTGGCAGTATTTGCCACCAGAATATCATTATCTACTTTAATCATGGACCTTGTAACTGCTGCTATGGAACACGTGGCTACTGTAGATTTTGCTGCCTCATCAGCCAAAGAATTACCAACAGCATGTGTTCCCACTCGCTGATGGCCAAGAGAATGTATTACATGTTTGAGTGGTAGACATTTCTTAAGCTCCACCACTGGAACCCAA